>NC_090265.1:487682774-488305274 GCF_040414725.1 Anabrus simplex
TGAGCTTCATTTTCCCGGTTTTGGTCATTTTTGTTAAATTTCCATAAATGATTTTACTGATTCACACACTCATAACATGGATAGATGAACGAAATTCAGGACACTCCTTGGCAACGTCATTGGCCATATGTAGACCGACTTTCGTTATTCTAGCTGCCTTGCAAGTATGGGAAAACGGAGGGTACATGTGGGAACACTATTGAAATTTCGGCCTAATTGATGATTCTTAAGCAATTTATGGCGAAACCCGTTGAGATACGGCAAAACCTCAAATAACCAAAATTATATGTCGTTTCATCGTCAACTTGCCTGCAAAGTTTCAAGACTGTAGCTGTCTGCCAAGTTGGCAAAATTATTTTTCAATTTGTGAAAAGTGGGCGAAATTTGACATGGATCGAAACGTTCACCTCTTTCTATGGCATAAATATGCGGGGCAGGAGAAAGCGCCAAATATAGTAATATAGACCACTAAAAGGGTCGCCTAACGCCGCAAACCGTACCGCGATACGATGCACCGTTTGCTCGCAATAAATTTCCAAACGAAAGCCTGCACTATTCAGCGTGCACATTGCCTGGCTCTATCTTATCTTATCTTATCTTATATATATAAAGCCGCAAGGCTCACTGACTGACATAAATGTTTGCCCACTTCGACATGAGCTAGAAACTTGAAATTTGGCAAGGTGATAGCTATTAGCGTGTAACCTACGGAAAATTTCCAAAAATTTTAAATTTTAAATTTTTGCCCCCCTCCCCCCAAACAAAATGGCGGATACCGTGATGCAGTGCCCTAGAAAATTAATATTTGGCAAAGTTCTAGCTCCTAGCCTGTAACCGACGTAGAAATTGCAAAAAGTTAAAATATTTAATATTTTATCCACTAAAAAATTCGAAATATTAAGCCAAATTCAATGACGGTGCAGGCTTTCGTTTCGAGCTCTCCTGTGGCTAAACGGCAATTGTTATCAATAAACGGACTGCACTTTCGTCCCTTAAAATGAAGAGATCTACAACTTTGGTCCTATGACTTTTTGCCGTATCTCGACTCCTTCTACCTTAGATTGAGCTTCATTTTCCCGGTTTTGGTCATTTTTGTTAAATTTCCATAAATGATTTTACTGATTCACACACTCATAACATGGATAGATGAACGAAATTCAGGACACTCCTTGGCAACGTCATTGGCCATATGTAGACCGACTTTCGTTATTCTAGCTGCCTTGCAAGTATGGGAAAACGGAGGGTACATGTGGGAACACTATTGAAATTTCGGCCTAATTGATGATTCTTAAGCAATTTATGGCGAAACCCGTTGAGATACGGCAAAACCTCAAATAACCAAAATTATAGGTCGTTTCATCGTCAACTTGCCTGCAAAGTTTCAAGACTGTAGCTGTCTGCCAAGTTGGCAAAATTATTTTTCAATTTGTGAAAAGTGGGCGAAATTTGACATGGATCGAAACGTTCACCTCTTTCTATGGCATAAATATGCGGGGCAGGAGAAAGCGCCAAATATAGTAATATAGACCACTAAAAGGGTCGCCTAACGCCGCAAACCGTACCGCGATACGATGCACCGTTTGCTCGCAATAAATTTCCAAACGAAAGCCTGCACTATTCAGCGTGCACATTGCCTGGCTCTATCTTATCTTATCTTATCTTATATATATAAAGCCGCAAGGCTCACTGACTGACATAAATGTTTGCCCACTTCGACATGAGCTAGAAACTTGAAATTTGGCAAGGTGATAGCTATTAGCGTGTAACCTACGGAAAATTTCCAAAAATTTTAAATTTTAAATTTTTGCCCCCCTCCCCCCAAACAAAATGGCGGATACCGTGATGCAGTGCCCTAGAAAATTAATATTTGGCAAAGTTCTAGCTCCTAGCCTGTAACCGACGTAGAAATTGCAAAAAGTTAAAATATTTAATATTTTATCCACTAAAAAATTCGAAATATTAAGCCAAATTCAATGACGGTGCAGGCTTTCGTTTCTAGCTCTCCTGTGGCTAAACGGCAATTGTTATCAATAAACGGACTGCACTTTCGTCCCTTAAAATGAAGAGATCTACAACTTTGGTCCTATGACTTTTTGCCGTATCTCGACTCCTTCTACCTTAGATTGAGCTTCATTTTCCCGGTTTTGGTCATTTTTGTTAAATTTCCATAAATGATTTTACTGATTCACACACTCATAACATGGATAGATGAACGAAATTCAGGACACTCCTTGGCAACGTCATTGGCCATATGTAGACCGACTTTCGTTATTCTAGCTGCCTTGCAAGTATGGGAAAACGGAGGGTACATGTGGGAACACTATTGAAATTTCGGCCTAATTGATGATTCTTAAGCAATTTATGGCGAAACCCGTTGAGATACGGCAAAACCTCAAATAACCAAAATTATATGTCGTTTCATCGTCAACTTGCCTGCAAAGTTTCAAGACTGTAGCTGTCTGCCAAGTTGGCAAAATTATTTTTCAATTTGTGAAAAGTGGGCGAAATTTGACATGGATCGAAACGTTCACCTCTTTCTATGGCATAAATATGCGGGGCAGGAGAAAGCGCCAAATATAGTAATATAGACCACTAAAAGGGTCGCCTAACGCCGCAAACCGTACCGCGATACGATGCACCGTTTGCTCGCAATAAATTTCCAAACGAAAGCCTGCACTATTCAGCGTGCACATTGCCTGGCTCTATCTTATCTTATCTTATCTTATATATATAAAGCCGCAAGGCTCACTGACTGACATAAATGTTTGCCCACTTCGACATGAGCTAGAAACTTGAAATTTGGCAAGGTGATAGCTATTAGCGTGTAACCTACGGAAAATTTCCAAAAATTTTAAATTTTAAATTTTTGCCCCCCTCCCCCCAAACAAAATGGCGGATACCGTGATGCAGTGCCCTAGAAAATTAATATTTGGCAAAGTTCTAGCTCCTAGCCTGTAACCGACGTAGAAATTGCAAAAAGTTAAAATATTTAATATTTTATCCACTAAAAAATTCGAAATATTAAGCCAAATTCAATGACGGTGCAGGCTTTCGTTTCGAGCTCTCCTGTGGCTAAACGGCAATTGTTATCAATAAACGGACTGCACTTTCGTCCCTTAAAATGAAGAGATCTACAACTTTGGTCCTATGACTTTTTGCCGTATCTCGACTCCTTCTACCTTAGATTGAGCTTCATTTTCCCGGTTTTGGTCATTTTTGTTAAATTTCCATAAATGATTTTACTGATTCACACACTCATAACATGGATAGATGAACGAAATTCAGGACACTCCTTGGCAACGTCATTGGCCATATGTAGACCGACTTTCGTTATTCTAGCTGCCTTGCAAGTATGGGAAAACGGAGGGTACATGTGGGAACACTATTGAAATTTCGGCCTAATTGATGATTCTTAAGCAATTTATGGCGAAACCCGTTGAGATACGGCAAAACCTCAAATAACCAAAATTATATGTCGTTTCATCGTCAACTTGCCTGCAAAGTTTCAAGACTGTAGCTGTCTGCCAAGTTGGCAAAATTATTTTTCAATTTGTGAAAAGTGGGCGAAATTTGACATGGATCGAAACGTTCACCTCTTTCTATGGCATAAATATGCGGGGCAGGAGAAAGCGCCAAATATAGTAATATAGACCACTAAAAGGGTCGCCTAACGCCGCAAACCGTACCGCGATACGATGCACCGTTTGCTCGCAATAAATTTCCAAACGAAAGCCTGCACTATTCAGCGTGCACATTGCCTGGCTCTATCTTATCTTATCTTATCTTATATATATAAAGCCGCAAGGCTCACTGACTGACATAAATGTTTGCCCACTTCGACATGAGCTAGAAACTTGAAATTTGGCAAGGTGATAGCTATTAGCGTGTAACCTACGGAAAATTTCCAAAAATTTTAAATTTTAAATTTTTGCCCCCCTCCCCCCAAACAAAATGGCGGATACCGTGATGCAGTGCCCTAGAAAATTAATATTTGGCAAAGTTCTAGCTCCTAGCCTGTAACCGACGTAGAAATTGCAAAAAGTTAAAATATTTAATATTTTATCCACTAAAAAATTCGAAATATTAAGCCAAATTCAATGACGGTGCAGGCTTTCGTTTCTAGCTCTCCTGTGGCTAAACGGCAATTGTTATCAATAAACGGACTGCACTTTCGTCCCTTAAAATGAAGAGATCTACAACTTTGGTCCTATGACTTTTTGCCGTATCTCGACTCCTTCTACCTTAGATTGAGCTTCATTTTCCCGGTTTTGGTCATTTTTGTTAAATTTCCATAAATGATTTTACTGATTCACACACTCATAACATGGATAGATGAACGAAATTCAGGACACTCCTTGGCAACGTCATTGGCCATATGTAGACCGACTTTCGTTATTCTAGCTGCCTTGCAAGTATGGGAAAACGGAGGGTACATGTGGGAACACTATTGAAATTTCGGCCTAATTGATGATTCTTAAGCAATTTATGGCGAAACCCGTTGAGATACGGCAAAACCTCAAATAACCAAAATTATATGTCGTTTCATCGTCAACTTGCCTGCAAAGTTTCAAGACTGTAGCTGTCTGCCAAGTTGGCAAAATTATTTTTCAATTTGTGAAAAGTGGGCGAAATTTGACATGGATCGAAACGTTCACCTCTTTCTATGGCATAAATATGCGGGGCAGGAGAAAGCGCCAAATATAGTAATATAGACCACTAAAAGGGTCGCCTAACGCCGCAAACCGTACCGCGATACGATGCACCGTTTGCTCGCAATAAATTTCCAAACGAAAGCCTGCACTATTCAGCGTGCACATTGCCTGGCTCTATCTTATCTTATCTTATCTTATATATATAAAGCCGCAAGGCTCACTGACTGACATAAATGTTTGCCCACTTCGACATGAGCTAGAAACTTGAAATTTGGCAAGGTGATAGCTATTAGCGTGTAACCTACGGAAAATTTCCAAAAATTTTAAATTTTAAATTTTTGCCCCCCTCCCCCCAAACAAAATGGCGGATACCGTGATGCAGTGCCCTAGAAAATTAATATTTGGCAAAGTTCTAGCTCCTAGCCTGTAACCGACGTAGAAATTGCAAAAAGTTAAAATATTTAATATTTTATCCACTAAAAAATTCGAAATATTAAGCCAAATTCAATGACGGTGCAGGCTTTCGTTTCGAGCTCTCCTGTGGCTAAACGGCAATTGTTATCAATAAACGGACTGCACTTTCGTCCCTTAAAATGAAGAGATCTACAACTTTGGTCCTATGACTTTTTGCCGTATCTCGACTCCTTCTACCTTAGATTGAGCTTCATTTTCCCGGTTTTGGTCATTTTTGTTAAATTTCCATAAATGATTTTACTGATTCACACACTCATAACATGGATAGATGAACGAAATTCAGGACACTCCTTGGCAACGTCATTGGCCATATGTAGACCGACTTTCGTTATTCTAGCTGCCTTGCAAGTATGGGAAAACGGAGGGTACATGTGGGAACACTATTGAAATTTCGGCCTAATTGATGATTCTTAAGCAATTTATGGCGAAACCCGTTGAGATACGGCAAAACCTCAAATAACCAAAATTATATGTCGTTTCATCGTCAACTTGCCTGCAAAGTTTCAAGACTGTAGCTGTCTGCCAAGTTGGCAAAATTATTTTTCAATTTGTGAAAAGTGGGCGAAATTTGACATGGATCGAAACGTTCACCTCTTTCTATGGCATAAATATGCGGGGCAGGAGAAAGCGCCAAATATAGTAATATAGACCACTAAAAGGGTCGCCTAACGCCGCAAACCGTACCGCGATACGATGCACCGTTTGCTCGCAATAAATTTCCAAACGAAAGCCTGCACTATTCAGCGTGCACATTGCCTGGCTCTATCTTATCTTATCTTATCTTATATATATAAAGCCGCAAGGCTCACTGACTGACATAAATGTTTGCCCACTTCGACATGAGCTAGAAACTTGAAATTTGGCAAGGTGATAGCTATTAGCGTGTAACCTACGGAAAATTTCCAAAAATTTTAAATTTTAAATTTTTGCCCCCCTCCCCCCAAACAAAATGGCGGATACCGTGATGCAGTGCCCTAGAAAATTAATATTTGGCAAAGTTCTAGCTCCTAGCCTGTAACCGACGTAGAAATTGCAAAAAGTTAAAATATTTAATATTTTATCCACTAAAAAATTCGAAATATTAAGCCAAATTCAATGACGGTGCAGGCTTTCGTTTCTAGCTCTCCTGTGGCTAAACGGCAATTGTTATCAATAAACGGACTGCACTTTCGTCCCTTAAAATGAAGAGATCTACAACTTTGGTCCTATGACTTTTTGCCGTATCTCGACTCCTTCTACCTTAGATTGAGCTTCATTTTCCCGGTTTTGGTCATTTTTGTTAAATTTCCATAAATGATTTTACTGATTCACACACTCATAACATGGATAGATGAACGAAATTCAGGACACTCCTTGGCAACGTCATTGGCCATATGTAGACCGACTTTCGTTATTCTAGCTGCCTTGCAAGTATGGGAAAACGGAGGGTACATGTGGGAACACTATTGAAATTTCGGCCTAATTGATGATTCTTAAGCAATTTATGGCGAAACCCGTTGAGATACGGCAAAACCTCAAATAACCAAAATTATATGTCGTTTCATCGTCAACTTGCCTGCAAAGTTTCAAGACTGTAGCTGTCTGCCAAGTTGGCAAAATTATTTTTCAATTTGTGAAAAGTGGGCGAAATTTGACATGGATCGAAACGTTCACCTCTTTCTATGGCATAAATATGCGGGGCAGGAGAAAGCGCCAAATATAGTAATATAGACCACTAAAAGGGTCGCCTAACGCCGCAAACCGTACCGCGATACGATGCACCGTTTGCTCGCAATAAATTTCCAAACGAAAGCCTGCACTATTCAGCGTGCACATTGCCTGGCTCTATCTTATCTTATCTTATCTTATATATATAAAGCCGCAAGGCTCACTGACTGACATAAATGTTTGCCCACTTCGACATGAGCTAGAAACTTGAAATTTGGCAAGGTGATAGCTATTAGCGTGTAACCTACGGAAAATTTCCAAAAATTTTAAATTTTAAATTTTTGCCCCCCTCCCCCCAAACAAAATGGCGGATACCGTGATGCAGTGCCCTAGAAAATTAATATTTGGCAAAGTTCTAGCTCCTAGCCTGTAACCGACGTAGAAATTGCAAAAAGTTAAAATATTTAATATTTTATCCACTAAAAAATTCGAAATATTAAGCCAAATTCAATGACGGTGCAGGCTTTCGTTTCGAGCTCTCCTGTGGCTAAACGGCAATTGTTATCAATAAACGGACTGCACTTTCGTCCCTTAAAATGAAGAGATCTACAACTTTGGTCCTATGACTTTTTGCCGTATCTCGACTCCTTCTACCTTAGATTGAGCTTCATTTTCCCGGTTTTGGTCATTTTTGTTAAATTTCCATAAATGATTTTACTGATTCACACACTCATAACATGGATAGATGAACGAAATTCAGGACACTCCTTGGCAACGTCATTGGCCATATGTAGACCGACTTTCGTTATTCTAGCTGCCTTGCAAGTATGGGAAAACGGAGGGTACATGTGGGAACACTATTGAAATTTCGGCCTAATTGATGATTCTTAAGCAATTTATGGCGAAACCCGTTGAGATACGGCAAAACCTCAAATAACCAAAATTATATGTCGTTTCATCGTCAACTTGCCTGCAAAGTTTCAAGACTGTAGCTGTCTGCCAAGTTGGCAAAATTATTTTTCAATTTGTGAAAAGTGGGCGAAATTTGACATGGATCGAAACGTTCACCTCTTTCTATGGCATAAATATGCGGGGCAGGAGAAAGCGCCAAATATAGTAATATAGACCACTAAAAGGGTCGCCTAACGCCGCAAACCGTACCGCGATACGATGCACCGTTTGCTCGCAATAAATTTCCAAACGAAAGCCTGCACTATTCAGCGTGCACATTGCCTGGCTCTATCTTATCTTATCTTATCTTATATATATAAAGCCGCAAGGCTCACTGACTGACATAAATGTTTGCCCACTTCGACATGAGCTAGAAACTTGAAATTTGGCAAGGTGATAGCTATTAGCGTGTAACCTACGGAAAATTTCCAAAAATTTTAAATTTTAAATTTTTGCCCCCCTCCCCCCAAACAAAATGGCGGATACCGTGATGCAGTGCCCTAGAAAATTAATATTTGGCAAAGTTCTAGCTCCTAGCCTGTAACCGACGTAGAAATTGCAAAAAGTTAAAATATTTAATATTTTATCCACTAAAAAATTCGAAATATTAAGCCAAATTCAATGACGGTGCAGGCTTTCGTTTCGAGCTCTCCTGTGGCTAAACGGCAATTGTTATCAATAAACGGACTGCACTTTCGTCCCTTAAAATGAAGAGATCTACAACTTTGGTCCTATGACTTTTTGCCGTATCTCGACTCCTTCTACCTTAGATTGAGCTTCATTTTCCCGGTTTTGGTCATTTTTGTTAAATTTCCATAAATGATTTTACTGATTCACACACTCATAACATGGATAGATGAACGAAATTCAGGACACTCCTTGGCAACGTCATTGGCCATATGTAGACCGACTTTCGTTATTCTAGCTGCCTTGCAAGTATGGGAAAACGGAGGGTACATGTGGGAACACTATTGAAATTTCGGCCTAATTGATGATTCTTAAGCAATTTATGGCGAAACCCGTTGAGATACGGCAAAACCTCAAATAACCAAAATTATATGTCGTTTCATCGTCAACTTGCCTGCAAAGTTTCAAGACTGTAGCTGTCTGCCAAGTTGGCAAAATTATTTTTCAATTTGTGAAAAGTGGGCGAAATTTGACATGGATCGAAACGTTCACCTCTTTCTATGGCATAAATATGCGGGGCAGGAGAAAGCGCCAAATATAGTAATATAGACCACTAAAAGGGTCGCCTAACGCCGCAAACCGTACCGCGATACGATGCACCGTTTGCTCGCAATAAATTTCCAAACGAAAGCCTGCACTATTCAGCGTGCACATTGCCTGGCTCTATCTTATCTTATCTTATCTTATATATATAAAGCCGCAAGGCTCACTGACTGACATAAATGTTTGCCCACTTCGACATGAGCTAGAAACTTGAAATTTGGCAAGGTGATAGCTATTAGCGTGTAACCTACGGAAAATTTCCAAAAATTTTAAATTTTAAATTTTTGCCCCCCTCCCCCCAAACAAAATGGCGGATACCGTGATGCAGTGCCCTAGAAAATTAATATTTGGCAAAGTTCTAGCTCCTAGCCTGTAACCGACGTAGAAATTGCAAAAAGTTAAAATATTTAATATTTTATCCACTAAAAAATTCGAAATATTAAGCCAAATTCAATGACGGTGCAGGCTTTCGTTTCGAGCTCTCCTGTGGCTAAACGGCAATTGTTATCAATAAACGGACTGCACTTTCGTCCCTTAAAATGAAGAGATCTACAACTTTGGTCCTATGACTTTTTGCCGTATCTCGACTCCTTCTACCTTAGATTGAGCTTCATTTTCCCGGTTTTGGTCATTTTTGTTAAATTTCCATAAATGATTTTACTGATTCACACACTCATAACATGGATAGATGAACGAAATTCAGGACACTCCTTGGCAACGTCATTGGCCATATGTAGACCGACTTTCGTTATTCTAGCTGCCTTGCAAGTATGGGAAAACGGAGGGTACATGTGGGAACACTATTGAAATTTCGGCCTAATTGATGATTCTTAAGCAATTTATGGCGAAACCCGTTGAGATACGGCAAAACCTCAAATAACCAAAATTATATGTCGTTTCATCGTCAACTTGCCTGCAAAGTTTCAAGACTGTAGCTGTCTGCCAAGTTGGCAAAATTATTTTTCAATTTGTGAAAAGTGGGCGAAATTTGACATGGATCGAAACGTTCACCTCTTTCTATGGCATAAATATGCGGGGCAGGAGAAAGCGCCAAATATAGTAATATAGACCACTAAAAGGGTCGCCTAACGCCGCAAACCGTACCGCGATACGATGCACCGTTTGCTCGCAATAAATTTCCAAACGAAAGCCTGCACTATTCAGCGTGCACATTGCCTGGCTCTATCTTATCTTATCTTATCTTATATATATAAAGCCGCAAGGCTCACTGACTGACATAAATGTTTGCCCACTTCGACATGAGCTAGAAACTTGAAATTTGGCAAGGTGATAGCTATTAGCGTGTAACCTACGGAAAATTTCCAAAAATTTTAAATTTTAAATTTTTGCCCCCCTCCCCCCAAACAAAATGGCGGATACCGTGATGCAGTGCCCTAGAAAATTAATATTTGGCAAAGTTCTAGCTCCTAGCCTGTAACCGACGTAGAAATTGCAAAAAGTTAAAATATTTAATATTTTATCCACTAAAAAATTCGAAATATTAAGCCAAATTCAATGACGGTGCAGGCTTTCGTTTCGAGCTCTCCTGTGGCTAAACGGCAATTGTTATCAATAAACGGACTGCACTTTCGTCCCTTAAAATGAAGAGATCTACAACTTTGGTCCTATGACTTTTTGCCGTATCTCGACTCCTTCTACCTTAGATTGAGCTTCATTTTCCCGGTTTTGGTCATTTTTGTTAAATTTCCATAAATGATTTTACTGATTCACACACTCATAACATGGATAGATGAACGAAATTCAGGACACTCCTTGGCAACGTCATTGGCCATATGTAGACCGACTTTCGTTATTCTAGCTGCCTTGCAAGTATGGGAAAACGGAGGGTACATGTGGGAACACTATTGAAATTTCGGCCTAATTGATGATTCTTAAGCAATTTATGGCGAAACCCGTTGAGATACGGCAAAACCTCAAATAACCAAAATTATAGGTCGTTTCATCGTCAACTTGCCTGCAAAGTTTCAAGACTGTAGCTGTCTGCCAAGTTGGCAAAATTATTTTTCAATTTGTGAAAAGTGGGCGAAATTTGACATGGATCGAAACGTTCACCTCTTTCTATGGCATAAATATGCGGGGCAGGAGAAAGCGCCAAAGATAGTAATATAGACCACTAAAAGGGTCGCCTAACGCCGCAAACCGTACCGCGATACGATGCACCGTTTGCTCGCAATAAATTTCCAAACGAAAGCCTGCACTATTCAGCGTGCACATTGCCTGGCTCTATCTTCTTATCTTATCTTATATATATAAAGCCGCAAGGCTCACTGACTGACATAAATGTTTGCCCACTTCGACATGAGCTAGAAACTTGAAATTTGGCAAGGTGATAGCTATTAGCGTGTAACCTACGGAAAATTTCCAAAAATTTTAAATTTTAAATCTTTGCCCCCCTCCCCCCAAACAAAATGGCGGATACCGTGATGCAGTGCCCTAGAAAATTAATATTTGGCAAAGTTCTAGCTCCTAGCCTGTAACCGACGTAGAAATTGCAAAAAGTTAAAATATTTAATATTTTATCCACTAAAAAATTCGAAATATTAAGCCAAATTCAATGACGGTGCAGGCTTTCGTTTCTAGCTCTCCTGTGGCTAAACGGCAATTGTTATCAATAAACGGACTGCACTTTCGTCCCTTAAAATGAAGAGATCTACAACTTTGGTCCTATGACTTTTTGCCGTATCTCGACTCCTTCTACCTTAGATTGAGCTTCATTTTCCCGGTTTTGGTCATTTTTGTTAAATTTCCATAAATGATTTTACTGATTCACACACTCATAACATGGATAGATGAACGAAATTCAGGACACTCCTTGGCAACGTCATTGGCCATATGTAGACCGACTTTCGTTATTCTAGCTGCCTTGCAAGTATGGGAAAACGGAGGGTACATGTGGGAACACTATTGAAATTTCGGCCTAATTGATGATTCTTAAGCAATTTATGGCGAAACCCGTTGAGATACGGCAAAACCTCAAATAACCAAAATTATATGTCGTTTCATCGTCAACTTGCCTGCAAAGTTTCAAGACTGTAGCTGTCTGCCAAGTTGGCAAAATTATTTTTCAATTTGTGAAAAGTGGGCGAAATTTGACATGGATCGAAACGTTCACCTCTTTCTATGGCATAAATATGCGGGGCAGGAGAAAGCGCCAAATATAGTAATATAGACCACTAAAAGGGTCGCCTAACGCCGCAAACCGTACCGCGATACGATGCACCGTTTGCTCGCAATAAATTTCCAAACGAAAGCCTGCACTATTCAGCGTGCACATTGCCTGGCTCTATCTTATCTTATCTTATCTTATATATATAAAGCCGCAAGGCTCACTGACTGACATAAATGTTTGCCCACTTCGACATGAGCTAGAAACTTGAAATTTGGCAAGGTGATAGCTATTAGCGTGTAACCTACGGAAAATTTCCAAAAATTTTAAATTTTAAATTTTTGCCCCCCTCCCCCCAAACAAAATGGCGGATACCGTGATGCAGTGCCCTAGAAAATTAATATTTGGCAAAGTTCTAGCTCCTAGCCTGTAACCGACGTAGAAATTGCAAAAAGTTAAAATATTTAATATTTTATCCACTAAAAAATTCGAAATATTAAGCCAAATTCAATGACGGTGCAGGCTTTCGTTTCTAGCTCTCCTGTGGCTAAACGGCAATTGTTATCAATAAACGGACTGCACTTTCGTCCCTTAAAATGAAGAGATCTACAACTTTGGTCCTATGACTTTTTGCCGTATCTCGACTCCTTCTACCTTAGATTGAGCTTCATTTTCCCGGTTTTGGTCATTTTTGTTAAATTTCCATAAATGATTTTACTGATTCACACACTCATAACATGGATAGATGAACGAAATTCAGGACACTCCTTGGCAACGTCATTGGCCATATGTAGACCGACTTTCGTTATTCTAGCTGCCTTGCAAGTATGGGAAAACGGAGGGTACATGTGGGAACACTATTGAAATTTCGGCCTAATTGATGATTCTTAAGCAATTTATGGCGAAACCCGTTGAGATACGGCAAAACCTCAAATAACCAAAATTATATGTCGTTTCATCGTCAACTTGCCTGCAAAGTTTCAAGACTGTAGCTGTCTGCCAAGTTGGCAAAATTATTTTTCAATTTGTGAAAAGTGGGCGAAATTTGACATGGATCGAAACGTTCACCTCTTTCTATGGCATAAATATGCGGGGCAGGAGAAAGCGCCAAAGATAGTAATATAGACCACTAAAAGGGTCGCCTAACGCCGCAAACCGTACCGCGATACGATGCACCGTTTGCTCGCAATAAATTTCCAAACGAAAGCCTGCACTATTCAGCGTGCACATTGCCTGGCTCTATCTTCTTATCTTATCTTATATATATAAAGCCGCAAGGCTCACTGACTGACATAAATGTTTGCCCACTTCGACATGAGCTAGAAACTTGAAATTTGGCAAGGTGATAGCTATTAGCGTGTAACCTACGGAAAATTTCCAAAAATTTTAAATTTTAAATCTTTGCCCCCCTCCCCCCAAACAAAATGGCGGATACCGTGATGCAGTGCCCTAGAAAATTAATATTTGGCAAAGTTCTAGCTCCTAGCCTGTAACCGACGTAGAAATTGCAAAAAGTTAAAATATTTAATATTTTATCCACTAAAAAATTCGAAATATTAAGCCAAATTCAATGACGGTGCAGGCTTTCGTTTCGAGCTCTCCTGTGGCTAAACGGCAATTGTTATCAATAAACGGACTGCACTTTCGTCCCTTAAAATGAAGAGATCTACAACTTTGGTCCTATGACTTTTTGCCGTATCTCGACTCCTTCTACCTTAGATTGAGCTTCATTTTCCCGGTTTTGGTCATTTTTGTTAAATTTCCATAAATGATTTTACTGATTCACACACTCATAACATGGATAGATGAACGAAATTCAGGACACTCCTTGGCAACGTCATTGGCCATATGTAGACCGACTTTCGTTATTCTAGCTGCCTTGCAAGTATGGGAAAACGGAGGGTACATGTGGGAACACTATTGAAATTTCGGCCTAATTGATGATTCTTAAGCAATTTATGGCGAAACCCGTTGAGATACGGCAAAACCTCAAATAACCAAAATTATATGTCGTTTCATCGTCAACTTGCCTGCAAAGTTTCAAGACTGTAGCTGTCTGCCAAGTTGGCAAAATTATTTTTCAATTTGTGAAAAGTGGGCGAAATTTGACATGGATCGAAACGTTCACCTCTTTCTATGGCATAAATATGCGGGGCAGGAGAAAGCGCCAAATATAGTAATATAGACCACTAAAAGGGTCGCCTAACGCCGCAAACCGTACCGCGATACGATGCACCGTTTGCTCGCAATAAATTTCCAAACGAAAGCCTGCACTATTCAGCGTGCACATTGCCTGGCTCTATCTTATCTTATCTTATCTTATATATATAAAGCCGCAAGGCTCACTGACTGACATAAATGTTTGCCCACTTCGACATGAGCTAGAAACTTGAAATTTGGCAAGGTGATAGCTATTAGCGTGTAACCTACGGAAAATTTCCAAAAATTTTAAATTTTAAATCTTTGCCCCCCTCCCCCCAAACAAAATGGCGGAT
This sequence comes from Anabrus simplex, assembly GCF_040414725.1. Taxonomy (NCBI): domain Eukaryota; kingdom Metazoa; phylum Arthropoda; class Insecta; order Orthoptera; family Tettigoniidae; genus Anabrus; species Anabrus simplex. Next base: position 487,697,351 of record NC_090265.1, read on the forward strand.
ACCGTGATGCAGTGCCCTAGAAAATTAATATTTGGCAAAGTTCTAGCTCCTAGCCTGTAACCGACGTAGAAATTGCAAAAAGTTAAAATATTTAATATTTTATCCACTAAAAAATTCGAAATATTAAGCCAAATTCAATGACGGTGCAGGCTTTCGTTTCTAGCTCTCCTGTGGCTAAACGGCAATTGTTATCAATAAACGGACTGCACTTTCGTCCCTTAAAATGAAGAGATCTACAACTTTGGTCCTATGACTTTTTGCCGTATCTCGACTCCTTCTACCTTAGATTGAGCTTCATTTTCCCGGTTTTGGTCATTTTTGTTAAATTTCCATAAATGATTTTACTGATTCACACACTCATAACATGGATAGATGAACGAAATTCAGGACACTCCTTGGCAACGTCATTGGCCATATGTAGACCGACTTTCGTTATTCTAGCTGCCTTGCAAGTATGGGAAAACGGAGGGTACATGTGGGAACACTATTGAAATTTCGGCCTAATTGATGATTCTTAAGCAATTTATGGCGAAACCCGTTGAGATACGGCAAAACCTCAAATAACCAAAATTATATGTCGTTTCATCGTCAACTTGCCTGCAAAGTTTCAAGACTGTAGCTGTCTGCCAAGTTGGCAAAATTATTTTTCAATTTGTGAAAAGTGGGCGAAATTTGACATGGATCGAAACGTTCACCTCTTTCTATGGCATAAATATGCGGGGCAGGAGAAAGCGCCAAATATAGTAATATAGACCACTAAAAGGGTCGCCTAACGCCGCAAACCGTACCGCGATACGATGCACCGTTTGCTCGCAATAAATTTCCAAACGAAAGCCTGCACTATTCAGCGTGCACATTGCCTGGCTCTATCTTATCTTATCTTATCTTATATATATAAAGCCGCAAGGCTCACTGACTGACATAAATGTTTGCCCACTTCGACATGAGCTAGAAACTTGAAATTTGGCAAGGTGATAGCTATTAGCGTGTAACCTACGGAAAATTTCCAAAAATTTTAAATTTTAAATTTTTGCCCCCCTCCCCCCAAACAAAATGGCGGATACCGTGATGCAGTGCCCTAGAAAATTAATATTTGGCAAAGTTCTAGCTCCTAGCCTGTAACCGACGTAGAAATTGCAAAAAGTTAAAATATTTAATATTTTATCCACTAAAAAATTCGAAATATTAAGCCAAATTCAATGACGGTGCAGGCTTTCGTTTCGAGCTCTCCTGTGGCTAAACGGCAATTGTTATCAATAAACGGACTGCACTTTCGTCCCTTAAAATGAAGAGATCTACAACTTTGGTCCTATGACTTTTTGCCGTATCTCGACTCCTTCTACCTTAGATTGAGCTTCATTTTCCCGGTTTTGGTCATTTTTGTTAAATTTCCATAAATGATTTTACTGATTCACACACTCATAACATGGATAGATGAACGAAATTCAGGACACTCCTTGGCAACGTCATTGGCCATATGTAGACCGACTTTCGTTATTCTAGCTGCCTTGCAAGTATGGGAAAACGGAGGGTACATGTGGGAACACTATTGAAATTTCGGCCTAATTGATGATTCTTAAGCAATTTATGGCGAAACCCGTTGAGATACGGCAAAACCTCAAATAACCAAAATTATAGGTCGTTTCATCGTCAACTTGCCTGCAAAGTTTCAAGACTGTAGCTGTCTGCCAAGTTGGCAAAATTATTTTTCAATTTGTGAAAAGTGGGCGAAATTTGACATGGATCGAAACGTTCACCTCTTTCTATGGCATAAATATGCGGGGCAGGAGAAAGCGCCAAAGATAGTAATATAGACCACTAAAAGGGTCGCCTAACGCCGCAAACCGTACCGCGATACGATGCACCGTTTGCTCGCAATAAATTTCCAAACGAAAGCCTGCACTATTCAGCGTGCACATTGCCTGGCTCTATCTTCTTATCTTATCTTATATATATAAAGCCGCAAGGCTCACTGACTGACATAAATGTTTGCCCACTTCGACATGAGCTAGAAACTTGAAATTTGGCAAGGTGATAGCTATTAGCGTGTAACCTACGGAAAATTTCCAAAAATTTTAAATTTTAAATCTTTGCCCCCCTCCCCCCAAACAAAATGGCGGATACCGTGATGCAGTGCCCTAGAAAATTAATATTTGGCAAAGTTCTAGCTCCTAGCCTGTAACCGACGTAGAAATTGCAAAAAGTTAAAATATTTAATATTTTATCCACTAAAAAATTCGAAATATTAAGCCAAATTCAATGACGGTGCAGGCTTTCGTTTCTAGCTCTCCTGTGGCTAAACGGCAATTGTTATCAATAAACGGACTGCACTTTCGTCCCTTAAAATGAAGAGATCTACAACTTTGGTCCTATGACTTTTTGCCGTATCTCGACTCCTTCTACCTTAGATTGAGCTTCATTTTCCCGGTTTTGGTCATTTTTGTTAAATTTCCATAAATGATTTTACTGATTCACACACTCATAACATGGATAGATGAACGAAATTCAGGACACTCCTTGGCAACGTCATTGGCCATATGTAGACCGACTTTCGTTATTCTAGCTGCCTTGCAAGTATGGGAAAACGGAGGGTACATGTGGGAACACTATTGAAATTTCGGCCTAATTGATGATTCTTAAGCAATTTATGGCGAAACCCGTTGAGATACGGCAAAACCTCAAATAACCAAAATTATATGTCGTTTCATCGTCAACTTGCCTGCAAAGTTTCAAGACTGTAGCTGTCTGCCAAGTTGGCAAAATTATTTTTCAATTTGTGAAAAGTGGGCGAAATTTGACATGGATCGAAACGTTCACCTCTTTCTATGGCATAAATATGCGGGGCAGGAGAAAGCGCCAAATATAGTAATATAGACCACTAAAAGGGTCGCCTAACGCCGCAAACCGTACCGCGATACGATGCACCGTTTGCTCGCAATAAATTTCCAAACGAAAGCCTGCACTATTCAGCGTGCACATTGCCTGGCTCTATCTTATCTTATCTTATCTTATATATATAAAGCCGCAAGGCTCACTGACTGACATAAATGTTTGCCCACTTCGACATGAGCTAGAAACTTGAAATTTGGCAAGGTGATAGCTATTAGCGTGTAACCTACGGAAAATTTCCAAAAATTTTAAATTTTAAATTTTTGCCCCCCTCCCCCCAAACAAAATGGCGGATACCGTGATGCAGTGCCCTAGAAAATTAATATTTGGCAAAGTTCTAGCTCCTAGCCTGTAACCGACGTAGAAATTGCAAAAAGTTAAAATATTTAATATTTTATCCACTAAAAAATTCGAAATATTAAGCCAAATTCAATGACGGTGCAGGCTTTCGTTTCTAGCTCTCCTGTGGCTAAACGGCAATTGTTATCAATAAACGGACTGCACTTTCGTCCCTTAAAATGAAGAGATCTACAACTTTGGTCCTATGACTTTTTGCCGTATCTCGACTCCTTCTACCTTAGATTGAGCTTCATTTTCCCGGTTTTGGTCATTTTTGTTAAATTTCCATAAATGATTTTACTGATTCACACACTCATAACATGGATAGATGAACGAAATTCAGGACACTCCTTGGCAACGTCATTGGCCATATGTAGACCGACTTTCGTTATTCTAGCTGCCTTGCAAGTATGGGAAAACGGAGGGTACATGTGGGAACACTATTGAAATTTCGGCCTAATTGATGATTCTTAAGCAATTTATGGCGAAACCCGTTGAGATACGGCAAAACCTCAAATAACCAAAATTATATGTCGTTTCATCGTCAACTTGCCTGCAAAGTTTCAAGACTGTAGCTGTCTGCCAAGTTGGCAAAATTATTTTTCAATTTGTGAAAAGTGGGCGAAATTTGACATGGATCGAAACGTTCACCTCTTTCTATGGCATAAATATGCGGGGCAGGAGAAAGCGCCAAAGATAGTAATATAGACCACTAAAAGGGTCGCCTAACGCCGCAAACCGTACCGCGATACGATGCACCGTTTGCTCGCAATAAATTTCCAAACGAAAGCCTGCACTATTCAGCGTGCACATTGCCTGGCTCTATCTTCTTATCTTATCTTATATATATAAAGCCGCAAGGCTCACTGACTGACATAAATGTTTGCCCACTTCGACATGAGCTAGAAACTTGAAATTTGGCAAGGTGATAGCTATTAGCGTGTAACCTACGGAAAATTTCCAAAAATTTTAAATTTTAAATCTTTGCCCCCCTCCCCCCAAACAAAATGGCGGATACCGTGATGCAGTGCCCTAGAAAATTAATATTTGGCAAAGTTCTAGCTCCTAGCCTGTAACCGACGTAGAAATTGCAAAAAGTTAAAATATTTAATATTTTATCCACTAAAAAATTCGAAATATTAAGCCAAATTCAATGACGGTGCAGGCTTTCGTTTCGAGCTCTCCTGTGGCTAAACGGCAATTGTTATCAATAAACGGACTGCACTTTCGTCCCTTAAAATGAAGAGATCTACAACTTTGGTCCTATGACTTTTTGCCGTATCTCGACTCCTTCTACCTTAGATTGAGCTTCATTTTCCCGGTTTTGGTCATTTTTGTTAAATTTCCATAAATGATTTTACTGATTCACACACTCATAACATGGATAGATGAACGAAATTCAGGACACTCCTTGGCAACGTCATTGGCCATATGTAGACCGACTTTCGTTATTCTAGCTGCCTTGCAAGTATGGGAAAACGGAGGGTACATGTGGGAACACTATTGAAATTTCGGCCTAATTGATGATTCTTAAGCAATTTATGGCGAAACCCGTTGAGATACGGCAAAACCTCAAATAACCAAAATTATATGTCGTTTCATCGTCAACTTGCCTGCAAAGTTTCAAGACTGTAGCTGTCTGCCAAGTTGGCAAAATTATTTTTCAATTTGTGAAAAGTGGGCGAAATTTGACATGGATCGAAACGTTCACCTCTTTCTATGGCATAAATATGCGGGGCAGGAGAAAGCGCCAAATATAGTAATATAGACCACTAAAAGGGTCGCCTAACGCCGCAAACCGTACCGCGATACGATGCACCGTTTGCTCGCAATAAATTTCCAAACGAAAGCCTGCACTATTCAGCGTGCACATTGCCTGGCTCTATCTTATCTTATCTTATCTTATATATATAAAGCCGCAAGGCTCACTGACTGACATAAATGTTTGCCCACTTCGACATGAGCTAGAAACTTGAAATTTGGCAAGGTGATAGCTATTAGCGTGTAACCTACGGAAAATTTCCAAAAATTTTAAATTTTAAATCTTTGCCCCCCTCCCCCCAAACAAAATGGCGGATACCGTGATGCAGTGCCCTAGAAAATTAATATTTGGCAAAGTTCTAGCTCCTAGCCTGTAACCGACGTAGAAATTGCAAAAAGTTAAAATATTTAATATTTTATCCACTAAAAAATTCGAAATATTAAGCCAAATTCAATGACGGTGCAGGCTTTCGTTTCTAGCTCTCCTGTGGCTAAACGGCAATTGTTATCAATAAACGGACTGCACTTTCGTCCCTTAAAATGAAGAGATCTACAACTTTGGTCCTATGACTTTTTGCCGTATCTCGACTCCTTCTACCTTAGATTGAGCTTCATTTTCCCGGTTTTGGTCATTTTTGTTAAATTTCCATAAATGATTTTACTGATTCACACACTCATAACATGGATAGATGAACGAAATTCAGGACACTCCTTGGCAACGTCATTGGCCATATGTAGACCGACTTTCGTTATTCTAGCTGCCTTGCAAGTATGGGAAAACGGAGGGTACATGTGGGAACACTATTGAAATTTCGGCCTAATTGATGATTCTTAAGCAATTTATGGCGAAACCCGTTGAGATACGGCAAAACCTCAAATAACCAAAATTATATGTCGTTTCATCGTCAACTTGCCTGCAAAGTTTCAAGACTGTAGCTGTCTGCCAAGTTGGCAAAATTATTTTTCAATTTGTGAAAAGTGGGCGAAATTTGACATGGATCGAAACGTTCACCTCTTTCTATGGCATAAATATGCGGGGCAGGAGAAAGCGCCAAATATAGTAATATAGACCACTAAAAGGGTCGCCTAACGCCGCAAACCGTACCGCGATACGATGCACCGTTTGCTCGCAATAAATTTCCAAACGAAAGCCTGCACTATTCAGCGTGCACATTGCCTGGCTCTATCTTATCTTATCTTATCTTATATATATAAAGCCGCAAGGCTCACTGACTGACATAAATGTTTGCCCACTTCGACATGAGCTAGAAACTTGAAATTTGGCAAGGTGATAGCTATTAGCGTGTAACCTACGGAAAATTTCCAAAAATTTTAAATTTTAAATTTTTGCCCCCCTCCCCCCAAACAAAATGGCGGATACCGTGATGCAGTGCCCTAGAAAATTAATATTTGGCAAAGTTCTAGCTCCTAGCCTGTAACCGACGTAGAAATTGCAAAAAGTTAAAATATTTAATATTTTATCCACTAAAAAATTCGAAATATTAAGCCAAATTCAATGACGGTGCAGGCTTTCGTTTCGAGCTCTCCTGTGGCTAAACGGCAATTGTTATCAATAAACGGACTGCACTTTCGTCCCTTAAAATGAAGAGATCTACAACTTTGGTCCTATGACTTTTTGCCGTATCTCGACTCCTTCTACCTTAGATTGAGCTTCATTTTCCCGGTTTTGGTCATTTTTGTTAAATTTCCATAAATGATTTTACTGATTCACACACTCATAACATGGATAGATGAACGAAATTCAGGACACTCCTTGGCAACGTCATTGGCCATATGTAGACCGACTTTCGTTATTCTAGCTGCCTTGCAAGTATGGGAAAACGGAGGGTACATGTGGGAACACTATTGAAATTTCGGCCTAATTGATGATTCTTAAGCAATTTATGGCGAAACCCGTTGAGATACGGCAAAACCTCAAATAACCAAAATTATAGGTCGTTTCATCGTCAACTTGCCTGCAAAGTTTCAAGACTGTAGCTGTCTGCCAAGTTGGCAAAATTATTTTTCAATTTGTGAAAAGTGGGCGAAATTTGACATGGATCGAAACGTTCACCTCTTTCTATGGCATAAATATGCGGGGCAGGAGAAAGCGCCAAATATAGTAATATAGACCACTAAAAGGGTCGCCTAACGCCGCAAACCGTACCGCGATACGATGCACCGTTTGCTCGCAATAAATTTCCAAACGAAAGCCTGCACTATTCAGCGTGCACATTGCCTGGCTCTATCTTATCTTATCTTATCTTATATATATAAAGCCGCAAGGCTCACTGACTGACATAAATGTTTGCCCACTTCGACATGAGCTAGAAACTTGAAATTTGGCAAGGTGATAGCTATTAGCGTGTAACCTACGGAAAATTTCCAAAAATTTTAAATTTTAAATTTTTGCCCCCCTCCCCCCAAACAAAATGGCGGATACCGTGATGCAGTGCCCTAGAAAATTAATATTTGGCAAAGTTCTAGCTCCTAGCCTGTAACCGACGTAGAAATTGCAAAAAGTTAAAATATTTAATATTTTATCCACTAAAAAATTCGAAATATTAAGCCAAATTCAATGACGGTGCAGGCTTTCGTTTCTAGCTCTCCTGTGGCTAAACGGCAATTGTTATCAATAAACGGACTGCACTTTCGTCCCTTAAAATGAAGAGATCTACAACTTTGGTCCTATGACTTTTTGCCGTATCTCGACTCCTTCTACCTTAGATTGAGCTTCATTTTCCCGGTTTTGGTCATTTTTGTTAAATTTCCATAAATGATTTTACTGATTCACACACTCATAACATGGATAGATGAACGAAATTCAGGACACTCCTTGGCAACGTCATTGGCCATATGTAGACCGACTTTCGTTATTCTAGCTGCCTTGCAAGTATGGGAAAACGGAGGGTACATGTGGGAACACTATTGAAATTTCGGCCTAATTGATGATTCTTAAGCAATTTATGGCGAAACCCGTTGAGATACGGCAAAACCTCAAATAACCAAAATTATATGTCGTTTCATCGTCAACTTGCCTGCAAAGTTTCAAGACTGTAGCTGTCTGCCAAGTTGGCAAAATTATTTTTCAATTTGTGAAAAGTGGGCGAAATTTGACATGGATCGAAACGTTCACCTCTTTCTATGGCATAAATATGCGGGGCAGGAGAAAGCGCCAAATATAGTAATATAGACCACTAAAAGGGTCGCCTAACGCCGCAAACCGTACCGCGATACGATGCACCGTTTGCTCGCAATAAATTTCCAAACGAAAGCCTGCACTATTCAGCGTGCACATTGCCTGGCTCTATCTTATCTTATCTTATCTTATATATATAAAGCCGCAAGGCTCACTGACTGACATAAATGTTTGCCCACTTCGACATGAGCTAGAAACTTGAAATTTGGCAAGGTGATAGCTATTAGCGTGTAACCTACGGAAAATTTCCAAAAATTTTAAATTTTAAATTTTTGCCCCCCTCCCCCCAAACAAAATGGCGGATACCGTGATGCAGTGCCCTAGAAAATTAATATTTGGCAAAGTTCTAGCTCCTAGCCTGTAACCGACGTAGAAATTGCAAAAAGTTAAAATATTTAATATTTTATCCACTAAAAAATTCGAAATATTAAGCCAAATTCAATGACGGTGCAGGCTTTCGTTTCGAGCTCTCCTGTGGCTAAACGGCAATTGTTATCAATAAACGGACTGCACTTTCGTCCCTTAAAATGAAGAGATCTACAACTTTGGTCCTATGACTTTTTGCCGTATCTCGACTCCTTCTACCTTAGATTGAGCTTCATTTTCCCGGTTTTGGTCATTTTTGTTAAATTTCCATAAATGATTTTACTGATTCACACACTCATAACATGGATAGATGAACGAAATTCAGGACACTCCTTGGCAACGTCATTGGCCATATGTAGACCGACTTTCGTTATTCTAGCTGCCTTGCAAGTATGGGAAAACGGAGGGTACATGTGGGAACACTATTGAAATTTCGGCCTAATTGATGATTCTTAAGCAATTTATGGCGAAACCCGTTGAGATACGGCAAAACCTCAAATAACCAAAATTATATGTCGTTTCATCGTCAACTTGCCTGCAAAGTTTCAAGACTGTAGCTGTCTGCCAAGTTGGCAAAATTATTTTTCAATTTGTGAAAAGTGGGCGAAATTTGACATGGATCGAAACGTTCACCTCTTTCTATGGCATAAATATGCGGGGCAGGAGAAAGCGCCAAATATAGTAATATAGACCACTAAAAGGGTCGCCTAACGCCGCAAACCGTACCGCGATACGATGCACCGTTTGCTCGCAATAAATTTCCAAACGAAAGCCTGCACTATTCAGCGTGCACATTGCCTGGCTCTATCTTATCTTATCTTATCTTATATATATAAAGCCGCAAGGCTCACTGACTGACATAAATGTTTGCCCACTTCGACATGAGCTAGAAACTTGAAATTTGGCAAGGTGATAGCTATTAGCGTGTAACCTACGGAAAATTTCCAAAAATTTTAAATTTTAAATTTTTGCCCCCCTCCCCCCAAACAAAATGGCGGATACCGTGATGCAGTGCCCTAGAAAATTAATATTTGGCAAAGTTCTAGCTCCTAGCCTGTAACCGACGTAGAAATTGCAAAAAGTTAAAATATTTAATATTTTATCCACTAAAAAATTCGAAATATTAAGCCAAATTCAATGACGGTGCAGGCTTTCGTTTCTAGCTCTCCTGTGGCTAAACGGCAATTGTTATCAATAAACGGACTGCACTTTCGTCCCTTAAAATGAAGAGATCTACAACTTTGGTCCTATGACTTTTTGCCGTATCTCGACTCCTTCTACCTTAGATTGAGCTTCATTTTCCCGGTTTTGGTCATTTTTGTTAAATTTCCATAAATGATTTTACTGATTCACACACTCATAACATGGATAGATGAACGAAATTCAGGACACTCCTTGGCAACGTCATTGGCCATATGTAGACCGACTTTCGTTATTCTAGCTGCCTTGCAAGTATGGGAAAACGGAGGGTACATGTGGGAACACTATTGAAATTTCGGCCTAATTGATGATTCTTAAGCAATTTATGGCGAAACCCGTTGAGATACGGCAAAACCTCAAATAACCAAAATTATATGTCGTTTCATCGTCAACTTGCCTGCAAAGTTTCAAGACTGTAGCTGTCTGCCAAGTTGGCAAAATTATTTTTCAATTTGTGAAAAGTGGGCGAAATTTGACATGGATCGAAACGTTCACCTCTTTCTATGGCATAAATATGCGGGGCAGGAGAAAGCGCCAAATATAGTAATATAGACCACTAAAAGGGTCGCCTAACGCCGCAAACCGTACCGCGATACGATGCACCGTTTGCTCGCAATAAATTTCCAAACGAAAGCCTGCACTATTCAGCGTGCACATTGCCTGGCTCTATCTTATCTTATCTTATCTTATATATATAAAGCCGCAAGGCTCACTGACTGACATAAATGTTTGCCCACTTCGACATGAGCTAGAAACTTGAAATTTGGCAAGGTGATAGCTATTAGCGTGTAACCTACGGAAAATTTCCAAAAATTTTAAATTTTAAATTTTTGCCCCCCTCCCCCCAAACAAAATGGCGGATACCGTGATGCAGTGCCCTAGAAAATTAATATTTGGCAAAGTTCTAGCTCCTAGCCTGTAACCGACGTAGAAATTGCAAAAAGTTAAAATATTTAATATTTTATCCACTAAAAAATTCGAAATATTAAGCCAAATTCAATGACGGTGCAGGCTTTCGTTTCGAGCTCTCCTGTGGCTAAACGGCAATTGTTATCAATAAACGGACTGCACTTTCGTCCCTTAAAATGAAGAGATCTACAACTTTGGTCCTATGACTTTTTGCCGTATCTCGACTCCTTCTACCTTAGATTGAGCTTCATTTTCCCGGTTTTGGTCATTTTTGTTAAATTTCCATAAATGATTTTACTGATTCACACACTCATAACATGGATAGATGAACGAAATTCAGGACACTCCTTGGCAACGTCATTGGCCATATGTAGACCGACTTTCGTTATTCTAGCTGCCTTGCAAGTATGGGAAAACGGAGGGTACATGTGGGAACACTATTGAAATTTCGGCCTAATTGATGATTCTTAAGCAATTTATGGCGAAACCCGTTGAGATACGGCAAAACCTCAAATAACCAAAATTATATGTCGTTTCATCGTCAACTTGCCTGCAAAGTTTCAAGACTGTAGCTGTCTGCCAAGTTGGCAAAATTATTTTTCAATTTGTGAAAAGTGGGCGAAATTTGACATGGATCGAAACGTTCACCTCTTTCTATGGCATAAATATGCGGGGCAGGAGAAAGCGCCAAATATAGTAATATAGACCACTAAAAGGGTCGCCTAACGCCGCAAACCGTACCGCGATACGATGCACCGTTTGCTCGCAATAAATTTCCAAACGAAAGCCTGCACTATTCAGCGTGCACATTGCCTGGCTCTATCTTATCTTATCTTATCTTATATATATAAAGCCGCAAGGCTCACTGACTGACATAAATGTTTGCCCACTTCGACATGAGCTAGAAACTTGAAATTTGGCAAGGTGATAGCTATTAGCGTGTAACCTACGGAAAATTTCCAAAAATTTTAAATTTTAAATTTTTGCCCCCCTCCCCCCAAACAAAATGGCGGATACCGTGATGCAGTGCCCTAGAAAATTAATATTTGGCAAAGTTCTAGCTCCTAGCCTGTAACCGACGTAGAAATTGCAAAAAGTTAAAATATTTAATATTTTATCCACTAAAAAATTCGAAATATTAAGCCAAATTCAATGACGGTGCAGGCTTTCGTTTCTAGCTCTCCTGTGGCTAAACGGCAATTGTTATCAATAAACGGACTGCACTTTCGTCCCTTAAAATGAAGAGATCTACAACTTTGGTCCTATGACTTTTTGCCGTATCTCGACTCCTTCTACCTTAGATTGAGCTTCATTTTCCCGGTTTTGGTCATTTTTGTTAAATTTCCATAAATGATTTTACTGATTCACACACTCATAACATGGATAGATGAACGAAATTCAGGACACTCCTTGGCAACGTCATTGGCCATATGTAGACCGACTTTCGTTATTCTAGCTGCCTTGCAAGTATGGGAAAACGGAGGGTACATGTGGGAACACTATTGAAATTTCGGCCTAATTGATGATTCTTAAGCAATTTATGGCGAAACCCGTTGAGATACGGCAAAACCTCAAATAACCAAAATTATATGTCGTTTCATCGTCAACTTGCCTGCAAAGTTTCAAGACTGTAGCTGTCTGCCAAGTTGGCAAAATTATTTTTCAATTTGTGAAAAGTGGGCGAAATTTGACATGGATCGAAACGTTCACCTCTTTCTATGGCATAAATATGCGGGGCAGGAGAAAGCGCCAAATATAGTAATATAGACCACTAAAAGGGTCGCCTAACGCCGCAAACCGTACCGCGATACGATGCACCGTTTGCTCGCAATAAATTTCCAAACGAAAGCCTGCACTATTCAGCGTGCACATTGCCTGGCTCTATCTTATCTTATCTTATCTTATATATATAAAGCCGCAAGGCTCACTGACTGACATAAATGTTTGCCCACTTCGACATGAGCTAGAAACTTGAAATTTGGCAAGGTGATAGCTATTAGCGTGTAACCTACGGAAAATTTCCAAAAATTTTAAATTTTAAATTTTTGCCCCCCTCCCCCCAAACAAAATGGCGGATACCGTGATGCAGTGCCCTAGAAAATTAATATTTGGCAAAGTTCTAGCTCCTAGCCTGTAACCGACGTAGAAATTGCAAAAAGTTAAAATATTTAATATTTTATCCACTAAAAAATTCGAAATATTAAGCCAAATTCAATGACGGTGCAGGCTTTCGTTTCGAGCTCTCCTGTGGCTAAACGGCAATTGTTATCAATAAACGGACTGCACTTTCGTCCCTTAAAATGAAGAGATCTACAACTTTGGTCCTATGACTTTTTGCCGTATCTCGACTCCTTCTACCTTAGATTGAGCTTCATTTTCCCGGTTTTGGTCATTTTTGTTAAATTTCCATAAATGATTTTACTGATTCACACACTCATAACATGGATAGATGAACGAAATTCAGGACACTCCTTGGCAACGTCATTGGCCATATGTAGACCGACTTTCGTTATTCTAGCTGCCTTGCAAGTATGGGAAAACGGAGGGTACATGTGGGAACACTATTGAAATTTCGGCCTAATTGATGATTCTTAAGCAATTTATGGCGAAACCCGTTGAGATACGGCAAAACCTCAAATAACCAAAATTATATGTCGTTTCATCGTCAACTTGCCTGCAAAGTTTCAAGACTGTAGCTGTCTGCCAAGTTGGCAAAATTATTTTTCAATTTGTGAAAAGTGGGCGAAATTTGACATGGATCGAAACGTTCACCTCTTTCTATGGCATAAATATGCGGGGCAGGAGAAAGCGCCAAATATAGTAATATAGACCACTAAAAGGGTCGCCTAACGCCGCAAACCGTACCGCGATACGATGCACCGTTTGCTCGCAATAAATTTCCAAACGAAAGCCTGCACTATTCAGCGTGCACATTGCCTGGCTCTATCTTATCTTATCTTATCTTATATATATAAAGCCGCAAGGCTCACTGACTGACATAAATGTTTGCCCACTTCGACATGAGCTAGAAACTTGAAATTTGGCAAGGTGATAGCTATTAGCGTGTAACCTACGGAAAATTTCCAAAAATTTTAAATTTTAAATTTTTGCCCCCCTCCCCCCAAACAAAATGGCGGATACCGTGATGCAGTGCCCTAGAAAATTAATATTTGGCAAAGTTCTAGCTCCTAGCCTGTAACCGACGTAGAAATTGCAAAAAGTTAAAATATTTAATATTTTATCCACTAAAAAATTCGAAATATTAAGCCAAATTCAATGACGGTGCAGGCTTTCGTTTCGAGCTCTCCTGTGGCTAAACGGCAATTGTTATCAATAAACGGACTGCACTTTCGTCCCTTAAAATGAAGAGATCTACAACTTTGGTCCTATGACTTTTTGCCGTATCTCGACTCCTTCTACCTTAGATTGAGCTTCATTTTCCCGGTTTTGGTCATTTTTGTTAAATTTCCATAAATGATTTTACTGATTCACACACTCATAACATGGATAGATGAACGAAATTCAGGACACTCCTTGGCAACGTCATTGGCCATATGTAGACCGACTTTCGTTATTCTAGCTGCCTTGCAAGTATGGGAAAACGGAGGGTACATGTGGGAACACTATTGAAATTTCGGCCTAATTGATGATTCTTAAGCAATTTATGGCGAAACCCGTTGAGATACGGCAAAACCTCAAATAACCAAAATTATATGTCGTTTCATCGTCAACTTGCCTGCAAAGTTTCAAGACTGTAGCTGTCTGCCAAGTTGGCAAAATTATTTTTCAATTTGTGAAAAGTGGGCGAAATTTGACATGGATCGAAACGTTCACCTCTTTCTATGGCATAAATATGCGGGGCAGGAGAAAGCGCCAAATATAGTAATATAGACCACTAAAAGGGTCGCCTAACGCCGCAAACCGTACCGCGATACGATGCACCGTTTGCTCGCAATAAATTTCCAAACGAAAGCCTGCACTATTCAGCGTGCACATTGCCTGGCTCTATCTTATCTTATCTTATCTTATATATATAAAGCCGCAAGGCTCACTGACTGACATAAATGTTTGCCCACTTCGACATGAGCTAGAAACTTGAAATTTGGCAAGGTGATAGCTATTAGCGTGTAACCTACGGAAAATTTCCAAAAATTTTAAATTTTAAATTTTTGCCCCCCTCCCCCCAAACAAAATGGCGGATACCGTGATGCAGTGCCCTAGAAAATTAATATTTGGCAAAGTTCTAGCTCCTAGCCTGTAACCGACGTAGAAATTGCAAAAAGTTAAAATATTTAATATTTTATCCACTAAAAAATTCGAAATATTAAGCCAAATTCAATGACGGTGCAGGCTTTCGTTTCGAGCTCTCCTGTGGCTAAACGGCAATTGTTATCAATAAACGGACTGCACTTTCGTCCCTTAAAATGAAGAGATCTACAACTTTGGTCCTATGACTTTTTGCCGTATCTCGACTCCTTCTACCTTAGATTGAGCTTCATTTTCCCGGTTTTGGTCATTTTTGTTAAATTTCCATAAATGATTTTACTGATTCACACACTCATAACATGGATAGATGAACGAAATTCAGGACACTCCTTGGCAACGTCATTGGCCATATGTAGACCGACTTTCGTTATTCTAGCTGCCTTGCAAGTATGGGAAAACGGAGGGTACATGTGGGAACACTATTGAAATTTCGGCCTAATTGATGATTCTTAAGCAATTTATGGCGAAACCCGTTGAGATACGGCAAAACCTCAAATAACCAAAATTATATGTCGTTTCATCGTCAACTTGCCTGCAAAGTTTCAAGACTGTAGCTGTCTGCCAAGTTGGCAAAATTATTTTTCAATTTGTGAAAAGTGGGCGAAATTTGACATGGATCGAAACGTTCACCTCTTTCTATGGCATAAATATGCGGGGCAGGAGAAAGCGCCAAATATAGTAATATAGACCACTAAAAGGGTCGCCTAACGCCGCAAACCGTACCGCGATACGATGCACCGTTTGCTCGCAATAAATTTCCAAACGAAAGCCTGCACTATTCAGCGTGCACATTGCCTGGCTCTATCTTATCTTATCTTATCTTATATATATAAAGCCGCAAGGCTCACTGACTGACATAAATGTTTGCCCACTTCGACATGAGCTAGAAACTTGAAATTTGGCAAGGTGATAGCTATTAGCGTGTAACCTACGGAAAATTTCCAAAAATTTTAAATTTTAAATTTTTGCCCCCCTCCCCCCAAACAAAATGGCGGATACCGTGATGCAGTGCCCTAGAAAATTAATATTTGGCAAAGTTCTAGCTCCTAGCCTGTAACCGACGTAGAAATTGCAAAAAGTTAAAATATTTAATATTTTATCCACTAAAAAATTCGAAATATTAAGCCAAATTCAATGACGGTGCAGGCTTTCGTTTCGAGCTCTCCTGTGGCTAAACGGCAATTGTTATCAATAAACGGACTGCACTTTCGTCCCTTAAAATGAAGAGATCTACAACTTTGGTCCTATGACTTTTTGCCGTATCTCGACTCCTTCTACCTTAGATTGAGCTTCATTTTCCCGGTTTTGGTCATTTTTGTTAAATTTCCATAAATGATTTTACTGATTCACACACTCATAACATGGATAGATGAACGAAATTCAGGACACTCCTTGGCAACGTCATTGGCCATATGTAGACCGACTTTCGTTATTCTAGCTGCCTTGCAAGTATGGGAAAACGGAGGGTACATGTGGGAACACTATTGAAATTTCGGCCTAATTGATGATTCTTAAGCAATTTATGGCGAAACCCGTTGAGATACGGCAAAACCTCAAATAACCAAAATTATAGGTCGTTTCATCGTCAACTTGCCTGCAAAGTTTCAAGACTGTAGCTGTCTGCCAAGTTGGCAAAATTATTTTTCAATTTGTGAAAAGTGGGCGAAATTTGACATGGATCGAAACGTTCACCTCTTTCTATGGCATAAATATGCGGGGCAGGAGAAAGCGCCAAAGATAGTAATATAGACCACTAAAAGGGTCGCCTAACGCCGCAAACCGTACCGCGATACGATGCACCGTTTGCTCGCAATAAATTTCCAAACGAAAGCCTGCACTATTCAGCGTGCACATTGCCTGGCTCTATCTTCTTATCTTATCTTATATATATAAAGCCGCAAGGCTCACTGACTGACATAAATGTTTGCCCACTTCGACATGAGCTAGAAACTTGAAATTTGGCAAGGTGATAGCTATTAGCGTGTAACCTACGGAAAATTTCCAAAAATTTTAAATTTTAAATCTTTGCCCCCCTCCCCCCAAACAAAATGGCGGATACCGTGATGCAGTGCCCTAGAAAATTAATATTTGGCAAAGTTCTAGCTCCTAGCCTGTAACCGACGTAGAAATTGCAAAAAGTTAAAATATTTAATATTTTATCCACTAAAAAATTCGAAATATTAAGCCAAATTCAATGACGGTGCAGGCTTTCGTTTCTAGCTCTCCTGTGGCTAAACGGCAATTGTTATCAATAAACGGACTGCACTTTCGTCCCTTAAAATGAAGAGATCTACAACTTTGGTCCTATGACTTTTTGCCGTATCTCGACTCCTTCTACCTTAGATTGAGCTTCATTTTCCCGGTTTTGGTCATTTTTGTTAAATTTCCATAAATGATTTTACTGATTCACACACTCATAACATGGATAGATGAACGAAATTCAGGACACTCCTTGGCAACGTCATTGGCCATATGTAGACCGACTTTCGTTATTCTAGCTGCCTTGCAAGTATGGGAAAACGGAGGGTACATGTGGGAACACTATTGAAATTTCGGCCTAATTGATGATTCTTAAGCAATTTATGGCGAAACCCGTTGAGATACGGCAAAACCTCAAATAACCAAAATTATATGTCGTTTCATCGTCAACTTGCCTGCAAAGTTTCAAGACTGTAGCTGTCTGCCAAGTTGGCAAAATTATTTTTCAATTTGTGAAAAGTGGGCGAAATTTGACATGGATCGAAACGTTCACCTCTTTCTATGGCATAAATATGCGGGGCAGGAGAAAGCGCCAAATATAGTAATATAGACCACTAAAAGGGTCGCCTAACGCCGCAAACCGTACCGCGATACGATGCACCGTTTGCTCGCAATAAATTTCCAAACGAAAGCCTGCACTATTCAGCGTGCACATTGCCTGGCTCTATCTTATCTTATCTTATCTTATATATATAAAGCCGCAAGGCTCACTGACTGACATAAATGTTTGCCCACTTCGACATGAGCTAGAAACTTGAAATTTGGCAAGGTGATAGCTATTAGCGTGTAACCTACGGAAAATTTCCAAAAATTTTAAATTTTAAATTTTTGCCCCCCTCCCCCCAAACAAAATGGCGGATACCGTGATGCAGTGCCCTAGAAAATTAATATTTGGCAAAGTTCTAGCTCCTAGCCTGTAACCGACGTAGAAATTGCAAAAAGTTAAAATATTTAATATTTTATCCACTAAAAAATTCGAAATATTAAGCCAAATTCAATGACGGTGCAGGCTTTCGTTTCTAGCTCTCCTGTGGCTAAACGGCAATTGTTATCAATAAACGGACTGCACTTTCGTCCCTTAAAATGAAGAGATCTACAACTTTGGTCCTATGACTTTTTGCCGTATCTCGACTCCTTCTACCTTAGATTGAGCTTCATTTTCCCGGTTTTGGTCATTTTTGTTAAATTTCCATAAATGATTTTACTGATTCACACACTCATAACATGGATAGATGAACGAAATTCAGGACACTCCTTGGCAACGTCATTGGCCATATGTAGACCGACTTTCGTTATTCTAGCTGCCTTGCAAGTATGGGAAAACGGAGGGTACATGTGGGAACACTATTGAAATTTCGGCCTAATTGATGATTCTTAAGCAATTTATGGCGAAACCCGTTGAGATACGGCAAAACCTCAAATAACCAAAATTATATGTCGTTTCATCGTCAACTTGCCTGCAAAGTTTCAAGACTGTAGCTGTCTGCCAAGTTGGCAAAATTATTTTTCAATTTGTGAAAAGTGGGCGAAATTTGACATGGATCGAAACGTTCACCTCTTTCTATGGCATAAATATGCGGGGCAGGAGAAAGCGCCAAAGATAGTAATATAGACCACTAAAAGGGTCGCCTAACGCCGCAAACCGTACCGCGATACGATGCACCGTTTGCTCGCAATAAATTTCCAAACGAAAGCCTGCACTATTCAGCGTGCACATTGCCTGGCTCTATCTTCTTATCTTATCTTATATATATAAAGCCGCAAGGCTCACTGACTGACATAAATGTTTGCCCACTTCGACATGAGCTAGAAACTTGAAATTTGGCAAGGTGATAGCTATTAGCGTGTAACCTACGGAAAATTTCCAAAAATTTTAAATTTTAAATCTTTGCCCCCCTCCCCCCAAACAAAATGGCGGATACCGTGATGCAGTGCCCTAGAAAATTAATATTTGGCAAAGTTCTAGCTCCTAGCCTGTAACCGACGTAGAAATTGCAAAAAGTTAAAATATTTAATATTTTATCCACTAAAAAATTCGAAATATTAAGCCAAATTCAATGACGGTGCAGGCTTTCGTTTCGAGCTCTCCTGTGGCTAAACGGCAATTGTTATCAATAAACGGACTGCACTTTCGTCCCTTAAAATGAAGAGATCTACAACTTTGGTCCTATGACTTTTTGCCGTATCTCGACTCCTTCTACCTTAGATTGAGCTTCATTTTCCCGGTTTTGGTCATTTTTGTTAAATTTCCATAAATGATTTTACTGATTCACACACTCATAACATGGATAGATGAACGAAATTCAGGACACTCCTTGGCAACGTCATTGGCCATATGTAGACCGACTTTCGTTATTCTAGCTGCCTTGCAAGTATGGGAAAACGGAGGGTACATGTGGGAACACTATTGAAATTTCGGCCTAATTGATGATTCTTAAGCAATTTATGGCGAAACCCGTTGAGATACGGCAAAACCTCAAATAACCAAAATTATATGTCGTTTCATCGTCAACTTGCCTGCAAAGTTTCAAGACTGTAGCTGTCTGCCAAGTTGGCAAAATTATTTTTCAATTTGTGAAAAGTGGGCGAAATTTGACATGGATCGAAACGTTCACCTCTTTCTATGGCATAAATATGCGGGGCAGGAGAAAGCGCCAAATATAGTAATATAGACCACTAAAAGGGTCGCCTAACGCCGCAAACCGTACCGCGATACGATGCACCGTTTGCTCGCAATAAATTTCCAAACGAAAGCCTGCACTATTCAGCGTGCACATTGCCTGGCTCTATCTTATCTTATCTTATCTTATATATATAAAGCCGCAAGGCTCACTGACTGACATAAATGTTTGCCCACTTCGACATGAGCTAGAAACTTGAAATTTGGCAAGGTGATAGCTATTAGCGTGTAACCTACGGAAAATTTCCAAAAATTTTAAATTTTAAATCTTTGCCCCCCTCCCCCCAAACAAAATGGCGGATACCGTGATGCAGTGCCCTAGAAAATTAATATTTGGCAAAGTTCTAGCTCCTAGCCTGTAACCGACGTAGAAATTGCAAAAAGTTAAAATATTTAATATTTTATCCACTAAAAAATTCGAAATATTAAGCCAAATTCAATGACGGTGCAGGCTTTCGTTTCTAGCTCTCCTGTGGCTAAACGGCAATTGTTATCAATAAACGGACTGCACTTTCGTCCCTTAAAATGAAGAGATCTACAACTTTGGTCCTATGACTTTTTGCCGTATCTCGACTCCTTCTACCTTAGATTGAGCTTCATTTTCCCGGTTTTGGTCATTTTTGTTAAATTTCCATAAATGATTTTACTGATTCACACACTCATAACATGGATAGATGAACGAAATTCAGGACACTCCTTGGCAACGTCATTGGCCATATGTAGACCGACTTTCGTTATTCTAGCTGCCTTGCAAGTATGGGAAAACGGAGGGTACATGTGGGAACACTATTGAAATTTCGGCCTAATTGATGATTCTTAAGCAATTTATGGCGAAACCCGTTGAGATACGGCAAAACCTCAAATAACCAAAATTATATGTCGTTTCATCGTCAACTTGCCTGCAAAGTTTCAAGACTGTAGCTGTCTGCCAAGTTGGCAAAATTATTTTTCAATTTGTGAAAAGTGGGCGAAATTTGACATGGATCGAAACGTTCACCTCTTTCTATGGCATAAATATGCGGGGCAGGAGAAAGCGCCAAATATAGTAATATAGACCACTAAAAGGGTCGCCTAACGCCGCAAACCGTACCGCGATACGATGCACCGTTTGCTCGCAATAAATTTCCAAACGAAAGCCTGCACTATTCAGCGTGCACATTGCCTGGCTCTATCTTATCTTATCTTATCTTATATATATAAAGCCGCAAGGCTCACTGACTGACATAAATGTTTGCCCACTTCGACATGAGCTAGAAACTTGAAATTTGGCAAGGTGATAGCTATTAGCGTGTAACCTACGGAAAATTTCCAAAAATTTTAAATTTTAAATTTTTGCCCCCCTCCCCCCAAACAAAATGGCGGATACCGTGATGCAGTGCCCTAGAAAATTAATATTTGGCAAAGTTCTAGCTCCTAGCCTGTAACCGACGTAGAAATTGCAAAAAGTTAAAATATTTAATATTTTATCCACTAAAAAATTCGAAATATTAAGCCAAATTCAATGACGGTGCAGGCTTTCGTTTCGAGCTCTCCTGTGGCTAAACGGCAATTGTTATCAATAAACGGACTGCACTTTCGTCCCTTAAAATGAAGAGATCTACAACTTTGGTCCTATGACTTTTTGCCGTATCTCGACTCCTTCTACCTTAGATTGAGCTTCATTTTCCCGGTTTTGGTCATTTTTGTTAAATTTCCATAAATGATTTTACTGATTCACACACTCATAACATGGATAGATGAACGAAATTCAGGACACTCCTTGGCAACGTCATTGGCCATATGTAGACCGACTTTCGTTATTCTAGCTGCCTTGCAAGTATGGGAAAACGGAGGGTACATGTGGGAACACTATTGAAATTTCGGCCTAATTGATGATTCTTAAGCAATTTATGGCGAAACCCGTTGAGATACGGCAAAACCTCAAATAACCAAAATTATAGGTCGTTTCATCGTCAACTTGCCTGCAAAGTTTCAAGACTGTAGCTGTCTGCCAAGTTGGCAAAATTATTTTTCAATTTGTGAAAAGTGGGCGAAATTTGACATGGATCGAAACGTTCACCTCTTTCTATGGCATAAATATGCGGGGCAGGAGAAAGCGCCAAAGATAGTAATATAGACCACTAAAAGGG
This sequence comes from Anabrus simplex, assembly GCF_040414725.1. Lineage (NCBI taxonomy): Eukaryota > Metazoa > Arthropoda > Insecta > Orthoptera > Tettigoniidae > Anabrus > Anabrus simplex. Next base: position 487,719,348 of record NC_090265.1, read on the forward strand.
TCGCCTAACGCCGCAAACCGTACCGCGATACGATGCACCGTTTGCTCGCAATAAATTTCCAAACGAAAGCCTGCACTATTCAGCGTGCACATTGCCTGGCTCTATCTTCTTATCTTATCTTATATATATAAAGCCGCAAGGCTCACTGACTGACATAAATGTTTGCCCACTTCGACATGAGCTAGAAACTTGAAATTTGGCAAGGTGATAGCTATTAGCGTGTAACCTACGGAAAATTTCCAAAAATTTTAAATTTTAAATCTTTGCCCCCCTCCCCCCAAACAAAATGGCGGATACCGTGATGCAGTGCCCTAGAAAATTAATATTTGGCAAAGTTCTAGCTCCTAGCCTGTAACCGACGTAGAAATTGCAAAAAGTTAAAATATTTAATATTTTATCCACTAAAAAATTCGAAATATTAAGCCAAATTCAATGACGGTGCAGGCTTTCGTTTCTAGCTCTCCTGTGGCTAAACGGCAATTGTTATCAATAAACGGACTGCACTTTCGTCCCTTAAAATGAAGAGATCTACAACTTTGGTCCTATGACTTTTTGCCGTATCTCGACTCCTTCTACCTTAGATTGAGCTTCATTTTCCCGGTTTTGGTCATTTTTGTTAAATTTCCATAAATGATTTTACTGATTCACACACTCATAACATGGATAGATGAACGAAATTCAGGACACTCCTTGGCAACGTCATTGGCCATATGTAGACCGACTTTCGTTATTCTAGCTGCCTTGCAAGTATGGGAAAACGGAGGGTACATGTGGGAACACTATTGAAATTTCGGCCTAATTGATGATTCTTAAGCAATTTATGGCGAAACCCGTTGAGATACGGCAAAACCTCAAATAACCAAAATTATATGTCGTTTCATCGTCAACTTGCCTGCAAAGTTTCAAGACTGTAGCTGTCTGCCAAGTTGGCAAAATTATTTTTCAATTTGTGAAAAGTGGGCGAAATTTGACATGGATCGAAACGTTCACCTCTTTCTATGGCATAAATATGCGGGGCAGGAGAAAGCGCCAAATATAGTAATATAGACCACTAAAAGGGTCGCCTAACGCCGCAAACCGTACCGCGATACGATGCACCGTTTGCTCGCAATAAATTTCCAAACGAAAGCCTGCACTATTCAGCGTGCACATTGCCTGGCTCTATCTTATCTTATCTTATCTTATATATATAAAGCCGCAAGGCTCACTGACTGACATAAATGTTTGCCCACTTCGACATGAGCTAGAAACTTGAAATTTGGCAAGGTGATAGCTATTAGCGTGTAACCTACGGAAAATTTCCAAAAATTTTAAATTTTAAATTTTTGCCCCCCTCCCCCCAAACAAAATGGCGGATACCGTGATGCAGTGCCCTAGAAAATTAATATTTGGCAAAGTTCTAGCTCCTAGCCTGTAACCGACGTAGAAATTGCAAAAAGTTAAAATATTTAATATTTTATCCACTAAAAAATTCGAAATATTAAGCCAAATTCAATGACGGTGCAGGCTTTCGTTTCGAGCTCTCCTGTGGCTAAACGGCAATTGTTATCAATAAACGGACTGCACTTTCGTCCCTTAAAATGAAGAGATCTACAACTTTGGTCCTATGACTTTTTGCCGTATCTCGACTCCTTCTACCTTAGATTGAGCTTCATTTTCCCGGTTTTGGTCATTTTTGTTAAATTTCCATAAATGATTTTACTGATTCACACACTCATAACATGGATAGATGAACGAAATTCAGGACACTCCTTGGCAACGTCATTGGCCATATGTAGACCGACTTTCGTTATTCTAGCTGCCTTGCAAGTATGGGAAAACGGAGGGTACATGTGGGAACACTATTGAAATTTCGGCCTAATTGATGATTCTTAAGCAATTTATGGCGAAACCCGTTGAGATACGGCAAAACCTCAAATAACCAAAATTATAGGTCGTTTCATCGTCAACTTGCCTGCAAAGTTTCAAGACTGTAGCTGTCTGCCAAGTTGGCAAAATTATTTTTCAATTTGTGAAAAGTGGGCGAAATTTGACATGGATCGAAACGTTCACCTCTTTCTATGGCATAAATATGCGGGGCAGGAGAAAGCGCCAAAGATAGTAATATAGACCACTAAAAGGGTCGCCTAACGCCGCAAACCGTACCGCGATACGATGCACCGTTTGCTCGCAATAAATTTCCAAACGAAAGCCTGCACTATTCAGCGTGCACATTGCCTGGCTCTATCTTCTTATCTTATCTTATATATATAAAGCCGCAAGGCTCACTGACTGACATAAATGTTTGCCCACTTCGACATGAGCTAGAAACTTGAAATTTGGCAAGGTGATAGCTATTAGCGTGTAACCTACGGAAAATTTCCAAAAATTTTAAATTTTAAATCTTTGCCCCCCTCCCCCCAAACAAAATGGCGGATACCGTGATGCAGTGCCCTAGAAAATTAATATTTGGCAAAGTTCTAGCTCCTAGCCTGTAACCGACGTAGAAATTGCAAAAAGTTAAAATATTTAATATTTTATCCACTAAAAAATTCGAAATATTAAGCCAAATTCAATGACGGTGCAGGCTTTCGTTTCGAGCTCTCCTGTGGCTAAACGGCAATTGTTATCAATAAACGGACTGCACTTTCGTCCCTTAAAATGAAGAGATCTACAACTTTGGTCCTATGACTTTTTGCCGTATCTCGACTCCTTCTACCTTAGATTGAGCTTCATTTTCCCGGTTTTGGTCATTTTTGTTAAATTTCCATAAATGATTTTACTGATTCACACACTCATAACATGGATAGATGAACGAAATTCAGGACACTCCTTGGCAACGTCATTGGCCATATGTAGACCGACTTTCGTTATTCTAGCTGCCTTGCAAGTATGGGAAAACGGAGGGTACATGTGGGAACACTATTGAAATTTCGGCCTAATTGATGATTCTTAAGCAATTTATGGCGAAACCCGTTGAGATACGGCAAAACCTCAAATAACCAAAATTATATGTCGTTTCATCGTCAACTTGCCTGCAAAGTTTCAAGACTGTAGCTGTCTGCCAAGTTGGCAAAATTATTTTTCAATTTGTGAAAAGTGGGCGAAATTTGACATGGATCGAAACGTTCACCTCTTTCTATGGCATAAATATGCGGGGCAGGAGAAAGCGCCAAATATAGTAATATAGACCACTAAAAGGGTCGCCTAACGCCGCAAACCGTACCGCGATACGATGCACCGTTTGCTCGCAATAAATTTCCAAACGAAAGCCTGCACTATTCAGCGTGCACATTGCCTGGCTCTATCTTATCTTATCTTATCTTATATATATAAAGCCGCAAGGCTCACTGACTGACATAAATGTTTGCCCACTTCGACATGAGCTAGAAACTTGAAATTTGGCAAGGTGATAGCTATTAGCGTGTAACCTACGGAAAATTTCCAAAAATTTTAAATTTTAAATCTTTGCCCCCCTCCCCCCAAACAAAATGGCGGATACCGTGATGCAGTGCCCTAGAAAATTAATATTTGGCAAAGTTCTAGCTCCTAGCCTGTAACCGACGTAGAAATTGCAAAAAGTTAAAATATTTAATATTTTATCCACTAAAAAATTCGAAATATTAAGCCAAATTCAATGACGGTGCAGGCTTTCGTTTCTAGCTCTCCTGTGGCTAAACGGCAATTGTTATCAATAAACGGACTGCACTTTCGTCCCTTAAAATGAAGAGATCTACAACTTTGGTCCTATGACTTTTTGCCGTATCTCGACTCCTTCTACCTTAGATTGAGCTTCATTTTCCCGGTTTTGGTCATTTTTGTTAAATTTCCATAAATGATTTTACTGATTCACACACTCATAACATGGATAGATGAACGAAATTCAGGACACTCCTTGGCAACGTCATTGGCCATATGTAGACCGACTTTCGTTATTCTAGCTGCCTTGCAAGTATGGGAAAACGGAGGGTACATGTGGGAACACTATTGAAATTTCGGCCTAATTGATGATTCTTAAGCAATTTATGGCGAAACCCGTTGAGATACGGCAAAACCTCAAATAACCAAAATTATATGTCGTTTCATCGTCAACTTGCCTGCAAAGTTTCAAGACTGTAGCTGTCTGCCAAGTTGGCAAAATTATTTTTCAATTTGTGAAAAGTGGGCGAAATTTGACATGGATCGAAACGTTCACCTCTTTCTATGGCATAAATATGCGGGGCAGGAGAAAGCGCCAAATATAGTAATATAGACCACTAAAAGGGTCGCCTAACGCCGCAAACCGTACCGCGATACGATGCACCGTTTGCTCGCAATAAATTTCCAAACGAAAGCCTGCACTATTCAGCGTGCACATTGCCTGGCTCTATCTTATCTTATCTTATCTTATATATATAAAGCCGCAAGGCTCACTGACTGACATAAATGTTTGCCCACTTCGACATGAGCTAGAAACTTGAAATTTGGCAAGGTGATAGCTATTAGCGTGTAACCTACGGAAAATTTCCAAAAATTTTAAATTTTAAATTTTTGCCCCCCTCCCCCCAAACAAAATGGCGGATACCGTGATGCAGTGCCCTAGAAAATTAATATTTGGCAAAGTTCTAGCTCCTAGCCTGTAACCGACGTAGAAATTGCAAAAAGTTAAAATATTTAATATTTTATCCACTAAAAAATTCGAAATATTAAGCCAAATTCAATGACGGTGCAGGCTTTCGTTTCGAGCTCTCCTGTGGCTAAACGGCAATTGTTATCAATAAACGGACTGCACTTTCGTCCCTTAAAATGAAGAGATCTACAACTTTGGTCCTATGACTTTTTGCCGTATCTCGACTCCTTCTACCTTAGATTGAGCTTCATTTTCCCGGTTTTGGTCATTTTTGTTAAATTTCCATAAATGATTTTACTGATTCACACACTCATAACATGGATAGATGAACGAAATTCAGGACACTCCTTGGCAACGTCATTGGCCATATGTAGACCGACTTTCGTTATTCTAGCTGCCTTGCAAGTATGGGAAAACGGAGGGTACATGTGGGAACACTATTGAAATTTCGGCCTAATTGATGATTCTTAAGCAATTTATGGCGAAACCCGTTGAGATACGGCAAAACCTCAAATAACCAAAATTATAGGTCGTTTCATCGTCAACTTGCCTGCAAAGTTTCAAGACTGTAGCTGTCTGCCAAGTTGGCAAAATTATTTTTCAATTTGTGAAAAGTGGGCGAAATTTGACATGGATCGAAACGTTCACCTCTTTCTATGGCATAAATATGCGGGGCAGGAGAAAGCGCCAAATATAGTAATATAGACCACTAAAAGGGTCGCCTAACGCCGCAAACCGTACCGCGATACGATGCACCGTTTGCTCGCAATAAATTTCCAAACGAAAGCCTGCACTATTCAGCGTGCACATTGCCTGGCTCTATCTTCTTATCTTATCCTATATATATAAAGCCACAAGGCTAACTGACTCACTCACTCACTCACTGACTGACTGACATTAATGTTTGCCCACTTCCAAGTGAGGTAGGAACTTGAAATTCGGCAGTCTGATAGCTATTAGGCTGCAACCAAAGGAAAAATTCCAAAAAGTTGAATTTTTTAATATTTAGCCCCCCTTCCGCCCAATCAAAGAAATTTCGTGTTAGACCCTTCCAGATGAGCTAGGAACTTGAAATTCGGCAACCTGATGTATATGAGGCTGTAAACCAAGGAAAAATTCCAAACAGTTAAATTTTTTTGTATTTAGCCCCCCCACGGAATCAAAATATCGGACTCAAATTTCGGGTCAGACCCTTCAGTTCCAGACGAGCTAGGAACTTGAAATTCGGTAATCTGATAGCTATTCGGCTGTAACACCAGGAAAAAATGCAAAAAGCTGAATCTTTTCCTATTTAGCCCAACTCCACCCAATCAAAGTATCGGACTAAAATTTCGGGGTATATCCTTCCAGATGAGCTAGGAACTTGAAATTCAGCAATCTGATAGTTATTAGGCTGTAACCCCTGGAAAAAGTCCGAAAAGCTAAAATTTTTAACAATTAACCCCCTCCCACCGAATCAATATATAGGACGGTGCAGGCTTTCGTTTCGAGCTCTCTTGTGGCCGAACGGTAATTGCTATCAATGAACGGATTGCACTTTCGACTCCTAAAATTAAGCGATCTACAACTTTGGTCTTATGACTTTTTGTCGTATCTCGACCCCTTCTACCTTAGATTGAGCTTCATTTTCCCGGTTTCGCAAAATTTTGTTAAATTTCCATAAATTATTTTCTGATTCACACACTCATATGATAGATAGATGAACGAAATTCAGCACGCTCCTTGGCAACGGCATTGTCCATATGTAGACCGACTTTCGTTATTCTAGCTGCCTTGCAAGTATGGGAAAACGGAGGGTACATGTGGAAACACTACTGAAATTTCGGCCTAATTGATGATTCTTAAGCAATTTATGGCGAAACCCGTTGAGATACGGTAAAACCTCAAATAACCGAAATTATAGGCCGTTTCATCGTCAACGTGCCTGCAAAGTTTCAAGACTGTAGCTGTCTGCCAAGTTGGAAAAATTATTTTTCAATTTGTGAAAAGTGGGCGAAATTTGATATGGATCGAAACGTTCACCTCCTGTATGGCATAAATATGCGGGGTAGGATTAAGCGCCAAAGACAGTAATGTAGACCACTAAAAGGGTCGCCTAACGCCGCAAACCGTACCGCGATACGATGCACCGTTTGCTCGCAATAAATTTCCAAACGAAAGCCTGCACTATTCAGCGTGCACATTGCTTGACTATCTTATCCTATATATATAAAGCCACAAGGCTAACTGACTCACTCACTCACTCACTGACTGACTGACATTAATGTTTGCCCACTTCCAAGTGAGGTAGGAACTTGAAATTCGGCAGTCTGATAGCTATTAGGCTGCAACCAAAGGAAAAATTCCAAAAAGTTGAATTTTTTAATATTTAGCCCCCCTTCCGCCCAATCAAAGAAATTTCGTGTTAGACCCTTCCAGATGAGCTAGGAACTTGAAATTCGGCAACCTGATGTATATGAGGCTGTAAACCAAGGAAAAATTCCAAACAGTTAAATTTTTTTGTATTTAGCCCCCCCACGGAATCAAAATATCGGACTCAAATTTCGGGTCAGACCCTTCAGTTCCAGACGAGCTAGGAACTTGAAATTCGGTAATCTGATAGCTATTCGGCTGTAACACCAGGAAAAAATGCAAAAAGCTGAATCTTTTCCTATTTAGCCCAACTCCACCCAATCAAAGTATCGGACTAAAATTTCGGGGTATATCCTTCCAGATGAGCTAGGAACTTGAAATTCAGCAATCTGATAGTTATTAGGCTGTAACCCCTGGAAAAAGTCCGAAAAGCTAAAATTTTTAACAATTAACCCCCTCCCACCGAATCAATATATAGGACGGTGCAGGCTTTCGTTTCGAGCTCTCTTGTGGCCGAACGGTAATTGCTATCAATGAACGGATTGCACTTTCGACTCCTAAAATTAAGCGATCTACAACTTTGGTCTTATGACTTTTTGTCGTATCTCGACCCCTTCTACCTTAGATTGAGCTTCATTTTCCCGGTTTCGCAAAATTTTGTTAAATTTCCATAAATTATTTTCTGATTCACACACTCATATGATAGATAGATGAACGAAATTCAGCACGCTCCTTGGCAACAGCATTGTCCATATGTAGACCGACTTTCGTTATTCTAGCTGCCTTGCAAGTATGGGAAAACGGAGGGTACATGTGGAAACACTACTGAAATTTCGGCCTAATTGATGATTCTTAAGCAATTTATGGCGAAACCCGTTGAGATACGGTAAAACCTCAAATAACCGAAATTATAGGCCGTTTCATCGTCAACGTGCCTGCAAAGTTTCAAGACTGTAGCTGTCTGCCAAGTTGGAAAAATTATTTTTCAATTTGTGAAAAGTGGGCGAAATTTGATATGGATCGAAACGTTCACCTCCTGTATGGCATAAATATGCGGGGTAGGAGAAAGCGCCAAAGACAGTAATGTAGACCACTAAAAGGGTCGCCTAACGCCGCAAACCGTACCGCGATACGATGCACCGTTTGCTCGCAATAAATTTCCAAACGAAAGCCTGCACTATTCAGCGTGCACATTGCTTGACTATCTTATCCTATATATATAAAGCCACAAGGCTAACTGACTCACTCACTCACTCACTGACTGACTGACATTAATGTTTGCCCACTTCCAAGTGAGGTAGGAACTTGAAATTCGGCAGTCTGATAGCTATTAGGCTGCAACCAAAGGAAAAATTCCAAAAAGTTGAATTTTTTAATATTTAGCCCCCCTTCCGCCCAATCAAAGAAATTTCGTGTTAGACCCTTCCAGATGAGCTAGGAACTTGAAATTCGGCAACCTGATGTATATGAGGCTGTAAACCAAGGAAAAATTCCAAACAGTTAAATTTTTTTGTATTTAGCCCCCCCACGGAATCAAAATATCGGACTCAAATTTCGGGTCAGACCCTTCAGTTCCAGACGAGCTAGGAACTTGAAATTCGGTAATCTGATAGCTATTCGGCTGTAACACCAGGAAAAAATGCAAAAAGCTGAATCTTTTCCTATTTAGCCCAACTCCACCCAATCAAAGTATCGGACTAAAATTTCGGGGTATATCCTTCCAGATGAGCTAGGAACTTGAAATTCAGCAATCTGATAGTTATTAGGCTGTAACCCCTGGAAAAAGTCCGAAAAGCTAAAATTTTTAACAATTAACCCCCTCCCACCGAATCAATATATAGGACGGTGCAGGCTTTCGTTTCGAGCTCTCTTGTGGCCGAACGGTAATTGCTATCAATGAACGGATTGCACTTTCGACTCCTAAAATTAAGCGATCTACAACTTTGGTCTTATGACTTTTTGTCGTATCTCGACCCCTTCTACCTTAGATTGAGCTTCATTTTCCCGGTTTCGCAAAATTTTGTTAAATTTCCATAAATTATTTTCTGATTCACACACTCGTATGATAGATAGATGAACGAAATTCAGCACGCTCCTTGGCAACGGCATTGTCCATATGTAGACCGACTTTCGTTATTCTAGCTGCCTTGCAAGTATGGGAAAACGGAGGGTACATGTGGAAACACTACTGAAATTTCGGCCTAATTGATGATTCTTAAGCAATTTATGGCGAAACCCGTTGAGATACGGTAAAACCTCAAATAACCGAAATTATAGGCCGTTTCATCGTCAACGTGCCTGCAAAGTTTCAAGACTGTAGCTGTCTGCCAAGTTGGAAAAATTATTTTTCAATTTGTGAAAAGTGGGCGAAATTTGATATGGATCGAAACGTTCACCTCCTGTATGGCATAAATATGCGGGGTAGGAGAAAGCGCCAAAGACAGTAATGTAGACCACTAAAAGGGTCGCCTAACGCCGCAAACCGTACCGCGATACGATGCACCGTTTGCTCGCAATAAATTTCCAAACGAAAGCCTGCACTATTCAGCGTGCACATTGCTTGACTATCTTATCCTATATATATAAAGCCACAAGGCTAACTGACTCACTCACTCACTCACTGACTGACTGACATTAATGTTTGCCCACTTCCAAGTGAGGTAGGAACTTGAAATTCGGCAGTCTGATAGCTATTAGGCTGCAACCAAAGGAAAAATTCCAAAAAGTTGAATTTTTTAATATTTAGCCCCCCTTCCGCCCAATCAAAGAAATTTCGTGTTAGACCCTTCCAGATGAGCTAGGAACTTGAAATTCGGCAACCTGATGTATATGAGGCTGTAAACCAAGGAAAAATTCCAAACAGTTAAATTTTTTTGTATTTAGCCCCCCCACGGAATCAAAATATCGGACTCAAATTTCGGGTCAGACCCTTCAGTTCCAGACGAGCTAGGAACTTGAAATTCGGTAATCTGATAGCTATTCGGCTGTAACACCAGGAAAAAATGCAAAAAGCTGAATCTTTTCCTATTTAGCCCAACTCCACCCAATCAAAGTATCGGACTAAAATTTCGGGGTATATCCTTCCAGATGAGCTAGGAACTTGAAATTCAGCAATCTGATAGTTATTAGGCTGTAACCCCTGGAAAAAGTCCGAAAAGCTAAAATTTTTAACAATTAACCCCCTCCCACCGAATCAATATATAGGACGGTGCAGGCTTTCGTTTCGAGCTCTCTTGTGGCCGAACGGTAATTGCTATCAATGAACGGATTGCACTTTCGACTCCTAAAATTAAGCGATCTACAACTTTGGTCTTATGACTTTTTGTCGTATCTCGACCCCTTCTACCTTAGATTGAGCTTCATTTTCCCGGTTTCGCAAAATTTTGTTAAATTTCCATAAATTATTTTCTGATTCACACACTCGTATGATAGATAGATGAACGAAATTCAGCACGCTCCTTGGCAACGGCATTGTCCATATGTAGACCGACTTTCGTTATTCTAGCTGCCTTGCAAGTATGGGAAAACGGAGGGTACATGTGGAAACACTACTGAAATTTCGGCCTAATTGATGATTCTTAAGCAATTTATGGCGAAACCCGTTGAGATACGGTAAAACCTCAAATAACCGAAATTATAGGCCGTTTCATCGTCAACGTGCCTGCAAAGTTTCAAGACTGTAGCTGTCTGCCAAGTTGGAAAAATTATTTTTCAATTTGTGAAAAGTGGGCGAAATTTGATATGGATCGAAACGTTCACCTCCTGTATGGCATAAATATGCGGGGTAGGAGAAAGCGCCAAAGACAGTAATGTAGACCACTAAAAGGGTCGCCTAACGCCGCAAACCGTACCGCGATACGATGCACCGTTTGCTCGCAATAAATTTCCAAACGAAAGCCTGCACTATTCAGCGTGCACATTGCTTGACTATCTTATCCTATCTTATATATATAAAGCCACAAGGCTGACTCACTCACTGACTGACTGACATTAATGTTTGCCCACTTCCAAGTGAGCTAGGAACTTGAAATTCGGCAGTCTGATAGCTTTTAGGCTGCAACCCAAGGAAAAATTCCAAAAAGTTGAAATTTTTCATATTTAGCCCCCCTTCCGCCCAATCAAAGAAATTTCGTGTTAGACCCTTCCAGATGAGGTAGGAACTTGAAATTCGGCAACCTAATATATATGAGGCTGTAACCCAAGGAAAAATTCCAAAAAGTTAATTTTGTTTTGTATTTAGCCCCCCACGGAATCAAAATATCGGACTCAAATTTCGGTTCAGACCCTTCAGTTCCGGATGAGCTAGGAACTTGAAATTCGGTAATCTGATAGCTATTCCGCTGTAACACCAGGAAAAAATGCAAATAGCTGAATCATTTCCTATTTAGCCCCCCTCCACCCAATCAAAGTTTCGGACTAAAATTTCGGGGTAGATCCTTCCAGATGAGCTAGGAACTTGAAATTCAGCATTCTGATAGTTATTAGGCTGTAACCCCTGGAAAAAATCCGAAAAGCTAAAATTTTTAATAATTAACCCCCTCCCACCGAATCAATATATAGGACGGTGCAGGCTTTCGTTTCGAGCTCTCTTGTGGCCGAACGGTAATTGCTATCAATGAACGGATTGCACTTTCGCCTCCTAAAATTAAGAGATCTACAACTTTGGTCTTATGACTTTTTGTCGTATCTCGACCCCTTCTACCTTAGATTGAGCTTCGTTTTCCCGGTTTCGGTAATTTTTGTTAAATTTCCATAAATGATTCTACTGATTCACACACTCATAAGATGGATAGATGAACGAAATTCAGGACGCTCCTTGGCAACGTCATTGGCCATATGTAGACCGACTTTCGTTATTCTAGCTGCCTTGCAAGTATGGGAAAACGGAGCGTACATGTGGAAACAATATTGAAATTTCGGCCTAATTTATGATTCTTAAGCAATTTATGGCGAACCCCGTTGAGATACGGCAAAACCTCAAATAACCAAAATTATAGGTCGTTTCATCGTTAACCAGCCTGCAAAGTTTCAAGACTGTAGCTGTCTGCTATGTTGGCAAAATTATTTTTCAACTGTTGCTAAGCGGACGAAATTTGATATGGATCGAAACGTTCACCCCTTTATATGGTATAAATAGGCGAGATACGAGAGAATGCCCCACACAGTACTGTAGGCGACTAAATGGGACGTCCGATGGTGAAATCCTTACCTCGATACGACTTACCGTTTGGACGCAATGAATTTCCAAATGGAAGTCTGCACTATTTAGCGTGCACATTGCCCGGCTCTATCTTATATTATATATATATAATATATATATAAAGCCACAAGGCTAACTGACTCACTCACTCACTGACTGACATTAATGTTTGCCCACTTCGAAGTGAGGTACGAACTTGAAATTCGGCAGTCTGATAGCTATTACGCTGCAACCCAAGAAAAAATTCAAAAAAGTTGAAATTTTTCATATTTAGCCCCCCTTCCGTCCAATCAAGATATCGGTCTGAAATTTCGTGTTAGACCCTTCCAGATGAGGTAGAAACTTGAAATTCGGCAATCTGATAGCTATTAGGCTGTAACCCAAGGCGAAATTCCAAAAAGTTCAAATTTTTTATATTTAGCCCCCGCACCGAATCAAAATTTCGGACTCAAATTTCGGGTTAGACCGATCCGTTCCAGATGAGCTAGAAACTTGCAATTCGGCAATCTCATAGCTATTATTCTATAACCCAAGGAAAAATTCCAAAAAGTTCAAATTTTTAATATTTAGCCCCCAACCGAATCAAAATATCGGGCCCAAATTTCGTGTTACACCCTTCAGCCTAATCAAATAATTGGACTCAAAATTCATCTTAGACTCTTCCAGCCGGCAAGCCGATACCTTTTAGGCTGTAACCCAAGGAATAATTCCAAAAAAGTCAAATATTTCATATTAAGCCCCCCTCGCCGAATCAAAATATCGGCTCACTCACTGACATAAATGTTTACCCACTTCGACTTGAGCTAGAAACTAGAAATTTGGCAAGGTGATAGGTATTAGCGTGTAACCTACGGAATAATTCCAAAAATTTTAAATTTTAAATTTTTGCCCCCTCCCCCCAAACAAAATGGCGGATGCCGTGATGCAGTGCCCTAGAAAATTAATATTTGGCAAGGTTCTAGCTCCTAGCCTGTAACCGACGTAGAAATTGCAAAAAGTTAAAATATTTAATATTTCATCCACTAAAAAATTCGAAATATTAAGCCAAATTTAATGACGGTGCAGGCTTTCGCTTCGAGCTCTCTTGTGGCTAAACGGTAATTGTTATTAATAAACGGACTGCACTTTCGTACCCTAAAATGAAGAGATCTACAACTTTGGTCCTATGACTTTTTGTCGTATCTCGACTCCTTCTACCTTAGATTGAGTTTCATTTTCCCGGTTTTGGTCATTTTTGTTAAATTTCCATAAATGATTTTACTGATTCACACACTCATAAGATGGATAGATGAACGAAATTCAGGACGCTCCTTGGCAACATCATTGGCCATATGTAGACCGACTTTCGTTATTCTAGCTGCCTTGCAAGTATGGGAAAACGGAGGGTACATGTGGAAACACTATTGAAATTTCGGCCTAATTTATGATTCTTAAGCAATTTATGGCGAAACCCGTTGAGATACGGCAAAACCTCAAATAACCAAACTTATAGGTCGTTTCATTGTAAACCTGCCTGCAAAGTTTCAAGACTGTAGCTGTCTGCCAAGTTGGCAAAATTATTTTTTCAATTTGTGAATGTGGGCGAAATTTGACATGGATCGAAACGTTCACCTCTTTCTATGGCATAAATATGCGGGATAGGAGAACGCGCCCAAGACAGTAATGTAGACCACTAAAAGGGTCGTCTAACGCCGCAATCCGTACCTCGATACGATGCACCGTTTGCTCGCAATAAATTTCCAAACGAAAGCCTGCACTATTTAGCGTGCACATTGCCGGGCTCTATCTTATCTTATATATATAAAGCCACAAGGCTAACTCACTCACTCACTCACTCACTCACTGACATTAATGTTTGCCCACTTCCAAGTGAGCTAGGCACTTGAAATTCGGCAGTCTGATAGCTTTTAGGCTGCAACCCAAGGAAAAATTCCAAAAAGTTGAATTTTTTTATCCCCCCTTCCGCCCAATCAAAGAAATTTCGTGTTAGACCCTTCCAGATGAGCTAGGAACTTGAAATTCGGCAACCTGATATATATGAGGCTGTAACCCAAGGAAAAATTCCAAAAAGTTAATTTTTTTGGTATTTTGCCCCCCACGGAATCAAAATATCGCACTCAAATTTCGGGTCAGACCCTTCAGTTCCAGATGAGCTAGGAACTTGAAATTCGGTAATCTGATAGCTATTCCGCTGTAACACCAGGAAAAAATGCAAATAGCTGAATCATTTCCTATTTAGCCCCCCTCCACCCAATCAAAATTTCGGACTAAAATTTCGGGGTAGATCCTTCCAGATGAGCTAGGAACTTGAAATTCAGCATTCTGATAGTTATTAGGCTGTAACCCCTGGAAAAAAATCCGAAAAGCTAAAATTTTTAATAATTAACCCCCTCCCACCGAATCAATATATAGGACGGTGCAGGCTTTCGTTTCGAGCTCTCTTGTGGCCGAACGGTAATTGCTATCAATGAACGGATTGCACTTTCGGCTCCTAAAATTAAGAGATCTACAACTTTGGTCTTATGACTTTTTGTCCTATCTCGACCCCTTCTACCTTAGATTGAGCTTCATTTTCCCGGTTTCGCAAAATTTTGTTAAATTTCCATAAATTATTTTCTGATTCACACACTCGTATCATAGATAGATGAACGAAATTCAGCACGCTCCTTGGCAACGGCATTAGCCATATGTAGACCGACTTTCGTTATTCTAGCTGCCTTGCAAATATGGGAAAACGGAGGGTACATGTGGAAACACTACTGAAATTTCGGCCTAATTGATGATTCTTAAGCAATTTATGGCGAAACCCGTTGAGATACGGTAAAACCTCAAATAACCGAAATTATAGGCCGTTTCATCCTCAACGTGCCTGCAAAGTTTCAAGACTGTAGCTGTCTGCCAAGTTGGAAAAATTATTTTTCAATTTGTGAAAAGTGGGCGAAATTTGACATGGATCGAAACGTTCACCTCCTCTATGGCATAAATATGCGGGGTAGGAGAAAGCGCCAAAGACAGTAATGTAGACCACTAAAAGGGTCGCCTAACGCCGCAAACCGTACCGCGATACGATGCACCGTTTTCTCGCAATCAATTTCTAAACGAAAGCCTGCACTATTCAGCGTGCACCTTGCCTGACTCTATCTTATTATATATATATAAAGCCGCAAGGCTAACTGACTCACTGACTGACATTAATGTTTGCCCACTTCCAGGTGAGCTAGGAACTTGAAATTCGGCAGTCTGATAGCTTTTAGGCTGGAACCCAAGGAAAAATTGCAAAAAGTTCAAATTTTTCATATTTAGCCCCCCTTCCTCCCAATCAAAGAAATTTCGTGTTAGACCCTTCCAGATGAGCTAGGAACTTGAAATGTGGCAATCTGATAGCTGTTAGGGTGTGTCCCAAGGGAAAATTCCAAAAAGTACAATTTTTTTTGTATTTAGCCCCCCCTTCGCCGAAATACTGAAATTTCGTGTTACACCCTTGCAGATGAGCTAGGAACTTGAAATTCGGCAGTCGAATAGCTATTAGGCTGCAACCCTAGGAAAAATTCCAAAAAGTTGAAATTTTTCATATTTAGCCCCCCTTCCGCCCAATCAAAATATCGGAGTGAAATTTCGTGTTGGGCCCTTCCACATGAGCTAGGAACTTGAAATGTGGCAATCTGATAGCTGTTAGGGTGTGTCCCAAGGGAAAATTCCAAAAAGTACAATTTTTTGTATTTAGCCCCCCCTTCGCCGAAATACTGAAATTTCGGAGTTACAGCCTTGCATATTAGCTAGGAACTTGAAATTCGGCAATAAAATAGCTATTAGGGTGCAACCCAGGAAAAAATTCCAAAAAGTTGAAATTTTTCATATATACCCCCCCTTCCGCCCAGTCAAAATATCGTAGTGAAATTTCGTGTTAGGCCCTTCCAGATGAGCTAGGAACTTGAAATATGACAATCTGATATCTATTAGGGTGTGTCCCAAGGGAAAATTCCAAAAAGTTCAATTTTTTTGTATTTAGCCCCCCTTCGCCGAATCACTCAAATTTCGGTGTTACAGCCTTGCAGATTAGCTAGGAACTTGAAATTCGGCAATCAAATAGCTATTAGGCTGCAACCCAAGGAAAAATTCCAAAAAGTTGAAATTTGTCATATTTAGCCCCCCTTCCGCCCAATCAAAATATCGGAGTGAAATTTCGTGTTGGGCCCTTCCAGATGAGCTAGGAACTTGAAATGTGTCACTCTGATATCTATTAGGGTGTGTCCCAAGGGATAATTCCAAAAAGTTCAAATTTTTGTATTTAGCCCCCCCCGCGCAGAATCACTCAAATTTCGGTGTTACACCCTTGCAGAAGAGCTAGGAACTTGAAATTCGGCAGTCTGACAGTTATTAGGCTGCAAACCGAGGAAAAATTCCGAAAAGTTGAAATTTTTCATATTTAGCCCCCTTCCGCCCAATCAAAATATCGGACTGAAATTTCGTGTTAGACCCTTCCACATGAGCTAGGAACTTGAAATTCGGCTGCCTGATAGCTATTTGGCCGTAACCCATGGAAGAATTCCAAAAAGTTCAAAATTTTCATATTTAGCCTCCACCGAATCGAAATATCGGACTCAAATTTCGGGTAAGACCCTTCAGTTCGAGATGAGCTAGAAACTTGGAATTCTGCAATCTGATAGCTATTAAGCTGCAACCGTGGGAAAAATTCTAAAAAGTTGAAATGTTTCATATTTAGCCGCTTTTCCGTCCAATCAAATTATCGGACTAAAATTTCCCGTTAGACCCTTCCAGATGAGCTAGGAACTTGAAATTTGGCAATGTGATATAAAGTAGGCTGCAACTCAAGCGAAAATTCCAAAAAGTTCAAATTTTTCATATTTATCCCCCCACCGAATCAAAATATGGGACTCAAATTTCGGTTTAGAACCTTCCGTTCCAGATGCGCTAGAATATTGGAATTCGGCAGTCTGATAGCTATTAGGCTGAAACCCAAGGAAAATGCCAAAAAGTTAAAATTTTTCATATTTATCCCCCCGCCCATTCAATATATCGGGCTCAAATTTCGTGTTAGAGCCTTCCAGAAGATCTACGATCTTGAGATTCGGCGATGTGATGGCTATTAGGTTGCAACCCAAGGAAAAATTCAAATTTAGTTCAAATTTTTCATATTTAGCCCCCTGCCCATTCAATATATCGGGCTCAAATTTCGTGTTAGAGCCTTCCAGATGATCTACGATCTTGAGATTCGGCGATGTGATGGCTATTAGGTTGCAACCAAAGGAAGAATTCAAATTTAGTTCAAATTTTTCATATTTAGCCCCCTCCCCGCCCAATCAAATTATCAGACTCAAATTTCGTGTTAGGCCCATCCAGATGATCTAGGAATTGAAATTAATCAATATGATAGAAATTGGGCTGTAAGCCAAGAAACAATTCCAAAACATTCCATTTTCTCATATTTACCCCTCCACCACCCAATCAAAATCCTCTGCACCCCTCCCCCCCAAACAAAATGGTGGACGCAATGATGCAGTGCCCTACAAAATTAATATTTGGCAATGCTCTAGATCCAAGCCTGTAACCGACGAAGAAATCGCAACAAGTTCAAATTTTGAATAATTAACCCACTGAAAAATCGAAATATGAAGCCAAATTTAATGACGATGCAGACTTTCGTTTAGAGCTATTTTGTGGCTGAACGGTAATTGCTATCAATGAACTGTTTGCACTTTCGCGTCCTAAAATTAAGACGTCTGCAATTTTGGTCGTATGACTTTTTGTCGTATCTCGGCCCCTTCTACCTTAGACTGACCTTCATTTCCCCGGTTTTTATCAATTTTGTTA
This sequence comes from Anabrus simplex, assembly GCF_040414725.1. Taxonomy (NCBI): domain Eukaryota; kingdom Metazoa; phylum Arthropoda; class Insecta; order Orthoptera; family Tettigoniidae; genus Anabrus; species Anabrus simplex. Next base: position 487,737,320 of record NC_090265.1, read on the forward strand.
AATTTCCATACATTTTTTACTGATTAACACACTCATAAGACAGATAGACACTAAATTCAGCACGCTCCCTGACACGACCATTGGCCATATGTAGACCGACTTTGATTATTCTACTGCTATGAATGTATGGGAAACTGAAGGAATACAGTAACTTACCAAGAAACACTACCTTAATATCAGCATAATGTATGTACCGTAATCAATTTATGGTGAAGACCATGGAGATACGGCAAAACCTCAAACAACCAAAATTGTAGGTCGTTATATTGTCGTCCAGCGTGCCAAGTTTCAACAATGTAGGTGTCTGCTAAGTTGGCAAAATCTTTTTTCAACTTGTTTAAAGCGGTCGAAATTTGACATGGATCGATATGTTCACCTCCTTCCTTGGTATAAATACGCAAGATACTAGAAAAGGCCGAAGACAGTAATGTAGAAGACTAAAGGGGTCGTCTGATGGCGCAATCCATACTTTGATACGACGTACCGTTTTTCCGCAATAAATTTCCTAACCAAAGTCTGCACTATTTAGCGTGCACATTGTCTGGCTCTATATTATATATATAAAACTGTTTGGCTCACTGGCTGGCATAAATGTTTACCCACTTCGGCATGAGCTAGAAACTTAAAATTTGACAATATGATAGCAAATAGGCTGTATTGTGGAAAAGTTCCATATGTTGATTTTGTGTTATTTTTACTTTCCTTGCCTTAAACTAAATTTCGGACGATATGTTGCAGTGCGCCAAAGAATTAAAATTTGCCGCAGTTACATCTTTGGCCTGCAACCGACGGAGAAATTCGAAGGAGTTGAATTGTTTAACGTCTTCATCTCCAGAAGTTATCAAAATCTGGAAGCAAATTTCATTATGGTGCTAAGTAACGTTTCGAGAATTTTGGTGGCTAAACTGTAAGTCGTACCGCCAAATGGACAAGACGTTCGGATCCCTTCATGAAGGGTTCTACAACTTCGGTCCCGGGAATTTTAGTCGTATCATGAACCCTTATGCCTTGGATAGAACTCCATTTTTCAGATTTAACGTCAATTTTTTACATTTTCCGTAATTAATTTACTGTTTTACACACTTATAGGACCGATAGAATCATGAAATTTGGCAGGCTCATTGGAACGTTTGTGGGCCACAAGTGACCAAATGCATGATTCTAGCACCCTGTAAACATGGAAAAACGAAAGTAATACGTAAACCCTGTACTCCTAATCCAAGGTTCTAAACCAATCTAGGGTCAACTCGAACAGATACGACAAAACATCAAATAACGGAAATATAGAGCGTTTCAACCACAATAAACCTGCCAAGTTTCAAGAATCATGAAATTTGGCAGGCTCATTGGAACGTTTGTAGGCCACAAGTGACCAAATGCATGATTCTAGCACCCTGTAAACATGGAAAAACGAAAGTAATACGTAAACCCTGTCCTCCTAATCCAAGGTTCTAAACCAATGTACGGTCAACTCGAACAGGTACGACAAAACATCAAATAACGGAAATATAGAGCGTTTCAACCACAATAAACCTGCCAAGTTTCAAGATTATAGCTCCCCATTACGTTAGGAAAATAATTTCTTATCATGTGAGAATCGTACGTAATTTTCACCACGTCGGAACGTTTAACGCTACCTCGTCTATAAATCGTGAATATACGGTACGAGAAAATATTACAGGACCAAATATGTACGCGAATATATGCGCCGTCTGGTGGCGAATCTGTTCTTCCTAACGAAGTACCTTTTCGTCACAGTAGTTTTCCATGTGAGCACTTGAAATATAGAGGAATTGGGGGTTTGGGGGCGCAGCCCCCAACGAGCGAAAGCGAGTCTTATATATATAAAGCCGCAAGGCTCACTGACTGACATAAATGTTTGCCCACTTCGACATGAGCTAGAAACTTGAAATTTGGCAAGGTGATAGCTATTAGCGTGTAACCTACGGAAAATTTCCAAAAATTTTAAATTTTAAATCTTTGCCCCCCTCCCCCCAAACAAAATGGCGGATACCGTGATGCAGTGCCCTAGAAAATTAATATTTGGCAAAGTTCTAGCTCCTAGCCTGTAACCGACGTAGAAATTGCAAAAAGTTAAAATATTTAATATTTTATCCACTAAAAAATTCGAAATATTAAGCCAAATTCAATGACGGTGCAGGCTTTCGTTTCTAGCTCTCCTGTGGCTAAACGGCAATTGTTATCAATAAACGGACTGCACTTTCGTCCCTTAAAATGAAGAGATCTACAACTTTGGTCCTATGACTTTTTGCCGTATCTCGACTCCTTCTACCTTAGATTGAGCTTCATTTTCCCGGTTTTGGTCATTTTTGTTAAATTTCCATAAATGATTTTACTGATTCACACACTCATAACATGGATAGATGAACGAAATTCAGGACACTCCTTGGCAACGTCATTGGCCATATGTAGACCGACTTTCGTTATTCTAGCTGCCTTGCAAGTATGGGAAAACGGAGGGTACATGTGGGAACACTATTGAAATTTCGGCCTAATTGATGATTCTTAAGCAATTTATGGCGAAACCCGTTGAGATACGGCAAAACCTCAAATAACCAAAATTATATGTCGTTTCATCGTCAACTTGCCTGCAAAGTTTCAAGACTGTAGCTGTCTGCCAAGTTGGCAAAATTATTTTTCAATTTGTGAAAAGTGGGCGAAATTTGACATGGATCGAAACGTTCACCTCTTTCTATGGCATAAATATGCGGGGCAGGAGAAAGCGCCAAATATAGTAATATAGACCACTAAAAGGGTCGCCTAACGCCGCAAACCGTACCGCGATACGATGCACCGTTTGCTCGCAATAAATTTCCAAACGAAAGCCTGCACTATTCAGCGTGCACATTGCCTGGCTCTATCTTATCTTATCTTATCTTATATATATAAAGCCGCAAGGCTCACTGACTGACATAAATGTTTGCCCACTTCGACATGAGCTAGAAACTTGAAATTTGGCAAGGTGATAGCTATTAGCGTGTAACCTACGGAAAATTTCCAAAAATTTTAAATTTTAAATTTTTGCCCCCCTCCCCCCAAACAAAATGGCGGATACCGTGATGCAGTGCCCTAGAAAATTAATATTTGGCAAAGTTCTAGCTCCTAGCCTGTAACCGACGTAGAAATTGCAAAAAGTTAAAATATTTAATATTTTATCCACTAAAAAATTCGAAATATTAAGCCAAATTCAATGACGGTGCAGGCTTTCGTTTCTAGCTCTCCTGTGGCTAAACGGCAATTGTTATCAATAAACGGACTGCACTTTCGTCCCTTAAAATGAAGAGATCTACAACTTTGGTCCTATGACTTTTTGCCGTATCTCGACTCCTTCTACCTTAGATTGAGCTTCATTTTCCCGGTTTTGGTCATTTTTGTTAAATTTCCATAAATGATTTTACTGATTCACACACTCATAACATGGATAGATGAACGAAATTCAGGACACTCCTTGGCAACGTCATTGGCCATATGTAGACCGACTTTCGTTATTCTAGCTGCCTTGCAAGTATGGGAAAACGGAGGGTACATGTGGGAACACTATTGAAATTTCGGCCTAATTGATGATTCTTAAGCAATTTATGGCGAAACCCGTTGAGATACGGCAAAACCTCAAATAACCAAAATTATATGTCGTTTCATCGTCAACTTGCCTGCAAAGTTTCAAGACTGTAGCTGTCTGCCAAGTTGGCAAAATTATTTTTCAATTTGTGAAAAGTGGGCGAAATTTGACATGGATCGAAACGTTCACCTCTTTCTATGGCATAAATATGCGGGGCAGGAGAAAGCGCCAAATATAGTAATATAGACCACTAAAAGGGTCGCCTAACGCCGCAAACCGTACCGCGATACGATGCACCGTTTGCTCGCAATAAATTTCCAAACGAAAGCCTGCACTATTCAGCGTGCACATTGCCTGGCTCTATCTTATCTTATCTTATCTTATATATATAAAGCCGCAAGGCTCACTGACTGACATAAATGTTTGCCCACTTCGACATGAGCTAGAAACTTGAAATTTGGCAAGGTGATAGCTATTAGCGTGTAACCTACGGAAAATTTCCAAAAATTTTAAATTTTAAATTTTTGCCCCCCTCCCCCCAAACAAAATGGCGGATACCGTGATGCAGTGCCCTAGAAAATTAATATTTGGCAAAGTTCTAGCTCCTAGCCTGTAACCGACGTAGAAATTGCAAAAAGTTAAAATATTTAATATTTTATCCACTAAAAAATTCGAAATATTAAGCCAAATTCAATGACGGTGCAGGCTTTCGTTTCGAGCTCTCCTGTGGCTAAACGGCAATTGTTATCAATAAACGGACTGCACTTTCGTCCCTTAAAATGAAGAGATCTACAACTTTGGTCCTATGACTTTTTGCCGTATCTCGACTCCTTCTACCTTAGATTGAGCTTCATTTTCCCGGTTTTGGTCATTTTTGTTAAATTTCCATAAATGATTTTACTGATTCACACACTCATAACATGGATAGATGAACGAAATTCAGGACACTCCTTGGCAACGTCATTGGCCATATGTAGACCGACTTTCGTTATTCTAGCTGCCTTGCAAGTATGGGAAAACGGAGGGTACATGTGGGAACACTATTGAAATTTCGGCCTAATTGATGATTCTTAAGCAATTTATGGCGAAACCCGTTGAGATACGGCAAAACCTCAAATAACCAAAATTATATGTCGTTTCATCGTCAACTTGCCTGCAAAGTTTCAAGACTGTAGCTGTCTGCCAAGTTGGCAAAATTATTTTTCAATTTGTGAAAAGTGGGCGAAATTTGACATGGATCGAAACGTTCACCTCTTTCTATGGCATAAATATGCGGGGCAGGAGAAAGCGCCAAATATAGTAATATAGACCACTAAAAGGGTCGCCTAACGCCGCAAACCGTACCGCGATACGATGCACCGTTTGCTCGCAATAAATTTCCAAACGAAAGCCTGCACTATTCAGCGTGCACATTGCCTGGCTCTATCTTATCTTATCTTATCTTATATATATAAAGCCGCAAGGCTCACTGACTGACATAAATGTTTGCCCACTTCGACATGAGCTAGAAACTTGAAATTTGGCAAGGTGATAGCTATTAGCGTGTAACCTACGGAAAATTTCCAAAAATTTTAAATTTTAAATTTTTGCCCCCCTCCCCCCAAACAAAATGGCGGATACCGTGATGCAGTGCCCTAGAAAATTAATATTTGGCAAAGTTCTAGCTCCTAGCCTGTAACCGACGTAGAAATTGCAAAAAGTTAAAATATTTAATATTTTATCCACTAAAAAATTCGAAATATTAAGCCAAATTCAATGACGGTGCAGGCTTTCGTTTCTAGCTCTCCTGTGGCTAAACGGCAATTGTTATCAATAAACGGACTGCACTTTCGTCCCTTAAAATGAAGAGATCTACAACTTTGGTCCTATGACTTTTTGCCGTATCTCGACTCCTTCTACCTTAGATTGAGCTTCATTTTCCCGGTTTTGGTCATTTTTGTTAAATTTCCATAAATGATTTTACTGATTCACACACTCATAACATGGATAGATGAACGAAATTCAGGACACTCCTTGGCAACGTCATTGGCCATATGTAGACCGACTTTCGTTATTCTAGCTGCCTTGCAAGTATGGGAAAACGGAGGGTACATGTGGGAACACTATTGAAATTTCGGCCTAATTGATGATTCTTAAGCAATTTATGGCGAAACCCGTTGAGATACGGCAAAACCTCAAATAACCAAAATTATATGTCGTTTCATCGTCAACTTGCCTGCAAAGTTTCAAGACTGTAGCTGTCTGCCAAGTTGGCAAAATTATTTTTCAATTTGTGAAAAGTGGGCGAAATTTGACATGGATCGAAACGTTCACCTCTTTCTATGGCATAAATATGCGGGGCAGGAGAAAGCGCCAAATATAGTAATATAGACCACTAAAAGGGTCGCCTAACGCCGCAAACCGTACCGCGATACGATGCACCGTTTGCTCGCAATAAATTTCCAAACGAAAGCCTGCACTATTCAGCGTGCACATTGCCTGGCTCTATCTTATCTTATCTTATCTTATATATATAAAGCCGCAAGGCTCACTGACTGACATAAATGTTTGCCCACTTCGACATGAGCTAGAAACTTGAAATTTGGCAAGGTGATAGCTATTAGCGTGTAACCTACGGAAAATTTCCAAAAATTTTAAATTTTAAATTTTTGCCCCCCTCCCCCCAAACAAAATGGCGGATACCGTGATGCAGTGCCCTAGAAAATTAATATTTGGCAAAGTTCTAGCTCCTAGCCTGTAACCGACGTAGAAATTGCAAAAAGTTAAAATATTTAATATTTTATCCACTAAAAAATTCGAAATATTAAGCCAAATTCAATGACGGTGCAGGCTTTCGTTTCGAGCTCTCCTGTGGCTAAACGGCAATTGTTATCAATAAACGGACTGCACTTTCGTCCCTTAAAATGAAGAGATCTACAACTTTGGTCCTATGACTTTTTGCCGTATCTCGACTCCTTCTACCTTAGATTGAGCTTCATTTTCCCGGTTTTGGTCATTTTTGTTAAATTTCCATAAATGATTTTACTGATTCACACACTCATAACATGGATAGATGAACGAAATTCAGGACACTCCTTGGCAACGTCATTGGCCATATGTAGACCGACTTTCGTTATTCTAGCTGCCTTGCAAGTATGGGAAAACGGAGGGTACATGTGGGAACACTATTGAAATTTCGGCCTAATTGATGATTCTTAAGCAATTTATGGCGAAACCCGTTGAGATACGGCAAAACCTCAAATAACCAAAATTATATGTCGTTTCATCGTCAACTTGCCTGCAAAGTTTCAAGACTGTAGCTGTCTGCCAAGTTGGCAAAATTATTTTTCAATTTGTGAAAAGTGGGCGAAATTTGACATGGATCGAAACGTTCACCTCTTTCTATGGCATAAATATGCGGGGCAGGAGAAAGCGCCAAATATAGTAATATAGACCACTAAAAGGGTCGCCTAACGCCGCAAACCGTACCGCGATACGATGCACCGTTTGCTCGCAATAAATTTCCAAACGAAAGCCTGCACTATTCAGCGTGCACATTGCCTGGCTCTATCTTATCTTATCTTATCTTATATATATAAAGCCGCAAGGCTCACTGACTGACATAAATGTTTGCCCACTTCGACATGAGCTAGAAACTTGAAATTTGGCAAGGTGATAGCTATTAGCGTGTAACCTACGGAAAATTTCCAAAAATTTTAAATTTTAAATTTTTGCCCCCCTCCCCCCAAACAAAATGGCGGATACCGTGATGCAGTGCCCTAGAAAATTAATATTTGGCAAAGTTCTAGCTCCTAGCCTGTAACCGACGTAGAAATTGCAAAAAGTTAAAATATTTAATATTTTATCCACTAAAAAATTCGAAATATTAAGCCAAATTCAATGACGGTGCAGGCTTTCGTTTCGAGCTCTCCTGTGGCTAAACGGCAATTGTTATCAATAAACGGACTGCACTTTCGTCCCTTAAAATGAAGAGATCTACAACTTTGGTCCTATGACTTTTTGCCGTATCTCGACTCCTTCTACCTTAGATTGAGCTTCATTTTCCCGGTTTTGGTCATTTTTGTTAAATTTCCATAAATGATTTTACTGATTCACACACTCATAACATGGATAGATGAACGAAATTCAGGACACTCCTTGGCAACGTCATTGGCCATATGTAGACCGACTTTCGTTATTCTAGCTGCCTTGCAAGTATGGGAAAACGGAGGGTACATGTGGGAACACTATTGAAATTTCGGCCTAATTGATGATTCTTAAGCAATTTATGGCGAAACCCGTTGAGATACGGCAAAACCTCAAATAACCAAAATTATAGGTCGTTTCATCGTCAACTTGCCTGCAAAGTTTCAAGACTGTAGCTGTCTGCCAAGTTGGCAAAATTATTTTTCAATTTGTGAAAAGTGGGCGAAATTTGACATGGATCGAAACGTTCACCTCTTTCTATGGCATAAATATGCGGGGCAGGAGAAAGCGCCAAAGATAGTAATATAGACCACTAAAAGGGTCGCCTAACGCCGCAAACCGTACCGCGATACGATGCACCGTTTGCTCGCAATAAATTTCCAAACGAAAGCCTGCACTATTCAGCGTGCACATTGCCTGGCTCTATCTTCTTATCTTATCTTATATATATAAAGCCGCAAGGCTCACTGACTGACATAAATGTTTGCCCACTTCGACATGAGCTAGAAACTTGAAATTTGGCAAGGTGATAGCTATTAGCGTGTAACCTACGGAAAATTTCCAAAAATTTTAAATTTTAAATCTTTGCCCCCCTCCCCCCAAACAAAATGGCGGATACCGTGATGCAGTGCCCTAGAAAATTAATATTTGGCAAAGTTCTAGCTCCTAGCCTGTAACCGACGTAGAAATTGCAAAAAGTTAAAATATTTAATATTTTATCCACTAAAAAATTCGAAATATTAAGCCAAATTCAATGACGGTGCAGGCTTTCGTTTCTAGCTCTCCTGTGGCTAAACGGCAATTGTTATCAATAAACGGACTGCACTTTCGTCCCTTAAAATGAAGAGATCTACAACTTTGGTCCTATGACTTTTTGCCGTATCTCGACTCCTTCTACCTTAGATTGAGCTTCATTTTCCCGGTTTTGGTCATTTTTGTTAAATTTCCATAAATGATTTTACTGATTCACACACTCATAACATGGATAGATGAACGAAATTCAGGACACTCCTTGGCAACGTCATTGGCCATATGTAGACCGACTTTCGTTATTCTAGCTGCCTTGCAAGTATGGGAAAACGGAGGGTACATGTGGGAACACTATTGAAATTTCGGCCTAATTGATGATTCTTAAGCAATTTATGGCGAAACCCGTTGAGATACGGCAAAACCTCAAATAACCAAAATTATATGTCGTTTCATCGTCAACTTGCCTGCAAAGTTTCAAGACTGTAGCTGTCTGCCAAGTTGGCAAAATTATTTTTCAATTTGTGAAAAGTGGGCGAAATTTGACATGGATCGAAACGTTCACCTCTTTCTATGGCATAAATATGCGGGGCAGGAGAAAGCGCCAAATATAGTAATATAGACCACTAAAAGGGTCGCCTAACGCCGCAAACCGTACCGCGATACGATGCACCGTTTGCTCGCAATAAATTTCCAAACGAAAGCCTGCACTATTCAGCGTGCACATTGCCTGGCTCTATCTTATCTTATCTTATCTTATATATATAAAGCCGCAAGGCTCACTGACTGACATAAATGTTTGCCCACTTCGACATGAGCTAGAAACTTGAAATTTGGCAAGGTGATAGCTATTAGCGTGTAACCTACGGAAAATTTCCAAAAATTTTAAATTTTAAATTTTTGCCCCCCTCCCCCCAAACAAAATGGCGGATACCGTGATGCAGTGCCCTAGAAAATTAATATTTGGCAAAGTTCTAGCTCCTAGCCTGTAACCGACGTAGAAATTGCAAAAAGTTAAAATATTTAATATTTTATCCACTAAAAAATTCGAAATATTAAGCCAAATTCAATGACGGTGCAGGCTTTCGTTTCTAGCTCTCCTGTGGCTAAACGGCAATTGTTATCAATAAACGGACTGCACTTTCGTCCCTTAAAATGAAGAGATCTACAACTTTGGTCCTATGACTTTTTGCCGTATCTCGACTCCTTCTACCTTAGATTGAGCTTCATTTTCCCGGTTTTGGTCATTTTTGTTAAATTTCCATAAATGATTTTACTGATTCACACACTCATAACATGGATAGATGAACGAAATTCAGGACACTCCTTGGCAACGTCATTGGCCATATGTAGACCGACTTTCGTTATTCTAGCTGCCTTGCAAGTATGGGAAAACGGAGGGTACATGTGGGAACACTATTGAAATTTCGGCCTAATTGATGATTCTTAAGCAATTTATGGCGAAACCCGTTGAGATACGGCAAAACCTCAAATAACCAAAATTATAGGTCGTTTCATCGTCAACTTGCCTGCAAAGTTTCAAGACTGTAGCTGTCTGCCAAGTTGGCAAAATTATTTTTCAATTTGTGAAAAGTGGGCGAAATTTGACATGGATCGAAACGTTCACCTCTTTCTATGGCATAAATATGCGGGGCAGGAGAAAGCGCCAAAGATAGTAATATAGACCACTAAAAGGGTCGCCTAACGCCGCAAACCGTACCGCGATACGATGCACCGTTTGCTCGCAATAAATTTCCAAACGAAAGCCTGCACTATTCAGCGTGCACATTGCCTGGCTCTATCTTCTTATCTTATCTTATATATATAAAGCCGCAAGGCTCACTGACTGACATAAATGTTTGCCCACTTCGACATGAGCTAGAAACTTGAAATTTGGCAAGGTGATAGCTATTAGCGTGTAACCTACGGAAAATTTCCAAAAATTTTAAATTTTAAATCTTTGCCCCCCTCCCCCCAAACAAAATGGCGGATACCGTGATGCAGTGCCCTAGAAAATTAATATTTGGCAAAGTTCTAGCTCCTAGCCTGTAACCGACGTAGAAATTGCAAAAAGTTAAAATATTTAATATTTTATCCACTAAAAAATTCGAAATATTAAGCCAAATTCAATGACGGTGCAGGCTTTCGTTTCGAGCTCTCCTGTGGCTAAACGGCAATTGTTATCAATAAACGGACTGCACTTTCGTCCCTTAAAATGAAGAGATCTACAACTTTGGTCCTATGACTTTTTGCCGTATCTCGACTCCTTCTACCTTAGATTGAGCTTCATTTTCCCGGTTTTGGTCATTTTTGTTAAATTTCCATAAATGATTTTACTGATTCACACACTCATAACATGGATAGATGAACGAAATTCAGGACACTCCTTGGCAACGTCATTGGCCATATGTAGACCGACTTTCGTTATTCTAGCTGCCTTGCAAGTATGGGAAAACGGAGGGTACATGTGGGAACACAATTGAAATTTCGGCCTAATTGATGATTCTTAAGCAATTTATGGCGAAACCCGTTGAGATACGGCAAAACCTCAAATAACCAAAATTATATGTCGTTTCATCGTCAACTTGCCTGCAAAGTTTCAAGACTGTAGCTGTCTGCCAAGTTGGCAAAATTATTTTTCAATTTGTGAAAAGTGGGCGAAATTTGACATGGATCGAAACGTTCACCTCTTTCTATGGCATAAATATGCGGGGCAGGAGAAAGCGCCAAATATAGTAATATAGACCACTAAAAGGGTCGCCTAACGCCGCAAACCGTACCGCGATACGATGCACCGTTTGCTCGCAATAAATTTCCAAACGAAAGCCTGCACTATTCAGCGTGCACATTGCCTGGCTCTATCTTATCTTATCTTATCTTATATATATAAAGCCGCAAGGCTCACTGACTGACATAAATGTTTGCCCACTTCGACATGAGCTAGAAACTTGAAATTTGGCAAGGTGATAGCTATTAGCGTGTAACCTACGGAAAATTTCCAAAAATTTTAAATTTTAAATCTTTGCCCCCCTCCCCCCAAACAAAATGGCGGATACCGTGATGCAGTGCCCTAGAAAATTAATATTTGGCAAAGTTCTAGCTCCTAGCCTGTAACCGACGTAGAAATTGCAAAAAGTTAAAATATTTAATATTTTATCCACTAAAAAATTCGAAATATTAAGCCAAATTCAATGACGGTGCAGGCTTTCGTTTCTAGCTCTCCTGTGGCTAAACGGCAATTGTTATCAATAAACGGACTGCACTTTCGTCCCTTAAAATGAAGAGATCTACAACTTTGGTCCTATGACTTTTTGCCGTATCTCGACTCCTTCTACCTTAGATTGAGCTTCATTTTCCCGGTTTTGGTCATTTTTGTTAAATTTCCATAAATGATTTTACTGATTCACACACTCATAACATGGATAGATGAACGAAATTCAGGACACTCCTTGGCAACGTCATTGGCCATATGTAGACCGACTTTCGTTATTCTAGCTGCCTTGCAAGTATGGGAAAACGGAGGGTACATGTGGGAACACTATTGAAATTTCGGCCTAATTGATGATTCTTAAGCAATTTATGGCGAAACCCGTTGAGATACGGCAAAACCTCAAATAACCAAAATTATATGTCGTTTCATCGTCAACTTGCCTGCAAAGTTTCAAGACTGTAGCTGTCTGCCAAGTTGGCAAAATTATTTTTCAATTTGTGAAAAGTGGGCGAAATTTGACATGGATCGAAACGTTCACCTCTTTCTATGGCATAAATATGCGGGGCAGGAGAAAGCGCCAAATATAGTAATATAGACCACTAAAAGGGTCGCCTAACGCCGCAAACCGTACCGCGATACGATGCACCGTTTGCTCGCAATAAATTTCCAAACGAAAGCCTGCACTATTCAGCGTGCACATTGCCTGGCTCTATCTTATCTTATCTTATCTTATATATATAAAGCCGCAAGGCTCACTGACTGACATAAATGTTTGCCCACTTCGACATGAGCTAGAAACTTGAAATTTGGCAAGGTGATAGCTATTAGCGTGTAACCTACGGAAAATTTCCAAAAATTTTAAATTTTAAATTTTTGCCCCCCTCCCCCCAAACAAAATGGCGGATACCGTGATGCAGTGCCCTAGAAAATTAATATTTGGCAAAGTTCTAGCTCCTAGCCTGTAACCGACGTAGAAATTGCAAAAAGTTAAAATATTTAATATTTTATCCACTAAAAAATTCGAAATATTAAGCCAAATTCAATGACGGTGCAGGCTTTCGTTTCGAGCTCTCCTGTGGCTAAACGGCAATTGTTATCAATAAACGGACTGCACTTTCGTCCCTTAAAATGAAGAGATCTACAACTTTGGTCCTATGACTTTTTGCCGTATCTCGACTCCTTCTACCTTAGATTGAGCTTCATTTTCCCGGTTTTGGTCATTTTTGTTAAATTTCCATAAATGATTTTACTGATTCACACACTCATAACATGGATAGATGAACGAAATTCAGGACACTCCTTGGCAACGTCATTGGCCATATGTAGACCGACTTTCGTTATTCTAGCTGCCTTGCAAGTATGGGAAAACGGAGGGTACATGTGGGAACACTATTGAAATTTCGGCCTAATTGATGATTCTTAAGCAATTTATGGCGAAACCCGTTGAGATACGGCAAAACCTCAAATAACCAAAATTATAGGTCGTTTCATCGTCAACTTGCCTGCAAAGTTTCAAGACTGTAGCTGTCTGCCAAGTTGGCAAAATTATTTTTCAATTTGTGAAAAGTGGGCGAAATTTGACATGGATCGAAACGTTCACCTCTTTCTATGGCATAAATATGCGGGGCAGGAGAAAGCGCCAAAGATAGTAATATAGACCACTAAAAGGGTCGCCTAACGCCGCAAACCGTACCGCGATACGATGCACCGTTTGCTCGCAATAAATTTCCAAACGAAAGCCTGCACTATTCAGCGTGCACATTGCCTGGCTCTATCTTCTTATCTTATCTTATATATATAAAGCCGCAAGGCTCACTGACTGACATAAATGTTTGCCCACTTCGACATGAGCTAGAAACTTGAAATTTGGCAAGGTGATAGCTATTAGCGTGTAACCTACGGAAAATTTCCAAAAATTTTAAATTTTAAATCTTTGCCCCCCTCCCCCCAAACAAAATGGCGGATACCGTGATGCAGTGCCCTAGAAAATTAATATTTGGCAAAGTTCTAGCTCCTAGCCTGTAACCGACGTAGAAATTGCAAAAAGTTAAAATATTTAATATTTTATCCACTAAAAAATTCGAAATATTAAGCCAAATTCAATGACGGTGCAGGCTTTCGTTTCTAGCTCTCCTGTGGCTAAACGGCAATTGTTATCAATAAACGGACTGCACTTTCGTCCCTTAAAATGAAGAGATCTACAACTTTGGTCCTATGACTTTTTGCCGTATCTCGACTCCTTCTACCTTAGATTGAGCTTCATTTTCCCGGTTTTGGTCATTTTTGTTAAATTTCCATAAATGATTTTACTGATTCACACACTCATAACATGGATAGATGAACGAAATTCAGGACACTCCTTGGCAACGTCATTGGCCATATGTAGACCGACTTTCGTTATTCTAGCTGCCTTGCAAGTATGGGAAAACGGAGGGTACATGTGGGAACACTATTGAAATTTCGGCCTAATTGATGATTCTTAAGCAATTTATGGCGAAACCCGTTGAGATACGGCAAAACCTCAAATAACCAAAATTATATGTCGTTTCATCGTCAACTTGCCTGCAAAGTTTCAAGACTGTAGCTGTCTGCCAAGTTGGCAAAATTATTTTTCAATTTGTGAAAAGTGGGCGAAATTTGACATGGATCGAAACGTTCACCTCTTTCTATGGCATAAATATGCGGGGCAGGAGAAAGCGCCAAATATAGTAATATAGACCACTAAAAGGGTCGCCTAACGCCGCAAACCGTACCGCGATACGATGCACCGTTTGCTCGCAATAAATTTCCAAACGAAAGCCTGCACTATTCAGCGTGCACATTGCCTGGCTCTATCTTATCTTATCTTATCTTATATATATAAAGCCGCAAGGCTCACTGACTGACATAAATGTTTGCCCACTTCGACATGAGCTAGAAACTTGAAATTTGGCAAGGTGATAGCTATTAGCGTGTAACCTACGGAAAATTTCCAAAAATTTTAAATTTTAAATTTTTGCCCCCCTCCCCCCAAACAAAATGGCGGATACCGTGATGCAGTGCCCTAGAAAATTAATATTTGGCAAAGTTCTAGCTCCTAGCCTGTAACCGACGTAGAAATTGCAAAAAGTTAAAATATTTAATATTTTATCCACTAAAAAATTCGAAATATTAAGCCAAATTCAATGACGGTGCAGGCTTTCGTTTCTAGCTCTCCTGTGGCTAAACGGCAATTGTTATCAATAAACGGACTGCACTTTCGTCCCTTAAAATGAAGAGATCTACAACTTTGGTCCTATGACTTTTTGCCGTATCTCGACTCCTTCTACCTTAGATTGAGCTTCATTTTCCCGGTTTTGGTCATTTTTGTTAAATTTCCATAAATGATTTTACTGATTCACACACTCATAACATGGATAGATGAACGAAATTCAGGACACTCCTTGGCAACGTCATTGGCCATATGTAGACCGACTTTCGTTATTCTAGCTGCCTTGCAAGTATGGGAAAACGGAGGGTACATGTGGGAACACTATTGAAATTTCGGCCTAATTGATGATTCTTAAGCAATTTATGGCGAAACCCGTTGAGATACGGCAAAACCTCAAATAACCAAAATTATATGTCGTTTCATCGTCAACTTGCCTGCAAAGTTTCAAGACTGTAGCTGTCTGCCAAGTTGGCAAAATTATTTTTCAATTTGTGAAAAGTGGGCGAAATTTGACATGGATCGAAACGTTCACCTCTTTCTATGGCATAAATATGCGGGGCAGGAGAAAGCGCCAAATATAGTAATATAGACCACTAAAAGGGTCGCCTAACGCCGCAAACCGTACCGCGATACGATGCACCGTTTGCTCGCAATAAATTTCCAAACGAAAGCCTGCACTATTCAGCGTGCACATTGCCTGGCTCTATCTTATCTTATCTTATCTTATATATATAAAGCCGCAAGGCTCACTGACTGACATAAATGTTTGCCCACTTCGACATGAGCTAGAAACTTGAAATTTGGCAAGGTGATAGCTATTAGCGTGTAACCTACGGAAAATTTCCAAAAATTTTAAATTTTAAATTTTTGCCCCCCTCCCCCCAAACAAAATGGCGGATACCGTGATGCAGTGCCCTAGAAAATTAATATTTGGCAAAGTTCTAGCTCCTAGCCTGTAACCGACGTAGAAATTGCAAAAAGTTAAAATATTTAATATTTTATCCACTAAAAAATTCGAAATATTAAGCCAAATTCAATGACGGTGCAGGCTTTCGTTTCGAGCTCTCCTGTGGCTAAACGGCAATTGTTATCAATAAACGGACTGCACTTTCGTCCCTTAAAATGAAGAGATCTACAACTTTGGTCCTATGACTTTTTGCCGTATCTCGACTCCTTCTACCTTAGATTGAGCTTCATTTTCCCGGTTTTGGTCATTTTTGTTAAATTTCCATAAATGATTTTACTGATTCACACACTCATAACATGGATAGATGAACGAAATTCAGGACACTCCTTGGCAACGTCATTGGCCATATGTAGACCGACTTTCGTTATTCTAGCTGCCTTGCAAGTATGGGAAAACGGAGGGTACATGTGGGAACACTATTGAAATTTCGGCCTAATTGATGATTCTTAAGCAATTTATGGCGAAACCCGTTGAGATACGGCAAAACCTCAAATAACCAAAATTATAGGTCGTTTCATCGTCAACTTGCCTGCAAAGTTTCAAGACTGTAGCTGTCTGCCAAGTTGGCAAAATTATTTTTCAATTTGTGAAAAGTGGGCGAAATTTGACATGGATCGAAACGTTCACCTCTTTCTATGGCATAAATATGCGGGGCAGGAGAAAGCGCCAAAGATAGTAATATAGACCACTAAAAGGGTCGCCTAACGCCGCAAACCGTACCGCGATACGATGCACCGTTTGCTCGCAATAAATTTCCAAACGAAAGCCTGCACTATTCAGCGTGCACATTGCCTGGCTCTATCTTCTTATCTTATCTTATATATATAAAGCCGCAAGGCTCACTGACTGACATAAATGTTTGCCCACTTCGACATGAGCTAGAAACTTGAAATTTGGCAAGGTGATAGCTATTAGCGTGTAACCTACGGAAAATTTCCAAAAATTTTAAATTTTAAATCTTTGCCCCCCTCCCCCCAAACAAAATGGCGGATACCGTGATGCAGTGCCCTAGAAAATTAATATTTGGCAAAGTTCTAGCTCCTAGCCTGTAACCGACGTAGAAATTGCAAAAAGTTAAAATATTTAATATTTTATCCACTAAAAAATTCGAAATATTAAGCCAAATTCAATGACGGTGCAGGCTTTCGTTTCGAGCTCTCCTGTGGCTAAACGGCAATTGTTATCAATAAACGGACTGCACTTTCGTCCCTTAAAATGAAGAGATCTACAACTTTGGTCCTATGACTTTTTGCCGTATCTCGACTCCTTCTACCTTAGATTGAGCTTCATTTTCCCGGTTTTGGTCATTTTTGTTAAATTTCCATAAATGATTTTACTGATTCACACACTCATAACATGGATAGATGAACGAAATTCAGGACACTCCTTGGCAACGTCATTGGCCATATGTAGACCGACTTTCGTTATTCTAGCTGCCTTGCAAGTATGGGAAAACGGAGGGTACATGTGGGAACACTATTGAAATTTCGGCCTAATTGATGATTCTTAAGCAATTTATGGCGAAACCCGTTGAGATACGGCAAAACCTCAAATAACCAAAATTATATGTCGTTTCATCGTCAACTTGCCTGCAAAGTTTCAAGACTGTAGCTGTCTGCCAAGTTGGCAAAATTATTTTTCAATTTGTGAAAAGTGGGCGAAATTTGACATGGATCGAAACGTTCACCTCTTTCTATGGCATAAATATGCGGGGCAGGAGAAAGCGCCAAATATAGTAATATAGACCACTAAAAGGGTCGCCTAACGCCGCAAACCGTACCGCGATACGATGCACCGTTTGCTCGCAATAAATTTCCAAACGAAAGCCTGCACTATTCAGCGTGCACATTGCCTGGCTCTATCTTATCTTATCTTATCTTATATATATAAAGCCGCAAGGCTCACTGACTGACATAAATGTTTGCCCACTTCGACATGAGCTAGAAACTTGAAATTTGGCAAGGTGATAGCTATTAGCGTGTAACCTACGGAAAATTTCCAAAAATTTTAAATTTTAAATCTTTGCCCCCCTCCCCCCAAACAAAATGGCGGATACCGTGATGCAGTGCCCTAGAAAATTAATATTTGGCAAAGTTCTAGCTCCTAGCCTGTAACCGACGTAGAAATTGCAAAAAGTTAAAATATTTAATATTTTATCCACTAAAAAATTCGAAATATTAAGCCAAATTCAATGACGGTGCAGGCTTTCGTTTCTAGCTCTCCTGTGGCTAAACGGCAATTGTTATCAATAAACGGACTGCACTTTCGTCCCTTAAAATGAAGAGATCTACAACTTTGGTCCTATGACTTTTTGCCGTATCTCGACTCCTTCTACCTTAGATTGAGCTTCATTTTCCCGGTTTTGGTCATTTTTGTTAAATTTCCATAAATGATTTTACTGATTCACACACTCATAACATGGATAGATGAACGAAATTCAGGACACTCCTTGGCAACGTCATTGGCCATATGTAGACCGACTTTCGTTATTCTAGCTGCCTTGCAAGTATGGGAAAACGGAGGGTACATGTGGGAACACTATTGAAATTTCGGCCTAATTGATGATTCTTAAGCAATTTATGGCGAAACCCGTTGAGATACGGCAAAACCTCAAATAACCAAAATTATATGTCGTTTCATCGTCAACTTGCCTGCAAAGTTTCAAGACTGTAGCTGTCTGCCAAGTTGGCAAAATTATTTTTCAATTTGTGAAAAGTGGGCGAAATTTGACATGGATCGAAACGTTCACCTCTTTCTATGGCATAAATATGCGGGGCAGGAGAAAGCGCCAAATATAGTAATATAGACCACTAAAAGGGTCGCCTAACGCCGCAAACCGTACCGCGATACGATGCACCGTTTGCTCGCAATAAATTTCCAAACGAAAGCCTGCACTATTCAGCGTGCACATTGCCTGGCTCTATCTTATCTTATCTTATCTTATATATATAAAGCCGCAAGGCTCACTGACTGACATAAATGTTTGCCCACTTCGACATGAGCTAGAAACTTGAAATTTGGCAAGGTGATAGCTATTAGCGTGTAACCTACGGAAAATTTCCAAAAATTTTAAATTTTAAATTTTTGCCCCCCTCCCCCCAAACAAAATGGCGGATACCGTGATGCAGTGCCCTAGAAAATTAATATTTGGCAAAGTTCTAGCTCCTAGCCTGTAACCGACGTAGAAATTGCAAAAAGTTAAAATATTTAATATTTTATCCACTAAAAAATTCGAAATATTAAGCCAAATTCAATGACGGTGCAGGCTTTCGTTTCGAGCTCTCCTGTGGCTAAACGGCAATTGTTATCAATAAACGGACTGCACTTTCGTCCCTTAAAATGAAGAGATCTACAACTTTGGTCCTATGACTTTTTGCCGTATCTCGACTCCTTCTACCTTAGATTGAGCTTCATTTTCCCGGTTTTGGTCATTTTTGTTAAATTTCCATAAATGATTTTACTGATTCACACACTCATAACATGGATAGATGAACGAAATTCAGGACACTCCTTGGCAACGTCATTGGCCATATGTAGACCGACTTTCGTTATTCTAGCTGCCTTGCAAGTATGGGAAAACGGAGGGTACATGTGGGAACACTATTGAAATTTCGGCCTAATTGATGATTCTTAAGCAATTTATGGCGAAACCCGTTGAGATACGGCAAAACCTCAAATAACCAAAATTATAGGTCGTTTCATCGTCAACTTGCCTGCAAAGTTTCAAGACTGTAGCTGTCTGCCAAGTTGGCAAAATTATTTTTCAATTTGTGAAAAGTGGGCGAAATTTGACATGGATCGAAACGTTCACCTCTTTCTATGGCATAAATATGCGGGGCAGGAGAAAGCGCCAAAGATAGTAATATAGACCACTAAAAGGGTCGCCTAACGCCGCAAACCGTACCGCGATACGATGCACCGTTTGCTCGCAATAAATTTCCAAACGAAAGCCTGCACTATTCAGCGTGCACATTGCCTGGCTCTATCTTCTTATCTTATCTTATATATATAAAGCCGCAAGGCTCACTGACTGACATAAATGTTTGCCCACTTCGACATGAGCTAGAAACTTGAAATTTGGCAAGGTGATAGCTATTAGCGTGTAACCTACGGAAAATTTCCAAAAATTTTAAATTTTAAATCTTTG
This sequence comes from Anabrus simplex, assembly GCF_040414725.1. Lineage (NCBI taxonomy): Eukaryota > Metazoa > Arthropoda > Insecta > Orthoptera > Tettigoniidae > Anabrus > Anabrus simplex. The sequence continues at coordinate 487,757,347 of NC_090265.1, forward strand.
CCCCCCTCCCCCCAAACAAAATGGCGGATACCGTGATGCAGTGCCCTAGAAAATTAATATTTGGCAAAGTTCTAGCTCCTAGCCTGTAACCGACGTAGAAATTGCAAAAAGTTAAAATATTTAATATTTTATCCACTAAAAAATTCGAAATATTAAGCCAAATTCAATGACGGTGCAGGCTTTCGTTTCTAGCTCTCCTGTGGCTAAACGGCAATTGTTATCAATAAACGGACTGCACTTTCGTCCCTTAAAATGAAGAGATCTACAACTTTGGTCCTATGACTTTTTGCCGTATCTCGACTCCTTCTACCTTAGATTGAGCTTCATTTTCCCGGTTTTGGTCATTTTTGTTAAATTTCCATAAATGATTTTACTGATTCACACACTCATAACATGGATAGATGAACGAAATTCAGGACACTCCTTGGCAACGTCATTGGCCATATGTAGACCGACTTTCGTTATTCTAGCTGCCTTGCAAGTATGGGAAAACGGAGGGTACATGTGGGAACACTATTGAAATTTCGGCCTAATTGATGATTCTTAAGCAATTTATGGCGAAACCCGTTGAGATACGGCAAAACCTCAAATAACCAAAATTATATGTCGTTTCATCGTCAACTTGCCTGCAAAGTTTCAAGACTGTAGCTGTCTGCCAAGTTGGCAAAATTATTTTTCAATTTGTGAAAAGTGGGCGAAATTTGACATGGATCGAAACGTTCACCTCTTTCTATGGCATAAATATGCGGGGCAGGAGAAAGCGCCAAATATAGTAATATAGACCACTAAAAGGGTCGCCTAACGCCGCAAACCGTACCGCGATACGATGCACCGTTTGCTCGCAATAAATTTCCAAACGAAAGCCTGCACTATTCAGCGTGCACATTGCCTGGCTCTATCTTATCTTATCTTATCTTATATATATAAAGCCGCAAGGCTCACTGACTGACATAAATGTTTGCCCACTTCGACATGAGCTAGAAACTTGAAATTTGGCAAGGTGATAGCTATTAGCGTGTAACCTACGGAAAATTTCCAAAAATTTTAAATTTTAAATTTTTGCCCCCCTCCCCCCAAACAAAATGGCGGATACCGTGATGCAGTGCCCTAGAAAATTAATATTTGGCAAAGTTCTAGCTCCTAGCCTGTAACCGACGTAGAAATTGCAAAAAGTTAAAATATTTAATATTTTATCCACTAAAAAATTCGAAATATTAAGCCAAATTCAATGACGGTGCAGGCTTTCGTTTCGAGCTCTCCTGTGGCTAAACGGCAATTGTTATCAATAAACGGACTGCACTTTCGTCCCTTAAAATGAAGAGATCTACAACTTTGGTCCTATGACTTTTTGCCGTATCTCGACTCCTTCTACCTTAGATTGAGCTTCATTTTCCCGGTTTTGGTCATTTTTGTTAAATTTCCATAAATGATTTTACTGATTCACACACTCATAACATGGATAGATGAACGAAATTCAGGACACTCCTTGGCAACGTCATTGGCCATATGTAGACCGACTTTCGTTATTCTAGCTGCCTTGCAAGTATGGGAAAACGGAGGGTACATGTGGGAACACTATTGAAATTTCGGCCTAATTGATGATTCTTAAGCAATTTATGGCGAAACCCGTTGAGATACGGCAAAACCTCAAATAACCAAAATTATAGGTCGTTTCATCGTCAACTTGCCTGCAAAGTTTCAAGACTGTAGCTGTCTGCCAAGTTGGCAAAATTATTTTTCAATTTGTGAAAAGTGGGCGAAATTTGACATGGATCGAAACGTTCACCTCTTTCTATGGCATAAATATGCGGGGCAGGAGAAAGCGCCAAAGATAGTAATATAGACCACTAAAAGGGTCGCCTAACGCCGCAAACCGTACCGCGATACGATGCACCGTTTGCTCGCAATAAATTTCCAAACGAAAGCCTGCACTATTCAGCGTGCACATTGCCTGGCTCTATCTTCTTATCTTATCTTATATATATAAAGCCGCAAGGCTCACTGACTGACATAAATGTTTGCCCACTTCGACATGAGCTAGAAACTTGAAATTTGGCAAGGTGATAGCTATTAGCGTGTAACCTACGGAAAATTTCCAAAAATTTTAAATTTTAAATCTTTGCCCCCCTCCCCCCAAACAAAATGGCGGATACCGTGATGCAGTGCCCTAGAAAATTAATATTTGGCAAAGTTCTAGCTCCTAGCCTGTAACCGACGTAGAAATTGCAAAAAGTTAAAATATTTAATATTTTATCCACTAAAAAATTCGAAATATTAAGCCAAATTCAATGACGGTGCAGGCTTTCGTTTCGAGCTCTCCTGTGGCTAAACGGCAATTGTTATCAATAAACGGACTGCACTTTCGTCCCTTAAAATGAAGAGATCTACAACTTTGGTCCTATGACTTTTTGCCGTATCTCGACTCCTTCTACCTTAGATTGAGCTTCATTTTCCCGGTTTTGGTCATTTTTGTTAAATTTCCATAAATGATTTTACTGATTCACACACTCATAACATGGATAGATGAACGAAATTCAGGACACTCCTTGGCAACGTCATTGGCCATATGTAGACCGACTTTCGTTATTCTAGCTGCCTTGCAAGTATGGGAAAACGGAGGGTACATGTGGGAACACTATTGAAATTTCGGCCTAATTGATGATTCTTAAGCAATTTATGGCGAAACCCGTTGAGATACGGCAAAACCTCAAATAACCAAAATTATATGTCGTTTCATCGTCAACTTGCCTGCAAAGTTTCAAGACTGTAGCTGTCTGCCAAGTTGGCAAAATTATTTTTCAATTTGTGAAAAGTGGGCGAAATTTGACATGGATCGAAACGTTCACCTCTTTCTATGGCATAAATATGCGGGGCAGGAGAAAGCGCCAAATATAGTAATATAGACCACTAAAAGGGTCGCCTAACGCCGCAAACCGTACCGCGATACGATGCACCGTTTGCTCGCAATAAATTTCCAAACGAAAGCCTGCACTATTCAGCGTGCACATTGCCTGGCTCTATCTTATCTTATCTTATCTTATATATATAAAGCCGCAAGGCTCACTGACTGACATAAATGTTTGCCCACTTCGACATGAGCTAGAAACTTGAAATTTGGCAAGGTGATAGCTATTAGCGTGTAACCTACGGAAAATTTCCAAAAATTTTAAATTTTAAATCTTTGCCCCCCTCCCCCCAAACAAAATGGCGGATACCGTGATGCAGTGCCCTAGAAAATTAATATTTGGCAAAGTTCTAGCTCCTAGCCTGTAACCGACGTAGAAATTGCAAAAAGTTAAAATATTTAATATTTTATCCACTAAAAAATTCGAAATATTAAGCCAAATTCAATGACGGTGCAGGCTTTCGTTTCTAGCTCTCCTGTGGCTAAACGGCAATTGTTATCAATAAACGGACTGCACTTTCGTCCCTTAAAATGAAGAGATCTACAACTTTGGTCCTATGACTTTTTGCCGTATCTCGACTCCTTCTACCTTAGATTGAGCTTCATTTTCCCGGTTTTGGTCATTTTTGTTAAATTTCCATAAATGATTTTACTGATTCACACACTCATAACATGGATAGATGAACGAAATTCAGGACACTCCTTGGCAACGTCATTGGCCATATGTAGACCGACTTTCGTTATTCTAGCTGCCTTGCAAGTATGGGAAAACGGAGGGTACATGTGGGAACACTATTGAAATTTCGGCCTAATTGATGATTCTTAAGCAATTTATGGCGAAACCCGTTGAGATACGGCAAAACCTCAAATAACCAAAATTATATGTCGTTTCATCGTCAACTTGCCTGCAAAGTTTCAAGACTGTAGCTGTCTGCCAAGTTGGCAAAATTATTTTTCAATTTGTGAAAAGTGGGCGAAATTTGACATGGATCGAAACGTTCACCTCTTTCTATGGCATAAATATGCGGGGCAGGAGAAAGCGCCAAATATAGTAATATAGACCACTAAAAGGGTCGCCTAACGCCGCAAACCGTACCGCGATACGATGCACCGTTTGCTCGCAATAAATTTCCAAACGAAAGCCTGCACTATTCAGCGTGCACATTGCCTGGCTCTATCTTATCTTATCTTATCTTATATATATAAAGCCGCAAGGCTCACTGACTGACATAAATGTTTGCCCACTTCGACATGAGCTAGAAACTTGAAATTTGGCAAGGTGATAGCTATTAGCGTGTAACCTACGGAAAATTTCCAAAAATTTTAAATTTTAAATTTTTGCCCCCCTCCCCCCAAACAAAATGGCGGATACCGTGATGCAGTGCCCTAGAAAATTAATATTTGGCAAAGTTCTAGCTCCTAGCCTGTAACCGACGTAGAAATTGCAAAAAGTTAAAATATTTAATATTTTATCCACTAAAAAATTCGAAATATTAAGCCAAATTCAATGACGGTGCAGGCTTTCGTTTCGAGCTCTCCTGTGGCTAAACGGCAATTGTTATCAATAAACGGACTGCACTTTCGTCCCTTAAAATGAAGAGATCTACAACTTTGGTCCTATGACTTTTTGCCGTATCTCGACTCCTTCTACCTTAGATTGAGCTTCATTTTCCCGGTTTTGGTCATTTTTGTTAAATTTCCATAAATGATTTTACTGATTCACACACTCATAACATGGATAGATGAACGAAATTCAGGACACTCCTTGGCAACGTCATTGGCCATATGTAGACCGACTTTCGTTATTCTAGCTGCCTTGCAAGTATGGGAAAACGGAGGGTACATGTGGGAACACTATTGAAATTTCGGCCTAATTGATGATTCTTAAGCAATTTATGGCGAAACCCGTTGAGATACGGCAAAACCTCAAATAACCAAAATTATATGTCGTTTCATCGTCAACTTGCCTGCAAAGTTTCAAGACTGTAGCTGTCTGCCAAGTTGGCAAAATTATTTTTCAATTTGTGAAAAGTGGGCGAAATTTGACATGGATCGAAACGTTCACCTCTTTCTATGGCATAAATATGCGGGGCAGGAGAAAGCGCCAAATATAGTAATATAGACCACTAAAAGGGTCGCCTAACGCCGCAAACCGTACCGCGATACGATGCACCGTTTGCTCGCAATAAATTTCCAAACGAAAGCCTGCACTATTCAGCGTGCACATTGCCTGGCTCTATCTTATCTTATCTTATCTTATATATATAAAGCCGCAAGGCTCACTGACTGACATAAATGTTTGCCCACTTCGACATGAGCTAGAAACTTGAAATTTGGCAAGGTGATAGCTATTAGCGTGTAACCTACGGAAAATTTCCAAAAATTTTAAATTTTAAATTTTTGCCCCCCTCCCCCCAAACAAAATGGCGGATACCGTGATGCAGTGCCCTAGAAAATTAATATTTGGCAAAGTTCTAGCTCCTAGCCTGTAACCGACGTAGAAATTGCAAAAAGTTAAAATATTTAATATTTTATCCACTAAAAAATTCGAAATATTAAGCCAAATTCAATGACGGTGCAGGCTTTCGTTTCGAGCTCTCCTGTGGCTAAACGGCAATTGTTATCAATAAACGGACTGCACTTTCGTCCCTTAAAATGAAGAGATCTACAACTTTGGTCCTATGACTTTTTGCCGTATCTCGACTCCTTCTACCTTAGATTGAGCTTCATTTTCCCGGTTTTGGTCATTTTTGTTAAATTTCCATAAATGATTTTACTGATTCACACACTCATAACATGGATAGATGAACGAAATTCAGGACACTCCTTGGCAACGTCATTGGCCATATGTAGACCGACTTTCGTTATTCTAGCTGCCTTGCAAGTATGGGAAAACGGAGGGTACATGTGGGAACACTATTGAAATTTCGGCCTAATTGATGATTCTTAAGCAATTTATGGCGAAACCCGTTGAGATACGGCAAAACCTCAAATAACCAAAATTATATGTCGTTTCATCGTCAACTTGCCTGCAAAGTTTCAAGACTGTAGCTGTCTGCCAAGTTGGCAAAATTATTTTTCAATTTGTGAAAAGTGGGCGAAATTTGACATGGATCGAAACGTTCACCTCTTTCTATGGCATAAATATGCGGGGCAGGAGAAAGCGCCAAATATAGTAATATAGACCACTAAAAGGGTCGCCTAACGCCGCAAACCGTACCGCGATACGATGCACCGTTTGCTCGCAATAAATTTCCAAACGAAAGCCTGCACTATTCAGCGTGCACATTGCCTGGCTCTATCTTATCTTATCTTATCTTATATATATAAAGCCGCAAGGCTCACTGACTGACATAAATGTTTGCCCACTTCGACATGAGCTAGAAACTTGAAATTTGGCAAGGTGATAGCTATTAGCGTGTAACCTACGGAAAATTTCCAAAAATTTTAAATTTTAAATTTTTGCCCCCCTCCCCCCAAACAAAATGGCGGATACCGTGATGCAGTGCCCTAGAAAATTAATATTTGGCAAAGTTCTAGCTCCTAGCCTGTAACCGACGTAGAAATTGCAAAAAGTTAAAATATTTAATATTTTATCCACTAAAAAATTCGAAATATTAAGCCAAATTCAATGACGGTGCAGGCTTTCGTTTCGAGCTCTCCTGTGGCTAAACGGCAATTGTTATCAATAAACGGACTGCACTTTCGTCCCTTAAAATGAAGAGATCTACAACTTTGGTCCTATGACTTTTTGCCGTATCTCGACTCCTTCTACCTTAGATTGAGCTTCATTTTCCCGGTTTTGGTCATTTTTGTTAAATTTCCATAAATGATTTTACTGATTCACACACTCATAACATGGATAGATGAACGAAATTCAGGACACTCCTTGGCAACGTCATTGGCCATATGTAGACCGACTTTCGTTATTCTAGCTGCCTTGCAAGTATGGGAAAACGGAGGGTACATGTGGGAACACTATTGAAATTTCGGCCTAATTGATGATTCTTAAGCAATTTATGGCGAAACCCGTTGAGATACGGCAAAACCTCAAATAACCAAAATTATAGGTCGTTTCATCGTCAACTTGCCTGCAAAGTTTCAAGACTGTAGCTGTCTGCCAAGTTGGCAAAATTATTTTTCAATTTGTGAAAAGTGGGCGAAATTTGACATGGATCGAAACGTTCACCTCTTTCTATGGCATAAATATGCGGGGCAGGAGAAAGCGCCAAAGATAGTAATATAGACCACTAAAAGGGTCGCCTAACGCCGCAAACCGTACCGCGATACGATGCACCGTTTGCTCGCAATAAATTTCCAAACGAAAGCCTGCACTATTCAGCGTGCACATTGCCTGGCTCTATCTTCTTATCTTATCTTATATATATAAAGCCGCAAGGCTCACTGACTGACATAAATGTTTGCCCACTTCGACATGAGCTAGAAACTTGAAATTTGGCAAGGTGATAGCTATTAGCGTGTAACCTACGGAAAATTTCCAAAAATTTTAAATTTTAAATCTTTGCCCCCCTCCCCCCAAACAAAATGGCGGATACCGTGATGCAGTGCCCTAGAAAATTAATATTTGGCAAAGTTCTAGCTCCTAGCCTGTAACCGACGTAGAAATTGCAAAAAGTTAAAATATTTAATATTTTATCCACTAAAAAATTCGAAATATTAAGCCAAATTCAATGACGGTGCAGGCTTTCGTTTCTAGCTCTCCTGTGGCTAAACGGCAATTGTTATCAATAAACGGACTGCACTTTCGTCCCTTAAAATGAAGAGATCTACAACTTTGGTCCTATGACTTTTTGCCGTATCTCGACTCCTTCTACCTTAGATTGAGCTTCATTTTCCCGGTTTTGGTCATTTTTGTTAAATTTCCATAAATGATTTTACTGATTCACACACTCATAACATGGATAGATGAACGAAATTCAGGACACTCCTTGGCAACGTCATTGGCCATATGTAGACCGACTTTCGTTATTCTAGCTGCCTTGCAAGTATGGGAAAACGGAGGGTACATGTGGGAACACTATTGAAATTTCGGCCTAATTGATGATTCTTAAGCAATTTATGGCGAAACCCGTTGAGATACGGCAAAACCTCAAATAACCAAAATTATATGTCGTTTCATCGTCAACTTGCCTGCAAAGTTTCAAGACTGTAGCTGTCTGCCAAGTTGGCAAAATTATTTTTCAATTTGTGAAAAGTGGGCGAAATTTGACATGGATCGAAACGTTCACCTCTTTCTATGGCATAAATATGCGGGGCAGGAGAAAGCGCCAAATATAGTAATATAGACCACTAAAAGGGTCGCCTAACGCCGCAAACCGTACCGCGATACGATGCACCGTTTGCTCGCAATAAATTTCCAAACGAAAGCCTGCACTATTCAGCGTGCACATTGCCTGGCTCTATCTTATCTTATCTTATCTTATATATATAAAGCCGCAAGGCTCACTGACTGACATAAATGTTTGCCCACTTCGACATGAGCTAGAAACTTGAAATTTGGCAAGGTGATAGCTATTAGCGTGTAACCTACGGAAAATTTCCAAAAATTTTAAATTTTAAATTTTTGCCCCCCTCCCCCCAAACAAAATGGCGGATACCGTGATGCAGTGCCCTAGAAAATTAATATTTGGCAAAGTTCTAGCTCCTAGCCTGTAACCGACGTAGAAATTGCAAAAAGTTAAAATATTTAATATTTTATCCACTAAAAAATTCGAAATATTAAGCCAAATTCAATGACGGTGCAGGCTTTCGTTTCGAGCTCTCCTGTGGCTAAACGGCAATTGTTATCAATAAACGGACTGCACTTTCGTCCCTTAAAATGAAGAGATCTACAACTTTGGTCCTATGACTTTTTGCCGTATCTCGACTCCTTCTACCTTAGATTGAGCTTCATTTTCCCGGTTTTGGTCATTTTTGTTAAATTTCCATAAATGATTTTACTGATTCACACACTCATAACATGGATAGATGAACGAAATTCAGGACACTCCTTGGCAACGTCATTGGCCATATGTAGACCGACTTTCGTTATTCTAGCTGCCTTGCAAGTATGGGAAAACGGAGGGTACATGTGGGAACACTATTGAAATTTCGGCCTAATTGATGATTCTTAAGCAATTTATGGCGAAACCCGTTGAGATACGGCAAAACCTCAAATAACCAAAATTATAGGTCGTTTCATCGTCAACTTGCCTGCAAAGTTTCAAGACTGTAGCTGTCTGCCAAGTTGGCAAAATTATTTTTCAATTTGTGAAAAGTGGGCGAAATTTGACATGGATCGAAACGTTCACCTCTTTCTATGGCATAAATATGCGGGGCAGGAGAAAGCGCCAAAGATAGTAATATAGACCACTAAAAGGGTCGCCTAACGCCGCAAACCGTACCGCGATACGATGCACCGTTTGCTCGCAATAAATTTCCAAACGAAAGCCTGCACTATTCAGCGTGCACATTGCCTGGCTCTATCTTCTTATCTTATCTTATATATATAAAGCCGCAAGGCTCACTGACTGACATAAATGTTTGCCCACTTCGACATGAGCTAGAAACTTGAAATTTGGCAAGGTGATAGCTATTAGCGTGTAACCTACGGAAAATTTCCAAAAATTTTAAATTTTAAATCTTTGCCCCCCTCCCCCCAAACAAAATGGCGGATACCGTGATGCAGTGCCCTAGAAAATTAATATTTGGCAAAGTTCTAGCTCCTAGCCTGTAACCGACGTAGAAATTGCAAAAAGTTAAAATATTTAATATTTTATCCACTAAAAAATTCGAAATATTAAGCCAAATTCAATGACGGTGCAGGCTTTCGTTTCGAGCTCTCCTGTGGCTAAACGGCAATTGTTATCAATAAACGGACTGCACTTTCGTCCCTTAAAATGAAGAGATCTACAACTTTGGTCCTATGACTTTTTGCCGTATCTCGACTCCTTCTACCTTAGATTGAGCTTCATTTTCCCGGTTTTGGTCATTTTTGTTAAATTTCCATAAATGATTTTACTGATTCACACACTCATAACATGGATAGATGAACGAAATTCAGGACACTCCTTGGCAACGTCATTGGCCATATGTAGACCGACTTTCGTTATTCTAGCTGCCTTGCAAGTATGGGAAAACGGAGGGTACATGTGGGAACACTATTGAAATTTCGGCCTAATTGATGATTCTTAAGCAATTTATGGCGAAACCCGTTGAGATACGGCAAAACCTCAAATAACCAAAATTATATGTCGTTTCATCGTCAACTTGCCTGCAAAGTTTCAAGACTGTAGCTGTCTGCCAAGTTGGCAAAATTATTTTTCAATTTGTGAAAAGTGGGCGAAATTTGACATGGATCGAAACGTTCACCTCTTTCTATGGCATAAATATGCGGGGCAGGAGAAAGCGCCAAATATAGTAATATAGACCACTAAAAGGGTCGCCTAACGCCGCAAACCGTACCGCGATACGATGCACCGTTTGCTCGCAATAAATTTCCAAACGAAAGCCTGCACTATTCAGCGTGCACATTGCCTGGCTCTATCTTATCTTATCTTATCTTATATATATAAAGCCGCAAGGCTCACTGACTGACATAAATGTTTGCCCACTTCGACATGAGCTAGAAACTTGAAATTTGGCAAGGTGATAGCTATTAGCGTGTAACCTACGGAAAATTTCCAAAAATTTTAAATTTTAAATCTTTGCCCCCCTCCCCCCAAACAAAATGGCGGATACCGTGATGCAGTGCCCTAGAAAATTAATATTTGGCAAAGTTCTAGCTCCTAGCCTGTAACCGACGTAGAAATTGCAAAAAGTTAAAATATTTAATATTTTATCCACTAAAAAATTCGAAATATTAAGCCAAATTCAATGACGGTGCAGGCTTTCGTTTCTAGCTCTCCTGTGGCTAAACGGCAATTGTTATCAATAAACGGACTGCACTTTCGTCCCTTAAAATGAAGAGATCTACAACTTTGGTCCTATGACTTTTTGCCGTATCTCGACTCCTTCTACCTTAGATTGAGCTTCATTTTCCCGGTTTTGGTCATTTTTGTTAAATTTCCATAAATGATTTTACTGATTCACACACTCATAACATGGATAGATGAACGAAATTCAGGACACTCCTTGGCAACGTCATTGGCCATATGTAGACCGACTTTCGTTATTCTAGCTGCCTTGCAAGTATGGGAAAACGGAGGGTACATGTGGGAACACTATTGAAATTTCGGCCTAATTGATGATTCTTAAGCAATTTATGGCGAAACCCGTTGAGATACGGCAAAACCTCAAATAACCAAAATTATATGTCGTTTCATCGTCAACTTGCCTGCAAAGTTTCAAGACTGTAGCTGTCTGCCAAGTTGGCAAAATTATTTTTCAATTTGTGAAAAGTGGGCGAAATTTGACATGGATCGAAACGTTCACCTCTTTCTATGGCATAAATATGCGGGGCAGGAGAAAGCGCCAAATATAGTAATATAGACCACTAAAAGGGTCGCCTAACGCCGCAAACCGTACCGCGATACGATGCACCGTTTGCTCGCAATAAATTTCCAAACGAAAGCCTGCACTATTCAGCGTGCACATTGCCTGGCTCTATCTTATCTTATCTTATCTTATATATATAAAGCCGCAAGGCTCACTGACTGACATAAATGTTTGCCCACTTCGACATGAGCTAGAAACTTGAAATTTGGCAAGGTGATAGCTATTAGCGTGTAACCTACGGAAAATTTCCAAAAATTTTAAATTTTAAATTTTTGCCCCCCTCCCCCCAAACAAAATGGCGGATACCGTGATGCAGTGCCCTAGAAAATTAATATTTGGCAAAGTTCTAGCTCCTAGCCTGTAACCGACGTAGAAATTGCAAAAAGTTAAAATATTTAATATTTTATCCACTAAAAAATTCGAAATATTAAGCCAAATTCAATGACGGTGCAGGCTTTCGTTTCGAGCTCTCCTGTGGCTAAACGGCAATTGTTATCAATAAACGGACTGCACTTTCGTCCCTTAAAATGAAGAGATCTACAACTTTGGTCCTATGACTTTTTGCCGTATCTCGACTCCTTCTACCTTAGATTGAGCTTCATTTTCCCGGTTTTGGTCATTTTTGTTAAATTTCCATAAATGATTTTACTGATTCACACACTCATAACATGGATAGATGAACGAAATTCAGGACACTCCTTGGCAACGTCATTGGCCATATGTAGACCGACTTTCGTTATTCTAGCTGCCTTGCAAGTATGGGAAAACGGAGGGTACATGTGGGAACACTATTGAAATTTCGGCCTAATTGATGATTCTTAAGCAATTTATGGCGAAACCCGTTGAGATACGGCAAAACCTCAAATAACCAAAATTATAGGTCGTTTCATCGTCAACTTGCCTGCAAAGTTTCAAGACTGTAGCTGTCTGCCAAGTTGGCAAAATTATTTTTCAATTTGTGAAAAGTGGGCGAAATTTGACATGGATCGAAACGTTCACCTCTTTCTATGGCATAAATATGCGGGGCAGGAGAAAGCGCCAAATATAGTAATATAGACCACTAAAAGGGTCGCCTAACGCCGCAAACCGTACCGCGATACGATGCACCGTTTGCTCGCAATAAATTTCCAAACGAAAGCCTGCACTATTCAGCGTGCACATTGCCTGGCTCTATCTTCTTATCTTATCTTATATATATAAAGCCGCAAGGCTCACTGACTGACATAAATGTTTGCCCACTTCGACATGAGCTAGAAACTTGAAATTTGGCAAGGTGATAGCTATTAGCGTGTAACCTACGGAAAATTTCCAAAAATTTTAAATTTTAAATCTTTGCCCCCCTCCCCCCAAACAAAATGGCGGATACCGTGATGCAGTGCCCTAGAAAATTAATATTTGGCAAAGTTCTAGCTCCTAGCCTGTAACCGACGTAGAAATTGCAAAAAGTTAAAATATTTAATATTTTATCCACTAAAAAATTCGAAATATTAAGCCAAATTCAATGACGGTGCAGGCTTTCGTTTCTAGCTCTCCTGTGGCTAAACGGCAATTGTTATCAATAAACGGACTGCACTTTCGTCCCTTAAAATGAAGAGATCTACAACTTTGGTCCTATGACTTTTTGCCGTATCTCGACTCCTTCTACCTTAGATTGAGCTTCATTTTCCCGGTTTTGGTCATTTTTGTTAAATTTCCATAAATGATTTTACTGATTCACACACTCATAACATGGATAGATGAACGAAATTCAGGACACTCCTTGGCAACGTCATTGGCCATATGTAGACCGACTTTCGTTATTCTAGCTGCCTTGCAAGTATGGGAAAACGGAGGGTACATGTGGGAACACTATTGAAATTTCGGCCTAATTGATGATTCTTAAGCAATTTATGGCGAAACCCGTTGAGATACGGCAAAACCTCAAATAACCAAAATTATATGTCGTTTCATCGTCAACTTGCCTGCAAAGTTTCAAGACTGTAGCTGTCTGCCAAGTTGGCAAAATTATTTTTCAATTTGTGAAAAGTGGGCGAAATTTGACATGGATCGAAACGTTCACCTCTTTCTATGGCATAAATATGCGGGGCAGGAGAAAGCGCCAAATATAGTAATATAGACCACTAAAAGGGTCGCCTAACGCCGCAAACCGTACCGCGATACGATGCACCGTTTGCTCGCAATAAATTTCCAAACGAAAGCCTGCACTATTCAGCGTGCACATTGCCTGGCTCTATCTTATCTTATCTTATCTTATATATATAAAGCCGCAAGGCTCACTGACTGACATAAATGTTTGCCCACTTCGACATGAGCTAGAAACTTGAAATTTGGCAAGGTGATAGCTATTAGCGTGTAACCTACGGAAAATTTCCAAAAATTTTAAATTTTAAATTTTTGCCCCCCTCCCCCCAAACAAAATGGCGGATACCGTGATGCAGTGCCCTAGAAAATTAATATTTGGCAAAGTTCTAGCTCCTAGCCTGTAACCGACGTAGAAATTGCAAAAAGTTAAAATATTTAATATTTTATCCACTAAAAAATTCGAAATATTAAGCCAAATTCAATGACGGTGCAGGCTTTCGTTTCTAGCTCTCCTGTGGCTAAACGGCAATTGTTATCAATAAACGGACTGCACTTTCGTCCCTTAAAATGAAGAGATCTACAACTTTGGTCCTATGACTTTTTGCCGTATCTCGACTCCTTCTACCTTAGATTGAGCTTCATTTTCCCGGTTTTGGTCATTTTTGTTAAATTTCCATAAATGATTTTACTGATTCACACACTCATAACATGGATAGATGAACGAAATTCAGGACACTCCTTGGCAACGTCATTGGCCATATGTAGACCGACTTTCGTTATTCTAGCTGCCTTGCAAGTATGGGAAAACGGAGGGTACATGTGGGAACACTATTGAAATTTCGGCCTAATTGATGATTCTTAAGCAATTTATGGCGAAACCCGTTGAGATACGGCAAAACCTCAAATAACCAAAATTATATGTCGTTTCATCGTCAACTTGCCTGCAAAGTTTCAAGACTGTAGCTGTCTGCCAAGTTGGCAAAATTATTTTTCAATTTGTGAAAAGTGGGCGAAATTTGACATGGATCGAAACGTTCACCTCTTTCTATGGCATAAATATGCGGGGCAGGAGAAAGCGCCAAATATAGTAATATAGACCACTAAAAGGGTCGCCTAACGCCGCAAACCGTACCGCGATACGATGCACCGTTTGCTCGCAATAAATTTCCAAACGAAAGCCTGCACTATTCAGCGTGCACATTGCCTGGCTCTATCTTATCTTATCTTATCTTATATATATAAAGCCGCAAGGCTCACTGACTGACATAAATGTTTGCCCACTTCGACATGAGCTAGAAACTTGAAATTTGGCAAGGTGATAGCTATTAGCGTGTAACCTACGGAAAATTTCCAAAAATTTTAAATTTTAAATTTTTGCCCCCCTCCCCCCAAACAAAATGGCGGATACCGTGATGCAGTGCCCTAGAAAATTAATATTTGGCAAAGTTCTAGCTCCTAGCCTGTAACCGACGTAGAAATTGCAAAAAGTTAAAATATTTAATATTTTATCCACTAAAAAATTCGAAATATTAAGCCAAATTCAATGACGGTGCAGGCTTTCGTTTCGAGCTCTCCTGTGGCTAAACGGCAATTGTTATCAATAAACGGACTGCACTTTCGTCCCTTAAAATGAAGAGATCTACAACTTTGGTCCTATGACTTTTTGCCGTATCTCGACTCCTTCTACCTTAGATTGAGCTTCATTTTCCCGGTTTTGGTCATTTTTGTTAAATTTCCATAAATGATTTTACTGATTCACACACTCATAACATGGATAGATGAACGAAATTCAGGACACTCCTTGGCAACGTCATTGGCCATATGTAGACCGACTTTCGTTATTCTAGCTGCCTTGCAAGTATGGGAAAACGGAGGGTACATGTGGGAACACTATTGAAATTTCGGCCTAATTGATGATTCTTAAGCAATTTATGGCGAAACCCGTTGAGATACGGCAAAACCTCAAATAACCAAAATTATATGTCGTTTCATCGTCAACTTGCCTGCAAAGTTTCAAGACTGTAGCTGTCTGCCAAGTTGGCAAAATTATTTTTCAATTTGTGAAAAGTGGGCGAAATTTGACATGGATCGAAACGTTCACCTCTTTCTATGGCATAAATATGCGGGGCAGGAGAAAGCGCCAAATATAGTAATATAGACCACTAAAAGGGTCGCCTAACGCCGCAAACCGTACCGCGATACGATGCACCGTTTGCTCGCAATAAATTTCCAAACGAAAGCCTGCACTATTCAGCGTGCACATTGCCTGGCTCTATCTTATCTTATCTTATCTTATATATATAAAGCCGCAAGGCTCACTGACTGACATAAATGTTTGCCCACTTCGACATGAGCTAGAAACTTGAAATTTGGCAAGGTGATAGCTATTAGCGTGTAACCTACGGAAAATTTCCAAAAATTTTAAATTTTAAATTTTTGCCCCCCTCCCCCCAAACAAAATGGCGGATACCGTGATGCAGTGCCCTAGAAAATTAATATTTGGCAAAGTTCTAGCTCCTAGCCTGTAACCGACGTAGAAATTGCAAAAAGTTAAAATATTTAATATTTTATCCACTAAAAAATTCGAAATATTAAGCCAAATTCAATGACGGTGCAGGCTTTCGTTTCGAGCTCTCCTGTGGCTAAACGGCAATTGTTATCAATAAACGGACTGCACTTTCGTCCCTTAAAATGAAGAGATCTACAACTTTGGTCCTATGACTTTTTGCCGTATCTCGACTCCTTCTACCTTAGATTGAGCTTCATTTTCCCGGTTTTGGTCATTTTTGTTAAATTTCCATAAATGATTTTACTGATTCACACACTCATAACATGGATAGATGAACGAAATTCAGGACACTCCTTGGCAACGTCATTGGCCATATGTAGACCGACTTTCGTTATTCTAGCTGCCTTGCAAGTATGGGAAAACGGAGGGTACATGTGGGAACACTATTGAAATTTCGGCCTAATTGATGATTCTTAAGCAATTTATGGCGAAACCCGTTGAGATACGGCAAAACCTCAAATAACCAAAATTATATGTCGTTTCATCGTCAACTTGCCTGCAAAGTTTCAAGACTGTAGCTGTCTGCCAAGTTGGCAAAATTATTTTTCAATTTGTGAAAAGTGGGCGAAATTTGACATGGATCGAAACGTTCACCTCTTTCTATGGCATAAATATGCGGGGCAGGAGAAAGCGCCAAATATAGTAATATAGACCACTAAAAGGGTCGCCTAACGCCGCAAACCGTACCGCGATACGATGCACCGTTTGCTCGCAATAAATTTCCAAACGAAAGCCTGCACTATTCAGCGTGCACATTGCCTGGCTCTATCTTATCTTATCTTATCTTATATATATAAAGCCGCAAGGCTCACTGACTGACATAAATGTTTGCCCACTTCGACATGAGCTAGAAACTTGAAATTTG
This sequence comes from Anabrus simplex, assembly GCF_040414725.1. Taxonomy (NCBI): domain Eukaryota; kingdom Metazoa; phylum Arthropoda; class Insecta; order Orthoptera; family Tettigoniidae; genus Anabrus; species Anabrus simplex. Next base: position 487,774,264 of record NC_090265.1, read on the forward strand.
GCAAGGTGATAGCTATTAGCGTGTAACCTACGGAAAATTTCCAAAAATTTTAAATTTTAAATTTTTGCCCCCCTCCCCCCAAACAAAATGGCGGATACCGTGATGCAGTGCCCTAGAAAATTAATATTTGGCAAAGTTCTAGCTCCTAGCCTGTAACCGACGTAGAAATTGCAAAAAGTTAAAATATTTAATATTTTATCCACTAAAAAATTCGAAATATTAAGCCAAATTCAATGACGGTGCAGGCTTTCGTTTCGAGCTCTCCTGTGGCTAAACGGCAATTGTTATCAATAAACGGACTGCACTTTCGTCCCTTAAAATGAAGAGATCTACAACTTTGGTCCTATGACTTTTTGCCGTATCTCGACTCCTTCTACCTTAGATTGAGCTTCATTTTCCCGGTTTTGGTCATTTTTGTTAAATTTCCATAAATGATTTTACTGATTCACACACTCATAACATGGATAGATGAACGAAATTCAGGACACTCCTTGGCAACGTCATTGGCCATATGTAGACCGACTTTCGTTATTCTAGCTGCCTTGCAAGTATGGGAAAACGGAGGGTACATGTGGGAACACTATTGAAATTTCGGCCTAATTGATGATTCTTAAGCAATTTATGGCGAAACCCGTTGAGATACGGCAAAACCTCAAATAACCAAAATTATATGTCGTTTCATCGTCAACTTGCCTGCAAAGTTTCAAGACTGTAGCTGTCTGCCAAGTTGGCAAAATTATTTTTCAATTTGTGAAAAGTGGGCGAAATTTGACATGGATCGAAACGTTCACCTCTTTCTATGGCATAAATATGCGGGGCAGGAGAAAGCGCCAAATATAGTAATATAGACCACTAAAAGGGTCGCCTAACGCCGCAAACCGTACCGCGATACGATGCACCGTTTGCTCGCAATAAATTTCCAAACGAAAGCCTGCACTATTCAGCGTGCACATTGCCTGGCTCTATCTTATCTTATCTTATCTTATATATATAAAGCCGCAAGGCTCACTGACTGACATAAATGTTTGCCCACTTCGACATGAGCTAGAAACTTGAAATTTGGCAAGGTGATAGCTATTAGCGTGTAACCTACGGAAAATTTCCAAAAATTTTAAATTTTAAATTTTTGCCCCCCTCCCCCCAAACAAAATGGCGGATACCGTGATGCAGTGCCCTAGAAAATTAATATTTGGCAAAGTTCTAGCTCCTAGCCTGTAACCGACGTAGAAATTGCAAAAAGTTAAAATATTTAATATTTTATCCACTAAAAAATTCGAAATATTAAGCCAAATTCAATGACGGTGCAGGCTTTCGTTTCGAGCTCTCCTGTGGCTAAACGGCAATTGTTATCAATAAACGGACTGCACTTTCGTCCCTTAAAATGAAGAGATCTACAACTTTGGTCCTATGACTTTTTGCCGTATCTCGACTCCTTCTACCTTAGATTGAGCTTCATTTTCCCGGTTTTGGTCATTTTTGTTAAATTTCCATAAATGATTTTACTGATTCACACACTCATAACATGGATAGATGAACGAAATTCAGGACACTCCTTGGCAACGTCATTGGCCATATGTAGACCGACTTTCGTTATTCTAGCTGCCTTGCAAGTATGGGAAAACGGAGGGTACATGTGGGAACACTATTGAAATTTCGGCCTAATTGATGATTCTTAAGCAATTTATGGCGAAACCCGTTGAGATACGGCAAAACCTCAAATAACCAAAATTATATGTCGTTTCATCGTCAACTTGCCTGCAAAGTTTCAAGACTGTAGCTGTCTGCCAAGTTGGCAAAATTATTTTTCAATTTGTGAAAAGTGGGCGAAATTTGACATGGATCGAAACGTTCACCTCTTTCTATGGCATAAATATGCGGGGCAGGAGAAAGCGCCAAATATAGTAATATAGACCACTAAAAGGGTCGCCTAACGCCGCAAACCGTACCGCGATACGATGCACCGTTTGCTCGCAATAAATTTCCAAACGAAAGCCTGCACTATTCAGCGTGCACATTGCCTGGCTCTATCTTATCTTATCTTATCTTATATATATAAAGCCGCAAGGCTCACTGACTGACATAAATGTTTGCCCACTTCGACATGAGCTAGAAACTTGAAATTTGGCAAGGTGATAGCTATTAGCGTGTAACCTACGGAAAATTTCCAAAAATTTTAAATTTTAAATTTTTGCCCCCCTCCCCCCAAACAAAATGGCGGATACCGTGATGCAGTGCCCTAGAAAATTAATATTTGGCAAAGTTCTAGCTCCTAGCCTGTAACCGACGTAGAAATTGCAAAAAGTTAAAATATTTAATATTTTATCCACTAAAAAATTCGAAATATTAAGCCAAATTCAATGACGGTGCAGGCTTTCGTTTCTAGCTCTCCTGTGGCTAAACGGCAATTGTTATCAATAAACGGACTGCACTTTCGTCCCTTAAAATGAAGAGATCTACAACTTTGGTCCTATGACTTTTTGCCGTATCTCGACTCCTTCTACCTTAGATTGAGCTTCATTTTCCCGGTTTTGGTCATTTTTGTTAAATTTCCATAAATGATTTTACTGATTCACACACTCATAACATGGATAGATGAACGAAATTCAGGACACTCCTTGGCAACGTCATTGGCCATATGTAGACCGACTTTCGTTATTCTAGCTGCCTTGCAAGTATGGGAAAACGGAGGGTACATGTGGGAACACTATTGAAATTTCGGCCTAATTGATGATTCTTAAGCAATTTATGGCGAAACCCGTTGAGATACGGCAAAACCTCAAATAACCAAAATTATATGTCGTTTCATCGTCAACTTGCCTGCAAAGTTTCAAGACTGTAGCTGTCTGCCAAGTTGGCAAAATTATTTTTCAATTTGTGAAAAGTGGGCGAAATTTGACATGGATCGAAACGTTCACCTCTTTCTATGGCATAAATATGCGGGGCAGGAGAAAGCGCCAAATATAGTAATATAGACCACTAAAAGGGTCGCCTAACGCCGCAAACCGTACCGCGATACGATGCACCGTTTGCTCGCAATAAATTTCCAAACGAAAGCCTGCACTATTCAGCGTGCACATTGCCTGGCTCTATCTTATCTTATCTTATCTTATATATATAAAGCCGCAAGGCTCACTGACTGACATAAATGTTTGCCCACTTCGACATGAGCTAGAAACTTGAAATTTGGCAAGGTGATAGCTATTAGCGTGTAACCTACGGAAAATTTCCAAAAATTTTAAATTTTAAATTTTTGCCCCCCTCCCCCCAAACAAAATGGCGGATACCGTGATGCAGTGCCCTAGAAAATTAATATTTGGCAAAGTTCTAGCTCCTAGCCTGTAACCGACGTAGAAATTGCAAAAAGTTAAAATATTTAATATTTTATCCACTAAAAAATTCGAAATATTAAGCCAAATTCAATGACGGTGCAGGCTTTCGTTTCGAGCTCTCCTGTGGCTAAACGGCAATTGTTATCAATAAACGGACTGCACTTTCGTCCCTTAAAATGAAGAGATCTACAACTTTGGTCCTATGACTTTTTGCCGTATCTCGACTCCTTCTACCTTAGATTGAGCTTCATTTTCCCGGTTTTGGTCATTTTTGTTAAATTTCCATAAATGATTTTACTGATTCACACACTCATAACATGGATAGATGAACGAAATTCAGGACACTCCTTGGCAACGTCATTGGCCATATGTAGACCGACTTTCGTTATTCTAGCTGCCTTGCAAGTATGGGAAAACGGAGGGTACATGTGGGAACACTATTGAAATTTCGGCCTAATTGATGATTCTTAAGCAATTTATGGCGAAACCCGTTGAGATACGGCAAAACCTCAAATAACCAAAATTATATGTCGTTTCATCGTCAACTTGCCTGCAAAGTTTCAAGACTGTAGCTGTCTGCCAAGTTGGCAAAATTATTTTTCAATTTGTGAAAAGTGGGCGAAATTTGACATGGATCGAAACGTTCACCTCTTTCTATGGCATAAATATGCGGGGCAGGAGAAAGCGCCAAATATAGTAATATAGACCACTAAAAGGGTCGCCTAACGCCGCAAACCGTACCGCGATACGATGCACCGTTTGCTCGCAATAAATTTCCAAACGAAAGCCTGCACTATTCAGCGTGCACATTGCCTGGCTCTATCTTATCTTATCTTATCTTATATATATAAAGCCGCAAGGCTCACTGACTGACATAAATGTTTGCCCACTTCGACATGAGCTAGAAACTTGAAATTTGGCAAGGTGATAGCTATTAGCGTGTAACCTACGGAAAATTTCCAAAAATTTTAAATTTTAAATTTTTGCCCCCCTCCCCCCAAACAAAATGGCGGATACCGTGATGCAGTGCCCTAGAAAATTAATATTTGGCAAAGTTCTAGCTCCTAGCCTGTAACCGACGTAGAAATTGCAAAAAGTTAAAATATTTAATATTTTATCCACTAAAAAATTCGAAATATTAAGCCAAATTCAATGACGGTGCAGGCTTTCGTTTCTAGCTCTCCTGTGGCTAAACGGCAATTGTTATCAATAAACGGACTGCACTTTCGTCCCTTAAAATGAAGAGATCTACAACTTTGGTCCTATGACTTTTTGCCGTATCTCGACTCCTTCTACCTTAGATTGAGCTTCATTTTCCCGGTTTTGGTCATTTTTGTTAAATTTCCATAAATGATTTTACTGATTCACACACTCATAACATGGATAGATGAACGAAATTCAGGACACTCCTTGGCAACGTCATTGGCCATATGTAGACCGACTTTCGTTATTCTAGCTGCCTTGCAAGTATGGGAAAACGGAGGGTACATGTGGGAACACTATTGAAATTTCGGCCTAATTGATGATTCTTAAGCAATTTATGGCGAAACCCGTTGAGATACGGCAAAACCTCAAATAACCAAAATTATAGGTCGTTTCATCGTCAACTTGCCTGCAAAGTTTCAAGACTGTAGCTGTCTGCCAAGTTGGCAAAATTATTTTTCAATTTGTGAAAAGTGGGCGAAATTTGACATGGATCGAAACGTTCACCTCTTTCTATGGCATAAATATGCGGGGCAGGAGAAAGCGCCAAAGATAGTAATATAGACCACTAAAAGGGTCGCCTAACGCCGCAAACCGTACCGCGATACGATGCACCGTTTGCTCGCAATAAATTTCCAAACGAAAGCCTGCACTATTCAGCGTGCACATTGCCTGGCTCTATCTTCTTATCTTATCTTATATATATAAAGCCGCAAGGCTCACTGACTGACATAAATGTTTGCCCACTTCGACATGAGCTAGAAACTTGAAATTTGGCAAGGTGATAGCTATTAGCGTGTAACCTACGGAAAATTTCCAAAAATTTTAAATTTTAAATCTTTGCCCCCCTCCCCCCAAACAAAATGGCGGATACCGTGATGCAGTGCCCTAGAAAATTAATATTTGGCAAAGTTCTAGCTCCTAGCCTGTAACCGACGTAGAAATTGCAAAAAGTTAAAATATTTAATATTTTATCCACTAAAAAATTCGAAATATTAAGCCAAATTCAATGACGGTGCAGGCTTTCGTTTCTAGCTCTCCTGTGGCTAAACGGCAATTGTTATCAATAAACGGACTGCACTTTCGTCCCTTAAAATGAAGAGATCTACAACTTTGGTCCTATGACTTTTTGCCGTATCTCGACTCCTTCTACCTTAGATTGAGCTTCATTTTCCCGGTTTTGGTCATTTTTGTTAAATTTCCATAAATGATTTTACTGATTCACACACTCATAACATGGATAGATGAACGAAATTCAGGACACTCCTTGGCAACGTCATTGGCCATATGTAGACCGACTTTCGTTATTCTAGCTGCCTTGCAAGTATGGGAAAACGGAGGGTACATGTGGGAACACTATTGAAATTTCGGCCTAATTGATGATTCTTAAGCAATTTATGGCGAAACCCGTTGAGATACGGCAAAACCTCAAATAACCAAAATTATATGTCGTTTCATCGTCAACTTGCCTGCAAAGTTTCAAGACTGTAGCTGTCTGCCAAGTTGGCAAAATTATTTTTCAATTTGTGAAAAGTGGGCGAAATTTGACATGGATCGAAACGTTCACCTCTTTCTATGGCATAAATATGCGGGGCAGGAGAAAGCGCCAAATATAGTAATATAGACCACTAAAAGGGTCGCCTAACGCCGCAAACCGTACCGCGATACGATGCACCGTTTGCTCGCAATAAATTTCCAAACGAAAGCCTGCACTATTCAGCGTGCACATTGCCTGGCTCTATCTTATCTTATCTTATCTTATATATATAAAGCCGCAAGGCTCACTGACTGACATAAATGTTTGCCCACTTCGACATGAGCTAGAAACTTGAAATTTGGCAAGGTGATAGCTATTAGCGTGTAACCTACGGAAAATTTCCAAAAATTTTAAATTTTAAATTTTTGCCCCCCTCCCCCCAAACAAAATGGCGGATACCGTGATGCAGTGCCCTAGAAAATTAATATTTGGCAAAGTTCTAGCTCCTAGCCTGTAACCGACGTAGAAATTGCAAAAAGTTAAAATATTTAATATTTTATCCACTAAAAAATTCGAAATATTAAGCCAAATTCAATGACGGTGCAGGCTTTCGTTTCGAGCTCTCCTGTGGCTAAACGGCAATTGTTATCAATAAACGGACTGCACTTTCGTCCCTTAAAATGAAGAGATCTACAACTTTGGTCCTATGACTTTTTGCCGTATCTCGACTCCTTCTACCTTAGATTGAGCTTCATTTTCCCGGTTTTGGTCATTTTTGTTAAATTTCCATAAATGATTTTACTGATTCACACACTCATAACATGGATAGATGAACGAAATTCAGGACACTCCTTGGCAACGTCATTGGCCATATGTAGACCGACTTTCGTTATTCTAGCTGCCTTGCAAGTATGGGAAAACGGAGGGTACATGTGGGAACACTATTGAAATTTCGGCCTAATTGATGATTCTTAAGCAATTTATGGCGAAACCCGTTGAGATACGGCAAAACCTCAAATAACCAAAATTATAGGTCGTTTCATCGTCAACTTGCCTGCAAAGTTTCAAGACTGTAGCTGTCTGCCAAGTTGGCAAAATTATTTTTCAATTTGTGAAAAGTGGGCGAAATTTGACATGGATCGAAACGTTCACCTCTTTCTATGGCATAAATATGCGGGGCAGGAGAAAGCGCCAAAGATAGTAATATAGACCACTAAAAGGGTCGCCTAACGCCGCAAACCGTACCGCGATACGATGCACCGTTTGCTCGCAATAAATTTCCAAACGAAAGCCTGCACTATTCAGCGTGCACATTGCCTGGCTCTATCTTCTTATCTTATCTTATATATATAAAGCCGCAAGGCTCACTGACTGACATAAATGTTTGCCCACTTCGACATGAGCTAGAAACTTGAAATTTGGCAAGGTGATAGCTATTAGCGTGTAACCTACGGAAAATTTCCAAAAATTTTAAATTTTAAATCTTTGCCCCCCTCCCCCCAAACAAAATGGCGGATACCGTGATGCAGTGCCCTAGAAAATTAATATTTGGCAAAGTTCTAGCTCCTAGCCTGTAACCGACGTAGAAATTGCAAAAAGTTAAAATATTTAATATTTTATCCACTAAAAAATTCGAAATATTAAGCCAAATTCAATGACGGTGCAGGCTTTCGTTTCGAGCTCTCCTGTGGCTAAACGGCAATTGTTATCAATAAACGGACTGCACTTTCGTCCCTTAAAATGAAGAGATCTACAACTTTGGTCCTATGACTTTTTGCCGTATCTCGACTCCTTCTACCTTAGATTGAGCTTCATTTTCCCGGTTTTGGTCATTTTTGTTAAATTTCCATAAATGATTTTACTGATTCACACACTCATAACATGGATAGATGAACGAAATTCAGGACACTCCTTGGCAACGTCATTGGCCATATGTAGACCGACTTTCGTTATTCTAGCTGCCTTGCAAGTATGGGAAAACGGAGGGTACATGTGGGAACACTATTGAAATTTCGGCCTAATTGATGATTCTTAAGCAATTTATGGCGAAACCCGTTGAGATACGGCAAAACCTCAAATAACCAAAATTATATGTCGTTTCATCGTCAACTTGCCTGCAAAGTTTCAAGACTGTAGCTGTCTGCCAAGTTGGCAAAATTATTTTTCAATTTGTGAAAAGTGGGCGAAATTTGACATGGATCGAAACGTTCACCTCTTTCTATGGCATAAATATGCGGGGCAGGAGAAAGCGCCAAATATAGTAATATAGACCACTAAAAGGGTCGCCTAACGCCGCAAACCGTACCGCGATACGATGCACGTTTGCTCGCAATAAATTTCCAAACGAAAGCCTGCACTATTCAGCGTGCACATTGCCTGGCTCTATTCTTATCTTATCTTATCTTATATATATAAAGCCGCAAGGCTCACTGACTGACATAAATGTTTGCCCACTTCGACATGAGCTAGAAACTTGAAATTTGGCAAGGTGATAGCTATTAGCGTGTAACCTACGGAAAATTTCCAAAAATTTTAAATTTTAAATCTTTGCCCCCCTCCCCCCAAACAAAATGGCGGATACCGTGATGCAGTGCCCTAGAAAATTAATATTTGGCAAAGTTCTAGCTCCTAGCCTGTAACCGACGTAGAAATTGCAAAAAGTTAAAATATTTAATATTTTATCCACTAAAAAATTCGAAATATTAAGCCAAATTCAATGACGGTGCAGGCTTTCGTTTCTAGCTCTCCTGTGGCTAAACGGCAATTGTTATCAATAAACGGACTGCACTTTCGTCCCTTAAAATGAAGAGATCTACAACTTTGGTCCTATGACTTTTTGCCGTATCTCGACTCCTTCTACCTTAGATTGAGCTTCATTTTCCCGGTTTTGGTCATTTTTGTTAAATTTCCATAAATGATTTTACTGATTCACACACTCATAACATGGATAGATGAACGAAATTCAGGACACTCCTTGGCAACGTCATTGGCCATATGTAGACCGACTTTCGTTATTCTAGCTGCCTTGCAAGTATGGGAAAACGGAGGGTACATGTGGGAACACTATTGAAATTTCGGCCTAATTGATGATTCTTAAGCAATTTATGGCGAAACCCGTTGAGATACGGCAAAACCTCAAATAACCAAAATTATATGTCGTTTCATCGTCAACTTGCCTGCAAAGTTTCAAGACTGTAGCTGTCTGCCAAGTTGGCAAAATTATTTTTCAATTTGTGAAAAGTGGGCGAAATTTGACATGGATCGAAACGTTCACCTCTTTCTATGGCATAAATATGCGGGGCAGGAGAAAGCGCCAAATATAGTAATATAGACCACTAAAAGGGTCGCCTAACGCCGCAAACCGTACCGCGATACGATGCACCGTTTGCTCGCAATAAATTTCCAAACGAAAGCCTGCACTATTCAGCGTGCACATTGCCTGGCTCTATCTTATCTTATCTTATCTTATATATATAAAGCCGCAAGGCTCACTGACTGACATAAATGTTTGCCCACTTCGACATGAGCTAGAAACTTGAAATTTGGCAAGGTGATAGCTATTAGCGTGTAACCTACGGAAAATTTCCAAAAATTTTAAATTTTAAATTTTTGCCCCCCTCCCCCCAAACAAAATGGCGGATACCGTGATGCAGTGCCCTAGAAAATTAATATTTGGCAAAGTTCTAGCTCCTAGCCTGTAACCGACGTAGAAATTGCAAAAAGTTAAAATATTTAATATTTTATCCACTAAAAAATTCGAAATATTAAGCCAAATTCAATGACGGTGCAGGCTTTCGTTTCGAGCTCTCCTGTGGCTAAACGGCAATTGTTATCAATAAACGGACTGCACTTTCGTCCCTTAAAATGAAGAGATCTACAACTTTGGTCCTATGACTTTTTGCCGTATCTCGACTCCTTCTACCTTAGATTGAGCTTCATTTTCCCGGTTTTGGTCATTTTTGTTAAATTTCCATAAATGATTTTACTGATTCACACACTCATAACATGGATAGATGAACGAAATTCAGGACACTCCTTGGCAACGTCATTGGCCATATGTAGACCGACTTTCGTTATTCTAGCTGCCTTGCAAGTATGGGAAAACGGAGGGTACATGTGGGAACACTATTGAAATTTCGGCCTAATTGATGATTCTTAAGCAATTTATGGCGAAACCCGTTGAGATACGGCAAAACCTCAAATAACCAAAATTATAGGTCGTTTCATCGTCAACTTGCCTGCAAAGTTTCAAGACTGTAGCTGTCTGCCAAGTTGGCAAAATTATTTTTCAATTTGTGAAAAGTGGGCGAAATTTGACATGGATCGAAACGTTCACCTCTTTCTATGGCATAAATATGCGGGGCAGGAGAAAGCGCCAAATATAGTAATATAGACCACTAAAAGGGTCGCCTAACGCCGCAAACCGTACCGCGATACGATGCACCGTTTGCTCGCAATAAATTTCCAAACGAAAGCCTGCACTATTCAGCGTGCACATTGCCTGGCTCTATCTTCTTATCTTATCTTATATATATAAAGCCGCAAGGCTCACTGACTGACATAAATGTTTGCCCACTTCGACATGAGCTAGAAACTTGAAATTTGGCAAGGTGATAGCTATTAGCGTGTAACCTACGGAAAATTTCCAAAAATTTTAAATTTTAAATCTTTGCCCCCCTCCCCCCAAACAAAATGGCGGATACCGTGATGCAGTGCCCTAGAAAATTAATATTTGGCAAAGTTCTAGCTCCTAGCCTGTAACCGACGTAGAAATTGCAAAAAGTTAAAATATTTAATATTTTATCCACTAAAAAATTCGAAATATTAAGCCAAATTCAATGACGGTGCAGGCTTTCGTTTCTAGCTCTCCTGTGGCTAAACGGCAATTGTTATCAATAAACGGACTGCACTTTCGTCCCTTAAAATGAAGAGATCTACAACTTTGGTCCTATGACTTTTTGCCGTATCTCGACTCCTTCTACCTTAGATTGAGCTTCATTTTCCCGGTTTTGGTCATTTTTGTTAAATTTCCATAAATGATTTTACTGATTCACACACTCATAACATGGATAGATGAACGAAATTCAGGACACTCCTTGGCAACGTCATTGGCCATATGTAGACCGACTTTCGTTATTCTAGCTGCCTTGCAAGTATGGGAAAACGGAGGGTACATGTGGGAACACTATTGAAATTTCGGCCTAATTGATGATTCTTAAGCAATTTATGGCGAAACCCGTTGAGATACGGCAAAACCTCAAATAACCAAAATTATATGTCGTTTCATCGTCAACTTGCCTGCAAAGTTTCAAGACTGTAGCTGTCTGCCAAGTTGGCAAAATTATTTTTCAATTTGTGAAAAGTGGGCGAAATTTGACATGGATCGAAACGTTCACCTCTTTCTATGGCATAAATATGCGGGGCAGGAGAAAGCGCCAAATATAGTAATATAGACCACTAAAAGGGTCGCCTAACGCCGCAAACCGTACCGCGATACGATGCACCGTTTGCTCGCAATAAATTTCCAAACGAAAGCCTGCACTATTCAGCGTGCACATTGCCTGGCTCTATCTTATCTTATCTTATCTTATATATATAAAGCCGCAAGGCTCACTGACTGACATAAATGTTTGCCCACTTCGACATGAGCTAGAAACTTGAAATTTGGCAAGGTGATAGCTATTAGCGTGTAACCTACGGAAAATTTCCAAAAATTTTAAATTTTAAATTTTTGCCCCCCTCCCCCCAAACAAAATGGCGGATACCGTGATGCAGTGCCCTAGAAAATTAATATTTGGCAAAGTTCTAGCTCCTAGCCTGTAACCGACGTAGAAATTGCAAAAAGTTAAAATATTTAATATTTTATCCACTAAAAAATTCGAAATATTAAGCCAAATTCAATGACGGTGCAGGCTTTCGTTTCTAGCTCTCCTGTGGCTAAACGGCAATTGTTATCAATAAACGGACTGCACTTTCGTCCCTTAAAATGAAGAGATCTACAACTTTGGTCCTATGACTTTTTGCCGTATCTCGACTCCTTCTACCTTAGATTGAGCTTCATTTTCCCGGTTTTGGTCATTTTTGTTAAATTTCCATAAATGATTTTACTGATTCACACACTCATAACATGGATAGATGAACGAAATTCAGGACACTCCTTGGCAACGTCATTGGCCATATGTAGACCGACTTTCGTTATTCTAGCTGCCTTGCAAGTATGGGAAAACGGAGGGTACATGTGGGAACACTATTGAAATTTCGGCCTAATTGATGATTCTTAAGCAATTTATGGCGAAACCCGTTGAGATACGGCAAAACCTCAAATAACCAAAATTATATGTCGTTTCATCGTCAACTTGCCTGCAAAGTTTCAAGACTGTAGCTGTCTGCCAAGTTGGCAAAATTATTTTTCAATTTGTGAAAAGTGGGCGAAATTTGACATGGATCGAAACGTTCACCTCTTTCTATGGCATAAATATGCGGGGCAGGAGAAAGCGCCAAATATAGTAATATAGACCACTAAAAGGGTCGCCTAACGCCGCAAACCGTACCGCGATACGATGCACCGTTTGCTCGCAATAAATTTCCAAACGAAAGCCTGCACTATTCAGCGTGCACATTGCCTGGCTCTATCTTATCTTATCTTATCTTATATATATAAAGCCGCAAGGCTCACTGACTGACATAAATGTTTGCCCACTTCGACATGAGCTAGAAACTTGAAATTTGGCAAGGTGATAGCTATTAGCGTGTAACCTACGGAAAATTTCCAAAAATTTTAAATTTTAAATTTTTGCCCCCCTCCCCCCAAACAAAATGGCGGATACCGTGATGCAGTGCCCTAGAAAATTAATATTTGGCAAAGTTCTAGCTCCTAGCCTGTAACCGACGTAGAAATTGCAAAAAGTTAAAATATTTAATATTTTATCCACTAAAAAATTCGAAATATTAAGCCAAATTCAATGACGGTGCAGGCTTTCGTTTCGAGCTCTCCTGTGGCTAAACGGCAATTGTTATCAATAAACGGACTGCACTTTCGTCCCTTAAAATGAAGAGATCTACAACTTTGGTCCTATGACTTTTTGCCGTATCTCGACTCCTTCTACCTTAGATTGAGCTTCATTTTCCCGGTTTTGGTCATTTTTGTTAAATTTCCATAAATGATTTTACTGATTCACACACTCATAACATGGATAGATGAACGAAATTCAGGACACTCCTTGGCAACGTCATTGGCCATATGTAGACCGACTTTCGTTATTCTAGCTGCCTTGCAAGTATGGGAAAACGGAGGGTACATGTGGGAACACTATTGAAATTTCGGCCTAATTGATGATTCTTAAGCAATTTATGGCGAAACCCGTTGAGATACGGCAAAACCTCAAATAACCAAAATTATATGTCGTTTCATCGTCAACTTGCCTGCAAAGTTTCAAGACTGTAGCTGTCTGCCAAGTTGGCAAAATTATTTTTCAATTTGTGAAAAGTGGGCGAAATTTGACATGGATCGAAACGTTCACCTCTTTCTATGGCATAAATATGCGGGGCAGGAGAAAGCGCCAAATATAGTAATATAGACCACTAAAAGGGTCGCCTAACGCCGCAAACCGTACCGCGATACGATGCACCGTTTGCTCGCAATAAATTTCCAAACGAAAGCCTGCACTATTCAGCGTGCACATTGCCTGGCTCTATCTTATCTTATCTTATCTTATATATATAAAGCCGCAAGGCTCACTGACTGACATAAATGTTTGCCCACTTCGACATGAGCTAGAAACTTGAAATTTGGCAAGGTGATAGCTATTAGCGTGTAACCTACGGAAAATTTCCAAAAATTTTAAATTTTAAATTTTTGCCCCCCTCCCCCCAAACAAAATGGCGGATACCGTGATGCAGTGCCCTAGAAAATTAATATTTGGCAAAGTTCTAGCTCCTAGCCTGTAACCGACGTAGAAATTGCAAAAAGTTAAAATATTTAATATTTTATCCACTAAAAAATTCGAAATATTAAGCCAAATTCAATGACGGTGCAGGCTTTCGTTTCGAGCTCTCCTGTGGCTAAACGGCAATTGTTATCAATAAACGGACTGCACTTTCGTCCCTTAAAATGAAGAGATCTACAACTTTGGTCCTATGACTTTTTGCCGTATCTCGACTCCTTCTACCTTAGATTGAGCTTCATTTTCCCGGTTTTGGTCATTTTTGTTAAATTTCCATAAATGATTTTACTGATTCACACACTCATAACATGGATAGATGAACGAAATTCAGGACACTCCTTGGCAACGTCATTGGCCATATGTAGACCGACTTTCGTTATTCTAGCTGCCTTGCAAGTATGGGAAAACGGAGGGTACATGTGGGAACACTATTGAAATTTCGGCCTAATTGATGATTCTTAAGCAATTTATGGCGAAACCCGTTGAGATACGGCAAAACCTCAAATAACCAAAATTATATGTCGTTTCATCGTCAACTTGCCTGCAAAGTTTCAAGACTGTAGCTGTCTGCCAAGTTGGCAAAATTATTTTTCAATTTGTGAAAAGTGGGCGAAATTTGACATGGATCGAAACGTTCACCTCTTTCTATGGCATAAATATGCGGGGCAGGAGAAAGCGCCAAATATAGTAATATAGACCACTAAAAGGGTCGCCTAACGCCGCAAACCGTACCGCGATACGATGCACCGTTTGCTCGCAATAAATTTCCAAACGAAAGCCTGCACTATTCAGCGTGCACATTGCCTGGCTCTATCTTATCTTATCTTATCTTATATATATAAAGCCGCAAGGCTCACTGACTGACATAAATGTTTGCCCACTTCGACATGAGCTAGAAACTTGAAATTTGGCAAGGTGATAGCTATTAGCGTGTAACCTACGGAAAATTTCCAAAAATTTTAAATTTTAAATTTTTGCCCCCCTCCCCCCAAACAAAATGGCGGATACCGTGATGCAGTGCCCTAGAAAATTAATATTTGGCAAAGTTCTAGCTCCTAGCCTGTAACCGACGTAGAAATTGCAAAAAGTTAAAATATTTAATATTTTATCCACTAAAAAATTCGAAATATTAAGCCAAATTCAATGACGGTGCAGGCTTTCGTTTCGAGCTCTCCTGTGGCTAAACGGCAATTGTTATCAATAAACGGACTGCACTTTCGTCCCTTAAAATGAAGAGATCTACAACTTTGGTCCTATGACTTTTTGCCGTATCTCGACTCCTTCTACCTTAGATTGAGCTTCATTTTCCCGGTTTTGGTCATTTTTGTTAAATTTCCATAAATGATTTTACTGATTCACACACTCATAACATGGATAGATGAACGAAATTCAGGACACTCCTTGGCAACGTCATTGGCCATATGTAGACCGACTTTCGTTATTCTAGCTGCCTTGCAAGTATGGGAAAACGGAGGGTACATGTGGGAACACTATTGAAATTTCGGCCTAATTGATGATTCTTAAGCAATTTATGGCGAAACCCGTTGAGATACGGCAAAACCTCAAATAACCAAAATTATATGTCGTTTCATCGTCAACTTGCCTGCAAAGTTTCAAGACTGTAGCTGTCTGCCAAGTTGGCAAAATTATTTTTCAATTTGTGAAAAGTGGGCGAAATTTGACATGGATCGAAACGTTCACCTCTTTCTATGGCATAAATATGCGGGGCAGGAGAAAGCGCCAAATATAGTAATATAGACCACTAAAAGGGTCGCCTAACGCCGCAAACCGTACCGCGATACGATGCACCGTTTGCTCGCAATAAATTTCCAAACGAAAGCCTGCACTATTCAGCGTGCACATTGCCTGGCTCTATCTTATCTTATCTTATCTTATATATATAAAGCCGCAAGGCTCACTGACTGACATAAATGTTTGCCCACTTCGACATGAGCTAGAAACTTGAAATTTGGCAAGGTGATAGCTATTAGCGTGTAACCTACGGAAAATTTCCAAAAATTTTAAATTTTAAATTTTTGCCCCCCTCCCCCCAAACAAAATGGCGGATACCGTGATGCAGTGCCCTAGAAAATTAATATTTGGCAAAGTTCTAGCTCCTAGCCTGTAACCGACGTAGAAATTGCAAAAAGTTAAAATATTTAATATTTTATCCACTAAAAAATTCGAAATATTAAGCCAAATTCAATGACGGTGCAGGCTTTCGTTTCGAGCTCTCCTGTGGCTAAACGGCAATTGTTATCAATAAACGGACTGCACTTTCGTCCCTTAAAATGAAGAGATCTACAACTTTGGTCCTATGACTTTTTGCCGTATCTCGACTCCTTCTACCTTAGATTGAGCTTCATTTTCCCGGTTTTGGTCATTTTTGTTAAATTTCCATAAATGATTTTACTGATTCACACACTCATAACATGGATAGATGAACGAAATTCAGGACACTCCTTGGCAACGTCATTGGCCATATGTAGACCGACTTTCGTTATTCTAGCTGCCTTGCAAGTATGGGAAAACGGAGGGTACATGTGGGAACACTATTGAAATTTCGGCCTAATTGATGATTCTTAAGCAATTTATGGCGAAACCCGTTGAGATACGGCAAAACCTCAAATAACCAAAATTATATGTCGTTTCATCGTCAACTTGCCTGCAAAGTTTCAAGACTGTAGCTGTCTGCCAAGTTGGCAAAATTATTTTTCAATTTGTGAAAAGTGGGCGAAATTTGACATGGATCGAAACGTTCACCTCTTTCTATGGCATAAATATGCGGGGCAGGAGAAAGCGCCAAATATAGTAATATAGACCACTAAAAGGGTCGCCTAACGCCGCAAACCGTACCGCGATACGATGCACCGTTTGCTCGCAATAAATTTCCAAACGAAAGCCTGCACTATTCAGCGTGCACATTGCCTGGCTCTATCTTATCTTATCTTATCTTATATATATAAAGCCGCAAGGCTCACTGACTGACATAAATGTTTGCCCACTTCGACATGAGCTAGAAACTTGAAATTTGGCAAGGTGATAGCTATTAGCGTGTAACCTACGGAAAATTTCCAAAAATTTTAAATTTTAAATTTTTGCCCCCCTCCCCCCAAACAAAATGGCGGATACCGTGATGCAGTGCCCTAGAAAATTAATATTTGGCAAAGTTCTAGCTCCTAGCCTGTAACCGACGTAGAAATTGCAAAAAGTTAAAATATTTAATATTTTATCCACTAAAAAATTCGAAATATTAAGCCAAATTCAATGACGGTGCAGGCTTTCGTTTCTAGCTCTCCTGTGGCTAAACGGCAATTGTTATCAATAAACGGACTGCACTTTCGTCCCTTAAAATGAAGAGATCTACAACTTTGGTCCTATGACTTTTTGCCGTATCTCGACTCCTTCTACCTTAGATTGAGCTTCATTTTCCCGGTTTTGGTCATTTTTGTTAAATTTCCATAAATGATTTTACTGATTCACACACTCATAACATGGATAGATGAACGAAATTCAGGACACTCCTTGGCAACGTCATTGGCCATATGTAGACCGACTTTCGTTATTCTAGCTGCCTTGCAAGTATGGGAAAACGGAGGGTACATGTGGGAACACTATTGAAATTTCGGCCTAATTGATGATTCTTAAGCAATTTATGGCGAAACCCGTTGAGATACGGCAAAACCTCAAATAACCAAAATTATATGTCGTTTCATCGTCAACTTGCCTGCAAAGTTTCAAGACTGTAGCTGTCTGCCAAGTTGGCAAAATTATTTTTCAATTTGTGAAAAGTGGGCGAAATTTGACATGGATCGAAACGTTCACCTCTTTCTATGGCATAAATATGCGGGGCAGGAGAAAGCGCCAAATATAGTAATATAGACCACTAAAAGGGTCGCCTAACGCCGCAAACCGTACCGCGATACGATGCACCGTTTGCTCGCAATAAATTTCCAAACGAAAGCCTGCACTATTCAGCGTGCACATTGCCTGGCTCTATCTTATCTTATCTTATCTTATATATATAAAGCCGCAAGGCTCACTGACTGACATAAATGTTTGCCCACTTCGACATGAGCTAGAAACTTGAAATTTGGCAAGGTGATAGCTATTAGCGTGTAACCTACGGAAAATTTCCAAAAATTTTAAATTTTAAATTTTTGCCCCCCTCCCCCCAAACAAAATGGCGGATACCGTGATGCAGTGCCCTAGAAAATTAATATTTGGCAAAGTTCTAGCTCCTAGCCTGTAACCGACGTAGAAATTGCAAAAAGTTAAAATATTTAATATTTTATCCACTAAAAAATTCGAAATATTAAGCCAAATTCAATGACGGTGCAGGCTTTCGTTTCGAGCTCTCCTGTGGCTAAACGGCAATTGTTATCAATAAACGGACTGCACTTTCGTCCCTTAAAATGAAGAGATCTACAACTTTGGTCCTATGACTTTTTGCCGTATCTCGACTCCTTCTACCTTAGATTGAGCTTCATTTTCCCGGTTTTGGTCATTTTTGTTAAATTTCCATAAATGATTTTACTGATTCACACACTCATAACATGGATAGATGAACGAAATTCAGGACACTCCTTGGCAACGTCATTGGCCATATGTAGACCGACTTTCGTTATTCTAGCTGCCTTGCAAGTATGGGAAAACGGAGGGTACATGTGGGAACACTATTGAAATTTCGGCCTAATTGATGATTCTTAAGCAATTTATGGCGAAACCCGTTGAGATACGGCAAAACCTCAAATAACCAAAATTATATGTCGTTTCATCGTCAACTTGCCTGCAAAGTTTCAAGACTGTAGCTGTCTGCCAAGTTGGCAAAATTATTTTTCAATTTGTGAAAAGTGGGCGAAATTTGACATGGATCGAAACGTTCACCTCTTTCTATGGCATAAATATGCGGGGCAGGAGAAAGCGCCAAATATAGTAATATAGACCACTAAAAGGGTCGCCTAACGCCGCAAACCGTACCGCGATACGATGCACCGTTTGCTCGCAATAAATTTCCAAACGAAAGCCTGCACTATTCAGCGTGCACATTGCCTGGCTCTATCTTATCTTATCTTATCTTATATATATAAAGCCGCAAGGCTCACTGACTGACATAAATGTTTGCCCACTTCGACATGAGCTAGAAACTTGAAATTTGGCAAGGTGATAGCTATTAGCGTGTAACCTACGGAAAATTTCCAAAAATTTTAAATTTTAAATTTTTGCCCCCCTCCCCCCAAACAAAATGGCGGATACCGTGATGCAGTGCCCTAGAAAATTAATATTTGGCAAAGTTCTAGCTCCTAGCCTGTAACCGACGTAGAAATTGCAAAAAGTTAAAATATTTAATATTTTATCCACTAAAAAATTCGAAATATTAAGCCAAATTCAATGACGGTGCAGGCTTTCGTTTCGAGCTCTCCTGTGGCTAAACGGCAATTGTTATCAATAAACGGACTGCACTTTCGTCCCTTAAAATGAAGAGATCTACAACTTTGGTCCTATGACTTTTTGCCGTATCTCGACTCCTTCTACCTTAGATTGAGCTTCATTTTCCCGGTTTTGGTCATTTTTGTTAAATTTCCATAAATGATTTTACTGATTCACACACTCATAACATGGATAGATGAACGAAATTCAGGACACTCCTTGGCAACGTCATTGGCCATATGTAGACCGACTTTCGTTATTCTAGCTGCCTTGCAAGTATGGGAAAACGGAGGGTACATGTGGGAACACTATTGAAATTTCGGCCTAATTGATGATTCTTAAGCAATTTATGGCGAAACCCGTTGAGATACGGCAAAACCTCAAATAACCAAAATTATAGGTCGTTTCATCGTCAACTTGCCTGCAAAGTTTCAAGACTGTAGCTGTCTGCCAAGTTGGCAAAATTATTTTTCAATTTGTGAAAAGTGGGCGAAATTTGACATGGATCGAAACGTTCACCTCTTTCTATGGCATAAATATGCGGGGCAGGAGAAAGCGCCAAAGATAGTAATATAGACCACTAAAAGGGTCGCCTAACGCCGCAAACCGTACCGCGATACGATGCACCGTTTGCTCGCAATAAATTTCCAAACGAAAGCCTGCACTATTCAGCGTGCACATTGCCTGGCTCTATCTTCTTATCTTATCTTATATATATAAAGCCGCAAGGCTCACTGACTGACATAAATGTTTGCCCACTTCGACATGAGCTAGAAACTTGAAATTTGGCAAGGTGATAGCTATTAGCGTGTAACCTACGGAAAATTTCCAAAAATTTTAAATTTTAAATCTTTGCCCCCCTCCCCCCAAACAAAATGGCGGATACCGTGATGCAGTGCCCTAGAAAATTAATATTTGGCAAAGTTCTAGCTCCTAGCCTGTAACCGACGTAGAAATTGCAAAAAGTTAAAATATTTAATATTTTATCCACTAAAAAATTCGAAATATTAAGCCAAATTCAATGACGGTGCAGGCTTTCGTTTCTAGCTCTCCTGTGGCTAAACGGCAATTGTTATCAATAAACGGACTGCACTTTCGTCCCTTAAAATGAAGAGATCTACAACTTTGGTCCTATGACTTTTTGCCGTATCTCGACTCCTTCTACCTTAGATTGAGCTTCATTTTCCCGGTTTTGGTCATTTTTGTTAAATTTCCATAAATGATTTTACTGATTCACACACTCATAACATGGATAGATGAACGAAATTCAGGACACTCCTTGGCAACGTCATTGGCCATATGTAGACCGACTTTCGTTATTCTAGCTGCCTTGCAAGTATGGGAAAACGGAGGGTACATGTGGGAACACTATTGAAATTTCGGCCTAATTGATGATTCTTAAGCAATTTATGGCGAAACCCGTTGAGATACGGCAAAACCTCAAATAACCAAAATTATATGTCGTTTCATCGTCAACTTGCCTGCAAAGTTTCAAGACTGTAGCTGTCTGCCAAGTTGGCAAAATTATTTTTCAATTTGTGAAAAGTGGGCGAAATTTGACATGGATCGAAACGTTCACCTCTTTCTATGGCATAAATATGCGGGGCAGGAGAAAGCGCCAAATATAGTAATATAGACCACTAAAAGGGTCGCCTAACGCCGCAAACCGTACCGCGATACGATGCACCGTTTGCTCGCAATAAATTTCCAAACGAAAGCCTGCACTATTCAGCGTGCACATTGCCTGGCTCTATCTTATCTTATCTTATCTTATATATATAAAGCCGCAAGGCTCACTGACTGACATAAATGTTTGCCCACTTCGACATGAGCTAGAAACTTGAAATTTGGCAAGGTGATAGCTATTAGCGTGTAACCTACGGAAAATTTCCAAAAATTTTAAATTTTAAATTTTTGCCCCCCTCCCCCCAAACAAAATGGCGGATACCGTGATGCAGTGCCCTAGAAAATTAATATTTGGCAAAGTTCTAGCTCCTAGCCTGTAACCGACGTAGAAATTGCAAAAAGTTAAAATATTTAATATTTTATCCACTAAAAAATTCGAAATATTAAGCCAAATTCAATGACGGTGCAGGCTTTCGTTTCGAGCTCTCCTGTGGCTAAACGGCAATTGTTATCAATAAACGGACTGCACTTTCGTCCCTTAAAATGAAGAGATCTACAACTTTGGTCCTATGACTTTTTGCCGTATCTCGACTCCTTCTACCTTAGATTGAGCTTCATTTTCCCGGTTTTGGTCATTTTTGTTAAATTTCCATAAATGATTTTACTGATTCACACACTCATAACATGGATAGATGAACGAAATTCAGGACACTCCTTGGCAACGTCATTGGCCATATGTAGACCGACTTTCGTTATTCTAGCTGCCTTGCAAGTATGGGAAAACGGAGGGTACATGTGGGAACACTATTGAAATTTCGGCCTAATTGATGATTCTTAAGCAATTTATGGCGAAACCCGTTGAGATACGGCAAAACCTCAAATAACCAAAATTATAGGTCGTTTCATCGTCAACTTGCCTGCAAAGTTTCAAGACTGTAGCTGTCTGCCAAGTTGGCAAAATTATTTTTCAATTTGTGAAAAGTGGGCGAAATTTGACATGGATCGAAACGTTCACCTCTTTCTATGGCATAAATATGCGGGGCAGGAGAAAGCGCCAAAGATAGTAATATAGACCACTAAAAGGGTCGCCTAACGCCGCAAACCGTACCGCGATACGATGCACCGTTTGCTCGCAATAAATTTCCAAACGAAAGCCTGCACTATTCAGCGTGCACATTGCCTGGCTCTATCTTCTTATCTTATCTTATATATATAAAGCCGCAAGGCTCACTGACTGACATAAATGTTTGCCCACTTCGACATGAGCTAGAAACTTGAAATTTGGCAAGGTGATAGCTATTAGCGTGTAACCTACGGAAAATTTCCAAAAATTTTAAATTTTAAATCTTTGCCCCCCTCCCCCCAAACAAAATGGCGGATACCGTGATGCAGTGCCCTAGAAAATTAATATTTGGCAAAGTTCTAGCTCCTAGCCTGTAACCGACGTAGAAATTGCAAAAAGTTAAAATATTTAATATTTTATCCACTAAAAAATTCGAAATATTAAGCCAAATTCAATGACGGTGCAGGCTTTCGTTTCGAGCTCTCCTGTGGCTAAACGGCAATTGTTATCAATAAACGGACTGCACTTTCGTCCCTTAAAATGAAGAGATCTACAACTTTGGTCCTATGACTTTTTGCCGTATCTCGACTCCTTCTACCTTAGATTGAGCTTCATTTTCCCGGTTTTGGTCATTTTTGTTAAATTTCCATAAATGATTTTACTGATTCACACACTCATAACATGGATAGATGAACGAAATTCAGGACACTCCTTGGCAACGTCATTGGCCATATGTAGACCGACTTTCGTTATTCTAGCTGCCTTGCAAGTATGGGAAAACGGAGGGTACATGTGGGAACACTATTGAAATTTCGGCCTAATTGATGATTCTTAAGCAATTTATGGCGAAACCCGTTGAGATACGGCAAAACCTCAAATAACCAAAATTATATGTCGTTTCATCGTCAACTTGCCTGCAAAGTTTCAAGACTGTAGCTGTCTGCCAAGTTGGCAAAATTATTTTTCAATTTGTGAAAAGTGGGCGAAATTTGACATGGATCGAAACGTTCACCTCTTTCTATGGCATAAATATGCGGGGCAGGAGAAAGCGCCAAATATAGTAATATAGACCACTAAAAGGGTCGCCTAACGCCGCAAACCGTACCGCGATACGATGCACCGTTTGCTCGCAATAAATTTCCAAACGAAAGCCTGCACTATTCAGCGTGCACATTGCCTGGCTCTATCTTATCTTATCTTATCTTATATATATAAAGCCGCAAGGCTCACTGACTGACATAAATGTTTGCCCACTTCGACATGAGCTAGAAACTTGAAATTTGGCAAGGTGATAGCTATTAGCGTGTAACCTACGGAAAATTTCCAAAAATTTTAAATTTTAAATCTTTGCCCCCCTCCCCCCAAACAAAATGGCGGATACCGTGATGCAGTGCCCTAGAAAATTAATATTTGGCAAAGTTCTAGCTCCTAGCCTGTAACCGACGTAGAAATTGCAAAAAGTTAAAATATTTAATATTTTATCCACTAAAAAATTCGAAATATTAAGCCAAATTCAATGACGGTGCAGGCTTTCGTTTCTAGCTCTCCTGTGGCTAAACGGCAATTGTTATCAATAAACGGACTGCACTTTCGTCCCTTAAAATGAAGAGATCTACAACTTTGGTCCTATGACTTTTTGCCGTATCTCGACTCCTTCTACCTTAGATTGAGCTTCATTTTCCCGGTTTTGGTCATTTTTGTTAAATTTCCATAAATGATTTTACTGATTCACACACTCATAACATGGATAGATGAACGAAATTCAGGACACTCCTTGGCAACGTCATTGGCCATATGTAGACCGACTTTCGTTATTCTAGCTGCCTTGCAAGTATGGGAAAACGGAGGGTACATGTGGGAACACTATTGAAATTTCGGCCTAATTGATGATTCTTAAGCAATTTATGGCGAAACCCGTTGAGATACGGCAAAACCTCAAATAACCAAAATTATATGTCGTTTCATCGTCAACTTGCCTGCAAAGTTTCAAGACTGTAGCTGTCTGCCAAGTTGGCAAAATTATTTTTCAATTTGTGAAAAGTGGGCGAAATTTGACATGGATCGAAACGTTCACCTCTTTCTATGGCATAAATATGCGGGGCAGGAGAAAGCGCCAAATATAGTAATATAGACCACTAAAAGGGTCGCCTAACGCCGCAAACCGTACCGCGATACGATGCACCGTTTGCTCGCAATAAATTTCCAAACGAAAGCCTGCACTATTCAGCGTGCACATTGCCTGGCTCTATCTTATCTTATCTTATCTTATATATATAAAGCCGCAAGGCTCACTGACTGACATAAATGTTTGCCCACTTCGACATGAGCTAGAAACTTGAAATTTGGCAAGGTGATAGCTATTAGCGTGTAACCTACGGAAAATTTCCAAAAATTTTAAATTTTAAATTTTTGCCCCCCTCCCCCCAAACAAAATGGCGGATACCGTGATGCAGTGCCCTAGAAAATTAATATTTGGCAAAGTTCTAGCTCCTAGCCTGTAACCGACGTAGAAATTGCAAAAAGTTAAAATATTTAATATTTTATCCACTAAAAAATTCGAAATATTAAGCCAAATTCAATGACGGTGCAGGCTTTCGTTTCGAGCTCTCCTGTGGCTAAACGGCAATTGTTATCAATAAACGGACTGCACTTTCGTCCCTTAAAATGAAGAGATCTACAACTTTGGTCCTATGACTTTTTGCCGTATCTCGACTCCTTCTACCTTAGATTGAGCTTCATTTTCCCGGTTTTGGTCATTTTTGTTAAATTTCCATAAATGATTTTACTGATTCACACACTCATAACATGGATAGATGAACGAAATTCAGGACACTCCTTGGCAACGTCATTGGCCATATGTAGACCGACTTTCGTTATTCTAGCTGCCTTGCAAGTATGGGAAAACGGAGGGTACATGTGGGAACACTATTGAAATTTCGGCCTAATTGATGATTCTTAAGCAATTTATGGCGAAACCCGTTGAGATACGGCAAAACCTCAAATAACCAAAATTATAGGTCGTTTCATCGTCAACTTGCCTGCAAAGTTTCAAGACTGTAGCTGTCTGCCAAGTTGGCAAAATTATTTTTCAATTTGTGAAAAGTGGGCGAAATTTGACATGGATCGAAACGTTCACCTCTTTCTATGGCATAAATATGCGGGGCAGGAGAAAGCGCCAAAGATAGTAATATAGACCACTAAAAGGGTCGCCTAACGCCGCAAACCGTACCGCGATACGATGCACCGTTTGCTCGCAATAAATTTCCAAACGAAAGCCTGCACTATTCAGCGTGCACATTGCCTGGCTCTATCTTCTTATCTTATCTTATATATATAAAGCCGCAAGGCTCACTGACTGACATAAATGTTTGCCCACTTCGACATGAGCTAGAAACTTGAAATTTGGCAAGGTGATAGCTATTAGCGTGTAACCTACGGAAAATTTCCAAAAATTTTAAATTTTAAATCTTTGCCCCCCTCCCCCCAAACAAAATGGCGGATACCGTGATGCAGTGCCCTAGAAAATTAATATTTGGCAAAGTTCTAGCTCCTAGCCTGTAACCGACGTAGAAATTGCAAAAAGTTAAAATATTTAATATTTTATCCACTAAAAAATTCGAAATATTAAGCCAAATTCAATGACGGTGCAGGCTTTCGTTTCTAGCTCTCCTGTGGCTAAACGGCAATTGTTATCAATAAACGGACTGCACTTTCGTCCCTTAAAATGAAGAGATCTACAACTTTGGTCCTATGACTTTTTGCCGTATCTCGACTCCTTCTACCTTAGATTGAGCTTCATTTTCCCGGTTTTGGTCATTTTTGTTAAATTTCCATAAATGATTTTACTGATTCACACACTCATAACATGGATAGATGAACGAAATTCAGGACACTCCTTGGCAACGTCATTGGCCATATGTAGACCGACTTTCGTTATTCTAGCTGCCTTGCAAGTATGGGAAAACGGAGGGTACATGTGGGAACACTATTGAAATTTCGGCCTAATTGATGATTCTTAAGCAATTTATGGCGAAACCCGTTGAGATACGGCAAAACCTCAAATAACCAAAATTATATGTCGTTTCATCGTCAACTTGCCTGCAAAGTTTCAAGACTGTAGCTGTCTGCCAAGTTGGCAAAATTATTTTTCAATTTGTGAAAAGTGGGCGAAATTTGACATGGATCGAAACGTTCACCTCTTTCTATGGCATAAATATGCGGGGCAGGAGAAAGCGCCAAATATAGTAATATAGACCACTAAAAGGGTCGCCTAACGCCGCAAACCGTACCGCGATACGATGCACCGTTTGCTCGCAATAAATTTCCAAACGAAAGCCTGCACTATTCAGCGTGCACATTGCCTGGCTCTATCTTATCTTATCTTATCTTATATATATAAAGCCGCAAGGCTCACTGACTGACATAAATGTTTGCCCACTTCGACATGAGCTAGAAACTTGAAATTTGGCAAGGTGATAGCTATTAGCGTGTAACCTACGGAAAATTTCCAAAAATTTTAAATTTTAAATTTTTGCCCCCCTCCCCCCAAACAAAATGGCGGATACCGTGATGCAGTGCCCTAGAAAATTAATATTTGGCAAAGTTCTAGCTCCTAGCCTGTAACCGACGTAGAAATTGCAAAAAGTTAAAATATTTAATATTTTATCCACTAAAAAATTCGAAATATTAAGCCAAATTCAATGACGGTGCAGGCTTTCGTTTCGAGCTCTCCTGTGGCTAAACGGCAATTGTTATCAATAAACGGACTGCACTTTCGTCCCTTAAAATGAAGAGATCTACAACTTTGGTCCTATGACTTTTTGCCGTATCTCGACTCCTTCTACCTTAGATTGAGCTTCATTTTCCCGGTTTTGGTCATTTTTGTTAAATTTCCATAAATGATTTTACTGATTCACACACTCATAACATGGATAGATGAACGAAATTCAGGACACTCCTTGGCAACGTCATTGGCCATATGTAGACCGACTTTCGTTATTCTAGCTGCCTTGCAAGTATGGGAAAACGGAGGGTACATGTGGGAACACTATTGAAATTTCGGCCTAATTGATGATTCTTAAGCAATTTATGGCGAAACCCGTTGAGATACGGCAAAACCTCAAATAACCAAAATTATAGGTCGTTTCATCGTCAACTTGCCTGCAAAGTTTCAAGACTGTAGCTGTCTGCCAAGTTGGCAAAATTATTTTTCAATTTGTGAAAAGTGGGCGAAATTTGACATGGATCGAAACGTTCACCTCTTTCTATGGCATAAATATGCGGGGCAGGAGAAAGCGCCAAAGATAGTAATATAGACCACTAAAAGGGTCGCCTAACGCCGCAAACCGTACCGCGATACGATGCACCGTTTGCTCGCAATAAATTTCCAAACGAAAGCCTGCACTATTCAGCGTGCACATTGCCTGGCTCTATCTTCTTATCTTATCTTATATATATAAAGCCGCAAGGCTCACTGACTGACATAAATGTTTGCCCACTTCGACATGAGCTAGAAACTTGAAATTTGGCAAGGTGATAGCTATTAGCGTGTAACCTACGGAAAATTTCCAAAAATTTTAAATTTTAAATCTTTGCCCCCCTCCCCCCAAACAAAATGGCGGATACCGTGATGCAGTGCCCTAGAAAATTAATATTTGGCAAAGTTCTAGCTCCTAGCCTGTAACCGACGTAGAAATTGCAAAAAGTTAAAATATTTAATATTTTATCCACTAAAAATTTCGAAATATTAAGCCAAATTCAATGACGGTGCAGGCTTTCGTTTCGAGCTCTCCTGTGGCTAAACGGCAATTGTTATCAATAAACGGACTGCACTTTCGTCCCTTAAAATGAAGAGATCTACAACTTTGGTCCTATGACTTTTTGCCGTATCTCGACTCCTTCTACCTTAGATTGAGCTTCATTTTCCCGGTTTTGGTCATTTTTGTTAAATTTCCATAAATGATTTTACTGATTCACACACTCATAACATGGATAGATGAACGAAATTCAGGACACTCCTTGGCAACGTCATTGGCCATATGTAGACCGACTTTCGTTATTCTAGCTGCCTTGCAAGTATGGGAAAACGGAGGGTACATGTGGGAACACTATTGAAATTTCGGCCTAATTGATGATTCTTAAGCAATTTATGGCGAAACCCGTTGAGATACGGCAAAACCTCAAATAACCAAAATTATATGTCGTTTCATCGTCAACTTGCCTGCAAAGTTTCAAGACTGTAGCTGTCTGCCAAGTTGGCAAAATTATTTTTCAATTTGTGAAAAGTGGGCGAAATTTGACATGGATCGAAACGTTCACCTCTTTCTATGGCATAAATATGCGGGGCAGGAGAAAGCGCCAAATATAGTAATATAGACCACTAAAAGGGTCGCCTAACGCCGCAAACCGTACCGCGATACGATGCACCGTTTGCTCGCAATAAATTTCCAAACGAAAGCCTGCACTATTCAGCGTGCACATTGCCTGGCTCTATCTTATCTTATCTTATCTTATATATATAAAGCCGCAAGGCTCACTGACTGACATAAATGTTTGCCCACTTCGACATGAGCTAGAAACTTGAAATTTGGCAAGGTGATAGCTATTAGCGTGTAACCTACGGAAAATTTCCAAAAATTTTAAATTTTAAATCTTTGCCCCCCTCCCCCCAAACAAAATGGCGGATACCGTGATGCAGTGCCCTAGAAAATTAATATTTGGCAAAGTTCTAGCTCCTAGCCTGTAACCGACGTAGAAATTGCAAAAAGTTAAAATATTTAATATTTTATCCACTAAAAAATTCGAAATATTAAGCCAAATTCAATGACGGTGCAGGCTTTCGTTTCTAGCTCTCCTGTGGCTAAACGGCAATTGTTATCAATAAACGGACTGCACTTTCGTCCCTTAAAATGAAGAGATCTACAACTTTGGTCCTATGACTTTTTGCCGTATCTCGACTCCTTCTACCTTAGATTGAGCTTCATTTTCCCGGTTTTGGTCATTTTTGTTAAATTTCCATAAATGATTTTACTGATTCACACACTCATAACATGGATAGATGAACGAAATTCAGGACACTCCTTGGCAACGTCATTGGCCATATGTAGACCGACTTTCGTTATTCTAGCTGCCTTGCAAGTATGGGAAAACGGAGGGTACATGTGGGAACACTATTGAAATTTCGGCCTAATTGATGATTCTTAAGCAATTTATGGCGAAACCCGTTGAGATACGGCAAAACCTCAAATAACCAAAATTATATGTCGTTTCATCGTCAACTTGCCTGCAAAGTTTCAAGACTGTAGCTGTCTGCCAAGTTGGCAAAATTATTTTTCAATTTGTGAAAAGTGGGCGAAATTTGACATGGATCGAAACGTTCACCTCTTTATATGGCATAAATATGCGGGATAGGAGAAAGCGCCTAAGACAGTAATGTAGACCACTAAAAGGGTCGCCTAACGCCGCAATCCGTACCTCGATTCGACGTAGCGTTTGCTCGCAATAAATTTCCAAACGAAAGCCTGCACTATTTAGCATGCACATTGCCTGGCTAAATGTTGACTTTTGCTATTTTTATTTCCCTCCTTTTAAACTAAATTGTGGACGATGTGTTGCCGTGCGCAAGAAAATTAATATTTGTCGCAGTTACAACTTTGGCCTGCAACCGAGGGAGAAATTCGAAAGAGTTGCATTGTTTAACGTTTTTATCTCCAGAAATTATCGAAATCTGGAAGCAGTTTTCATGATGGTGATAACGAACGTTTCGAGGATTTTGGTGGCTAAACTGTAAGTCTTACCGCCAAATCGACCAGGCGTTCGGATCACATCATGAAGAGATCTACAACTCCGGTCCCGGGAATTTTAGTCGTATCATGATCCCTTATGACTTGGATAGAGCTGCTTTTTCAGATTTGACGTCCATTTTTTTACATTTTCCCTAATTAATGTTACTGTTTTACACACTTATAAGACCGACAGAATCATGAAATATGGCAGGCTCGTTGGAACGTTCGTGGATCATATGTGAGCAAAATGCATGATTCTAGCACCCTGTAAAAATGCAAAACGGAAGTAATTCGTAAACACTGTACTCCTAATCAAAGGTTCTACACCAATCTTCCCCTAACTCGATGCAGATACGACAGAACATCAAAGAACGTAAAAATAGAGCGTTTCAACCACGATAAACCTACCAAGATTCAAGACTATAACTCCCCTTTGCGTTAGGAAAATATTTCATATCTTGTGAGAATCGTACGTAATTTGCACCACGTCCAAACGATTAACGCAATCTTTGCTATAAATCGTGTATATACGGTACGAGAAAATATTATAGGACCAAAAATATACGCAAATAAATGGGCCGTCTGGTGGCACAATCCGTTTTCCGTAACGAAGTACCCATTCCTCACAGTAATTTCCCATAAGACCACTTGTAATATAGAGGAATTGGGGGTTTGGGGGCGCAGCCCCCAACGAGCGAAAGCGAGTTATATATATAAAATCGTAACGACCGTGTGTCCGTATTTTGACTATTTTGGCGAAATTTTCGTACATTCATCCGTTTCAGGTGTAGTTATGACCATCTGCTTATTTGGTAGCTTCAGTTTCCTGATAGTCCTCATTTTTAACCGCCCCGCCCCCCCCCCCCCAAAGCAAGATTGCGATACAGTCTGCCAGACGAGCTAGAATAGTGAAAAATGGCAAAATTATATGTCTTCGCCTGTAACCGACGAAAAGCTTCCAAGATCCTTATTTCCCTTTTACCCACGAGAAATATCTAAATATTGAGGATATTTTAATGTCGGTGCAGACCTTCGTTTCGAGGTATTTCGTGGCTACACGGTAAGTTGTATCACAAAACAGATCGCACAACCTCGGTTCAATTTGGAGTGACCTACAACTTTGGTCCTATGAAATTTTGTCGTATCTCTATTCATTATACGTTAGATTTGTCTCTATTTCTCGATTATACGTACATTTTGCACTTTGTACACGTATAATTCATAGTTTGAATCACTGTCACATAAGTATCCGGAAAGTAACTTACTGTGAGAAAACCTTACCTAAAGTTCATCCTATTGAACGCTTCTAACTCTTACCCATAAATAGATGAGATAGGAGTAAATATCATATGACCATCCATTTAGACCGCTACATGAGGCGTCTTATGGTACAATCCGTTTGTCGAAATGACGTATCGTTTAGCAGCAATTCATCTGAAAATGAAGGTTTGCAATATTGTAAACATGTATATATTTCGTATTTCGATCTATATATATTCATTTAAGTCGATTTGTAGCGATGTAGTAAGGGTGTATCTGCCATTATAATTAATACCTTACAAATTGATAGTGATTTCCTGCAGGAGGGCGTCTGCTATTGTAACATTACTCACCGCATCGACTTTGACTGGCAGTAGGAATGGGATCCTTCCCCAACTCCTGTGTAACTTAGGGACTACCCCCTTCTCGATTTGACTAGCAGAAGTTAAAACTCCCCTAATCGACTGTGTTTGGGATTAGGTATGTGTTCTCGCCATTATAATCAATTTTACCCATCTAAAATGTGACTGGCTTTAGCCATAATGACCTTCTATTATAATGGAAACTCACCAACTCGGTGTGACTGACATTAAGAAAAGGGACCTGTCATTATAATGAAAACTTCCCTACTCGATTGTGAATGGCAGTAGGCAAGTGAGCCTGCGGTTATCATCACAACTCCGCAACTAACACTTTACATTGGAAGCAACGTATGGGAACCTCCCCCGTGCTGTTTCTGGATAACGCTAAGAGACATGCAATTTTAAAAATCTTTTTCACTGCATTTACAGTAATTCACTTCGATATCCGTATACAATGTAGAATACCGTAGCGAAGCACGGGTCATTTTCTAGTCTATCTATATATACAGTGACTCGCATAATTATTCGGACAGACGTGATTTATTACAGTTTCCTTTGTATTAGTGGTTTCAGTAATAATAAAGCACTCATATACATTAGATACAAGTTTCTGTGTGGAATATGAAAAAACGTCCATCATTCTTCTAATGAACACGTTCAATGAAAATATAATCATTAAAGAACAAATTAAAAATCAAAACCAATATTGCACAAAATTATTCGGACACGTTCCGTTTTACTTATGGTCCTAAAGGTTCAGTATCTGATGGGCTTTCCTTTCATTTTAATTACTTCCCTGTGTCGACTTGGCATGCTCTCCACTAATTTCCATATGTAATCGGGAGATATCTTCTGCCACTCTTCTTGAAGTCGATTTTTCAGTTGTTCTCTAGATGTGATTGTTGGTTTCCTTATATTTTTATCCAGTTTTTCCCAAAGATTCTCAATCACATTCAAGTTTGGTGATTGAGGGGGAGGATGAAGCACATTTGGGCAACTAAACAGTAACCACATCCTTACATTCCAGGCCATATGCTTTGGGTCGTTATCTTGATAAAAATTTAAATATTCACCAATCCGCATCTTTTCGGCACTCCTTTTCATATTGTCCCTCAGTATTCTAAGGTATTGAAAGTGGTCCATTTTACCCTCAATTAAAACCAATTCACCAACTCCAATCGCTGACATGCACCCGCACACCATTACATGTCCACCACCATGCTTCACAGTTGCTTTCAGATTTTTCTCTTGAAGCTCAATATCAGGACGCCGCCAAACTGTTATCCTCTCATTAGACTGAAATATGTTAAATCTACTCTCATCAACAAATATAACGTCATTCCACCACTCATTGTCCTCTCTAACATGCTCTTTGTCAAACAGCATTCTCTTTCTTCGATTTACTTGATTTATGAAGAGCTTCCTTCTTGCTGTACGGCCGTGGAAGTTACCTCTTCTGAGCACCCTCCGTGTTGTTTCGGGATGTACTTTCTTTCCTATGTCTGCGGCAATCTCCGTGGAGAGTTTTGGAACACTTAACTTGGGTTTCTTTTTCGTTTTTCTGATGATATACCACTCTTCTCTCACATAAAAAGTCCTTGGACGTCCCTTATGCGGTAGATGTTCAATCCTATCTTCCTCCCGGAATCTTGTGATTTTATTAGAGACTGCACTTTTCTTCATTTGTAACATTTCAGCAATTTTACGGCAAAATTTACCTTTAGCATGGTGAAAAATTACTAGATGCCGCTGTTCGATTGTGCCCTCTCTTCCTCTGCGGCCCAATTTCACTTACGTTGTACACAGCACTCTAACACACTGAATGTTCACGTTCACACTGTCCGTGGCTCTTCTATGCACGGCCTCTGCACGGCAACTGACTTGTGTCAGAATCATTTTGTTGGAGCACGTCAACTGCGTTCTTAGGTTCCGAGGTCACTGGTTCTCTCCTATTTTCTAAAAGTACACATTTGAACGTCGTGTTGAACCTGTCAAACCGGGTTCTGTCAAAAACTAGTTTGCGTGTACGATATCTTCTCTGAAATATAGGGCCAGTGTGTAGCAAAGACTATAATTACTAACATGTCCGAATAATTATGTGAGTCACTGTGCATAATATATACAATGCTAACGCGTATGTTTAATAAAACTCAAGCTCTTAAACCAGAGGGGGTTAAAAGGCGCGGCTTGTACCAAAATCTTCCAAATCATCTCAATAGTACAGGGAAAATTTTGCATTTCTTGAAAGTCAAGGGAAATATATTTTCAAGATGAAGTACGTCTACAAAGCTACGCTAAGATTGAATCGACCTCGGTGGACAGATTGTCGCTAAGCGACAACGACTTACTCTGTATAATGATAGTCGGTAAGAAATGCTGCATATAGGAGGATGGTAACCGGCGCCATGCTTTATGATGTACCTTTCTTGGTAGGAGGTTCATGTAACTAGGCAACTCATTGCCTAAGAATCCGTTCATTTTCGCACCAGGTGGGAAAAAATGTCAAATATTAACTCGCTTTGCAGTGAACATCATGAAAATAAATCGACATTAATGTAAGCAAATAGTAATAGATATAGTTTTATCAAATTAATATACATAAGAATCCAGAAAATAAAACATATTTACAGTAATAATTCCTCTTTTTTTTACAAGTGAAATTACAAATAAATGTAATACTGTAAGAAAAATATAAAAACAACCAAAAATGAAGAAATACGTTAGCAAATATTACATAAACTAGAATTAATTAACAAACACATGTTATTTATTGACGCGTAAGAGCGCGCGCCGGGTATGTGGTAGTATTATTATATTTCAAAACATTGTCCTGCTGAGGAATACGGACATGTTAAAACTAAATCATATTTACTTTTAGCATTATGAAACCAAAGTTGTCTCTTCTGAGTAAAAGTTCAGATGTAGTAACCATCTTCTTCTTCTTCCTGGCCTTTTCCTAATTACCTGGGTTCAACACTTTGTATGGATTTGGCCCAGTTTTACGGCTGGATGGATTTCTTGATGCCAACCCTTTGTGGAGGGATGTATTCACTATTGCGTCTTCCAATGTTGGTTTGCTAGAGGAATTAAGCAGACAAAGTTACAATTACCGATTCGACTGGAATCGAACCCATGGCCCTCCAAACCGAAGGCAATTACGATAATCATTCAGCCAAAGAGCTGAACAGTTCACATATAATAATAATAATAATAATAATAATAATAATAATAATAATAATATCCTTGCATTCGTGAGATGGAGGTTTCGACAATCTCACCATCGACAACCCATCCTAGCTCATTTCTGGCCCAGCGTCGCTGAAAATCCTATCTGTGTTGTATATACAATAATAATAATAATAATAATAATAATAATAATAATAATAATAATAATAATAATAACGATGAGTGGACTGTGTACGCATGGATTTGAGACACAGCTGACGGAGAATCCTAACGCTGCAGTGCCAGATTTTTGCTCTACAATTATAATTGATCGTGCCAGCGAATCTACTCGTCAGTGATATTTTACTGGATCAGTATTTCATCGTGAAATCTAAAACATAGGAAACGAGTCCCTTACCAAAAGTCTTACTTACTCTTCTTCTTCCTGCGCGTTTTATGTCTGCACTTGTAGGTACAGTATATTGATTTGTAGTAGGTTTGTAATGGTTGTGGCCTACCGTGGGACACTAAGGTAAACCTCTCTTATGATGGAAGAGATTTATTCCATTTTTCGTTTTAATTGTGCTATGTAAAGCTGAGTACAACCCTTTCCAGTCCCTTGTTATACACGTGGCAGAACCTGCAATCGAGCCCTAGTCAACTAGGTAGCGAGCTGTATGTTAACAAAGAACCCTTCTCGGCGGACTTGTGACTAGAAGTGCCCACCATGCAGTTAGACGATAGAGTCGACCCTGTCACTTGAGTGGGATGCTCTGTGTGTGACAGTGGCGGAACCGTATCTCCAGATACGTCCTGAAGATTGCACCCTTCTCTTGTGAGCACGAAAAAAACGCTGCTCTTTTTGTAGAACAAAAGACAAGAGTAAACAATAGTATTTGTTTTGCAGCGAACGGGAGGAGCTTTCAAAAGATGTCTCTACAGCTTGTCCATACGAGATACCGTCCCCTCCAGATTCTCAGGAATGTGCTTTCTTTTTTGTTTAAAAATATATTAAATCCATTGGAGTTCATGGGGAAATAACAAATTTGCTTGCTCCGGTTCCTTAAAAAGATGTTATGATATGAGTAACTGTATAGAGACCGGAGTCCGTGTGCTAATCAACTCTTACCGAGAGGTATACCCGCACATGCATTACAGAAAAGATTGCGAATAATGTAGATTGTCAATTGAAGCTCTGTAAACTGCCTTGGTGACTAGATCCACTATTCATAATTTTATTTATATCCTGGCATAAATTAAATAATAGTCAGCAAAGTGAACTCAGAGCGTTCTGGGTCGATATCTTACCAGACTGAAGTGTTTAGTCCCGTCTGGTTAGGGAACTATGTGTTTGTGTCCCTTCATTTACACAATTTTTCTTACTAACCACCACTGAAACACATAACAGTAGAATAATTCACTCCACATAGGGAAGTATCATGCCTTTGCTGGGGGGACCTAGTGTTTACAGAGCACTATGTCTTCTGGTATAGCCTAGAGCAATGTTGTTACTTTCGTTTATCTGTCTCAGTCTCATCCTTGGCTTTCACAAAATGAAAGTGACTGAGGTGTGAGCGATGCTGTTAATGCCATTCCTTATGCAGCCAGTCCCTGTTATGAATGGCGTTAAAATGTTGCTCATAGGGTCGGTTGGTGCATGCATTTCAGTGGGCTTGGCAGACTGATATGTAACAGCAACTTCTGGCTTGGTGAGGAAAGCAACGGGAAACTACCTCACTTCTCATTTCCCTGATACGCCTCTTCAGTGATGCCTAGGCCATCTATGACAGCTGATGGCGGAAATGTTGGGGATCCAACCAGCTTTCGGGCTAAGGACTAAACATACATACATACATACATACATACATACATACATACATACAGGAAAGGCTCCAGATAGAGTATCTGGGCGTAAAACTGGACCAAATCGACATGTTTTACACTGCTCGCAAAACAAGCTAGTTTTCGTTAAAATTTGAAGGGTTGGTTTGGATTAAAGAAACCTATTATGAGAAAGACTCCATGAAATACTGTCAAATTTTATGAACAACTAGCTGTAGTACCCAGCGTTGACGGAATCACTTGATATGTGTTCATGATGACATTTTAGTTCACCCCTCACATTGTTCGCCAGATTCTGAGGTACATAAGTGGGCATACCTCTCCCTGTCAGCGACTCGTTGTGATGCACTCGTTAATTAACATTTTCATTCTTTTTAAATCACGCTTTGCTGTAAAGATTACGCAGTCTTCATTTTGGTATTCATGATCTTAGTTAGAGGTGTGACAAACGGTTATTTTTGTGAAACTGTTACATTTGTCACTGCTACAATAAAGTAACTGTGAAAAGTAACATTTAAAAATAACGTCCAGCGTTACTCACCTTCTGTTGGTCACAGCCTGGTCACGGCTACAAGCTTGTGTCCTTACAGCTGTGTTGCAAAGTCCCATTCATTCACTCGCACATGCGTGCACAC
Source organism: Anabrus simplex (assembly GCF_040414725.1). Taxonomy (NCBI): domain Eukaryota; kingdom Metazoa; phylum Arthropoda; class Insecta; order Orthoptera; family Tettigoniidae; genus Anabrus; species Anabrus simplex. The sequence continues at coordinate 487,811,383 of NC_090265.1, forward strand.
ATCAGTACACTGTTATAAGTCGGTGCATCAAAACACGCATTCCTATTCGATATAAAGTTAATAAGAGGCAGACAACGGATGAAATGAGAAGACAACATAGCGTCTTTTCTGAAATCTAGAGGAGTGAGTTTGACAATGCTCCGATCAAGGATAACAAGACAAGAAAACATGATGATCTGTCTGTCAAACCTCAACACAAACCGGTACAAGAGGATCGATTATGTAAAATGAAGAAATTTTGTTATTTATAATATGTTATTTATAATATGTTATCTCAGTCCGACTCATTAGCTGAATGGTCAGCGTTGAGACCTTCGGTTCAGAGGGTCCCGGGTTCTATTCCTGGCCAGGTCAGGGATTTTAATCGCGTGTGATTAATTCTTCTGGCCCGGGGACTGGTTGTTTGTGTTTGTCCGAACACTTTTCTCTTCATATTCAGACTACACATTACACTACCAACCACCACAGAAACACGCAATAGTAATTAAATCCCTCCATATAGGGTTGGTGTCAGGAAGGGCATCCGGCCGTAAAACTAGTTCGCACCCGCGACCCCCACAGATGTTTGAAAAGCTGTGGAAGAATAATAATAATGATAAGAAGAAGAATATGCTCTCTATAATATCAATATCTGAAGTTAGCATAGGCCTACTAATTTACTTACGGTACAAGAAATATTATACGGGTGAAACTTATAATAATACGTAGGTCGAGTCATAAGTCATGGCAACTGGTTTTTTTTTCTCGCGAACAGGAGACAACACGGAAAATCTAAGATATGCACCTGGAAACGTCAGGTATGTACTTGCGTGTGATACCACTAGATGGTGTATGTAAACAACAGTGTGGGTGTAAGCATGCCCCCAAGTTCAGTGTGTGAGTGAGAGCATCACAAATTGGAAGCCAACAAGCAGGAGCAACGATCGTCGCTTACAACGGTGGGGATGGCAGGTTCTTCAACACCCGCCTTATTCGCCTGATCTGAATCCATGGGACTATGATCTAATCCCCAAAGTCAAGAATCCATTACGTGAACAACGGTTTGCTAACAAAAAGGACATCGTAACAGCATTTCGGAGAGAGGTGTCACACGTTAGCGATACACATGCAGCGAATGGTATTCAGAGCCTGCCCCACCGCTGGCAACGCACAGTGGAAGCCTTGGATGATTATTTCGAAGGTCTGTAACCAGTTTAGACCTGTCCTTTGTACGTAGTCTTGTGTATTTGCTGTCTATACCATAATAAAACAGTGTTTACCAATGGCCTGTGTTCTGTCACTTTCCTGCGAGAATCTCCTCAAGTCAGAATTTGTCTTCAGGCACTATGCATAAGTACATGGCATTTATTTCCAAATGCATATCTTAGCTTTTCCGTGTCGTCTCCTGTTCGCGAGAAAAAAGTAGCTGCTATGAGTTATGACTCGACTCTCTTATTATAATGTAGGTAGCCATGCGCGATGTATTGAGTCAACGAGTACCCCTGAGCAGTTGAATAGTTCTTAACAATTTACACTTTAGTTACCAGATGACAGCAGCAACTTAAACAAATACACTATAGTGTATTTGACTTAAAGCAGTCTCCTACGAAAGCGCTTTCACTTAGAAGACATGCGTACTATCTGAACTCTGAAGGTCACATTCTGTGCCTGCAAGCTGCTACTAGTGACAGTTACCACTTCCCAGTTACTGTACTCACTAGTGCGTTATTCTGTTGTCGTTACTCGGTATCCTGTTATTTTTTTGTCCTCGTTACATTTGTAACAGTGACAAGCATGTAACTGTGACAAAGTAACTGCTACGTTATTTTTCAGCCATCTCTAATCTTAGTGCTGTTATGTTCTACTCGAAACGTACAGTAGTAATTAAGTTTGGGATAATTTGCTTACATGTGTGTCCAGTAGTTCCACTAGCTGGTAATGCAGAATATTGCTTTAAGGCAGGGCCTCTCGCGGTGCACGGTGCAAAAGACGAGTTTGCTTGGTTGACCACAAGGTAGTTAGAGTAAGAGGTAGGGATCACGCGCAGGTCTCCCCACCAAACTTGGCCGTCGATGACGTCACTTGAACCCTCAGCGCCTTGTCCTCTATATGAGGTAGGCTAATACACAGCTGTAAGCTATTCTGTTTTAGCCACCAGTTAGAGATAACTTCATTGATATTTTAACATCACCTAAGAAAATGCATTCCACTTCACTATTTTTTTTTTGCTAGGGGCTTTACGTCGCACCGACACAGATAGGTCTTACAGCGACGATGGGATAGGAAAGGCCTAGGAGTTGGAAGGATGCGGCCGTGGCCTGAATTAAGGTACAGCCCCAGCATTTGCCTGGTGTGAAAATGGGAAACCACGGAAAACCATCTTCAGGGCTGCCGATAGTGGGACTCGAACCTACTATCTCCCGGATGCAAGCTCACAGCCGCGCGCCTCTACGCGCACGGCCAACTCGCCCGGTACACTTCACTATTACAGTAGAGTAATATTAGGAGATAATAATAGGAGATCAAATACAGTGTGAATCCAGCAGCGTTTCTGAAGTATTTCGATCTGTATAAAAGGATGTACCAATGCTAAGACTGTGATAGCAGTGGAATGGCCATTCCATATGTTCATGTTCTCAACACCTATGATAACAATAACAAGGGGCTCTAATTGTTACAGACTCGAACATAAAGCTTGATGACTGCAAGAAATATGTCCGTTGTTACAAGCAGTATTGGGAAACTAAATACACCGTCAACAACACAATTACACAAACAGCAAATGTTAGGAAACTGTCCACAATACAAACAGTACAGTAAATGTTTTCCTGCAAGTGCCAAGAAATGACAAATTCCACGTTAACATTAGATAGGCCATATTCATGAGCCTGTATATCAACATTCTTAGCACTGGTTTCATATACAACATAATAAATTGTCTTTCATAAAAAAAATAAAAAAAATAATGGGTATGTTATACACAAAGAATAATGCTGATATTAAAAATATATATAACAAAACACACTTATCCATAGCATCAGTGGAATTTCTTTGCTTTTCTTCTTTCTTTATTGGTTTTGTATTAACAGAAACCCGGTCTCTTCAGTATCTTACTTTTGTTTAAAGCGTCCATTCGAATAAAAGAACGGCTTCTCACGAAGCAACTTGCAAGCTCATAAATTTCGGAGAATTTCTTTTTCAGGATATCCGTAAGGTTTGTGATGATGTTAGAACCCTCTTTCAGTTCTTTCGCGTGGTAAAATTGAAACTACCGAGCTCGATAGCTGTAGTCGCTTAAGTGCGGCCAGTATCCGGTATTCGGGAAATTGGGTTCGAACCCCACTGTCGGCAGCCCTGAAGATGGTTTTCCGTGGTTTCCCATTTTCACACCAAGCAAATGCTGGGGCTGTAACTTAATTAAGGCCACGGGCGCTTCCTTCCCACTTCTAGCCTTTTTCTGTCCCATCGTCGCCGTAAAGCAACTTGCAAAAAAAAAAAAAAAATCTTTTTGAAATTTAATTTCCACCCCTTGTAGTTTGACCTGTTTTCTCTCCGTAGTTACTTTCTATATCGAGGTTCTTCTTTATCCTAAAAGCTATATAGCCAGTGAAGTCATCAAGCAGCCCTTGGTTTCACGACTCCCCTCGAGCTGTTTTACTAGATCTTCAAGGGCTTTAACGAACCCTTGCTCATCCTCCGATAAAAAATAGGATGTTGTGGGCTCAACGCTGGCCTTAGACTGGCACACGATATCCGAGTTTTGATCGAGTTCATCTATATATATATAAAATAACTTGTCCTGACTGACTGACTGATTCATCATCGCCGAGCCGAAACTACTGGACATAGAGAAATGAAATTTTGGGGATACATTCATATTAACATGTAGGTGCTCGCTAAGAGAGGATTTTTGGATATTCCGTCGCTAAGGGGGTGAAAAGGGGGGTTAATTTTTAAAATGAGAATATCTATATCTCAAAAACTAAAAGGTTTAGAGTAATAAAATTGGTATTTGGTATCTCCTTTAAAAATAAAGAAACACGTATTTTTTTGTTTTCGGAAAATCCCATGAAGGGAGGTGAAAAGGGGGGGGGGGAATGGGTTGAACACCTTTTATGAGGAGACATAGGTAGGCCTATATCTCAAAAACTGAAGAGGTTACAGTCATGAAAATTTAAATTTGGAACCGCCTTTAAAAATAAAGGAACACGTACTTTTTTTGTTTTTGGAAAATCCAAATAATGGGGGGGAGGGTGAAAAGGGGTGTGAATTTTTAAAATGAATGTATCTATATCTCGAAACTGTAAAAGTTTACAGACGTAGAAATTGGTATTTATAATCTCTTTTCAAAATAAACACGTATTTTTTTGTTTTCGGAAAACCCCAATAAGAGGGGTGAAAAGGAGCGAAAAATGGGTTGAATGCCTTTAATGAGGATACTTATTTCTCAGAAACTGAAGATATTACAGACCTGAAAAAAGGTATTTGGGATCTCCTTTAAAAATAAAGAAGTACTTTTTGTTTTTGAAAATCCGAATAGTGGAGGGTTGAAAGGGGGGGTGAATTTTTAAAATGAGTGTATCTATCTATATCTATCTATCTATCTATCTATATCTATCTATATCTATATATCTATATATATCTATCTATATCTCAAAACTTTCGAAGTTTACAGATGTAAAAATTGGTACTTATAATCTACTTTCAAAATAAAGAAACAGGTATTTTTTTGTTTTCGGAAAATCCCAATAGGAGGGGTGAAAAGGGGTGAAAAATGGTTGAATGTCTTTAATATGGATCCTTAATTCTCAGAAACTGAAGATGTTACAGACCTGAAAATCGGTATTTGAGATCTCCTTTATAAATAAAGAAACGTGTATTTTTTGTTTCTAGAAAATACAAACAGTGAGGGAGGGGGGGGTGAAAGGGGTGGTTTATTTTTAAAATAAGTGTATCTATATTTCAAAACTTCAAAAGTTTGCAAATGTAAAAATTGATATTTAGAATCTCCTTTACAAATAAAAGAACACGTATATTTTTTGTTTTCTGTAAATCCAAATAGGAGGGGTGAAAAGTGTGAATAAAAGGTTGAATATCTTTAATGAGGATACTTATATCTCAGAAACTGAAGATATTACAGACCAGAGAGTTAGTATATGGAATCTCCTTTAAAAATACAGAAACATTAATTTTTTTGTTTTTGGAAAATCTAATTAATGGGGGTTAAACAGGGGTGACAAATTGGGGTGAATTTTTGGAAAGACTGTATCTACAGTATATCTCAGAAACGTAAAATGTTACAGACGTAAAAACTGGCATTTGGAATTTCCTGTTAAAGTAAAGAAACAGGTATTCTCGGAAAATCCAATAAAGGGAGGTGGAGGGGGGTGAAAAATTTAAAAATTAATTGAATTAATTGTATGAGGATACTTACATCTAATAAAAACTAAAGTTGTTACAGACGTGAAAATTGGTATTTAGATCTTCTTTAAAAATAGAACGTCGCGTTTGGCGGAGGGGGGGGGGGTCATCTTTGAGGGCGGGTGTGAAAAGGAGTTGAATTCGTTTCATGAGGACACATATCTCAAAAACTGAAGATAATCGGTATTTAGAAGATCTTTTACTATTAAAGAAACAAATATTTTTTGCCGGAAAATTCACTTAAGCCGGGGGGGGGGGGGGAGTGTGAAATGTAAGTGGAAAAAGTGAATTATTGTTATGGGAATACTTATATCTCAAAACTGAATGTAACACACGTGAACATTGGTATTTGGAATCTCCTTTAAGCATAAAGAAACACGCCTTCTTTGTTTCTTTTTTTTGGGGGGGGGGGGGTAAATCAACAACCGCGGTGGGGTGAAAACGGAGGTGAGACCAATTGATTTTACTGTTCCTAATGTACTTATAAGGAGCCTCCGTGGCTCAGGAGGCAGCGCGCTGGCCTCACACCGCTGGGTTTCGTTGTTCAAATCCCGGTCACTCCATGTGAGATTTGTGCTGGACAAAGCGTAGGCGGGACAGGTTTTTCTCCGCGTACTCCGGTTTTCCCCGTCATCATTCATTCCAGCAGCACTCTCCAATATCTTTTCATTTCATTTGTCATTCATTTATCATTGCCTCAGGGGAGTGCGACAGGCTTCGGCAGCCGGCACAATTCCTATCCCCACCGCTAGCTGGGGGCTTATTCATTCCATTCCTGACCCGGTTGAATGACTGGAAACAGGCCGTGGATTTTCAATGTACTTATTATGATCATAAACCGATCATTTTTAATCTTTCCTGGGTTCGTTTTCAAGAGCCATATTTTCCTTTGGAGATTCTTCTTAGATTGCAGTAGATTCTTCTGGCATATAAATAAAAATTTAAACACATTTGAAATAAGCGATAGGTATAAGATTGACCGTGCAATTGTTCACGTCTATAATAAGGTCAGTAATGCACGGAAGTATGTCATTCGCATTGCCAGAAGTCCCGCGCACTTGCCTGCGGGCGACCATGGTGCTGGTCATACTGTCATCAATGACAATGGCAGCAGATGTAATTTACCGCCAAGTAGAGGTCTTGCATCTTGCTGTGGGGTCCACAACATCAGTAATAATAATAATAATAATAATAATAATAATAATAATAATAATAATAATAATAATAATAATAATAATAATAATAATAATGTTCTGGACCGTGGTCAAAATGTGCGGACCGTGCTGGAAACGGGTCCTGGACGCGTAATGACTATGAGTGCAGTTCGGCCGCCGGTTCAGTACCGCCAAGGCACCCAAGACGACACCACGCCGGGTATCCTCAAGGATTTGATCCACATTAAAAATGCTTATAGGAAAAGGTGGCAAAGATTTAGGGACCGAAATGACCGGGCGGAGTACCTGGACCTAGCGCGGGAAGTACGACATCAATTGCTGGAAAAAAAGATTGAAAAATGGGAGGAACGTTGCCGTAATTTCTCAGAAAACGAGTCAGATCGCGAATATCGGCGGGTTATATATAAAACGGTAAGCTATAAATTTCAGTATAATACCGTAGCGAAGCACGGGTATCTTGCTAGTCAGTACATATTTGGGCGTAATATTTCATAATCTTCCGGAGAACAGTTGGAATTTCTTATCGCCTTGGAAGCATTGAGGCTAGAAGCAATGATTTCACCTTTCGGGTCACAGCTGTCGGAAGAGGATCGTCATAAAGCCTTCCGAACTCTCGAAGCTGAGAAAGATAGCTTTCGATAATGTCTTGATTACTTCTGTCACCATTTATTTAAGTCAGTGGTTTTAGGGAATTCATGAAAGTGTATGTTTCGTTCCTTCGCGTGCCTGCTATGATTTGTGCAGCCTGCAATGGCATGACAAAGCATACTGAAAAGTGTACATTATTACTGCTTTTTACGTTTTATCTCATAAAATAAACACACACGGTTTCTTATACACCACAGATATGTTACTATCGTGTATTATTAGCACCTAGCTTCTGCGTGCACAGCGATTCTTACTCGAACTACCTCTACCTCACTCAGAGCAGATTCAACGCGAGGGTCCTGCGTGACGTCACAGCTCTGCTTTGCCACTGCGCACCTCTCTCGTGATCCCTACCTTGTATTCTACGTACCTTGGGTTGACCAGAGTGCAGACCCCCACTCCTCGCTCGCTCGCTCCGCCTGTCTCCCTCTTCCTCACTTGCTCCGTAGCACTCCAGTCCGAGCCGAGTTGAGCCGAGCTTAGCCGAGTCGCCCGGAGACGACGCGCTGGTCCAAGCCGAGTCGAGTGGAACCGATGCACTGTGCACAGGACCTCTGCACCTCAGTTTGCACGCGTGAGATTTTGGGCGTTTGAGAGGCCCTGCTTTAAGGGGAAGTCGAATTTAACAATTATCGTTTCCTGACTCTAATTGAAAGGGGAGAAAAGGAGGAGGTTGGACCTTTGCGGAATGAAGGAATCAGCAAAAGAAATAATAGGGCCACGTTGAGGTCCGAAAAAAGGAAAGTTCGCCAAAAGACTAAAAATTAAATGGTGAAATCTAACTTATGTCAGTGGAAGCAGTGTCAGCCTTAGCTTGGATCCCTGCTATGGTGGTGGTTATTGTTCTAAGAGGAAGTACAACTCAACCATCCTCTCTTAACACTATTCAGGAAGAAAATAGAAGAGGTCCAACATTTCGAAAAATGAAGATATCGGAACAAGAAAGGAAAGGACCGCGAAGAACGTGAAAATGTAAAACTTTTTTACAGGACACAGGTCTTATGGCGACGATGGGATAGGAAAGAGCTAGGAGAGGGAAGGAAGTGGCCATGGCCTTAATTACGGTACAGTTCCAGCGAAGCGTTTGCCTGGTGTGATTGTGAAAACACGGAAAAACTATTTTCAGGGCTGCCGACAGTAAGGTTCGAACCCAGTATCTCCCGAATACAAGCTCACAGCTGCGCGTCGCTAATCGCACGGCCAACTCACTCGGCAAATGAAAGACTCCGTAGGCCTCCGAAGCCTAATAGAGTCGGGGTCCGAAAAGAAATAGGTTGACCAATGGAGGTCAGATAGGAGAGATGAACGCGGGGAGAGAGAGGCACAAGTAAGTGTAAGCAATGTCATTCTCGCCTAGGGAAACGGTGGTCGTCAACCCCACGCTCCTCTGATCACTCCTCTTGCAACAGGCAACAGGGGGGGGGGGGTCATCACTTCATATTCTACAACTGAGACCACGTGAGGGATGTATCGTTGCCTGTGGAACACATTAAATACAAAAAGAACGCATTTCATCATTCGACATAGACGTCATTTTGAGTTATAGGTAGAAATCTCCAGGTCAAAAAGCTAAAGCACTGATCAACTACCACAAATAGGCTATACTGAAAAGAGTAGGGTTATTTCTTCGAGTATGTGACTTTTTTTCTACTTCGTCAATGTCTGATACATATTGGGGATAAGAAATGCACTCGGAATCACACGAATGTAATCAGTCATCAATGATCTGCATTTACGGCGGTCGATCAAGTGGCAGATTCCCTGTCAGTTGTTTACCTAGATTTTTCTTCAATATTTTCAACGAACTTCGAAATGTATCGAACATTTCCCTTGATAATTTATTCCAGTCCCTTACTCTTCGTCCTATAAATGAAAATTTGCCCAAATCTGCCCTCTGAAATTGCAACCTTACCTTCATATTATGATCTTTTCTGCTTTAAAAGTTCCACTCAAGCATATTCTTCTACTTATGCCATTCCACGGCAACTCACCACTGACAGCTTTTAACATACCACATAGTCTAGTATCTCGTCTCCTTACTCCCAAGTCTTCCCAGACCAAAGTTTGCAAGCTTTCAGTAACACTACTCTGTTGTCGGAAGTCACCCAGAACAAATCGTACTGCTTTCCTTTGAATTTTTTTCTAGTTTTCGTATCAACAAGTCCTGGTGAGGGTTCCATACACTGGAGCCATACTCTATTTGGGGTCTTACAAGAGACTTATACACCCTCTCCTTTACATCCTTACTACAACTCCTCTCTCATAATCATGTGAAGAGATCTGTACTCTTTCTTAACAACTTCATTAATATGATTACCCCAATGAAGATAATTCCTCAGGTACTTACATTGTTCCCCATGAGATACTATCACTCTATCAACACAATAATTAAAACTGAGAGGATCTTCCCTCTTGGTAAAACGTAAACTTGTGTCCTCATTCCGAAGTGGTGCAGCTCTTTCCAGGCAGACCCCCGTTGGAGGTGAGCTGCATGTACCATTTTGACCACATACCAGCCCTCCTGCCATTCTTAAATATCTGGCAGTGCTGGGAATCGAACCCGGATGCCGGAAGACGGCAGCTGATAGCTCTAACCGTTGCGCTACGGAGGTGGATTTTCCTTTTGGTGAAATTTGCAACTTAACTCTTCATCCCATTTACATTCATACCATTGTCTGCTGTCCATCTCATAACATTATTTAAGTCTCCCTGCAGTCGCTCACAGTCCTACAAGACATTTACTACTCTACATTGTATCATCATCCGCAAATATCCTTATCTTTAGTCATATCATTTATATACATATATATAAGAAAACAAAGGTCCAATAATACTGCCCTGTGGGACCCCGCTCTTGATCATTACAAGATCAGATAACGCTTCTTCTTTTTCTTCTTCTTAATCTGCTTACCCTCCAGGGTTGGTTTTTCCCTCGGACTCATCGAGCGATCCCGCCTCTACCGCCTCAAGGGCAGTGTCCTGGAGGGTGAGACATTGGGTCGTGGGATACACCTGGGGAGGATGATCTGTACCTTTCCCAGGCGGCTGCACCTCCTATGCTGAACAGGGGCCTTGGTGGGGGATGGGAATATTGGAAGAGATAGACAAGGAAGAGGGAAGGGAAGGAAGCAGCCGTGGCCTTAAGTTAGGTACCATCCCGGCATTTGCCTGGAGGAGAAGTGGGAAACCACGGAAAGCCACTTCCAGGATGGCTGAGGTGGGAATTAAACCCACCTATACTCAGTTGACCTCCCGAGGCTGAGTGCAACCCGTTCCAACCCTCGTACCTCTTTTCAAATTTCGCGGCAGAGCCGGGAATCGAACCCGGGCCTCCGGGGGTGGCAGCTTATCACACTAACCACTACACCACAGAGGCGGACAAATAACGGTTCACCTACTCTAATTCCCAGAGTTTATTTTCTAGAAATATAGCCACCCATTCAACCGCTCTCTTGTCTAGTCTAATTGCCTCTTGTCAGTAATCTCCCATGATCTACCCTATCGAATGCTTTGGATAGGTAAATAGCGACGCAGTCCATTTGGCATCCTAAATCTAAAATGTTTGCTGTATCTTGCTGGAATCAAAACGTTGAGCTTCACTGGAATAACTTTCCTAAACCCGAACTGCCTTCTATCAGCAAACATGCTACCACCTTTATGAAATATTCCCGAGGGATGATTGACCTACAGAACTGAGCAAACTTCCGTTCCAAATTAATACTCACTTATTGAGCTACCCAGAAGTGATATCGATCTTCAGCCCGAGTTGGTTCTCAGTGGGAGGTTCTGCCGCACCCTGTCCATACCTCTCATAGTAGGACTTCTAACATGTTCGATTACCGAAGTGAAAGCTCACAGAAGGAGGTCGAACCGAGACGTAAAATAGACAGCCACAAGCGCTATTCATCGCCAGTCTCATGTAGATAGTATAATTACTGTATATTTATAGTATCGTGTATTGCAGGAGTATTAAATTAGTTTACCCATCGGGCCACTTGGAAAAAAGATACAACGATGGGTGGGCTACACTTATTGATTACAAAGCATTGCTTACATATTTACGTATGAAGTTACTTTTTAATATGTATGGTAATAATAATGGCGTGTGGCCTCCGAAGAGGCCTAGTGCAGGTCTTTCGAGTTGACGCCGTATAGGCAACCTGCGTATCTGTGAGGTTGGGCCCCTATCTACGATGAATTCTAATGCTGAAAATGGCACACGCATCCAGCCCCCGAGCCATCGAAATTAATCAATGAAGCTTAAAAACCCCGACCAGGCCGAGAATCGAATCCAGGACCCCTGGGCCATAAACTAGCACGCTAACCATGGTAATAACAGGTATACAGTAGCATAGAAGTAATGAAAAATGAAAATCCACAGCCTGTTTCCAGTCCTTCGACAGGGTCAGGAATGGAATGAATGAAGCCCCCATCTAGCGGCGAGGATAGGAATTGTGGCGGCTGCCGAAGCCTGTCGCACTCCTCTGGGGCAATGATTAAATGATATTGGAGAGTGTTGCTGGAATGAAAGATGACAGGGAAAACCGGAGTGCCCGTCCCACCTCCGCTTTGTCCAGCACAAATCTCACATGGAATGACCGGGATTTGAACCACGGAACCCAGCGGTGAGAGACCGGTGCGCTGCCGCCTGAGCCACGGAAGCTAGCATAGAAGTAATATGGCCACTTAATTTACTGCAAAAATACGTTAACATTTCTAGACTGTGTAGGCAACTCCCATAGCTATATTCCGAAAATGATAACTCTCCTTCATTGTTCATAATCGGATAATGATGATGATGATGATGATATGTCTGCGTTCCACTTTATTTGCAGAATGTTTGTAAATTGCGTAATTATAAAATATGCATATAGATAACGTGTTCAAATTAATGTGTGAAGTGGCTTTTTGTCCCTTATTAACTTGCCAAACTGGGACCATGTGATGTTAAAACCATCGTGAGACATTCATTATAATTATCTTGAAAAGTATTCGTTTTAACACAAAATATCGGTGGATAAGTAGTGTATAATTAAAATAATTCACTTATATATATATATATATAATGAAGTGTTTTTTCAAGGCGACCAGTTGTAGGAGTCTCGTGGGCCGCCAATTGAATAGGATTGCTATTGCCATGTACCAGATTGCTATTTGTTGCGTGAGGGAGGATTGTACTCAATAAATGATGCTCCGTAGCCCTTCCGCCGCTTGTCCCACCGCCCGGTTGGGTCGCGGGTGCGAACTTTGTAGCACATGTATACTGGCCTTGTTTTATCCTTCCTGACGCCCCTTTACGGAGGGATGTGTTCACTATTACATATCATATGGTGGTTGGTAGTGTGTTGTGTTAATGTGTATCAGGAAGTGCGTATTGAGGTAAACACACACTCTCCGACTAGACACGGCTAAAGGCTCCGATCCGACCAAGAATCGAACCCGAGACCCTCTGAATAGAAGGTCGCAAGGACGACCATTCACTCAAAGAAGCCGTACCTCCATAGTCCAATGCATGTAATCTTGAAATCAGTCAGTCAGTGAAAATGCGTGAACCCTGTTCCGACCCTCCATTCGGACGGAGAATTGAACCCGGAACTTCCGAGTTAGAAGCATGCACGCTACCCTTGCACCGCAGCGATGGTTAGATAAAAATTACATATATTTCTACAAGAGCTGTGAATGTCCAGATGTTGAGGGTGGAGCATTTTACTTTATTGTATTTCGGTAAATAGATAGGCCTATGCATTTCCACTACTGTAGCAATACCACAGTTGAACAACAATTAATTTGACGACCTCTTTCATATTTAACACCTGCTTGTCATGTTACATGAACTGAATGTTACATGTGCTTTTCATAACATGGGGAATATTACTGTCATGTGCAAATTGAAAAAGGAGGTCAACACATTTAAAGCTGCAGTATCGCTGCGTGATAGTAACAGGTCATCTGTATGCCAGAATCCTTTTATCTTCTGTCACCAGCTATCATTTCTATGTTATCTCCCTATTTATGACCACTTAATTTAATGCAGAGATACTTCTGGGCGATGTAGGCAACTACCATTGCTTGGCTCGATACTGATAACTCTCCTTCATTGCTCATTGTTTATTTTATTTATTTATTTATTTATTTATTTATTTATTTATTTATTTATTTATTTATTTATTTATTTACATGTCTTCTTTTAGTTGGCGCGGTTGAGGCTATATCATCATCATTCAGATATTCTGCCCTACGGCAGGTTTTGTCATGGGATGAACCTCTTCCACTTTTGCCTGTCTTGCGTCAAGTTTTTCATGTTCGAATATATCTTTCCTTTGATATTGTACAACATTTGATGCCCTTTCCTTCCACTTTCTCGTTTGCCTTTCACCCTTCCTTATATTCCATCTTTCAGTAAGCAGTTCCTCCTCAAACAATGTCCGATCCAGTTTCATTTTTCTCCTTCTAATAATTTGCAACATACTTCGTTCTTCTCCAACTCTTCGTAATACCTCTTAATTATTTACCCGGTCGTCCCATTTCACTTGTTATATTCTCCTCCATACCCACATCTCTAGGGCCTCCAATCTTCTGTCGCCTTCGTTTCGCAATGTCTAAGTCTCTGTACAGCGCTATGCTTTAGATATAACACTTGACGAGTTTTTCCTCAAATCTTTGTTTAGTGGCCCACAAAGTAATTTCGACTTTCTCTTAAAGCCTTCTTTTGCCATGACAATTATTTTCTTAATTTCTGTCTTGCAGTCCATATCATCTCAATCCCAAATACTTAAAGTTACTGATTTGCTCTATTTCTTCTCCCCCTATAACAATACGACAACTTCTACCTCTTCCTCCAGTTGGTAAAACTTTACTTCTCGCAGCCCAACGTTTATAACATTATAGGGAAGTGAAAATAATGTAAATCTTACTTGGAATTCCTTTTAGAGGAGAGATGTGTTCATTGCCATGTCTAGGAACCCACCAACCCGCCCCGAGAAATATATTTACTTTTATAACCTAATAAAGAACAGTAGCCGCCATCGTCCATGGCTCAAGTAGTTTCTTGCATTCTCATTGGTCATGGTGAACGGAATGTGACGTCATTGCCATCAATGCTGATAAATACATTGCGTTACCAACCCCGGCTGAATAAAAGCACAAACAAAAAAACACCATGTAAAATTACAATGCGGCTTTAACCGTCCGGACCAATGGTCTTGTCCAGGTCTTATCCTAACCGTCCGCACGGCAAGAACCAGTCCAGACCAATCGTGTTTCCACATGAAATTAGAGGCGTAATGCCGCTTCGCGGCTTCTAACCGTCCAGACCAATCGTTTTGTCCACGGCAAGAATCCTAACCGTCCAGACCAATCGTGTTTCCACATGAAACTAGGGGCCTAAGGCCGCTTCGCGGCTTCTAACCGTCCAGACCAATGGTCTTGTCCACGGCAAGAATCCTAACCGTCCAGACCAATCGTCTTGTCCACGGCAAGAATCCTAACCGTCCAGACCAATCGTGTTTTCACATGAAACTAGGGGCCTAAGGCCGCTTCGCGGCTTCTAACCGTCCAGACCAATGGTCTTGTCCACGGCAAGAATCTTGCCACTAGCTATCGAAGCACCTCACTCATTAGTTCCTCCGTACAGAGGTTGGCAGCTCTGAGTATAGCTTCACAACATCCTTCCCGAGAAGGCCGCGAGCGTGTAAACAAACGACAGTCGTTCCGCGCGCAGCTGAATGTAGCGAGTGCTGGGCTGCGAGAAGTAAAGCATTGATCTCCAGTTATTATCCTTTTGGTATTCTTATTAATTCTCTTTCCATATTCTTCTAGTTCATGTTGAGTTCATCTAACATTATTTTGTGTTATTTCACGTTCGCTTCTGCCATCACAACCATATCATCTGCAAATCTTATGTACTCTACTCTCCTACCTCCAACATAAACTCCTCGTCTTTCATTAAAACTTTCATTGATTATTTCTTCGAGACAGATGTTGAACAGTGTCTGTGATAAAGAGCAGCCCTGTCTTACCCCTCTTCCCAATTCAGGTTCTTCACTCATCTCATCTCTTATTCTCACGCTTGCTCTCTGGCTTAAATACAAATTCTTTATTAGCCTTCTATCCCTCCAGTCAACTCCATGTTTATTTAGGATTGTTATCAATTTGTCCCATCTGACAAGTCTTCAAAAGGCTTCTCAAGATCATTAAATACAGCATAAACCTTCGTGCTTTTCTCTCTTCTATCACCGTCAGTAGCCCAATGGTATCTCTTGTTCCAACTCCTCGCCTGAAACCAAATTGTTCTTCACCTATGAAGTTATTCAGCTTTCCATATATCCTCCTGTTGAGCGTACGCAGTAAGACTTTGGCTGCATATAAAATTATATATAATGTCCTATGTTCTTCACATTTTTTGTTGTTCGTTTTCTTTTACGTAGGGATTAAGATGATATCATAAAAGTCCTTTGACTATTTTCCTGTCATTTATATCTGATTACTTAATCCAATCAACTCCTTTCTTCCTTCATTATTTAACGCTTTTAACAGGAATCTCATCTATCCCATTGCCTTTCTATTTTTCATCTCGTTCAGCGATGCTTCGATCTCTATTCTCAGTATGGTTTCCCATTTATCATTCCCTTTAACCACATATTCCTCCTCTAATTCAAGCTGTTCTTCATTTGGTCGGTTGTCTCTGTCATATAGCCATTTATGTATTCCCATCTTTTCATTATTGTGCCATCTGTAGCCTCTACTTCCTTATTGCTGTTGTTCCTTCTATTTTCTTTGAATACTATATTTCTTGCTTCTTTGTACATCAAGTCAGATTTCCCTTCTTTCTCCAGTTGCTCTATCTCATCAGAGTTATCTGACAACCATTTATTCTTTGCATTTTTGTTTCTCGTCTTAATTCATTATTTAACTTCCTGTACTTACGCTTTCCTTCTTCTGTATTTACTGTTTTCTATTTTCTTCGTTCCTCCATTTTGCTTATCATTTCTGATATTATCCATTCCTTCGTTGTCTTTTCCCTCTCCTTGACACCAGGCGTTTTCTTAGCTGCTTCTTTTATCCCATTCTACTTTTCCTGTTTCATTTCCTAGCGTATTATTGTCACCTAGCTATCTTGCGCTTGTCTTTGTCTTTCAGCTTCTCAATATTAATTTATTCTCTCTTCTTTCCTTTCTATGTGTTATTTTCACTTTAATTAGTACATCTGCTACAACTAATATATGGTCGGAATATATGTCTTCTCCTGGGTAACATTATTATTCTTTAGGCAGTTTCTGTACCGTTGTTGTGTGTATGTTGGGTATTCAGCCCGAAGGCTGGTTTGATCCTCTGCAGCTCCGCCAACAGCTGTCATAAATAGCCTAGGCGTCACTGAAGAGTCGTTCTAGGGAACTGAGGAGTGAGGTAGTTTCCCGTTGCTTTCCTCACCGAGCCAGTCGTTGCTATTACATATCAGTCTGCCAAGCCCACTGAAATGCATGCACCAACCGACCCTATGAGCGATATTTTCACACCATTCATAACAGAGACTGGCTGCATAAGGAATGGTATTACTAGCATCACTCATACCTCAGTCACTTTCATATTGTCAAAGCCAAGGATGAGACTGAGACAGGTCAATGAAAGTAACAAATTTGATATAGCCCATACCAGAAGACATGGTGCACTGTAAACACTACATCTCGCCAGCAAAGGATATCATTATATAATCAATTTTATATCTCTTGTCATCTAAACGAGATATCCAAGTACGAGTATACCTTCTTATTTTGTGGTTGTCAAACAAAGTTTTCCAACCCCCATGCAATTTTCATTACAGAATTCAATCAACCTTTCTCCTCTCTCATTTCTGTCTCCCAGTCCAAATTTACCAATGGTCTTACCATCTGATCCTTCACCAACAACCGCATTCCAATCACGAATTACAACAACGCATGCATTCTTTTTCTCTATGAGTTGATCTTTTCATAACACTCTTCCACCTCTTCATGAGAATGATTACAGGTCGGCATAAAAACTTGTATGATCACTAGTCTTTCCTTTTCCCTTTCAGTCTTATCATCATAATCGTTCCATTAATATATTCAACCTACACAATTTAAGGCTATAAAGCATTCTCTAACACTGAACCAAATTTAACTATGTAAGAAATGCTATAATCTCCCCCACACATACACACACGCGCGCCCATAAATCAGTTTTCTTTTTACAAGGTGCTTTACATCCCGTCGACATACATAGGTCTTATAGGGACGATGGGATAGGAGAAGGCTAGGAGTGGTAAGGAAGAAGCCTGGTGTATGAAAATGTGAAACCACGGAAAATTATCTGCGGAGCTGCCAACAGCGGGGTTCGAACCCACTATCTCCCGAATTCATATCAATTAAATAACCAACAGAAATAAGCTTAAATTTAATCTATAATAATAATAATAATAATAATAATAATAATAATAATAATAATAATTTCTAAATACTTCTTATAGTGCCTCTTGAAGGACGCGCCTGATGTAAGTTGACTTATTTCTTCAGGTAATGTGTTCCGTTGTCTTACTGCAGCTCGGCAAAGGTATTCGCATAGCAAGATATTGAATGCTGAGGAATAGCTAGGGTAGTGTTATTCTGAGAACGAGTATTGTGGTTATGAAAGGAGGACCGTACTCAAATATGGAGGAGACCGTGTCCGTAAAATTTTGTTAAGTAAGCATTGAGTGTGTAATAATCTTCTACTTTTCAGACTGAGTCATGGATTTTGAGAAAGGTGAGGTGATATGCGCATATCAGGCTTCAGGTTCAACATAAATCTTGATACAAGCATTATGTATCCTCTGTAATCTGTTAGCAAGATATGAACCTAAATCATTGTAGCACATCGCAAAAGTCGAACAAAGGCATATATGAGGGCTGCATGCGTTTTGTTTTTATTTTTCGAGGTAAAACATTCTTCGATCTCTTCAAAGGATGTAAAAAGCTGTGGGTTATCATAGTAATAGGCTAACTGTAATAAATAATAATAATAATAATAATAATAATAATAATAATAATAATAATAATAATAATAATATATGTCCAGGTTCCACTTATAACTTTTACGGTTTTTGGAGGCGTCGGGGTGGCTCAGCTTTATCCCACAGGAGTTCTTGTACGTGCCAGCAAAAACTACCGAGATAAGGCCGACATCTAATGCCATCGGACAGAGTGAGTCGGGATGGAACCCGCGAACTTAAACTCAGACGGTCAGCATTCTATATATTGTCTGAGTTACTCAGCCTGGGTTGTTGCTACTACTACTACTTCTACTACTACTGACTGTGCTGGGATTTGATCTCACAATCTTGAACATAAGAAGCGAACTCCTAAGCACACTACGCAACCGGTGAAAGTTTTTTTTTTTTTTTGCCAAGTTACAATTGTACTAATACTTTGTGATATTCTTAATTGCATCCTGCTCCAAATGGTTACATTTCTCCGCTGATTCATTTCTGTTTGCTTGGAGTTATGGGCGAGGCTGCAGTAACAATGAGCTTGGCGCCGCAATGAGTGGGCTGTCTACGTGGTCACTGACAGCGACGGCGACACTCCCTGGACAAACTTAACTATAACTCTCTATAGTATACGATCATTGATCATTGAGCCTTTGTCACCTGTTCAAGGATCAGAATTCTAACTGATTCCTTTCGATAGTAAGTTACACAGAAACATTTCTTTCCTCAACCGTAAATTCCCTTTCGTAATGAGGATTTCCTGTAAGATTCTCTAGGTGACACAATCAGTTAATCGTTGCACGTCTGTTTCCAAGATAGCGGTTTCGAATCTGGTTGAGATCGGTGTCACTTAAGGGGGTTTAAATTACACAGCTATCTGTCTCTAACAAGGCATTTCAAGGATCCTCTGCGGAGCGAAGTTCTGATATCCCAATGTTCTTTGACAGGGATTCTTGTGTCACGGCAGACTTAGTGAAAAGCTACTTTGGATGTCACTTCGGTAACACCTTCCCACTATCAGAAACTATTCGACAGGGCACAGTAGCAGCTTGAACAGGGCTTTCTGTAGAAATATTACGCGCGTGCGTTCGTTCGTGTATCCGATCACAGTGGCTACAGTAGAGTGTCATTTCTATTTCTCTGATCAGCTTGAACATGACTACTGAACCCACATTTTGCTTTGAAGGAATGGTAACAGGTGCTGCAGTGAATAATATTGTTGTCATTGTACTGTAGGTGTACATTATCTGCCATATCCGCCTGTTCTCCACATTACCCGTTTTTCGACCTGAATCTGCAGGCGCTCCATTTAGTGAGCTTAAGTTTGCTTACGTATCATGTGACCCCATTTGGAATGAACACAAACCAAATGCTCAAAGTCAACACTACACAGTTTGCAGTGATCCATATGCCACTTCAGGACATCTTCGAATTGAAGTTTCTTTCTTTCAAACTTCCTTCTGCCGCCCTGTCACTCACCGCGTAATATCTTAGCTGGTGGCCTTGCATCCGGATAGCTTCCCTAATACAGGTGGATACGCTTCCGAAGACGCTGGAATAGGAAGGGACTGCCAAGGAGGAAGGTCAAACCAGGGCATTTGTGAAAGTGGAAAACCTTCAGGGTAAACAACGGTGTTATTCGAATTTAGGTTTCGGAAGTTTTACAGCCACACTACTCGCACAGCGTTGCCAGTTCGCCGTCGGCAGTCGTGAAGATGGTTTTCCGTGGATTTCACACCAGGAAAATGCTGAGGATGTACCTTAATTAATGCCATGGTCACTTCCTTCCCACTCCTAGCCCTTTCCTATCCCGTTGTCGCCATAATACCTTTTTCTTTTCAATTTGCTTTACGTCGCACCGGCGCAGATAGGTCTTACGGCGGCGATGGAATAGGAAAGGGCTAAGAGTGGGAAAGAAGTGACCTATCTGTGTCGGCGCGACGCAAAGCGAATTGTTGTACAAAGTCATCATAGAATTCCTTGGAAATAAGTGTTCCAAAGAGTGCTCATTACTTTGAACATACACTGCAAGACCTTGGGTGAATTTTCAAACATCACATTTTCTTTTATAAATTTCATAAATACGGTAATGAACAGAGCGAGTTGGCTACGTAGATTGATTCACATAACAATGAACTTGCATTCGAGAGATGGTGGATTCGAACCCCACTACCGGCAGCGTTGAAGATATTTCCCGTGTTTTCTCATTTTCATACAAGGCAAGTGATGGGGGTTTACCTTAATTAAGGCCGCAGTCGTTTCCTTCACAATAGGCCTACTACCTCTGTCGTGTTCCATCACCACCGTAAGACATGTCTGTGTCAGTGCGGCCTAAAACAAATATATATATATTAGATTATTTAGAGTGTACTGTAATTAACAAGAAACTCAAAACCACAACAAAGGTACGGGAAATTAAATTTGATGATAGAGCTCTATGTAGCTTCGGCGAGGCTATTCGTCCCAAACTACCGTCATTAGGAATAAATCCCACTGGCACTGCAGATTCGGTATGGAACAACTTGAAGACTGCTGTGAGTAGTGCAAGCAAGGAAATACATGGGCACAATTCATTTCCTAGGAAGCCATGGTTAAGCGCCGAAACTTTGAGGTTAATAGAGGAAAAGACAGCTAAAAAGAAACAATTATGAAACTGATGAATATTTACAAATGCACGCATCACTGTCTCGAAAAATTCAAAAGCAGTCCAAACTTGATAAGGCAAACCAGATTCATGAAATCTGTGAAGAGATTGAACTGCATAAGCAGCATTGTCAACCTCGTGATCTCTTTTGTGAAGGTAAAGAAAATTACTCGCGACTTCACGCCCCATTCATGGGTTGTGGAAGATGAAGGTGGTACCCTCATTGGAGAGAAACAACCGGCCATTGAAAGGTGGAAAAGATACTGTGAAAATCTATATGCAGACGTGACTACCAGGATGCAATAAGTACATCCCTAATAAATCTAACTCTGAACCAGAACCTTCAATACTGAGGAGAGAAGTAGAAGATACTATTAAACACCTGAAGAATCATAAAGCATCAGGAAGTGATGGCATAACTGGGGAAATGATTAAGGAAATGGGAGAAGGAGGAGTAGGTTTAATGCACTTGATCTGTAACAAGATATGGGGCAGTAATGTATGGCCACAAGACTGGCTCATTTCCACCTTCATTCCACTTCACAAAAAGGGATCAACGAGGAACCATCTCACTAATATCACATGCAAGTAAAATATTATTGCATATCATAAATGAACGTTTGAAACCTTACATTAGATATCAGCTCTCATCAGAACAGGCTGGGTTTGTCAAGGGAAGAGGAACTAGAGAACAGATTCTAAACATCCGTCATGTGGTTGAAAAGGCACGTGAATTCAACATTCCTTTGGTTTTGTGCTTCATTGACTATCAAAAGGCCTTTGATTGTGTTTTGTGGCCGAAGTTGTGGTGTGTTCTAGAGGAAATGGTAATTCCACCTCATCTCATTTCACGTATAAAAGGCTTATACGATAACAAGTTGGCCAAAGTCAGAGTTGATGGTGATCTATCATCAAGTTTCAAAGTCTCCACAGGTGTGAGACAAGGATGCATCTTATCACCTTAATTGTTTAACATTAATGGTGAATATATCATGAGGCATTCCCTCGACAGTTGGGAAGGAGGATTTTTGACTGATGGGAAAAGAATTAATAACCTCCGTTTTGCAGACAACACCACACTTGTAGCCAGCAGTATACAGGAGCTTGTCGAATTAATGGATCGTATACAACAGAAAAGTCACAATCTTGGCATGGAAATTAACTAGAGCAAGACAAAACTAATGATAGTCAACAAAGGTGCAGAGATTCAGCTGCCACAGCACGTGGACAATCTCCAAAGAGTCTGTCAGTTTCCTTATCTTGGTTCAATAATCGAGGATACAAGTAGCTGCGAAAAGGAAATCAAACGTCGCATCATTCTAGGACGTACAGCTATGGCAAAATTAAAGATGATCTGGCAAGATAGAGCAATTATCTATGAATACGAAGAAAAGATTAATCCATTCGCTTATGTTCTCAATATTCCTGTATGGATGCGAAACTTGGACAATAAAAGCTAAAGACAGGAACCGAATCAACGCCTTTGAAATGTGGTGCTGGAGAAGGATGTTGCAAATACCGTGGGCAGTCAGGCGAACAAATGATTCTGTCATCCGCAAATTGGAATACAAGAAAGTCTATGTCAAGTAATGTACCAGAGAATCCTGCAATTCTTTAGTCACATTATGAGAAGAGAGGATGACAACCTGGAAAAATTAATTGTCCAAGGAGAAGTTTCTGGCACAAGGACACTGGGACGGGTCGCAAAAAGATGGGTTGATCAAGTAAGAGAGATCATGGACTTATCTATAGAGAGTTACTGTCCACAAAACGCAAGTACGTACAGAATGGTATCAGCTTATAAAAGAAACAACAAAGTCCTTGGGTCACGATAGTCAGTCATGTGTGAAACGACTGGAGAGAGAGAGAGAGTAATTAACAAATAATAATATTATTTATTTATCTTCTTCTTCTAGTGCCGTATCCGTCATCGAACTTTGGCAATCAATCTGGCTATCTTAGTTGTGTTGATGACTATGCGGAATAACGAAATAGTTGTTTGACCGAACCCCTGTCACAGGTTTTCCAACCAAGACGTGTGGGGTCTTCCAGGTCCTCCCTTCCCCTCGATCTTCCCTTGGATAATAATTTGGAGGAGGGTGTAACATTCCGGGTGCCTCATGATATGGCCAAAGTAGGAGAGCTTCTTGATCGTAACAGCCCTGCACAGTTCTTTTTCTGGTCAGTACTACGATACCTCCACACTTCGTATTCTATATACCCAGCTGACACGAAGCATCGGCGGTGGACCCATATTTCAAATGCTTCTAATCTCATAGTGGCTTTCGTCATAGTCCAGGACTCTACGTCGTATACTACAAAGGACAATACATACCACCGTGCTATCCTAACCCGAAGCTGTAACGGTAATTCTGTTACAGAGTACTTGACAGGCTTGTAAATGCTGCCCTGGCCTTCTCAATGCGGTGCTTTATTTCTTGGTAATTGTGTCAGTGCTCGTTGACGATGCTGCCTAGGTGGAGGATTTTCTCTCTATCGGAGCTCCGTTGACCCATAGCCCGGGATCTACGACAGGGCCCTTGCTCACATTTATGCATTTGGTCTTTTTAAAGTTCAAATTTAGACCAAGGTTTTAGTATGTCTCCACCACTTTCGATAAGATCGGCTGCAGGTTCTCAACGCTGTCGGCCACAAGGGCAGTGTCGTCAGCGTATCTGATGTTGTTAATCGTCACTCCATTCACTTGGATGCCACAAACTACTGTATATCCTGCAGAGCCTCTCTGAATCAGGTCTCTGAGTACAGATTGAACAGTACCGGGGGCAGAATACAGCCGTGCCTCACACCTTTTTTTAAAATTATGACTTCATCTGTGAGTCGGTGTCCCACTGGAACACGGACCTTCTGTTCATAATCTAGGTTCTTAATTATGCGGCTATTTTGTCACCCATCCTGCCTCCTTCAGTATGGTCATCATTTTTTCATACCGAACTCTGTGCATCGCCTACTCAAAGAATGAAGCACACGATTACCGGGAAATTGACCTCCGTACATATCTGAACATGGATTAGAATGCCAATCAATGCATCTCGAGTTCCAAGGCCCTTACGGAATCCGAACTGCGTGTCACCAATGTGCTCTTCAATATTTCTGTAGATACGTTGGTGTATTATCCGTAAGAAGATTTTCAGCGCGGTGCTCACCAGGCTGATTATACGGTGGCCTCCGTGTTCTCTGGCGTTGTTTTTTTTGGGAAGCTCGCAAACGTTGTCTGCAACCAGTGACCAGGGTGTTCTCCAGTCTCGTAAATCTTGTTGAGGAGTATCAGCATTTGCTTTCTCCTTTGTTCACCCAGAATTTTAAGCAATTCTGGTGGAAGTTCGTTTGGGTTGGAGCTTTTGTAGTTTCCATCCTCTTTAGGGCATGTTCTACCTCAGCCATTGTAATCAATTGGTCCGTCGCAGCTTCTCCTTGTCCATGTCTTCGCTGTTGTCACCGAATAGTTCTTGTACTGTATATACTCCATCCCTCGTTGCATCTTCATTTTATCATCGAGGATCAGGTTGCAGTTTCTATGTGTAAGACAGATCAGTTGATCAGTCCGCCTACGCCCAACCACCACATGCGTTTTCTTGTGTAGATGGAACATATCATGGTGCTACCTAGGTCCTCAATTTTGGCACATCAGTCCTTGATCCATGTGACTTTGGTCTCCCTGATGATGATGATGCTTGTTGTTTAAAGGGGCTTGACATCTAGGTCATCGGTTCGTTTGGACTTCCTGATGTCTCGTCTGATCCTTATATTGAGTTCTCTGTATCTACTTGGAACTCGGCTGTTATGTTGACGTCTCGTGTGCATGAGGTCAGAATGGCATTCGCCATCCACATTTTCTTTTTATGTGATCTCTGACGTTGGAGAGTGGTGTGAGCGGTATCCATAATGCAGTTGTGAACTTAGTCCAGATGACCTCGACAGTATCTGTCTCTCTCTGGATGTCAAATTGTTCTAGATTTTTAACGACCTCTTGCCTGTTATCGTCATCGTGGTGTGTAGGGTTCTCTTATCCTCTGTATTTTCTTCAGTCGTTGACGTATAGTGGCACTAGCAGGTTGTGGTCAGATGGGATATCCGCTCCCGCCGTGGCCTTAACGGCTTTCACTGCATTCCGGAACATTTTCCCGATCATGAAATTAATCTATTTGATTCCTAACCACTCTTTGTTTCTATATCCCACAGACTAATTTTACGGCTTTTCGGAGAGCCGAGGGGATCAATTTTGTCTCGTAGGCGTTCCTTTATGTGCCGGTAAATCTACTGGCACGAGACTGACGTATTTGAGCACCTTCAAATACCGCCGGATTGAGCCAGGATCGAACTGCCAAGTTGGGGTCAGAAGGCCAGCGCCTCAGCAGTCTGAGCCACTCAGCCCGTGTTGCCAAGAAAGATTAGATAATCCGTTATTCAAATCTGCCTCTAGAATGTGTATTCATTGATATTTATGACGAAGTACTCAGGGGAGAGAGCAATTCTCGTTTTCTCCTGACTTTCCTATTTGTCACATGGCATTCATACCCCTTCATATCACAATAGTTAGCAGCGGGGAATGTGACGTAAAATATAGCTCCAAATGAAGAAGAAAACTCATGATCACCTCCTCATAGTGTTCTTCTAGACATCATAGCAAACAAATAAGATGTTTTCTTCTATCCCTTCTTGAACAGAAATCTCCCGTGTGAAGAACGAGTAATTCCGCTATTAGTCAATAACGTGGTTTGATGTCCCAATTGTGGGTCATCATGGAAGAGATTTTCCGTGATTTACCACTTCATCAGGCAAATACCAGGATGGTACTTGGTTCATGACCAGGGCCGACTCCTTCAAAATCATGAAGAAAGGTCCTTGAGGGACCATCTAGGAAAAGAGCCGATCCTCTTCCTCAGTTGTAAACAAGTTTTAGTATGTAACACCTCAGGACACAGAATATCGAAATATTAAGGTGAGATACGTCGTTGACTTCAAGGGAATCGGCCTACTGAGAATGTAAATGAGAATAAACAAAATATATTCCTTGACTTCAGTTTCGCTAAAATTAGGACTATATTTGCATTTGAACAATCTAGGTTGCGATCCATTTATCATATCCTTGTATACCGCGCGAGTGGGCTTTGCGGTTAGAGGCGCGCAGTTGTGACCTTGCATTCGGGAGAAAGTGGGTTCGAACCCCACTGTCGGCAGCCCTGAATATGGTTTCCCGTGGTTTCCTATTTTCATACCAGGCAAATGCTGGGACTGTACCTTAATTAAAGCCACGGTCGTTCCCTTCGCTGTCCAAGACCTTTTCCTTCCCATCGTCACCGTACGAACTATCTGTGTCGGTACGACGTAAAGCAAGTTAAAAGAAATGCTGGTATTATATCTATGATATGCTGGTATCATTTGGAAGTTTGACTCGTAAAATTTCTTGAGAGATCGTCAACTCTCATCGACGAAATCTTGAGAACTGACAGACAATGATTAACTGACGACTGCATTTTTAATAATAAATAATAATGTTGTTTGCTTTACGTCACACTAACTACTTTTACGGTTTTCGGAGACGCCCAGGTGCCGGAATTTAGTCCCGCAGGAGTTCTTTAACGTGCAACTAGGTTCGTACTCCACTGTCGGCAGCTCTGAAGATGGTTTTCCGTGGTTTACCATTTTCACACCAGGCAAATGCTGGAGCTGTACCGTAATTAAGGCCACGGCCGCTTCCTTTCCACTTCTAGTCCTTTCCTATCCCATCGTCGCCATAAGACCTGTCTCTGTCGGTGCGACGTAAAACAATTAGCAAAAAAAAAAAAAGAAACGTGCAATTTAATCTACTGACACGGGACTGACGTATTTGAGCACCTTCAAATACCACCGGACTGAGACAGGATCGAACCTGCCACGTTCGAATCAGAAGGCCAGCGCCTCAACCGTCTGAGTCACTCAGCCCGGCGACTGCACTTTTATTATTTATTTAATAATGCTATTTGCTGTACGTCCCACTAATTACTTTTTACGGTTTTCGAAGACGCCGAGGTGCCGGAATTTAGTCCCGTAGGAGTTCTTTTACGTGCCAGTAAATCTACTGACACGAGGCTGATGTATTTGAGAACCTTCAAATACCACCGGACTGAGCCAGAATCGAACCTGCCAAGTTGGGGTCAGAAGGTCAGCGCCTCAACCGTCTGAGCCACTCAGCCCGGCCTATTACTTATTTAAGCCTATAGTTTATAGTTATATCAGCCTACAGATAACGCACGTTAGTCCACAGCTTTTTTACATTTTACAATATTTTCATTTGATTATTGTACAATTTGCCCAATGTTGGCAGCCCGTATATACGGGGAGGTTCATGGTTTAATAAGTCATACATCTGTATTATTATTAATTTATTTTAATTAGTGTTATTTATTTATTTATTTATGTATTTATTTATTTATTTATTTATTTATTTATTTATTTATTATAACTCGGAGCACATAAGACTCAGTAAGGGCTTTGGTCTTCCAAAAGTACCGCTGCTCAGTTATGTAATCTGATATACTGTTGTGTTACGTGGTCAGCGTTACGACTTCTTCAGACGAAGACGAATAATACGCACACGGTATCCCCTGTGTATCGTAAGAGGCGACTAAAAGGGGCGAGCAAGGGATGATTGAATTAGAACCATGAGACTACTAGTAATTAGTACCATCAGGCGAGGAATACCAGGGGTTGCCTTTACTTGCGAGTAGTACCACTGTGTTTGGTACACAATATGATTGTGATCAGTAGCAACAGAAGGTGAATCAGTATGGGTTTTATGGTAGCCGTGATTAGTACCCACTGTGTGTGGAACGCCATGTGATAGTACGAGTCTCTGTGATTAGTACCACTATGTAAGGAACACCATGGGTTTGCGTTGCTTATGAGTGGCGCCGTGATGTGAGAAACACCATAGGTCTGCCTTACCTCCGCGTATTACATTACCTGTGAGTAGTACCACAATGTGTTGAACTCCGTAAGTTTACGTTACTCATGATTAGTACCGCTACTTGAGAAATACCATGGTTTTAGTTTACTAGCTATAAGTACCATTACGAGGGGTCGTTGACCTGGGTTTTGAATCCCTTTAGACAACAAGCATCATCGCTTCAGGATTGTGCTTTGGAAGCAGTCCTTTGCTTAATAATACTATTAAGATAGTTTCCGGGACGGTGGGGCATTGCGGTTCGGATCCACTGATTGTTTTGAGCTCATAATCATTGCTCATCGAATCTTTTTTTTAAATTCTAGTCAGTGGAATCATATTGGAATTATTTTTAACTTTCAGTATTGCGAGTTGGGTCCGGTGATTATTTTATTTTCAAATTCATCCATTCATTCTTCATCATCACGTTTTGTATTCTGGCCAGTGGATGAGTTTTGGACTTAAATTCTCATTACATTTCATCTCGTTTCGTACCATTAGGGGCCGATGACCTAGATGTTAGGCCCCTCTGAACAACAAGCATCAGTTTGTCTCAAGCGGCTGAATGAACTCTCATCCCAATCCAGGATTAAATTACTTGCATGAGCTGGGAATTCAACCCCGAGCCCCTGATACGAGACAGGCTCGCAATCCCTACGCCACGATGCACCCTGAAATAGCCTATTTACAGTGACTCGCCCTTATTTCAACGCGCTTACATTAAAAGCAACCTGCACAGGCTGAAATGTAACATCATAATTGAACCAGGCGCCTGCTCTATGCCACTGTCTGAGCTCTCATAATGACAAGAATAAAAAATATGATCGCCTCTCTTTCACTTCCTCTGTGGCGTGCAGGATGATACTGATTGATATCTAGCGTGCCTTCCCTCAATATTCCCGCACGAGAAGGGTCCTTTATGGATCCAATCTCCTCCTTATAAATCAATTTTCGTAATGTTCCCACATCTTTCCTGCCCTTCTACGTCTTTCCCCTTTGCTCCTTACCTTCCCTTCCCTTCCCTCTATTCTCTTTCTCCTACTAATTGTCCTCGGTTTTCCCCATTGCTTTTCCACATATCTGTTTGCTTGTTCGTATTGCATTACCTTTATCTCTTAAACATTTTCTCCCTTTTTTCGTTTTTTCATCGTTATTTTTTTCTTTTGATCGGAAATCCCCTAAATGCTCCGTTATTGGTAAAGGTAGGCATGTAATTTTGTTAAGGTGTTTCTTGAACCCATAGATTTCGCTTTTCTTCCCTGCGAGTCGTCTTTGAGAGGTGATATATGTTTCCCATTTTAAAACAGCTCTTTTCATTCTTTCTACTGCGCTATAAATTACTTTGAGATTAAAGTAATCCCATACGTAGCTAACACTTTCACTGGGCACCTCTTGTGGAAGAAACTGCATACCCTGCGTAACCCCGACTGTACATTCGGTGAATTTACCTGATAAATATTGGCATTGTGTGTTAAATGCTTTCGATAAATCCGTCACCCACATCACTATCAAAAAGTATTTAATAATAATAATAATCTTAGCCATGGATGTAACAGAAGCAGGACACCAAGACGACTATGGATAGATTTTTTAAATGATTTATTGTAAGGCTAAGACAAGTAGAATTAAACCCGACTACAAAATATGTTACAAATAAATGATTGTGGAAGCGCATTTTAATTGAGAGAGAGTGTCCTCCCGCCCCATCCCCCCCTCATGGTCATAATCTTTCAGGCGTCAGGTACCTGTGGTATAACCCAGTGGTTAACAGGTTTGAGTCCCGTTGATGTGAAAAAAATTACCATCAGAATGTTATATTTCGTTACAAAAGCCTTGATTCAGTTTCAAACCTCTCTGCAGTGTTAAAATGGAGTGAGGGCGTATGACGCTTTTAATAGTGATTTGTCCGTCCGATGGAGACGTTAGCCTTGAGCAGACCCTTTAGTGTTACTCGACAGAAGTAGACTAAGTACCGACTCAGGGTTTCACTCTCTTCCTGCTTTGTTATCATCCCACATCCAGACGCGTACATCGCCCACCTGCAATAGGTGAACAGAATATCCTCGAATATTCATGGCACTAAATCCGTACGCTAAATAATAATAATAATAATAATAATGGAAGGATGGCAGTTTAATTTTCTACAGCTTTTCCCATATCCTGTTAGAGTCGCAGGTATGAACTGTGTCGCACATGTGCAACTGGCCCCTTTTTACGACCGGATACCCTGTTTGAAGGCATGTATTCACGTGTTTCTGTTGTGATTGACTGGGTGGTGTGTTGTGCGTGTATGAAGAGGAGTTTATTAAAACGAACAAAAATACACAGTCCTTAAGTCAGAGGTATTAACCAGACGCGGCTCAAAATCTCCGACTCCGCCGGCAGTAGACCTCGGGATACTCTGGAAACAAGGGCCTCGATGACGGCAATACTGATAGAAAAGAATAATACGAATAAGAACATTGAAAATACTGTAGTTAGTATTAGGATAATATAAATATCCGCCTTATTACTAATACACACCGGATTGTTGTAAATCTCGGAAGGAGCGATTAAGAGTGCCGGAAGGCAACTTCATGAAGTTGTTACATTTATGTGCCCTTTAAAATACAGTGACCTCAGCGAGATCGAACCTGTTATCTTGGGAGCAGAAGGCAACGACTAACAGACTCCTCTTCTGTTTACTATTACAAAACCTACATTTAGATACGATTGTCTCATTTTCTGTCTCCTATAATACTGTCATTTTCTCCTGGGACACCCAGTATAAAATTGTCGAGAAGATGCATTTAATATGTTTCTTTAATCTATATACTGTATACACTTATTTGTAAAAATATTGCGCACCACGAAGGAGCCATCGCAGGCGCACGTAAATGGGTATAGGCAGAGGACATTTTAGTAAAAAGAAGATATCAAAACATTGTGCCACAACAAACATGTATTGCAGGGCATCAAACACGTCCAGGATAAACTTAGTACAGTGTTGGGCCACCTGCAGCACGGAGGCAGGCGGCGATAAGGTAGGGCATGCAGGCATGCAGCAAATCTACCACAATTGCCGCTGACCGAAGTTGCCGTCCATTCTGGCCACAAACGTACTCAATGGGTGAGATGTCTGGAGAAAATGATGGCCAAGGAAGCATGTTCGCATAGCGAAAGCTGGTCAGAGATATCGGTGTGTATGTTGTGTCAGGCCGGGCATTATCTTACTGGAAAATAGTGTTATGGAGCTGCACCACGAAATGAAGCACTTGCGGTCGCATTGCCGTCAGGTTATCTTCAATCACCACCAGTGACGAGCGGGAATCCTAGGAAATGGCACCTCACACAATGACACCTCTCGATGGGGTGCTGTACCGATCTACAACGAGGCTTGGATCACTGCGCTGGCTAGGACGTCTCAAAACACGAATTCGGTGGTTGTCTGTATCCAGATAGAGCCGTAGTTCAGCGCTGAACACCATTCTTTGCCACTCCGCAAGCTGCCATGGTGCCCGGTGCTGGCAGAAGTAAGTTAAGACGTGCTCGGTGATGCTCCTGTCGCGTCGTAATGGTAGACGTCGTAAAGGACGCCCGCCACGATGACCGATCCTACTCTACTGGCCATCTGAATGTGGTACACAGGCGTATTCCTAGTTGCCGTGAAATATCTCTATACAGTACGTAGCGAAGCCCGTAGAGTTCTTACAACCTGTCGCACGATGAAACGATCTTTCTGATGGTTGTCCGCCGGGGTCGACTCGAGTCTTCTCGATGCGTGTGTGTGGCCTTACGTTTCCACGCGTCCAGTACGGACGTACAGTGTTGTTTGAACGGTTCAAGTGACGAGCAATGCGCCGAAATAATCAGCCCGCCTTTCGTAGTCCAACTGTACAGCCTCTCTCAAACTCATCTAGCTGGTCAGAGGGTTGTCGAATGTGTCACGGAGCACTCTTCATGTTCACTAATCTTACCACTGTTGCTCACATTGTTACTGAGGTTTTATTCGATGCCTTGTACCTATGAATGAGGGAGGAACATGTATGCTCCGTAGTGGCACTTCCACGCAAGCAATCAGCATTAAACGCAAATGAAACACGTGTGAGCAGGTGGCGATACTACGAGACAACCTCTGAGAACCTCCGTATTACTCGCGCGATTTGTTCATGGTGTTCATTTTTTCAAACAAGTGGATGAAGGATTTCACTGACTGACTGACTGACTGACTCATCTATCAACGGGCAGGCAAAACCGCTGTACCAAGAATTGTTAAATTGTTAAATTTACATACACCTCTTACTTCTTGGGCACGAGACAAAAATAGACTTTCGGATGTTCCGATCCTAAAGGTATGAAAATAATTCTCCCTTCAATGAATACCCATATATTGTAAACTGCCCACGTTACAGAGGCGAATATCAAGGTATAAACAATCACAACTTTAAAGGCTTCTCGAATTTCAACCGTAATATTTATTAAAAATGGGGGTTATTATTTCTCTGTAGGGTAGCCATCTGACGAGTCATTATGTTTTAGAGGCGAAATTTGGTATGTAAAGTCGTCTTTAAAAGACAGCGAACATATACTCGGAGAGTTTTTCGAAATTCAATCTGAACAAGGGTGGAAAGATGATTGGCGGAGAGTACGCTGCTTTCTTAACCGCGAGTGGTCGCTATTTGAGAATTTCTCTCACATTATTATGTATTGTGAGTTTTTTCTCAGTGATGCAAGAGAGGTGATTGTTCCCTCTTCTACTGTAGCTGAGTTGATAACTGTCGTGAGTAAGGCAATTCACATTTGAAGGGTAAGCATCCCGTCCTCTAGTCGGAAGCGATGATTCGTATGAGTTTGTGCGCCCTGTTTGAGAGGTTCACTCATCGCTCGACCAGTGGCTTTCGTGTTACGCAGAATTCGAGAGGTACACTTTCCTCTGGTGTGGGCGTTAGTCTTTGACCTAAGTCGCGCGCGAAACGTTATTCATTTGCAGTTACTGATAAATGAGTCTTCAAAAATTATCAGGCAAGGAAGAACGCTGGGTAATAAGCGTTGTTACAAACTCCAGCTAACTCAAATGTTGGAGAAAAGACCTATTATACTTTATTCTTGCATTTTCATTGCGAATGTCAGAAAGTTCTATATTAATAAAAATGTTATTAGTTTTACATCCCAATAACTACTTTTTACGGATTCCGCAGATGCTGAGGGGCCGGAATGTTGTCCCACAGGAGTTCTTTTACATGCCAGTAAATCTACGGCTGACGTATCTGAGCACCTTCAAATACCACCGGACTGAGCCAGGATGAAACCCGCAAACTTGGGCTCAGAGAGCCTGCTCCTTAACCGCCTGTGGCATTCAGCCCGGCACTCTTGCGAATATTACGTACCGTACTAACATGTGACTGAACTAATTTCCATTAAGTAGTAACTTGTTCTGTAATATACGGCTAATCGTTTCATTTTTTAAATCTCAAATGTATAATGCTTCTCATTTCAGTAATTCATTTCATTCTCACGACCCGCTAAATTGTGGAAGATAGACTATATTTAATTTAAATGAAGTTTCATGTGAGAGAAAGTCACACGTCCGTAGAGATGACAAACGAATATCGATATATCGGATATATCGATATTTTGAGATGGAAATATCGATATAACGGAAATATCGATATTTTGGGAAGGAAATATCGATATATAGACATCGATATTTTGAGGTCCGCTATATTGTCGATATCGATATTTTGTGCCCAATATATCGATATTTATATCTAATTTAATACTTTTGACTACGATTTGATTATTTTTCAGACCCTTTCAATATTTGCATGCTACAGTTACGAAATTTGAATTTTCATTTCTTATTCACTTCGGTAAATACAGTGATAATATCACAACTCACTCATCGTGCATACCTTGTATGCATAGCTTTACACGTTAGCTAGGCAATACTTGAGCAATATAGCGACCTCTCTTCCAGCAGAGTGACTGTTTTCAAAGGCCGGTAACACCATCACGGAAAAGAGGGGTATTGGAAATTGACCTAAGATTATCATGTTTTTTTTTTTTGTTTTTGTTTTTTTTTTTTTTTTTTTTTTTTCACGAACAAATGTAATTGCAGTGCTGAGGAAGAAGTTGGGAAGAAAATGTTTTATTATTTTATAGAGCTCTGATAATTATCAGATGTATTTCGTACACAAATTATACGTTTATAGTTTTTCATATTGTTTTTCGGTGTTAAGTTATTACCGGTAACTCGTTACTAGAGACCTTGTATATACTGTTTTTCTATGTATCATAACAGCTTTCGGCTGTAAATGTTTTTATAATGTGGCATTGTAGTGACAAAGTCATGTTACTTGGTCGTTGTTTTCAGATCTGTGTCAAGATTTATTAAACCTAATGAATCCTTTAATCATTGTGTTAAATGTAAAACTAGACTTACAATAATGGATAATAGCAACAATATTTTAAAAACGTATATATCGGCGTTTTATCGATATTTTGAAGGCCGATATTTCAATGATATCGATATTGTAATACCGATATATCGATATTTTGAAAAGTTTTGCCAACACTACACATGCGACCACTCGCGAGTTAAAGGTATTTCACGAGGACTCCTCAATCGAATTAGACAAATATTTATTCGTTTTATTTTAGAAATTTGGCCATTATATACTAAGGGTACAAGTGAAATAGATGTAAGTTGGTTTGCTAAATGTGTCCGTATCGCACGAGTCGAAGATGTTGAAGACGTTAAATTTGGCATATACGTTACGCATTAAATTAGTCATATTTAACCTTTAAAATTGAATTAAAGAGCAACATATTCTTAATAAGAATAGTTTATAATGTTGCGTAAAAGAGACTGAGATCTGAGCGCCATGCCACGGCGTGAAAAGCAACCTCGGTGACGGTGAGCCCAGCACTCCCGTACGGTCTAGATTACCCTATCAACGTCCTTCGAAAACCGTTGTACCAAGGAATGTGCAATACGGGAAGGCAGGTAAGAGTTAAGAAAGAATTTTGGATGTTCGTGTCTTACAGAGGTGAAAATTGCGTTAATCCTTTTTCTAAATAGTGCCCATATATTACGAGTCGTTCAAATTGGAGAGGTGAAATTCGGTATGTGAACTCATCGTCGTTATTAGAATATTCTAAACGAACACGTGTTTGGGCATTTTTTTTAATTCATCCCAAATAGGGGTGAAAGGTGGGTGGGTATGTTGTTTTCTTAAGGGTAGTCATATCTCACAGGTCGTTTAAGTGAGAGAGGTGAAATTTGGCATATCAGTTGACCAATAAAAACAATTACGAGGGTCGAGACATAAGTTATGGCAACCATTTTTTTTCTCGCGAACAGGAGATAACACAGAAAATATAAGATGTGCATTTGGTAATATAGGGCATGAACTGTACTTATGCATAGTGCCTGAAGACAAATTCTGACTTCAGGAGATTCTCGTAGGAAAGTGACAGAACGCAGGCCATTGGTAAACATTGTTTTATTATGGTATAGACAGCAAATACACAAGACTACGTACAAAGGACAGGTCTCCACTGCTTACAGACCTTCGAAATAATCACCCAAGTTGCCAGCAGTGGGGCAGGCGCTGAATACCATTCGCTGCACGTGTACCGCTAACGTGTGATACCTCTCTCCGAAATGCTGTTACGATATCCTCTTTGTTACCAAACCGTTGTCCACGTAATGGCGTCTTGACTTTGGGGATTAGATCATAGTCACACACCGAATGCTTCCCGCAGCTCTGCATGGCATTGGCGTGCATTTCTGCCGCGGAGAACGGCTATCTATATAAATAAAATTGTAGGGGGTCCGCTGTCTGTAATTTCTTTTGTTTTGCCAATTTTTCAGATATTTATCCGTTTTAGGTCAACTCAAGACCGAATCGGTGGTTTTTACGTTTCGTGTCTGTATGTTTGTTTGTTTGTCTGTCTGTTTGTCTGTTCCACCATCACGTCGAAACGGCTGGATAGATCTCAACCAAACTTCATATTTAGAGTATACTCATCCTGGGGAAGGTTTCGATATGCATATCATTTTAAAATCTTTGAATACTCGGGGGGTTTATAGGAAAACCAGAATGGTTTTTCCACCATCACGTCGAAACGGCTGGATAGATCACAACCAAACTTCATATTTAGAGTATACTCATCCGGGGGAAGGTTTTGATATGCATGTAATTTTAAAATCTTTGAATAGACGGGGGGTTTATAGGAAAACCTGAATGGTTTTTCCACCATCACGTCGAAACAGCTGGATAGATCTCAACCAAACTTCATATTTTGAGCATACTCATTCCGAGGAAGGTTTCGATATGCATGTCATTTTAAAATCTTTGAACAGACGGGGGGTTTATAGGAAAACCTGAATGGTTTTTCCACCATCACGTCGAAACAGCTGGATAGATCTCAACCAAACTTCACATTTAGAGTATACTCATCCCAGGGAAGGTTTCGATATGCATATTATTTTAAAATCTTTGAATAGAGCGGGGGTTTATAGGAAAACTAGAATAGTTTTTTCACCATCACTTCGAAACGGCTGGATAGATCTCAACCAAACTTCGTATTTAGAGTATACTCATCCCAGGGAAGGTTCCGATATGCATATCATTTTAAAATCTTTGAACAGACAGGGGTTTATAGGAAAACCAGAATGTTTTTCCTCCATTTTCTCTTATACTATTGATTTTCTGTAAACTTCGTTTACCGTGCGTGAAACATCTCTTCATTATAAACAACTTTCGTTATGTTCATAATTTACCTTACTCTTCACATGACGGAGAAATTTACAATTTTCCGCTGGTATCATGCTCTGCATTGAGTGACCGATAGACCGACAACGAACCTACAGGTTACCATGGCAACGTCTCTGACTGCATGCCAGCAGGGAAGTAACGTATTGCCATTTTCCTCATCATGCTTTTAAATTCGTGGTTGTTCCTTGGGTAGAAGGCAAAAGAGGCGTCAATCGGCCTATCTGCGGGATATTGGCGGAATATCGTTGGATGTTATAACTGCCTTCGAATAGATTAAGTAATAACACCATTAGTCATCTTCTTATTATTTGTTTACCTAAGAATCACTGGACCTAAATTTCTCCTCTGTTACCGCTTTATTATATCCATAACTCACACTTTCATAATTTATTGAGGGGCATTTGATTTTCCAATACATTAACTTGGCATTTACATATTTGTCGTTATCCGGCTGTCCTCAGTTATAATCCATTTTCTATTACTTTCAACTTTCTTAACCGTATTATTTTCTTCCTTAATTACGCCGTATGTACGCGAGTGCTACAAACTACTGGATGTATTTCCACCAAGACTCATAATTTTTTTTTTTTTTTTTGCTATGGGCTTTACGTCGCACCGACACAGACAGGTTTTATGGCGACGATGGGATAGGGAAGGCCTAGGAGTTGGAAGGAAGCGGCCGTGGCCTTAATTAATGTACAGCCCCAGCATTTGCCTGGTGTGAAAATGGGAGACTCATATTTAGAATACACCTGTCCTTGATAGGTTTTAGGGCAAATATTGTTTCTAAATCCCTGAACTGACTGAGGGTTTATACGAAACCGAAACAGTGATTTTGCACTTCCACAAAATATACACAACCAAACTTAATGGAAATCTACCTACCTTGGTAGAAATTAATTTCTAAACCTTTTTTCTCATGTGCATCATTTCGACACGAGGATTAATAAGGGAGATATCATTAACGGACCATTTTTCTGTACAAGTCCCATCGGACTTGACTCACGAGCGGGTGCGTGTAAAGCGTATTCCTTACAACTTGAAAACTACTGAAGACATTCGAACCAAAATTTATATTTAGAATCCACCTGTCCAAAGGTAGGTTTTAAAGGTCAATAACATTTCATGTTCCGGAATGGACTGGCGGTTTATAGGGAACACAAATGGTGATTTTACTCTTCCACAATATATACAGAACAAGACCAACCTGACTGGAAATCGACCAAACGAGATGGAATTCCACCTCTAAATTTTTTTTTTTCAGGTGCATTTTTTTCGTCAGGAGGATTAATAAGGGAGATATCATGAATGGTCACTTTTGCAGGTTAAGTCCAGCGGACATAGCCCAAAAGGTGTTTTACATGGAGCAGATTCCTTATCTATATAAATCAAATCGTAACGACTGTGTGCCTCTACACTGACTATTTTGGCGAAATTTTCGTACAGCTTTCCCTTTAAGGGGTAATAATGACCATCTCCATAATTTTTGGTTTAGTTTCCTGAATGTCCTAATTTTTACCCGCCTCGCACAAAATCCAGATTGCGGCATAATCTGCCAGAAGAAAAAGATGATGATTGAAATTTGACAAAATTATACGTTTTAGCCTGTAACGAACAGAAAACATCCTAGATCATTACATTTTTCACTTTTTATCCCCGAAGAATATCGAAATATGCAGGCAGTAGTATAATGGGAGAGTTCGGGCGCCTCCTCCTCCTCCCGCCGCCTCCTCCGCCGCCGCCCGCGGGAAATTTGAATTTTGGCGGGAAATTTGAATTTTGGCGCGAGATTTGAATTTGTAAACAAAGCCACGTGCTTTTTGACAGCTGTCATCGACAACAACGCATCGCTAACCTCACTGCTGCCATCTTGACGGGCCTAAACCTCACTAGTGCCAACTTAACCTAACTAGCGAGAGGTAAACAAACCCACGTGTTTTTTGACAGCCACGTGCTTTTTGACAGACAACAACGCATCGCAAACCTCAGTACTGCCATCTTGACGGGTCTAAACCTCAGTAGTGCCAACTTAACCTCACTAGCATGAGGTAAACAAAGCCACGTGCTTTTTGACAGCCACATGCTTTTTGACAGATTTGTAAACAAAGCCACGTGCTTTTTGACAGCTGTCATCGACAACAACGAATCGCTAACCTCAGTACTGCCATCTTGACGGGCCTAAACCTCAGTAGTGCCAACTTAACCTAACTAGCATGAGGTAAACAAAGCCACGTGTTTTTTGACAGCCACGTGCTTTTTGACAGATTTGTAAACAAAGCCACGTGCTTTTTGACAGACAACAACGCATCGCTAACCTCAGTACTGCCATCTTGACGGACCTAAACCTTAGTGGTACCAACTTAACCTCACTAGCGTGAGGTAAACAAAGCCACGTGCTTTTTGACAGCCACGTGCTTTTTTGACAGCTGTCATCCGCCATCTTTAAACCACAAAGCACTGTGCTGCCCTCTATATCGCAGTAGCTGCAAAATTCGTCACCTGTCATCGGCAGTGCTACCATCTTGACGGGTCTAAACCTTAGTGCTACCAACTTAACCTCACTAGCGCGAGATAAACAAAGCCACGTGTTTTTTGACAGCTGTCATCCGCCATCTTTAATCCAGAGAGCACAGTGCTGCCCTCTTTAGCTACTTACCTTTGAAATGTGGTGGCGGATAATTTGAAAAAATGCTTTTTTGACAGCAGCCATCTTTGTGCACCGTGCTGCCCTCTTTAGCTAGATACCTGTGGTGGCAGGCAATTCCACGTGACAGCAGCCATCTTTAATCAAGAGAGCGCCGTGCTGCCCTCTATGTGGTGGCGGCAAATTGAAAAATTCCACGTGCTCTTGTTTGGAAACAAACTCATGTGCTTTTTTTTGACAGCTGTCATCTGCCATCTTTAATCAACAGAGCACAGTGCTGCACTCTTTAGCTAGATACCTTTAAAATGTGGTGGCGGCAATTTGAAAAATTCTATGTGCTCTTGTTGGGAAACAAAGCCACGTGCTTTTTTGACAGCTGTCATCGGCCATCTTTAATCAATAGAGCACCGTGCTGCCCTCATGCGGGGCAATTTCGTCAGCTGTCATCCGCCATCTTTAATCCAGAGAGAACAGTGCTGCACTCTATGTGGTGGCGGCAAATTCCACGTGCTTTACAAACCCATGTGCTTTTCTGACAGCTGTCATCCGCCATCTTTAATCCAGAGAGAAC
Source organism: Anabrus simplex (assembly GCF_040414725.1). Classification (NCBI taxonomy): domain Eukaryota; kingdom Metazoa; phylum Arthropoda; class Insecta; order Orthoptera; family Tettigoniidae; genus Anabrus; species Anabrus simplex. Next base: position 487,851,154 of record NC_090265.1, read on the forward strand.
AGTGCTGCACTCTATGTGGTGGCGGCAAATTCTACGTGCTTTACAAACCTATGCGCTTTTCTGTCATCCACCATCTTTAATCTAGAGAGAACAGTGCTGCACTCTATGTGGTGGTGGTAAATTCCACGTGCTCTTGTTTGGAAACAAATTCTACTCGCTCTTCAGCTGTCATCCACCATCTTTAATCAAGAGAGCACCGTGCTGCCCTCTTTGTGGTGGCGGATAATTTGAAAAAATTCTTTTCGACAAGCAGCCATCTTTAATCCAGAGGGAACAGTGCTGCCCTCTTTAGCTACTTACCTTTGAGGCGGTTAATTTGAAAAATTCTTTTCGACAAGCAGCCATCTTTAATCCAGAGAGAACAGTGCTGCCCTCTTTAGCTACTTACTTTTGAGGCGGTTAATTTGAAAAATTCTATTACCTTTGAAATGTGGTGGCGGCAATTTGAAAAATTCTATGTGCTCTTGTTGGGAAACAAAGCCACGTGCTTTTTTGACAGCTGTCATCGGCCATCTTTAATCAATAGAGCACCGTGCTGCCCTCATGCGGGCCAATTTCGTCAGCTGTCATCCGCCATCTTTAATCCAGAGAGAACAGTGCTGCACTCTATGTGGTGGCGGCAAATTCCACGTGCTTTACAAACCCATGTGCTTTTCTGACAGCTGTCATCCGCCATCTTTAATCCAGAGAGAACAGTGCTGCACTCTATGTGGTGGCGGCAAATTCTACGTGCTTTACAAACCTATGCGCTTTTCTGTCATCCACCATCTTTAATCTAGAGAGAACAGTGCTGCACTCTATGTGGTGGTGGTAAATTCCACGTGCTCTTGTTTGGAAACAAATTCTACTCGCTCTTCAGCTGTCATCCACCATCTTTAATCAAGAGAGCACCGTGCTGCCCTCTTTGTGGTGGCGGATAATTTGAAAAAATTCTTTTCGACAAGCAGCCATCTTTAATCCAGAGGGAACAGTGCTGCCCTCTTTAGCTACTTACCTTTGAGGCGGTTAATTTGAAAAATTCTTTTCGACAAGCAGCCATCTTTAATCCAGAGAGAACAGTGCTGCCCTCTTTAGCTACTTACCTTTGAGGCGGTTAATTTGAAAAATTCTATTTAACAAGCTGCCATCTTTAATGAAAAGAGCATCGTGGTGCTATCTTGCGGGTAATATTTTACGTCACAGCTGTCATCCACCATCTTGCATTGCTAACCTTAGTGCTGCCCTCTTTAGCTACTTACCTTTGACAAGCTGTCACCCGCCATCTTGCATCGCAAACCTCAGTGCTGCACTCTATGTGGTGGCGGATAATTTGAAAAAATCTTTTTGACAAGCAGCCATCTTTAATCAACAGAGCACCGTGCTGCCATCTTTAGCTACCGCCATCTTACATCGCTTACCTCGCTGCTGCACTCTATGTGATGGCGGTTAATTCGAACAAGTTTAATCACGCATCGGGGAAAGCTAGAGTAAGCACGTGCTGTTGTGATGACGTCATTGTGCATGTTTAGACCTGATCGTTTTTCTTAAGAGTAAGTCGGTGTAAAGCAATGCAATAAGTACAACATTTTTGAATGCGATCAAATATTTATTTACAAATGTACTACAACAGTGTTCGTTTTTTGCTGCTGACAAGGTTGGTGTGCTTCTTAACAACGTATGCTTCTGAAATGCCTCCTGCAACATTCAAATTAAACAAAGCATTTAGAAATATATTATACTAAGTATGTTATGCTTTACAGAGAAGATCATATACTTCTTACCTTGCTGTTATTCCTTTTCGGAATCATCATCATCATCATCATGAAGTACTAGAGAAAGTTCATTCATACACTGTGTACAGTGTTCAATCCTCGGATTTGGTCCATCCCAATCATCATCACCATTTTCTCCTCGATGCTTGTAATGTCGTTCACAAGTTCTGCATAAAGCTACTTCGATTGACATCTTACTGTGTAGAGGAAGGATGTCCCAAAAATTATGTACGTAAGAGGCAGCGTACGTATATAAAAATCCTGGTGGTAAGTATTGAATAAGATGTTTCGGCATCGACGATCTACGTTTATAGAACATCTTAATAGCCTCACTCACTCGTGAAACATAAATAAGATGTTGCGTATGAGCATGCAAACAGCATGCACATTTACAGTTTTGTTCCATAGCGTACGATGTCGAAGCACACACTAATGAAAATGATAAAGATCTATTCTTATTTATAGTCTCGTAACAATATTCGTTAGCGGATGGTAAGTAACATCACTCATATGAATAATAAGACAATAGGCTGCTGTGTTAGCAGGAATGTTTTCAGATGTTTCAAATTCTAAACGAATATCAACTGGAGATTCTTTTATAGATTCTTCGTGATAAGAGCAGTCTATAACTACAATCGGTGCTTTATTTTTAAATTCTTGAGGTGTAAATAGCGGACGATCTTCTTTCTGATAATACGATGATTGAAATTTACAAAACATGTCATAGAGCATCCCAAACTTATTTTTCTCAAAGTTAATGTCGATGTTTTCGTAGGGATACGTAATTCCATTGAGATATAGTCTAACGTGTCTTAATTTGCAGTGATCAAACAGTGAGCTATCTTTTTCGTGATTGAATTTACGATTAGTTTGAAATCCAAAAATAATGTACAAGGGCTTCTCAGTAAAACGTGATGTTTTAACAGCCCAGCTATGCTTGTTTGTAGGTGGTAACACAGGATATTCATGCAGCTCCCAACTTCTAAAACGTATAGGTAATGGTGTATCATTTTCTACAATCTTGAGCAATCGAAGTTTTTCACGATCAGATAAGGTTACATGAGGGATCCGCCACAGTATACGATGCAGTGTTATTTCCGATTCTACAGGTGTTTCTACTGCTTTAAGAGAATTGTAATCACTTCGATCACGGATTAGAATAAGCTCTTGTTTTACGTTGATTATAATACGTGTAAAGTCTTCTGCGAATCCAAAAATATGTTTCAGTGATAACATACCCGTAAAAGTTCCATCCTCATTAATCATCCAGTTGTTAGTAGCTTTTGGACACCATCCAGCCATCCGCAAAAGATTACTTTCTTCATCACAGAAAGAAGGGTAGAGTTTCATTGCGCTTGTAATACCAACATTCTTCGTTCGATCTATTTCAACATTATTTACTTCATATCGCGCTTCAGAAAAGAGAAAAGCTAGAGCATGGTTGTTTAGTTGTGAAGTGCTTGGTCCACTTCCATCAGACTTTTCTAATCGTCCTTCAATATAGAGGTAGCTTTCGTGCGGTAAGGTGTAAACATCTTGTTGATTAATAATAAAATGAATTTCATCATTGTTATTTAATCCAAACGTAAAAGGTTGATAGGAATGAAGCTCACTTCGTACTACACCTTCACGACTTTCTACTGTATTCGTAATGTCTAGCATTTCTTCCATTCTGTTGTAGTAGTGTATATCCTAAATCTTGGAGTATCTGCTTATGGGTATCTGTTAACTCGATGAGTCTCTGCACACACGTAGTATGTCTTCGGAATGTACACCGTGTTTTATAGATGGTTTTCATACTGGTTTAAGATGTAGTTTGTAAGCTACGTACGCGTGCTGATCTAAATGAATAAGCTGATTATGTTTATTTACAAGTCTAAGAGTAATGTTGCTAATGTGTTTTACAGACACAGGATGATAAAGAACTACTGCTGGTTTCTCACAAATAGTATATCCACGTTCCTCTGTAACAATAAAGTCATGCAGGACGTGCGAAGGTTGTAGATTACTATTCAAGTCTGTAATAATATTACAAGTAATGTTCACATTATAATCATCGAAGAGTTTTATAGGTTGATCAGACTCGTAACGTACGTTCGGTAGGAGCTCCCTCGATGAAAATCCAAGCAGTGGTCCAATCGAATCAGGTTGTGATTTGAAGTCAATCTTAAATGATGATTCAATAACACATTTATGCGTAATGTTGCTTATAGTGATTGAGAACTTGTAATTATGATTACTAAAACTATCTTCCCCAAACTGATCAATTAACGTACTTTCAATATAGTCGTGAATATCATCTACTGTATAACTACCTGAGGGTAGTGTTAGCACATACTCATCGTAATAGAACTTGTTTAAACCATCACGCACATTATAGATTTTATTGTAGCTTTCAAACGATACTAGTCCAAGACTATGCGGCTGATAACCAAGTTCGATTGGCGGATTAAAATAGATGGTTGTTTCAGGTCCTTCTCCACGTACAGCAAACGTTCTTTCACTGTTCGTCATCACGTAGACACTAATACACTTTCTCTACTGTCTGGGTTTGATATAAGAACATAAGACATAATCGTCCGCACATGCGTGTATTAAAGTTTTGCACACGGTTTTTATTGTAAACAATGTCTGCACTGCTTCCGAAATAACGTATGAGCTCAAAAGGAGGAGGTAAATCTCCATAGCTATCAAAATACCATACTTTAGATTTACGTTTTACATAAGCAACGTAATGAGTTCCAGGTCCACGACTGTCGTCCAAGTTAATTACGGCACTTTCACGTTCACGTGGACGTGCTGGTAGTTGATCGCGCATATACACTCCTCGAAAATAATGAATTCCTAGTTGTTTAGCAAACGTAAAAACTTCATCATGCGTTAGAGCTCGATATGGCAGTGCATTCAGTAGACGTTTTTTGGAGAAATGTAGATACCAAGCCCTTTCTTGTATGGCGCTAGCTTCATGTTCACACCTTTGCCTCGTAACGCAATTGCCTCCATCGTCTTGTTATGACGTTCACTCTCTTTCAACTGTTGTTTCGCTTCTTCTACAGCTTTGACAGTTCTCGCTACAGCACTAGCACCACCTAGCAATGACCCTAAAGCTGCTAAGCCAGCAAACAGCGCAGGAAGAAATCCTCCTCGTTTTGGTACAGGAATAATTCGCGCACGTTTACTAAATATTGCTCTGCACTTTGGAGAAATTCTCGCTCTTGCTGCGCGTAACGCCTTAGTAATAGCTACACGAGGATTGTATTCCCCTCGAATAGCTTTTTGCGCAGCCTTTATAACATCTTTCCATCCAACAGTTTTTACTTTCTTCTTCTTCTTCATGTCGTTTGGATATCGTTGTTTCACCATGCTGGACACGACTTTACTAGTCAAGAGCAAATCATAAACTAACCGTTGCCTCTTGTTTCGTTTAATATATATATTACTATTACGTACTTTATGATTCAGTTATCATGAAGATTATAAAGCAGCAAGACACGCTACCTGTTACCGACATTGTACCACATCTCTTACCTAGTTCTAGTACAACTACAAGAAAACGTCATGGAACGTTGTTTCCTTTTACTGTCCGATGTATTATATCAGGTCCGTCGGGATGCGGTAAAACAAATCTTTTACTCACACTTATTACTTCTGTAAATGGTGTACGCTTCGAGAATATTTACGTTTTCGCAAAGTCACTCTATCAGCCGCTATATACTATTCTACAAACTGTAATGCACGATCTAGTTAAAGATGGAATAAGATATTTTAAATTTAATTCACATGAACAAGTACCATCACCAGACGATGTGCTTCCTAATTCTCTAATGATCTTTGATGATGTTGCAACAGAACAGCAAAACGTTATTCGTGCATTCTTTAGTATGGGTCGGCATAAATATGTTGATTGCATCTATTTGTGCCAAACCTATTCTCGTGTGCCTAAGCAGTTGATACGCGACAACGCAAATGTTATTGTGCTTTTTCGGCAAGATGAGCGCAACATGCGACATGTGTATAACGATCATGTTAACACTGATATGACATTCGATGACTTTAAACGTATGTGTGCTAAATGTTGGTCATTACACCGTTACAACTTTTTAGTTATTGATAAAGAAAGTGATGTACAGCATGGACGATATCGCATGGGTTTCGATCATTTTATATGCATTAACACAGAATTACAGTAACTACTTGATTAAAAACCACCATCATGTTAACATCTAGCAAGGAGATCACAAAACATATCATCCAAGCTTGAAACAATATTCGACGGAAATTTAAAGAGCTTAAACGTATTCAAGCAGACACGGATTTATTTTTAAAAACACAGCTAAGTACACCACTCAAAGAAATTTTTAATTCTACTTCATTACCGCAGCCTACTTCAAGTTTTGCTTCTATGCAAACATCATATCATAAAGAGAAGCATGAAGAAGAAAAGCATGAAGAAGATACGGAAGAGAAGAAGCAGGATGTAGATCAAGAAGAGGAAGATAAGGAAGAAGAAGAAGAAGAAGAACTTAATGATGCATCACCATCTAAGCGTGTTGAGTTTTTAACTACAGATGTTATTGCAGAAACACCTACTACATCGACGCAAAATCTACCATCTTTGTCTGAGGTTATGATTACACCAGAGTATCGCAATCAGTTTAGAACTTTTATTCAAGATACCTACGGATCTCTCTTTGCACCTTATATAGAAAAACTTTTTACAGGACAAACTGACACTACCTATGGTATTCGCTACGAAGATGACTGTTTCCGGATAGGAAATTCAAATGTTAAGATTAATAGCAACAAACTCATTGTAAAAGGTGTTACCTATAAACCTACGAAAGGACTCTTAGAACTTCTTTTCTCACGAATACCTGACAAGGATATAATTTTACAAGATGATCTTAAAAAGTATAAAGCAATACTTTTTGCTACTGATGCAACACGACGTAATTACAAGAGAACAGAAGCTGTAAATGCGAATAAGAGTTACAAGTATCGTGAGTTTATTTCTAAGCTGTTTCCGACTGCACGTAGTCTAGACGTTATCTACAAGCCTTTGTTGCCGTATGTGGATGTAAGATACTGGAATGACCCAAACTTACTCGTTGAACGATTACAACTTTTAAGAGCATCGCAAGAGGCTGGTCACACTGGTCACGGATCAGAAATTCTAGAAATAGAAAGAGAACTACGTTATGCCGGTATTATTTTGTAATGGCTCGTCAAGAGAAGATCTCACCTGTAAAGGTAAACATCGCGCATGAGTTACATAAACCAGCACGTCGCACCTACTGTCGCAGACGCGTTATTACACGAGGAAAAGATGATCTCTGGCAAGCAGACTTAGTAGAAATGATTCCATATGCTTCTAGTAATATCTAGTATCTACTTACTGTTATCGATGTGTACTCAAAGTTTGCTTTTGCACAACCCGTGCGTTCTAAAACAGCAGCTCAAGTTAAAGAAGCATTTAAACATATTGTTGAAGAATCGAAACGCTGCCCAAGGCTTCTTCAAACTGATCAAGGTAAAGAGTTTTACAACAAGGATTTTTCTTCTTACCTCAAGTTACTTGGCATTCAACACTACTCTACGTTCAGCAATCTCAAGGCGAGTGTTGTAGAACGCTTTAATCGTACACTCAAAACAATGATGTGGCGAGAATTTACAGCGCAAGGTTCATATCGTTGGATTGATCTGCTACCTAGACTTTTATCTACCTACAACGATACACCTCATCGCACTATCGGAACAAAGCCACGTCTTGTTACAAAGAATACACCTCGTCTAGATGCTATTCATCTTGTAATCAAAACAGCTGATCCACGTCGCCATCGCTTTAAAGAAGGTGATTTCGTTCGCATCAGCAAACACAAGTCTATCTTTGCGAAAGGATACACACCTAACTGGAGCACTGAAATTTTTCAAATCAGAAGTGTTAAGCTTACTAATCCAGTTACGTATTTACTCCGCGATCTCAGAGGACAGCCTATTGAAGGAGGATTCTACATCGAAGAACTGCAGAAAACAAAATATCCTGATCACTATTTAGTTGAACGTGTTATTCGACGTCGTGGTAATAAACTGTATGTTAAATGGCTTGGTTTTAATAACAGCTTTAATTCATGGATTAATAAAGAGGATGTACTTTAAATCTTATGTGTGTGTTTTCTTTTAATCCTCTACGTTTCCTTTCTTCTAAGTCACTAGGACATGCTGTAGGATTAAACAACACCTGTAATATGTTTTGACAATTCATATTTATTTTAGACTATATACATACATTTTTATCCTTTGTTTATGTTACGGTCTTTGACACTCACTTTTCGTTTTATTGCACCAACAACGACAAGTGCTGCTATATTCTTCTGAGCAGCTAAAGCACTAGGTAATAACACATACACACACAGCATAACTTTACGAAGCAGATTTTAACAGCTACACTCTATGCAGGCAGCATGTAACTACGTATCAGGCGAATGTGTTCTAGGGCTGCAGGGGAGATGAAGCACGAAGAAAAGAAGATCAATCACTCTATTGATGAGTCCACGCCCAAAATGCTTCCTCATCTTTCTCCCAGCACGTTTCTTCACCTTTTCCTTGTTTACTCTCTCCACAGCCATGATAAGTGTTTATAAGCGAAGACAACTCGTTAGTTTTAGGTCCGTGATACAGTTTAATTAGTTGACATGTACGGCACTGTCTCACAGAAGGTCTTCTAGCTAAACTCACGTGTTCATGATGTAAACTACACGTTTGAAGCTCTGACAAAACAGGATCTTGAGTCCACTCACGAGGCACCTTTTCCCAAATCTTCTTTACAGCATTCGCAGCTACATTAACCGAAAATGCCTTGGGTAATGCATTTAACTCTTCTTCAGTAAAAGTGTTTAGTTTCTTTTTGCATGCATAAAACTTTACGATCGCATTTTCAACTGCGTTACACTTAGTATCTGTTAGAAATGACATGATGTCTTTACTCTACAAATGTTTCTTTTACACTAAGGTTATTTCGACACTGCACTTTACATATGTTGTTCACTTCCCGGCATGCACTGCGACATAACCAATCAAAGAGCATACCTACATGTTGTAAAGACTGTTTACTTGTTTCTCTGCTATGCTCTTTCGGAAGAGTTTGAAATGATGGGCACCCCAATTCATGCATGTCGATAACTTCACACGATGATGGTAGAAAATCACGCAACCATTCTTTATTTTCACAACCCTTTAAAAGAACAAGATCTGCTCTTGACAAATGTGCATTCATCATTAAAGGTAGAAAACGATAAGGTATTCCTTTTTCTTCCCACTTCAAACCTAAATTGTTTTCAATCCACTGAGTCTGCTTTTTATCTTCATCTGTTTGCAAACAGTAAGGGAACGGTGGACTAAATACTAAACTAACAAGTTTTGGAGCCCACAACACACTGCAATCTAACACAGCCACCTCTTTAAACACAAATTTGTTTCCATTTACTTTAAAGCCTTGCACATCAACTATTAATGTTTTCGTCATGTTTGCACTCTACACTCTATCACTGTTTCTCGAAGACTAAACCTTTTAGTCAACGAACGGGTTTAAACATGCACAATGACGTCATCACAACAGCACGTGCTTACTCTAGCTTTCCCCGATGCGTGATTAAACTTGTTCGAATTAACCGCCATCACATAGAGTGCAGCAGCGAGGTAAGCGATGTAAGATGGCGGTAGCTAAAGATGGCAGCACGGTGCTCTGTTGATTAAAGATGGCTGCTTGTCAAAAAGATTTTTTCAAATTATCCGCCACCACATAGAGTGCAGCACTGAGGTTTGCGATGCAAGATGGCGGGTGACAGCTTGTCAAAGGTAAGTAGCTAAAGAGGGCAGCACTAAGGTTAGCAATGCAAGATGGTGGATGACAGCTGTGACGTAAAATATTACCCGCAAGATAGCACCACGATGCTCTTTTCATTAAAGATGGCAGCTTGTTAAATAGAATTTTTCAAATTAACCGCCTCAAAGGTAAGTAGCTAAAGAGGGCAGCACTGTTCTCTCTGGATTAAAGATGGCTGCTTGTCGAAAAGAATTTTTCAAATTAACCGCCTCAAAGGTAAGTAGCTAAAGAGGGCAGCACTGTTCCCTCTGGATTAAAGATGGCTGCTTGTCGAAAAGAATTTTTTCAAATTATCCGCCACCACAAAGAGGGCAGCACGGTGCTCTCTTGATTAAAGATGGTGGATGACAGCTGAAGAGCGAGTAGAATTTGTTTCCAAACAAGAGCACGTGGAATTTACCACCACCACATAGAGTGCAGCACTGTTCTCTCTAGATTAAAGATGGTGGATGACAGAAAAGCGCATAGGTTTGTAAAGCACGTAGAATTTGCCGCCACCACATAGAGTGCAGCACTGTTCTCTCTGGATTAAAGATGGCGGATGACAGCTGTCAGAAAAGCACATGGGTTTGTAAAGCACGTGGAATTTGCCGCCACCACATAGAGTGCAGCACTGTTCTCTCTGGATTAAAGATGGCGAATGACAGCTGACGAAATTGCCCCGCATGAGGGCAGCACGGTGCTCTATTGATTAAAGATGGCCGATGACAGCTGTCAAAAAAGCACGTGGCTTTGTTTCCCAACAAGAGCACATAGAATTTTTCAAATTGCCGCCACCACATTTCAAAGGTATCTAGCTAAAGAGTGCAGCACTGTGCTCTGTTGATTAAAGATGGCAGATGACAGCTGTCAAAAAAAAAAGCACATGAGTTTGTTTCCAAACAAGAGCACGTGGAATTTTTCAATTTGCCGCCACCACATAGAGGGCAGCACGGCGCTCTTTTGATTAAAGATGGCTGCTGTCACGTGGAATTGCCTGCCACCACAGGTATCTAGCTAAAGAGGGCAGCACGGTGCACAAAGATAGCTGCTGTCAAAAAAGCATTTTTTCAAATTATCCGCCACCACATTTTAAAGGTAAGTAGCTAAAGAGGGCAGCACTGTGCTCTCTGGATTAAAGATGGCGGATGACAGCTGTCAAAAAACACGTGGCTTTGTTTATCTCGCGCTAGTGAGGTTAAGTTGGTAGTACTAAGGTTTAGACCCGTCAAGATGGTAGCACTGCCGATGACAGGTGACGAATTTTGCAGCTACTGCGATATAGAGGGCAGCACAGTGCTTTGTGGTTTAAAGATGGCGGATGACAGCTGTCAAAAAAGCACGTGGCTGTCAAAAAGCACGTGGCTTTGTTTACCTCACGCTAGTGAGGTTAAGTTGGTACCACTAAGGTTTAGGTCCGTCAAGATGGCAGTACTGAGGTTAGCGATGCGTTGTTGTCTGTCAAAAAGCACGTGGCTTTGTTTACAAATCTGTCAAAAAGCACGTGGCTGTCAAAAAACACGTGGCTTTGTTTACCTCATGCTAGTTAGGTTAAGTTGGCACTACTGAGGTTTAGGCCCGTCAAGATGGCAGTACTGAGGTTAGCGATTCGTTGTTGTCGATGACAGCTGTCAAAAAGCACGTGGCTTTGTTAACAAATCTGTCAAAAAGCATGTGGCTGTCAAAAAGCACGTGGCTTTGTTTACCTCATGCTAGTGAGGTTAAGTTGGCACTACTGAGGTTTAGGCCCGTCAAGATGGCAGTACTGAGGTTTGCGATGCGTTGTTGTCTGTCAAAAAGCACGTGGCTTTGTTTACAAATCTGTCAAAAAGCATGTGGCTGTCAAAAAGCATGTGGCTTTGTTTACAAATTCAAATCTCGCGCCAAAATTCAAATTTCCCGCCAAAATTCAAATTTCCCGCGGGCGGCGGCGGCGGCGGAGGAGGCGGCGGCGGAGGAGGCGGCGGGAGGAGGAGGAGGCGCCCGAACTCTCCCATTATACTACTGCAGGCAATTTTAATGATGGTGCAGACCTTCGGAAATTCCTATCACATAACGGATTGCACAATCTCCGTTCAATTTGGAATGATATACAACCTTGGTCTTATGACTTTTTGCCGTATTTGTATCCCTTTTACGTTTGATTTTTCTCTATTAATCGATGTTAAGTCAATTTAGAATTTTCACATGCATAATTCATACTTTCAATTACTTATAGGAAATACAGAATCGTCATACTCTTCACGAAAATTGGCCCTCCCAGTAGGCATATGTGAGCCAAATGCTATGCATGTAGCTGTCACATAATTATCCGAAAAGTAATGTAATGTGAGATAATCTTACAAAACATTTACCCTGTTCCACGTTTCTAACTCATTCTGACCCAAGAATAGATGACATATCATAGGACCAGCCATTTAGGCCACTAAATCCGGCGTGTCTTATGGTATAATCCTTTGTCGATATGACGTACGTTTAGTAGCAGTTAATCTGTAAATGAAGGTCTTCAATATTGTAAACACGCATATACTTTCGTATGTCGATCTATATATATTCACTGATGTCGATTTTTAGCGATCGAGAAAGGGTGTGTCTGCTATTGTAATCAGTACTCCCCACAACGACTTTGACTGGCAGTAGGAAAGGGTTCCTTCTCCAACTCCTGTGTAACTGTCATTAGTAAGGAAGGCCGACAATTGTAATGAATAGTTCCCTTCTCCATTTGACTTGCAGAAGGCAAATGAGCATGCAGTTTTGTTTAAAACTCCCCTACCCGATTGTGTTTGGCAGTAGGCATGGGTGCCCGCCATTATAAAAAAATGTCCTCATCTAAAATGTGAATGGCATTAGGCATAGTGGCCTGCTATTTTGATGGAAACTCACCAACTTGGTGTGACTGGCAGTAAGCTGGCTGGCAGTAGGAAAATGGGCCTGGCATTATAATGATAACTGCACAACTCAATTTCGAGTGATAGTAGGGTAATTGCCTACCATTATAATAGAAACTCCTCAACTGTAATCTGTCTGGAAGTAGCAAAGGGGGGTTGCTATTTTAACGAAAACTCCCCAAATCGATTCTGTCCACGTAGTAGGCAATGGGGCCTGCAATTATAATGTAAACTTCCCAACTCGATTGTGAATAGCAGTAGACAAGTGAGCTTGCCGTTATATCACAAACCCGTAACAAACACTTTACATTGGAAACAACGTACGGGGACCTCCCCATGCTCTTTCTCGGATAACGCTAAGAGACATGCAATTTTAAAACAATCTTATTTACTGCATGTACACTATTTACTTCGATATTCGAATACAATGTAGAATACCGTAGCGAAGCACGGGTACAATCGCTAGTTTTAATATACGATCGTTGCTCCTGCTTGTTGACTTCCATCTTGTGACGCTCTCACTCACACACTGAACTTGGGGGCATGCTTAGACCCACACTGTTGTTTACATACACCATTTAGTAGCATCATACCAAGTATATACCTTACGTTTCCAAATGCAGATCTTAGATTTTCCGTGTTCTCTCATGTTCGTGAAAAAAAAATAGTTGCCATTACTTACGATTCGACCTCCGTACATATTTGAACGTTTTTCCAAATTCAGGCCTTATAAGGGTGAAATGCTCTCTATGTATATAAAACAGCGTGATTTTTTATTTTATTTTATTTTATTTTATTTTATTTTATTTTATTTTATTTTATTTTATTTTATTTTATTTTATTTATTGGTATTCGCTGAAAATTCGAGAACTGCTGGACACATTTTTATGACGCTTTCGTTACCTACAGGAACTCACTGGGAAGGTTTTCGTGTTTTAGATAATGGACTGTGTTGAAAGGAACCCGAGCAGTACGGTTTCTGTGAAACAACTCGAAGAAAATGACATCACACCAACACTTTTTCAACTTACACTGCCAATATCAATTAAGATATCCCCAAACTACATAAATTCCTGGGTACCACATTCCTAACTCTAAAAGGGAGGTCTCAATAACAGAAATAATATGCCATCACTTCTTCTACCCTATCGACCAACGGGAATCGAACCGGCTAACCACGGTGTGAGACCATGGACACCAAGCGGGCTATAAATAGCTGTTAAATTCAATGATTTCGAGATATAAACTTTAATTCAGAAAGATTAATCAACCTTCTACAGGAGGTACTCGGTTCGTATTCCAAGATAAAATGATTGAACTCCGAAAGACGTGACAGCCTTTGGTAATGAGATATATATATGCATACCTTTGTCCACGATCCATTAAAGTCGCCATAGGAACACGCGAGACAGGCAAGAAGAAGAAAAAAGGACTTGCTTGCTATTTCCGAACCGGAAGTCGCGAGACGGAATGTGCGCCACAAATAAAATGCGGAAACAATTCCGTACTAATAATGAGGCGAAGTTATTTCAGCTGCGCAGGAAATACTAATCAAATGAGAGACTGAACTACGCGTCAACATCACAGAAGAGGAAAACCATCGTCGTAAAGAAGCAGTAAAATTTATGAACTGAGTCGTCGTTCAACAAGCAATAACTCACAGATATATCGCTACATATTTTGTCACAAAAGATCTAATTATTACAGTGTGATGAAAAGTAAACCACGTGGCTGCTGTGAAAAGGAGGGATATTCATACAATTTAGGTGAAAAATATCATACCAATGCCAGCCAGGTCAGTATTGTGACGTACTGCTGGACTTTCCTGACACGATCCACTGCCTCCTGTACCAAACAGCTCCTCATTTGGTCTCGCGAGGCTGAGATGGACTCAGCTAGGGGACCGTTGGGGACCGAGCTCGATAGCTGCAGTTGCTTAAGTGCGACCAGTATCCAGTAATCGGGAGATAGTGGGTTCGAACCCCACTGTCAGCAGCCCTGAAGATGGTTTTCCGTGGTTTCCCATTGTCACACCAGGCAAATGCTAGGGCTGTACCTTAATTAAGGCCACGGCCGATTCCTTCCCATTCCTAGGTCTTTCCTATCCCATCGTCGCCATAAGACATATCTGTGTCGGTGCGACGTAAAGCAAATAGCATAGTAGAGGCCTGTGGTCAACAACCTACGGTCCAAAGTTGAGAGCCCCTGAGGGTCCCCCATTTAATTACCTGTTACGACGGACAGGAGATACCATGGGGCTACCACCTCTATCCACAGGGGTCTCACGTTAGGCTATTTGTCTTCTGTCGACCTCAGTGGTTCACTTCGTTAATCATTGTTTCCAAACAGCTGGCTTGAAATCGAATGAAGAAAAGACCTTCATTGGGGTAATCACATAAATATGATTGTTAATAAAGAGTACAGATCTCTGCACATGGTTATGAGGGTATTTAGGGGTTATAGTAAGGATGTAAATGAGAGGGCGTATAAGTCTCTGGTAAGACCCCAACTAGAGTATGGTTACAGTGTATGGGACCCGCACCAGGATTACTTGATTCAAGAACTGGAAGAAATCCAAAGAAAAGCAGCTCGATTTGTTCTGGGTGATTTCCGACAAAAGAGTAGCGTTACAAAAATGTTGCAAAGTTTGGGCTGGGAAGACTTGGGAGAAAGGAGACGAGCTGCTCGATTAAGTGGTATGTTTCGAGCTGTCAGTGGAGAGATGGCGTGGGAGGACATCAGTAGACGAATAGTTTGAGTGGTGTCTTTAAAAGTAGGAAAGATCACAATATGAAGATAAAGTTGGAATTCAAGAGGACAAATTGGGACAAATATTCGTTTATAGGAAGTGGAGTTAGGGATTGGAATAACTTACCAAGGGAGATGTTCAATAATTTTCCACTTTCCTTGCGATCATTAAAGAAAAGGCTAGTGAAACAACAGATAGGGAATCTGCCACCTGGGCGAGTGCCCTAAATGCAGATCAGTAGTGATTGATTGATTGAATGAGGTCGATGACACTTGAGGCTGTTTAAATGAGACTACTCCGTATCGTAACTCCCAGCACGTTAATAAACTCCTAACCCCTCTAATAGTCTATAGCAATTGAAGGAACGTTAAGCAGAAAACAGTACTAACTTCTGTGTTGTCAAATGTTTGTCACATTCTTGAGAATGCCGAGCTGATTGCCTCAGACTGTACGGTGCAAGTTGGATTATTCGATCCCGACTCAGTCCGATTGTATTTGGAGGTGCTCAAATGTGTGACATCTCCGAAAACCGTTAAGTTAATTAGTGGGACGTAGAACCAATAATATTGTTATAAGATTCTCAAGAAAAAAGTTCATAAAGGGAGAAAAACCTTTTCTTGCAAAACAGAGTCTTGCTAGTATAAGTTAATGTTTAAAATGAACTCTGGTTCGGAATTATAATCTTCTTCTCCTTCTTATTATTATTCTTTCCGACGAGGCCTGCTAAGGACCACGTTCCAATTTCAATTCAGTTCTTCATACTTTGTTGTTTTCTTCTCTCCCTTCTAATATTCTTTCATCCTTTCACTATGCTGTTTCTTTCTGTCCTCGAACCACTTCGCACCAAGATACCAGGCTTCTTGTTGAATCTTCCTTGGAATCCTTCCATACTTACTACCCTCTTTCTAAAAATCTCTCTGTCCACAGTTTCTTCATGTCTTATATTATTTCTTTCTATATCTTTCTTTATTTCTTGAATCCCGCTAGTGGTTTCTTTTTTGTCCCAAAGGTATTTGAAAATCCTTTTTGTTAGTCTGGAATTATCCATTCTATAAATATTTCCGAAAAAAATATTTTTCTTATAGTTGCTGTTATGTTTTCTATGTTCCTGTATATTTCGTCATTAGATCTTAATTTCCATACTTCTATTGTTTTCACAGCGCCTAAGATTTTTCTCGTGATTCTCCTTTCTAGTACCTGAAGTTTATCTAATCTATAATTTAGTACCAGCCATTCACTTCCATATAGGCATTCCGGTTTCACCACTGTAGTTTAGTGCCTTATATTAATATTTTTAGATAGACACTTTTTGTTATAAAAATTAATTATTTGTGATACCATATGCTCTTTCCATCTTGTGTACCCTTTCTTGTACTGAAGATTTTTCTAAATCATTTTCTCGAAATATTTATCTTAGGTATTTGAATTGCGTTACTATTTCCACTGGACCAATATCTGTTGCCAAACATTTTGAAGCATTTGTAATAATTTTTGTTTTTTCTACGGAGATTCTCAAACCTGTCTTGTCGACTATTTCTTCCAAGAGATTGATTTGTGTTGTTGCATTTGTTAGATTTTCCAACAATAGAGCAAAATCGTCTGCAAATGCTAGGCAATTTATTTCAGTGCCTTTGTTTTTTCTCCCCGAAGTTACCGGCAAAATGTTATGTTCTTTAAGCTATACATTCCAAATTCTTACAATTTTCTCTAGAACACAGTTGAATAGAAGGGGTGACAGAGCGTCACCTTGCCGTACACCTGTATTTATCTTAATAGTTTTTGATATTTCACCCATAAATTTCACCTTTGAAATCGTGTCAGTTTGCCAATTTAGTTTTCACTCCAAATTCACGAATTGTTTTATCTATGGTTTCTCTATCAACCGAGTCAAAGGCCTTTCTAAAATCTACAAAAGTCACAACAATGTCTTTTGAATTCAATATCCTGTGGCGAATTATGGATTTTAAGTTAAATATTTGTTCTGAACAAGATCTACCTTTTCGAAATCCAGCTTGATACTCACCCAGTTGCTTGTCAAGTGATGTTTCTGCTCTATTCAGCAATATTTTTGAGAACACCTTGTATGCAATTTGCAGAAGAGAGATGCCTCTATAGTTATCAACCTTTTGTTTGTCCCCTTTTTTATACATTGGGTTTATTAGAACCACTTTCCATTCTTCTGGAATCCTCTCTGTTCTCCAAATATCTTCTCAAAGATTAACTGCAGTTCTTCGATGATTTTTGATTGAGACATCTCCACTAGCTTTATTATTTTTCATATTGTTAATTACTTCCTTAATTTCTTTGGAAGTGGGTTGTATATCTTCTTCCAGATTTTCAGTTGTTTGAGAGAATTCCACCTTATATTCGGATTCAGGGCAGTTTAAAAGTTGATCGAAGTGCTTCGCAAGTATTTCACAATTGTAAGCATTGCTTGGGCCAAGTCTACCATTTTCATCTTTGAGGCATATGCTAGGCGCTTGAAACCGCTTTAATTGACTCTTAAAAGTCTGGTAGAAGTTTCGAGAGTTATGTTTAACAAATGTGTCTTCTAGGTCAATAAGTTGTGATTTTTCGAAAGTTCTTTTAACTCCCCTTATTAATCTAGCAGTGTCTTTTCTTTGCTGTTTGAATTGGTCGTAGTGCTCAATCTTTCCAGAGGATTTCCACTTTTTCAATTGGTTTATTCTCTCTTGTAACGCATCTTTACATATTTGATTCCACCAAGGTTTCTTTCTGGGTTTGACTAGCCCAAATACTTCTGAGCTCCATTGGTTATTTCTTTAGATAATCTTGCCACTCCCCATGATAACATACTTTTATTTCTTCCTAAAATACTTGCAATGTTTCTTGTGCAATTTGAAGTCTATTTGTGTTATATTTGTTTAGTCTTTCCCCTCTTCTGTGATTTCTGTTGGGTAAGAATTTTAGTTTGATTTTAGACAAGTAGTGATCGGAATCAAATTCTCTGCTTCTTACTACCTTGACATTCATAATTTCTTTCGTGTTTCTTATGGATATAGCTACATGATCCAGTTGAAATTCACCTAGTAATGGATTTGGAGAAATCCATGTTTTAGTTTTCCTTAGCAATTTCTTGATGCAAGTTGACATTAACTTCAGTTGAAAGTTTTTACAGATAGTAATTAATCTCATTCTATTGATGTTTGTTCTTTGGTGCGCGGCATATTCTCCCACTATTGGTCTATGAATTTTCTCTCTTCCTACTTGGGCATTTAAATCTCCAAGTAATATCACCACCTTTGATTTTGGAATTTTAGATAATTCTTCACCACGAGTGTCCAGAATTCCTTTACTTTAATTTGAGTTCTTTTTGTTTTCTTCATTTATTGGTGCGTCACAGTTAATAAAAGTACATTTTTTAATTTTTGCAGTTCATCGTTAAAAGAGATATCCTTTCTGAGCGGGATTTGAATACAGTTATATTGTCTAATAATCTTTTATGGACATTGTACCGGGAGGTACACCTCAACCCCACGCATTTAAATGAAGCACCTTAAGGAACGCTAACTATCATATAAAGCTTAAAACAGCTAGTGAATGCAGTTGGGATATTGATCAGAAGATGTCACTACTAAATGACAGAGTAATATGTTATTTTAAAGTTTCCTAAACTGACTGGATTTCTTTGTTTTGTTTTGATGTATCACAGGAAGTTCGCACTTTCCTCCGTAGATGTCTCTACTAAAAAACTGAGGTCATGCACTCTGGTGCAAAGTGGAATAAGAGGTTTAAATAAGTTTTGTGTTTATATGTTTTCTCAACTGAATTGACTTTCATTATTTTGATACTTCAAGGTTTGCAACACTTCCTTCTCATTCCGCCAGCTTTGAGTCTGGCCAATAGCAGGTTTTCTGTATTTATTTTTCAGCCAATCAAACGTTTCTTGTAAAAAATCTGCCAATAAAAATGAGAGGGTGTGTCTGGATTTAGACCAGAGCCTTCTCCCCCCCCTCCCTGTGGGTGGGGGACGCAGACGAATAACACACCCGCGATATCCCCTGCCTGTCGTGAGAGGCGACTAAAAGGGGCGACCTAGGGATGATTGAATTAGAACCATGAAACTACTTTTGATTCGTACCATCACGCGGGGAACACCATGGGTTGCCTGTACTTGCGAGTAGTACCACTAAATTAGGTATGAAATAGGTTTGTGATTAGTAGCAGTAAAGAGGCTGGCCTGGGGTTTTCCAGTACCCGTGCGTCGTACCCATGTGAGCAACACCGCGGGTCTGGGCGAAGCCTGTGAGTTGTACCGCTATATGAGCTGCATCGTGGGTCTGCGTTGCCTGTGATTAGTACCCACTATGTGAGGATCACCACGGGCTAGTGAGAGTCCCTGTGGTTAGTACACCTAGGTAGGGAACCTTTTCGGTTTGCGTTGGCTGTGAGTGGCGCCATTGTGTGAGAAACACCATAGGTCTGCGTTCCCTGTACGAAGTACAATACTTGTGAGTAGTACCGTCTTGTGTGGAACGCCGTGAGTCTTCGCTACTTTTGATTAGTACCCCAACATGACAAATACCATGGTTCTACTTTACTCGCGACATGTACCATTCTGTGGGGCCTTAGACGTGGATTTTGCACCCCTTTAGACATCAAGCATCATTGTGCTTTATAAGTGGTCCGTTGGTCAGTAATACTATTATTTACGATCTTTTTTTGAGTCTGATCCACTGTTTTTTTTGGGTTCATGACCATCCATTCATTCTTCATAACATTTTTTATTTTATTTTGGTCAGTGGATGAATTTGAACATTTTGTTATTTCATTTCGTACCATTAGGGGCCGATGACCTCGATGTTAGGCCCCTTCAGACAACAAGCATCATGATCATCATCATCCAGAGCCTTCTAGAAGCTTCCCCTAGGGTATAAAAGCTGCGGCTTTTCCAAGTTAACTTGTCGTACTGATCGCCGAATTTCTGAGTATGTGTGTTAAGAGAGGAGACGGGGGTCCTCATTCTTCGGCAGGCAGAACATCAGCCAAGGTAATGGCCAACAGTTTTTCCATCTAAAGTAGTACTCTCCGCAAGTTGACACGAGGGGAAGGTTCTAATCTTTAACTATGTAACTGCCTGTTTTCTAAAATGTAAATTTTCTTCTTTCTAATGTAACATTTCATGTAAGTCCTAAAGACTTAAACTGTAAATCGGGGATAGAGAGTGCGTTACTCTCTCGAATTCCCCTTCAATTTTTCTTGAGATGATTACGATTTTGTAACTGTTTTTCTTCTGTAAATTACAAATTAACTTGTTCTTCTAGTCACCTCAGTAGTGTGGTGTTAGCCTCAGCATCATCAGGCCGCAAGCCCAAGTAGGGTTTTAAACTTGGTTTTCAAAGAGTGCAAGTGTACGCCTCCATACATTTTGTGTTCGGGCCAGTAATGTAACCTGTTCTTCTTCACGAAGGCCCGGTAGTATGGGTATAGATCCCCCTGTGTATTGTAAAAGGTAATTAATCTGGCGTTGTAAATTATCGGGTGTGCCTAGAGAGGCCTAGTAATGTAATTCTATTGAGCGAAGAAGCTCAAATCTTTAATATAAACTTAAAGGTTGCCTTAACCAGGCTGTAAGGGTTGGGAGCGCAGTCTCCTTGGTTGAATTTTGGAGAGCATTTAAGCTCTTTTCTGATATTTGTGTAATATTGAGTGGTGCCTTGTGAAGGCCGTAAATTTATAATTGTTGGAGCAAAGTGCTCTTGGAAAATTGTGTTTTGAGAGATATCTCTCCTTTGCTACCGGCGAGGCCGCACGGCTAGGGTTTCTTAACCGTATGCGGCCGGGTCTTCAAGATTTTGCTATTGTTTAACATGGAGTTACTGAGACAGGAAGCTTAGTACCAAAAAATGTAGATCCAGGAAGACTGCGAGTCGCTCGTACGCCTGCCTAGGAAGAATACGTAGTCCGGACTGTCGAAGAAGATCCAGTTATCACTTAAAGAGCATGTGTCCATCGCAGAGTTTCGCAAAGGCGGTAGGGTACTTCACGTGAAGCTTCTGTATCCGCATCATCTTCAACGTGTGCAGGGTCCTTCGCCTGGCAGAATTGCCGATGGTTTGTTGTGACTTCACTCTTGTTTACTGATGAGGCAACATTTAGACGAAGCGGTGTTACAAATTTTCCCAACCAACATTTGTAGGCTGATGCGAACCCTTTCGGTACGATGCAAGCTAGACACCAGCATCAATGTAAGAATCACTGTGTGGCCTGGAATCATTGGTGACTGTCTGGTAGGCTCATATGTTATCCCAGCATGTCTTACAGGCAATGTCCAGCGGGTCGTTATTGAGAGCACCCTTCCAGAACTTGTGCAGGATTAACCTCTCGTAATACCACGAATCATGTAGTTTATGCATGATGGGGCTCCAGGGCATTTTAGGTACGTTGCTCGTCGTGCACTGGCTGGTATCTATCGTGACCGATAGATAGGTTGGAGAATATGGTGGGCCGAAAAGACTACAATTCTTTTTTTTTCCAAGTCGTAATACCGCGGAAAAGTTGCGAATTGGGAAGAATAAAACGAGGTTAAAAAAACAAACAAATTAGGTTCATTTCTTCCAGTCGCGCACGTGCTCTAAAGTTTGCCGAAATTCGGAAAAATGTATATTCTTACGATAATTTTCTACCTTGCTTTACTTGTCAATATTTAAATGCAATAGCTCTAGTCGACTCTTACTCGAAGCAATAATGATTTAGAAAAGAATAATGGTTCATATCGGTTAAGGTCTTCCGCTCGCGCAACAGCTGTCAAAAATCTAACAAATTCTCGCGCTCGTCGTAACTCGCTCGGGTCAAGGACTCTGACGCTCAGCCCACCTACCACTCTCGCCACCACGCCGTGCCATTGTTGTTCAGTCTGCACTTATCCCTCGTGTTTGATGTGTGTTTCATTCGCTTCTCCAGTTACTATTGTGGCATTTGCATCTACTGTATTTCGATGTTTGTTTTGTGTTATGACATTTTTGTGCAACTTTGTGATGTAACTTCTTGATGACTACTG
This sequence comes from Anabrus simplex, assembly GCF_040414725.1. NCBI lineage: Eukaryota > Metazoa > Arthropoda > Insecta > Orthoptera > Tettigoniidae > Anabrus > Anabrus simplex. Next base: position 487,873,424 of record NC_090265.1, read on the forward strand.
ATAATAATAAATAAAATCATGAATAAAAATATATAAATAAAATTACTCAAAAACTTAATAAAATTAATAAGAATAATTAACCAAAATGTCCGTAGTATGTGCGCCAGAGTTCACCGGAATGGATCCCTCGAATTTAGATAAGAGCATGATAAACTTTATATCCCAGGGCGTGTACATAATGCTGCGTACTGGTACATCTGCTCCATGCCTTACCTAACCTCCTGAAAACGGCTAATTAGGTAGGAACTGCACCTAGGTTCATCAATAACACTGATTCTAAAATAGCTAACTATATTCTGAACAAATTCCGTGCATGAGCACCTCATCAACATACAACATTATACATATAATACACACATAAAATATTGCTGGAAGACTCCATATTTACAACAACAACAACAACAAAAATAATGAAAATCGTGGGAAAACGAAAGCGAGAACTAAGCTACCATTTGTAGATGGTCCGATGAACAATGTACTTGTATGAAGATAAATACCCTTCACTGTCTCCATATCAATTCGACTTACCGATTCTCATAATCGGCAGTTATCACATCACACAGATACTGTACCTTGTACTACTGTGTTCACATATTTTAACACTTGTTGTAAAGATATATACACACGTCTGTCGATCCTCAACATATAAATTATGGAAAGTCTGAGATAGCTTTCACCAACATATAATGCTAGGCCACCACAAGTGCTACAATACTTAATGCGCAAGCACTCTCCACAATCAACCACTTTCTACGAACATAACAAGACTACGCTCCACAAACGTTTGAAGTCCAGTACATTGCAGCCGTGTCACTCCAGTACCGTGTATCAGCACCACTTCCTTCCCGTACAGTGCCTCAGTTGTAGTTGTCTTTATCGTCCTTCTCGTTCCTTTACAATCACCTCTACAATCAGCTTTACAATGTCTCTTACCATGATCTTTTTACAATGTTCTTGGTTGCCGCCGTATCATGAACCTTTATAGACATCAACATCCCCCTCCTCTCAGATGAGACGTCTGGATTGGTGCTTGCCAGCCAATCAGGAGTGAACCTCTTCTTTCTCCCAAGTTATAAACAAACACTCGGGAGTTTTACATGAATCATCAAATTTCCCTGCTACAACAACAAGCTCATCTCATCAGGCTGGGATATATACATGACTAATGGAATTTCCTGACACAAGTACATCACAACACACACTGGGGTAGCCATATGACTCATTCAAATTACCAGAGTTATTAAAGCAATGTTTTCCCACTCATGCAAAACAAATTACTCATACCTACATATGTGGATATCTTCCAGCTTATAAATATAAATGACAAAACATACAAATGAAATACCGATAATAATAATAATAATAATAATAATAATAAATCGAATACTGACAATAATATCTCTAACTTATACATATAATTCGGGGGTGTGATATATGTACTATCACAGTGACTGGACGGTGGTATAGTATGGCTGTACCTCAGAAACTCATCACAAGACAGGTATTTGATTGCCTTATATTTGCTGAACCTAAAGACTTTTCATCAAATAAGCTTCCTACTGGTGAGGACGTGATTCGGTGTTATTCACAGGAGAAATACCACTTGGCGCATAAAGTTAATAATAAGAGCGTCAGTTTTTCACACGTTGCCAGTACAGTAGGTAACAAAATAGGTGGATTGTATCAGAAAATATCCATCCCAACGGTTACAGATAAGAGAATTTTGCAAATTATAAAAGTGTTGCATGATAAATATTATAGCATTTGAAAATCATATACTCGGGATAAAAATAAAGATTCGTTAAAGCAGAAAATTGACGAGTTTAAGCAAAACTGCTCACTGCTTTTTGACGTAGAGGCTTGCAAATGCCCCATTGTTGTTAACTGCATTTGTAACAGAACCCCTGATTTATGTAAATGCGATATAACTGTCAACTTTGTGCAAAATCAAACACAATACCTGCTATTGAGCCAAGATTTGTTTACTTATTACGAGCACACGAAACAGGAAAAATTGGAGGGTTAGACGTGTTTGAAATGAAGAAACGTATTAAATCATTCGAAAGGAGATCGCGTGACGGCCATTTAACTGTGGATGATGAATCTGAATCTCATCTGGAACCCTCGTGCTCGTATTCAAACGTATATATTGTTGAAACTGATGATGAAGACCAATATCTTGGTCGCTATCGCTACCTTTACTAGGAGGGTAACAACTATAACTTTAACTTTAGTTTGTTTGATGAAAAGTCTTTAGGTGCAGCAAGTATAGGGCAATCAAATACCTGTCTTGTGATGAGTTTCTGAGGTATCACCGTTAAGTCTAAAAGTTACACAAAAATGTCATAACACAAAACAAACATCGGAATACAGTAGATGCAAATGACACAATAGTAACTGGAAGAGCGAATGAAACACACTTCAAACACGAAGTATAAGTGCAGACTGGCACAAGAATGGCGCGGCGTGGTGGCGAGAGTGGTAGGTGGGCTGAGCGTCAGAGTCTTTGACCCGAGCGAGTTACGACGAGCGCGAGAATTTGTTAGATTTTTGATGGCTGTTTGGCGAGCGGAAGACCTTAACCGATTTGAACCATTCCTTTTTCTAAATTATTATTGCTTCGAGTAAGAGTCGACTAGAGATATTATATTTAAATATTGACAAGTTAAACAAGGTGGAAAATTATCGTAAAAAATATAATTTTTTCCGAATTTCGGCAAACTTTAGAGCACGTGCGCGACCGGAAGAAATGAACCTATTTTGTATTTTTTTACCCCGTTTTATTCTCCCCAATTCGCAACATTTCCGCGGTATTACGACTTGAAAAAAGAATTCGAGTTTTTTCGGCCCACCCTATTGGGGAAGGAGGTTCCATGGTCTTCAGTCCTTTTGATTTCTGTCACGTAAAATAATTAGTTTAGGCAATGGACATTTCAAATGCAGAGGCGCTGTTTCAGAGTGTTATGGAGTCCCACAAAATCATTCGACACCGTGTAGGAGTCTTTGAACGAGTACGACGGTCCATGATCCGACGAGTTCGTGCGTGTGTAGACATACACGGAGGGCATTTTGAAAATTTGGTTGCAGTTGCTATGAGTTCAACATGTCCTATGAGCTGCCATTGTCAAACAGGTTATGTGTCATTGTGAAGTGTTCCGTCAATAATACCTCCTAAACGAAGCCTTTCTGGGTGTATGTTTATAGGGCATTTTCCCCTTGTTTTGGTATGAGGAACCCACCCTCGACGTTTGCCCAAGTACCTGATGCAGTTACAAAATAGCATCTTATTACAGTCTTAGAAAGGTAAGGCAAGGGTGTATTCTGCCCGAAGACAGGCAACCGATCCAGATCTTGACCACGCCCAATGTTGCTTAACTTCGGAGATCTCATGGAATCCGATGTTTCAACACGGCTACAGCCGTTGGCAGTCTTAAGAAAACGTAAATTTTATTAAATGTAATCACGATAATTTGTTTTACTAAATAGGCAAAAAAAATCAGTTAAATTTGCCACACCATGTTATAACGCAGTCACAATGCATAACATGAGTGGTAAAAATATATTGAAATTGTTTACATTATCCTCCAAAGAATGAACACGCAATTTAAGTTTCGTGGACAGCAAAAGAAACCAGAAACAGAATAGAAAATCTGAAAATAGGGCAACATTGATCCAAACGATAACTGAGAGTTAACTCACACGATCCGTGGAAAATCTGACTTTCAACAAGTAGAATTCCAGATTTACATTTAATTAAGGTTATCCACCAGTCGACTATACTATCGGATATTAGAACATTCCCCGAATGGGTCCTTAATCGAACCAAATCGACTATTAATTGCTTTGGATAGCTAGCTAAATATTATTTGAAAGCATGGTGCTCATTACAAGTTAACAGCAATTATCACAATCAAAAATTAAAATTCCACCATGTATTGTCATATCGTGACACCCTTAAATTACAGATGGATCCCGATGCTGAAACATGCATGACCCCAAACGGATGTTCAGAAGGAGCCAAAAACACTTGATCCGATGGGATCTTACGTTACATCGTTCTGAAGGAGCAAAACTGCGAGGTGCAAGGCAACATTAATTTATTATGCGTTTAGAAGAAACGCCAAACACGGAAGTGATAAATCACTTGAAAATATTCTTACTAAACCAAGTTTCAGATTATGAAACAGTTACGACGTTAAATTCGTTAAAATACAAGTCCACAATACAAAACAAACAACAGGAGTTTCCAGTTCTCTACAACTACGACTATATTTACAAATCCGTCTACCTACACTTGACCCCTTAGGATAAGTTACAAGTGATCGGTAGGTCAATGTCTCACGTAAATAATGTGAATAACGTAAAATGAAAATAAAGTATAATAACAGGTGACCAATCGAAACCGCATTCGTAGTGTAAATCCCTCAAAAAGTAACTCAGTGTCAGCACCCGGCAGTAGTATAATATACCATACGCACGAACAATAAATCTTAAAGTAAAGAAAGAGAAACAAATTGAAATGAAAGTTCTTCGAACTTGAACTCACGCGGCTAAGTAGTAGGGATGTCTCCATTAGCCAGGTTTCCATGTGGGACAAACTTTACATTCATGCCGCTACTGATGGAACGCTATTACGGAAGCACTTTCCAGCTAGTAAGAAATATGCCGAAACATGGCCTAAATAGTACCCGCTAATATCTTCCACACTCGTATCCACTACTGAAAACACTAACATCATTCAAGTCGGTTCGCAAAAATGCCTAACCTATGAGTTGGCTATGTACATACGGCGTCCTAATTCTGTCGTTGAGCCAATGTTATGGTATGTAAACATCACTCATACCGCCAAGTGAAATCGAAACTTTAAAACAGTGCCCGGATATTTAAATCTGATCCTCGTTGAAATTCTAACACAAGAAGTGAAATTTGCTGCAGAAATGAACTCGAATCTGGAAATATTACTGTATATTTCTTACGATAAAGCGTGAAATCGAAATTAAACAACAGGTTCAAATAGTTTCATCTATTCCTCAATAAAATCTGAACACATTCAGTGAAGTTCGCTAAATAAAATAAACTCAAATCTCGTTTGATATTACGCAATATCACTGAAAACAATAATCACAACCATCATGATACTCACGGCATAACTCGAGTGTGAGGCTCCAACTGACCTGTAATGTCAACACCCCAAACATGTATCATCATGAACTCTCCAGTAAAGTAACTTCTCATCAACATACGCAGGCTAAACTCTCACTCTAATAAAATTCATTCTCTCACCCGCAATGTTTCCAGTCCGCGATGTTTTCGTCTTGTAAAGATAGAGAATAAAATATAATTTACAATAATTAAGTATTATCTTGACCGTGTATCAGAATGTATTTTGTTCATGAGATCGGCTATCATAAAATGCACTTCACTGGTATCAAATAGAATCGTCACCTAGACTTAACTGTCGTTACCTACCGTCTTACATAAAATAATAATCATAGGAGAACATTAACTTGTACTTAAAATAGGCATTACAACGCACTCACTTCGATTTGACTGCCCTTGCATTTTTCAATCGTTCTGGGTCGCTCCTCATATACAGCCTGTCTCAGAAATACTACACATCAACTTATACACCATGTCACAAAAATTCCTCTCCATCGAACTACAGGGCCTGTCATCCTCGGCGTCCTGCTTATTCTACATCATTCATAAAATACAGGCTTACTCTGCCTTTAACTTCTTCCTAATTATTCTCATTTCCATTACAATCCATTTTGTTCTTGATTGAAACTTTTAAATACAAGAGATCCTTTAACCAAACAACTTTATAATGATCTCAAAACTAACTTATCGAAATTTTTCCAGACCTCAAGAGCAAAATAGCATGCCGTAATTTTCTATATCACAAATACACGGTGTCACAAAATTTAAATTTTGCCAAAATGTCAAACTTTATCATGCTTCACTGGATTTCAGTATAAACTGGAAATCTCGCTTACCTAACTTCTGAACGCATTATTATTATCATCTCAATTTAATCCTGACGTGAATATTATTATTATTATTATTGGTTACGTTGTTATTTGAATTTATCACACTTGTAATGGTAATTTTATCGTTATCATTATTATAACTTTTACCGACCCAAACATTATTTCATTGATTTTCATTTTAATATTTCACTTCACTTTTTAAAAGAAATTTAGGCTCATTTTAACGTCTCCCGCGCTGAGATAAATAACAGACAATTCACCTCTACAATGGTATAAGGACATTACACATCATTGCCATCGCAACATACTTAATTCTACACACGCCAAATATACAACGCGGTGTTATGACTTATTAATTAATTTAAAGGGACAAGCATTTTCATTTCCAACTACAAAAACATAATATTTGAATTAGACAGACCTGTAATTGTACCGCTTGACGTGGCGTTATCTTGGGTTCATCTTGCAAGCTAACAACCTCTGAACTTAACCCCTCATAATGGTACGAGGCATTCTTCTGTTAAATACTACCTTATCAATACACTGATTCTGCATTCGTCTTGAAGCAACACACATTAAAATTTCTTGTAATAATTAACGAGAAATTGTATTAGATACATATACACAAAAATTAACCACACAGCTTCGTGTTGAGTATTCAACTGATTCAGTTTCTGGCAAATTCCCACCTCCTCTTCACCAGGTGTTCCACAGATGTAAATGACCGGGAGACAAAGGATGTTATTTCTGCCAGACTCCAACAAACCTCCCTTACAGATTATCAAAATAATCTTGTCCGCAATAATCCAAATGAGCTATCTATGACTCTTGTGTCTTTCTACGCAGATGTTCAGGAATCCTACAAATATTAACGTACGATATTTCCACCTACCAGAATGGATGTCGTAAATACAATGTTGCAATGTCTAAGCTGTCTTCGCTCCCCATTACCACTTAGTAAAATTTTCATCTCTCATGCCAATTGGCTTGTGAGTTTCCTCAGTCTATCTCATACACTTTTATTTTAGATGTCCTCTTCTTGATATCACTATCACTCGACGTAGGTTCACCCTCTCGAACAACTGAATGATGACTGACTGTTTTGTTTGTAGAGTGAGTATTTATGCATTCTCTATAGACGCGGTGCGTTGCATTATCTACTATTGTGCAATCATTCCATTTGATGACCGCGGGACCGATTTCTTTACGGCACACCCCCAGAGATTCCGCCTATTTTTCCAATCACGATGGTGTTGTTCGCTGATTTTTTCTGCTTCTTTAACGGTCGTAATTTATACTTACTTATTTCCTCGTTACTCACAGTGCCGAAATATCTCACAATGAGGGTTATTAGCCAGAATTTCATTATTAATGACCCGAGGTCTTCCGAAATGTTCCGACCTCGTTCGATGTTTTGGGAGATCGCCTCCCGGTGTGAGTTGACACATCACGGAACACGAGGTGAGCTTGCAATAAAAATATGGATGCGCATTTTTTCTACAACTTGTAGTTGGCATTTCAGTAAAGTAAAATTATGGGGTCAACATGATACCGTAGACCTACTGTTGAGATTTATATTGAACTAGCTCCAGTACCCGTCGTTGATGGGACAATCATAGATTGTACAGCTAGTTTCCGCCAATATTCAGGCATGCTGCTTCACTCGGAACGCAGCAGTAATCCCATCTGTCGAAGATGAGTGGCACCGGAAGAGTCAAATCACATCACAACAATGGTCAGTGTAATGTTATTTTAGATCAGTTTTATGAGCTCATGAGTTCTATTATCGGTACGGTAAATGATTGGAACTTATGTAACTGTATCTAATAATTTTCGATAGGACCAATGACATAGGTATTTAACAAATTAAATTTTAGGCACCTTCCCCTAAACTACCATTTTATCCAGCGTGAATAAAATTATTTAAGGGCTGCCTGGCCGAGGTGCTTGGTTCGCTCGGAAGGACATGGGTTCGAATCGCCGTCAGGAAGTCATGAAATTTAAGAAAAGAGATTTCCACTTTCGTAGGTGCACATGGCCCTGAGGTTCACTCAGCCTACACCAAAAATGAGTATCAGGTTAATTCCTGGGGGGGAAAGGCGGCCGGGCGTAGAGCTAACCACTCTACACCATCAAGTGCCGAGGTTATGGATAGTGGAAGCCTTTACCTTCCACCCCTCCAAGGGCCGTCATGGCCTGTACGGAGATAACTATGCTTTGCTTGGGGGATAAAATTGCTTATAGCCTAGATTGTAGTGCCCCATTCCCTGACTTAACGTACCAGGCAGGCAGACAAGCAGAAACGACGGAAAATTTCCTTGTTACTGTGGACACCACCGATACAGAAATACCATTATTTTTAAATTCTGAGCAATGTGCAGAAAAAAACTCTTATTATAGATTGTAAAGTTTCTTCTACAACTTTATGAATCTCTTTCACTGACATTTTCATTTCGGGTTCTGTCCCCTTTTCGTTTGCTATTTAATTTGTTCACTGGGAGCTGATAAAGTTATTTTCTCCTTTGAACCACAGCCACCACCACCAACACTTCGGCCACTTTCATATCGTCAAAACCAAGGCTGAGACTGAGAGCTGTCGATGACGACAACAAACTTGTTCTTTCCCAGACTAGAGAACACATTAACTCCTATACCTCATCGCAAATGATAGATGTGGTCTTCTATGAAATTTATAGTACTACAACAAATTTCATTTGAAAAGGGTTAAAATTCACATTTTCTATTTCTTTCATGAGGACTGTTATTTATATCAGTATTGAAACTGTTTTGCATGGGTGGATGGGTGATTGTGGGTGTGGGGGTTTACTATCCGACAACATTTGCCTTAACATAGTGTATTAGTAGCGCCCAATTATACTGTCGCAACCAATTGATTTAGCTTGCCGCCAGGGCTTTTATACCAATGCAATTATTACTAAAATAATAGTCTAACTCTAAACACTAGTTCATATTACTGTCACTAACAGTATTTATATTATAATTAACCTACATTGCGCAATTTATTATTGTTTGATATAATAACATGCCTCCCTTTGGATTAGTGCTGTATTTATTTTATCCAAATATCAACTCAGAGATATGGCATGCTCATTTAAGCGAGACTGGCTGATAAACTAATTAATTAGTGGTATATACTAGTACACTTCAAAGCAGTTTTAATTCCGAAGCTTTGAAAAATGGACCAGCATAGATTCAAAGGCGATTAAATATTATTTGTTTGTTTATTAATCTCTGTAATTCCTTGTGTTGTAAAGCCGACTCTGCCCCGTAATTGACCAGCATACATGTTTTAATTACGTACTGCCCACTTAGCTTACCATCAGTGATCTGTTTGCATCTCCCTTAAGGACTTGGTATGTGTATTTGTTTAGTTTACATGTAATGAAGTATTCAGTCTCACCTTTGTGGCGTTTTTATGAAACGAATTTCATAAAAGTTACTGGAAATTGCTTTGAAGACCTAAATGCTTCTGAAATCAAGGTAAGAGAAACGAGATTTACATATATCTACGAGGTTCCATCAAGTATGAATGAGGCTTTTAAAAGTCTTTATTAGTTTAATGAAAACAATGAAAGCAAAGCTCCATACAGGCAATGAAGGCCCTTATTTGAATGGTAGGTAAGGTCTTCCACTATCTGTAACCTTGGAAGTAAGTGGGATAGAGTGGTAGTCATCTTTGGTGTAGGCTGAGTGAACCTCAGGGCCATGTGCCCCTCATAAATGAATATCTCGGCCTTGCTGGTAGGGTCATATGAGGCAAATGGAGGAGGATTGGTTACCTAGGACAATAATGGACTCGGTGATGCAGGATAAGAGAAATAGGAGATTAAGACGACGTTAGTTAGACTCAGTTTCTAATTATTTAAAGATACGAGGTATGGAACTAAATGAGACCACAGTGGTAGTTAGAGTATTGTGGAGGGGTTTAGTAAATTCACAGAATCTTGCAGACTGAACCTGAAAGACATAACTGTATATAATGAAGATGTATACATGCAATGCATGTGTGTATGTAAACATCCATCTCATTTCTTGACCGAGAATCGGACCCACGTCCTCTGAGGTGAATGGAACACACTTTTACCACCACAGTTAGGCTGCCTCTTACAAATAAAATAAAATATTATTTTTACATAACATTCATTTTAGTTATTGCGACGAATCAGAACATATTTTCCTTCTTCTCTTTCTAAAGAAAGCTTACAGGCCTTTTTCTCTTCTGTGCTCAGAGAGTGAACACTTAAAATCCATATACTATAATGATGTGATCGATGCCTTTGCCCCAAAAAACGCGAAGAATACGTCACGAGAGACATCATTTTGGCAAGTAAGCCAACTACAGCTTTTATTGCCTTGTAAATGGTTATATTTCTGTGTCTTTCTTCCGCCTTAATTTTCATATTGAATATACATCTCGATGTCTTCCTTTCAATAATTTTCCCATACGCCAGCAATTTTGTTGTGATGGTGGAGGTGGCATTGTATTAATGGCCCTGGGTGGCAGAAATGCTTAATGCGGCCCTGAGTAGGATCCAGTGAGTCGGAATTTAGTCCCTCAGGAGATGTTTTACGTCCCAGTAAATCTACCGCCACGAGACTGGCGTATTTGAGCACCTTCAAATACCACCGGACTGAGCTAGGATTGAACCTGCCAAGTTGAGATCAGAAAGGCAGCGCCTCAATTGTCTGAGCCACTCAGTCCTGATCCCTCAGTATTTGCAACAGAACTACAAAGATACGAATTAAAGGCGAAGCACTTGTCCATAAAAAAGCAAACTGGGTTATTTCTTCCATTAGTTAGCTATACAGCGCTGCACCTACACAGATTTTTCGGTGACACAAGTAGAACAGTGTGCTAGGTAGTTAGCGTAGCCTTAGTTAAGGTAAGTCACCACATTTGCCCAGTTCGACAATAGGTAAATGTGGAAAATCAAAGCCCAGGTCCTAGTGTCCCGGTTCCTATGAATTGAAATGGCGTGTGGCTTTTAGTGCCGTGAGTGTCCGAGAACAAGTTCAGCTTGCCAGGTGCAGGTTTTTGAATTGATGCCTGTAGGCAACCTGCGTGTCTTGTTGAGAATGAAATGATGATGAAGATGACACATACACCCAGACCCCGTGCCAGCGGAATCAACCAATTGTGGTTAAAATTCCCGAACCTGCTGGTAATCGAACCCGGGACCCCTGTGACCAAAGGCCAGTACGCTAACCATTTAGCCATGGGGCCGGAAAATTATAACTGAATCGCTTTTGGTGTCACTTTGGCAGGAAATATACTAAATTATCAATAATAAACATTTTATGTATCGTTTCCTCATGAACAGATTGGTGCTTCTACAATATTCTGCTATTGTCTTGCATACTTCAGGCAACACAGATTCATTTCCTTAAGTTCATATATACCGTACCGGTACTTCATAATTTTCGCTGTAACTTCATCTCATACACAGGTTCATAAACAAAATTATTTATAATTTCTAATATTATTAATAGTGTACGAAGAATACTCATTCTGTTTCTGGTAGGAACTGACTCTATCAGTTCTTATTTTAAATAGGCCTAAAATGTATATCATGCCCTTTAAATATTGGTTAACGTCGTTCGAACTAAGAATATTGACATACAAAACTTGTTTAGATCTCCGTATTTATATTGTGATGTGTTTTTAACTAACATGTGAACATATCGTAAAATAATGTGGGCTTTGTTGGTTTAAGCGCTTTTGACGGTAGTGTTCTCACCCGTCATCTAAAGCAAGCTTACAAGTACTCAAGACTTATTACTTTACCAAATCGTTCGATGAATGGAATTATCGTTACGTCTATCGTACATATGATAATGTTTTTAATTTTCAACATTCCCTCAACTTTTTAAAAATTTGTTTTACGTCGCTCCGACACAGGTAATTCTTATGACGTCCATGGGATAGGAAAGACCTGCGAGTGGGAAGGAAGCGGCCGTGGCCTTAATTAAAGTACAACCCTAGCATTTTTCTGGTGTGAAAAAGGGAGATCACGGTAAACCATCTTCAGGCCTGCGGACAGTGGGGTTCGAACCCACTATCTCCCAGATGCAAGCTCACAGCTACGCGCCCCTAACCGCACGGCCAACTCGCCCATTCCCCCTCAGTTATTGAGGCTGTCTTAATGGTCAAAGCATACTAAATATACTGATTATCGGCACTAGAAGAGAACGAAATTACAAATTGGTCACTTCAGGTGGTGAAAAACCTTTCAGTAAAGTGACTGAAACCTTGTAAATAATATTCTTACCTAGAGCAAACTGTCGCTCGAACTAAATGAGGCGATAAGGCATTGTTTCAATCTGGAGTGACAGTTCGGAAGATACAAGTTAGCATCTGGGAATTTGTTCTTAATAAAATAATTTTCTCCTAATCAGATTTAGCGAATAGTAAACTGTGACTACCACTATATCTTAAAACAAACGAAACAATAAATAAACGTTATCTTACATATGACACAAATTGAAAGAGGAGGTGGGTAGATATGTAATATGCAGGTTAGTTATGGGTTAAAAGAATCATGGCGCATACAGCCCAATAGAAAACTTCGTTTGGTAAGACAACTGCTGTCCGGCTAGACGGCTTGCAGATCCAGGAATGTCACGTGGTCAGGGTGACATGATCCTCAGCTACAGTGCGTGGCATTCGTAACTAGATTCTAGTTTTCCTCACTTTAAATCAGCATAATTACATATCATTAGAGGCCTGATTTTTTCGCAATAATGTATATATGATTTATCAAAAAGGGAACCATTTGTCGCATTATTTCACAAAAAAGGATTGACCCTATCGTTTAAATTTTACTTTAACGATATCCTAATATTGATTAAAAGTTTACATGCAACTTGCGAATTACTTATGTGATAGATAGTAGTGGCGTGCATTGTTCGAACTTGAGACGGGTAACCAAGACGAAGCAACATGTGTCTTGTTGCATATGCAACCGCCATCACGCATGAGTGGAGCGTGTAAGCTAAAGTGCCCGAGTTTACTGCAATTCGTTCGAGAGGGCATGTTCGAAACGAAGTTTGCTTACTAGCGAGGATCACCTTGCTTGTTTTACTGCCGTTGCAAGCGATGTGGTTCATCCAGATATGAGAAAGCCCTTGTTTATATAGATCCAAGGCCGAGAATTCGGAGGTAATGGAATGGCGTATGGCTTTTACTGCCGGTAGTGTCCGAGGGCATGTTCGGGTCGCGAGTTGCAGGTTTCTAATTTGACTCCCGTAGGCGACCTACGCATCGTGATGAGGATGAAATGGTGATGAAAACGGCACATACACACAGCCCTCGAGCCAGCAAAATTAACCAATGGTGGTTAAAATGCCCGACCCTGCCTGGAATCCAACCCGGGACCCCTGGGACCAAAGGCCAGTACGCTAAACATTTAGCCATGGAGCCAGGAAGTTTGACGGTATAAAAGGATGATGGAATGGTTGAGTTAACCATTAGTTTTGAGCTGAAGCTCACCACACCACGTGAATCGACGGACAACGTTATGGCTGAAATTCAAACCATTGAATATAAACTAATTATGAGATATGGGCTCAGTTCTGATGTTTGGAAGAAAGTCCTAATTGTGTTCACTACAGACATTCAGCAGACAGGGTATGATTCCTGTGACTCGACCAGTGCACTATTAATATATACATTCGTTACAACTCATTTAAAAACATAAAACACGTTTCCAAATTTAATGCTGGCTTTTCTCACCAAGTGTTTCCCGGCAATACAAAGTAAACTATAACTAACGCGAGTGTTTTCATGCGTGTCAAAGATTTTCGACCGTTTAACACTGTTTCCGGAGAAGGCTGTAAAGAATACGGGCAGGAACGAATTAATATCGGTGCTAATTTTGGCAAAGTAGATATTGTTGATGTGTTATCACATCCTTCGACCATTAGTAGAAACTTCCAAGCAAAGACAGATGAAATACGAAGTGAAGTAATTCTTACGATTATTTCTGCCATGCACGACAAATGTCGGCTTGGCTACTTTTGATATGGAGGACTGAACAGATCAGTTATCTGACTCTGACTATACAGCGTAAAGACAGAGAGTGGAATCTGTTCATTAATGTGATTTTTACTACAAAGTTTCGAGATGCAAAGAAAAAAGTGAAAGTATAATTGAGGAAGTTTACGAGTTAAACATTCCTCAGTGTGGTTATAAAGACATGCTCGTCGTAAGAGTTCAGAGTTCAAGCATAAAGAAAGCTTTTGAAAATCATACGACGAACAGATGACTGCCTTGTGCTGTTCACTGCATAAATAAAGTACATGTGCACGTATTATATGTAACGAGATTTCTTATGAAAGATGCTCCATTATGTACAAACACAAAAATCGCCGCAAAGGCTGTGGTGAGGTATCTGAAAAAAATGCGGTCTTGTTGCCCAACTTCTAAAAACGATACAGCAAGAAGTAATTACGAGGTGGAATAGTCTCTATACGATGTTACAGTCTCTTTTTAAGCAGTATAATTTTATGCAGTGAACAGCACAAGGCAAACGTCTATGATTTTCAAAAGCTTTCTTAATGTTTGAACAGCAGTATGTTGCGAAGTCATAAGGCCTTCCTAAGTTAGATGGCTTCTATTATGAGGTTGCAGGACAGACGGTAGCTTTCCTCAAACCATTCAAAAATGACCTGGAACATGAAAGAGCACCAACAATTCACTTAATACTCTTGTGGTTCCATAAACTGCGACAGCACTGCTCAGTCAGTCAATCAGACTGTGAGGTATTTGTTAATAGTTGACTTCTGCAGTATATAGTCATGACATTAATATTATGTTGAACCTTGATTTTCCTTTCAGGAAATCCGTAAGATAAAAATCAGAATTCGCAAGCTCTTAAGTGAAAAGTTACAAGTCTCAACTGTACACAAAACAGCCACATTACTATGGCTTCCGTTCCTCCACCTGAAAATGTTAGAAGAAGATGAAAGGAAGGCCGTAATGGAGGAAGTCAGATGCATCTGTATAACAGATCTGTACATCAGGCTCGTAATATAATTTGCATCCGCCTCTGTGGTGTAGTGGTTAGTGTGATTAGCTGCCAACCCGGACGCCCGTCTTCGATTCCCATTTCTGCTACGAAATTTGAAAAGTGGTACGAGGTGTAGAACGGGGTCCACTGTCTAGGGAGGTCAACTGATAGCGAGGGTTCGATTCCCATCTCAGCCATCCTCGAAGTAGTTTTCCGTGGTTTCCCAATTTCCCTGCAGGTAAATGCCGGGATGGTACCTAACTTAAGGCCACGGCCGTTTCCTTCCCTTTTCCGTGCCTATCCCCTCCAAACTTCCTATCCCACACAAGGTCCCTGTTCAGCATATTCAGGTGAGGCCGTCTGGGCGAGGTACTGGTCATTCTCCCCAGTTGTATCCCTTTGACCCAAAAATCTCACGCTCGAGGACACTGCCCTTGAGACGGTAGAGGTGGGATCCTTCGCTGAGTCCTAGGGAGAAACCAGCCCTGGAGGGTAAACAGATTAAGAAAGAAAGAAAAAAAATAATTTGCTGTGTGTAGTTACTTACAGTAAGTAATTGTATCCCAACGTCCACGGAAACACCTTGTTTAGTTAATAAGAAAGGTTTATGGTCTCTCTGTAGATCCTTCGTGTCGCACTGTGCATGCATCGACCAGTCTACAAGAGCCTCCGAAGAAGAAGAAAAACACTTTAGTGAGTGAATAAGCGACTACTGAGCTGCTGGTGACGAAGTAGAGATATACTGCGATATGAATGCTAGGGAAGATGAAGACGACCTATTGCGCTGGTGGAAGACGCATGAAATTAGTTTTTCCACTCTGTCAGTAATTGCTAGACGTACGTTGTGCATTCCAGCAAGCAGCGAAATAAACTTTAGCAAATATGGAATGCTTTTTACGAGTCGTAGGTGTCATCTAGACCCAGACCAAGTAAATGGCTTGTTATTGATTCATAATAATTATAACAATGAATAATTAGTTTTCAATTCATTCCCAGTTTTTAGCAAAAAGTACTTTATCCATTAATTTTGAGTTTCATATTTAACTTTATGCGTTATAATGGCATTAATTAGCACAGTTTATACACAATGTCATTGGTATGGCTAGTAGTGAAATATATGGCTTCTTCCTTCTTCCCCATGGCACTACAGCCCCTGAAGGGCCCCGGCCCACCAAGCGACCGCTGCTCACCCCGAAGGCCTGCAGATTACGAGGTGTCGTGTGGTCAGCACGACGAATCCTCTCGGCCGTTATTCTTGGCTTTCTAGACCGCGGCCGCTATCTCACCGTCAGATAGCTCCTCAATTCTAATCACGTAGGCTGAGTGGACGTCGAACCAGCCCTCAGGTCCAGGTAAAAATCCCTGACCTGGCCGAGAATCGAACCCGGGGCCTCCGGGTGAGAGGCAGGCACGCTACCCCTACACCACGGGGCCGGTCGAAATATATGGCTTACGCATTAATAATGTGTATTTAGTTCCGTATATAGAGCGGTAAAGTACGCTAGCCAGGAGGAATACACGTAGCAGCACGTGAAATCCATCAACCAATTCTCCCAGTATAGTGTAGAAACATAGTATAAAATAAGAGTTTAATTATTAATTTAATTAAATTATTGGCAGTTTCGTGCCATGTCATGCGTCCGCCATTTACGCAAAGGGACGCGGGACAAACAGCAAAGAACGGCTAAGCAAGCACTGAGGGAGGCGAGCACATCTACCTGTAACACAGACAGCGCGTGCAGGAGTGAGTATCAAGAGGCAAGGTCGAACAAACATGGCTCCTCTCGCCTTTAAGAAGCAAATTCGGTCATAGCCATACTCGACAAATACGAACCGAGCATAGAGCGTGTTTTGCACGACACTAATAGATAAGTAGAAACAATACTGATGAGAATTCATTATTCCTTGTGTAATCTTGATTAGAACTATACCGGGCGAGTTGGCCGTGCGGTTGAGAGAGCACAGCTTTAAGCTTGCACCCGGGAGATAGTGGGTTCGAACCCGCTGTCGGCAGCCCTGAAGATGGTTTCTCGTGGTTTCCCACTTTTACACCAGGCAAATGCTGATCTGTACATTACATTAAGGCCACGGCCGGTTCCTTCCCACTCCTAGGCCTTTCCTATCCCATCGTCGCGTAAAACCTATCTGTGTCGGTGCGACGTAAAGCAAATTGTTAAAAACGTTAATAGATCATTTTTGCTGGTTGCTTTACGTCGCACCGACACAGATAGGCCTTATGGCGACGATGGGATAGGAAAGGCCTAGGAGTTAGAAGGAAGCGGCCGTGGCCTTAATTAAGGTACAGCCCCAGCATTTGTCTGGTGTGAAAATGGGGAACCACGGAAAACCATCTTCAGGGATGCCGACAGTGGGATGCGAACCCACTATCTCCCAGATGCAAGCTCACAGCCGCGCGCCCCTAACCGTACGGCCAACTCGCCTGGTGTTAATAGATCAGAACTATAATGTATCTCTAATCAAGTTACTTAATAAATTACCTTTACACCCTACATGCAGTGTTGCCAACTCAGCGGATTTCCCGCCAAATCTGGCGTATTTTAAAATAGAACAGCGGATAAATTTTCCATTTAGCGGACAGCGGATTTTTTGACGGATTTTCGAACTTCTTTTAGCGATTTTCAGCGGTAACAATATCGCCTTTCATTACAAGGGGAAAAAATAATATTGAACTTACTACGGCATAATAGTCTACTTATTCCCGTTGTATTGAACTTATGCTGCATACAGTGACTCGTTTTCTAGACCATCTCTGGCCCACAGCCTCAGTCAGAATTTGTTACAATCGTTACTGTACTCTTGATGAGCAGAATAGTGTCGTGTTTGATAACGTGTTTTTTTTTTTTGACATCAGGATCTTTTTGGTACGTCGATATGTCGAAATAATAGGTTAAAAAGTTGTCAGATATTTCGTAAAGAGATGTGAAATAATTAAACTTTAAAAGATTAGTCAGTTGAGCTTCCCAATGATCCCAAATACCGACGGTACTTCTATTGGCAGTGCAATTTAAATGCGAAATTGTTTGATATTATTTATTTCCTCACTTATCAAAAACAATGAAAACATTAATGCAAGTGAAAATAACTTCCGAAATAGTTTTGAAAATTTCCTATGTGCTTTGCTGCTGTGAACTGCCAGCGTATACTTCGAAAAACAATGGTACCATTTGGCTTCATATGAAACCACCCGGACCTCAACCCAGCGCATTTGCTTCAGAGCATGTAGTGCAGGGATGAGAAGATGATGAACTCCTGTTCTGAAACTGGTGAGTGTTGAGTTTATCTCTTTAAAACAGCTGGTATATGCTATTTAGAAATTTAGCGGAATTTAGCGGATTTTCAACTAAAATTTGGCGGAGAATATATTTATGGGTTGGCAACACTGCCTACATGGCCATGGTTTTCGCCCTATATGTCCGTACCATTAAGGGATTTCCTAGAATATTAAAATGAACAGGTATTTCTATCGAACTGTGAAATCCTTATTCTCTTCACACTCGTAATGCTGGTAAATAATGTCAAGCTCGTTATTTCCATGGATTTCGCTACAGTTTTGCACCTGTCGAAAAATAAGTAAATTTCGCTTTAAACTGACCTTATCGCTTTAATTCTGTTATTCACAAAAACAAAATCACGATTTTCTTAACAAGAATCATATGATTCGTTATGATATCAAAAACTATTCTAAAAAATTTACACAATTTCGTTACATGATACGAAAACCACTTCCAGGATGGCTGAGGTGGGAATCGAACCACCTCTACTCAGTTGACCTCCCGAGGCTGAGTTGACCCCGTTCCAGCCCTCGTACCATTTTTCAAATTTCGTGGCAGAGCCGGGAATCGAACCCGGACCTCCGGGGGGTGGCAGCTAATCACGGTTCTCTAGGTAAAGAAAATTCCATAGAAAGAGACTTGTAACTCATAGAGAAACAAATCCATAACAATCAAATAGAAAATACTCAAAACATTACAAAAATAAATGCTGAACACTGAAGGAGAAATGGGAATAAAATACTCGGCCTGACTCAACCAATAAAGATCAGAAGGGTATTACTGAAGGAACGACATTTTAAAATAATCGACGACCGCACACATACACTCCCTCCCCCCGCCCCCACAATCTACTCACAAACAAAATAAACACAATTCACTAATCAGTCATTTAAAATAATATTTTTTTCGTTCGTTCGTTCGTTCGTTCGTTCGTAATCTGTTTACCCTCCAGGGTTGTTTTTTTCCCTCGGAATCAGCGAGGGATCCCACCTCTACCGCCTCAAGGGCAGTGTCCTGGAGCTTCAGATTTTTGGGTCGGGGATACAACTGGCGAGAATGACCAGTACCTCGCCCAGGTGGCCTCACCTGCTATGCTGAACAGGGGCCTTGTGGAGGGATAGGAAGCTTGGATGGGACAGGCAAGGAAGAGGGAAGGAAGCGGCCGTGGCCTTAAGTTAGGTACCATCCCGGCATTTGCCTGGAGGAAAAGTGGGAAACCACGGAAAACCACTTCCAGGATGGCTAAGGTGGGAATCGAACCCACCTCTACTCAGTTGACCTCCCGAGGCTGAGTTGACCCCGTTCCAGCCCTCGTACCACTTTTCAAATTTCGTGGCAGAGCCGGGAATCGAACCCGGACCTCCGGGGGTGGCAGCTAATCACGCTAACCACTACACCACAGAGGCGGACAAAATATATTTTTGCTCAAGTAAATTCCTACTCAGTCAGTCACTTATTCACATTAGTTTCATGTGTGAGGACTAATGCCACCAGAAAGGAATATCAATATATCGTACTAGACATACCGGTACTTCATCACCATGCTCTAGGCTACCTAGACTCGAACTATAAACCGTGCACAAGCTCAGTCACAAAGCCAGAACCTTGGCACTTCTGCCCAGCCAGTCAGTTTCAGTATACGGCCCATCGATCCAGAGGTAAGGAAAGGTAAGGGTGTATTCTGCCCGAAGACAGGTCAAAACCTCCGCAGAGGTGTGCCTGAGCCGGAGTTTATGTACGGTAGGGTTGCCAGTTCCTTTCCGCTCCTCCATTCCCTTACCCCCCACCAACAGCGCGTGGCAACCCATCCAAATCTTCACCACGCCCAATGTTGCTTAACTTCGGAGATCTCACAGGATCCGGTGTTTCAACACGGTTACGGCCGTTGTCTTGATGCAGAGGAAGGACCATATTGTTTGGACCACCAGGCTCGCTGCCTCTCATAGCTGACAGCTCCTTATTTCGTGTCACCCGACTGAGTGAACCCCATTCCAGCCTTCAATCCATTATTAAAATACCTCAACTGGCTGACAATCGAACCCAGAGCCTCCGGGTAGGAGACACTCACGCTATTCCTACTGTACACTCACTACGTGGCTTGCCTCTGCTTCCCGTAAGGACAATGAAGACTGGAGAGTGCTCACAGAAGGAAATATAGAAGAAAAGAAAATGAATTTTCTTACATGATATGCAGAAAAATCGTTGGTGGATACAACATATGGTGGATACAACATATGAGTAGAAAGGTTCAGTGATAAATAATAATAATAATAATAATAATAATAATAATAATAATAATAATAATAAAGGCGTATGGCCTCCGAAGAGGCCGGTGCAGGTCTTTCGAGTTGACTCCTTATAGGCGACCTGCGCGTCTGTGATGATAGGACCCTACCTATGATGGATTCCAATGATGAAGACGGCACACATACTCAGTCCTCGAGCCATCGGAATTAACAAGTGAAGGAAAAAAATCTCCGACCCTGCCGGGAATAGAACCCGGGGCGCCCTAGACCAAAGGCGAGCACGTTAACCGTTCAGCCATGGAGCCGGATTATGAGAAATGTATAAATCTGATGATTTCATGGCTACGGAAAGTTCAAGGAGAAAGCACGATCCTTCATTTCGGATGGTATCTGACGCTTTGCGAAGCGTCTCTGTGTGTCGTGGAGGAGAAAGATCCAGTCAACAAGAGAATTAAAATGAAAAAAACAAGGAAGTATCTGAAAGAAGGTAGAATTAGGACATATTTACGAATACAGAGGGGGAGAAATATGAACTACTTGACGACGGCAACACCACAGATGTAATTTGCCCGCATCTCTATGAAAAAAAATCACATTTGAATATCGAGGACCAAGACATTATCAGCTCTTTTACCTTATATTATTTTGTTTCTTGGGTACTAAAATATTTGTTGAAAGTGGAAGCAGTAAGAAAGTGAAGTATAATATTGTTGCTGAAGTATCATTATAGAGACCTGAGACTTCGTGGTCAACAGTGCCAATCAATAGAGCCGTAGAGAGAAATGAGAAATCCAAGGAAGCTGATGTGCAGAAGGAAATATTTACAGAGATACTGTAAGTATCCGTGGACAAAATATAAACCAAGTTAGTGTGGGTTATGCGTTGTATTTTCTGGCTGAGTGCTAGAATTTAGAAGAAATGGTCCCACTTTTCAATTCAGTTATACTCACGAAGCCACGAGCATCCTACTTCATCACTCGTACCAGGAATCAAACCTAGGCCAACGAAATGGGAGCTAATCCTCAAACCACGATGGTGACTGAGAAGAAGGAACTTTATAAAGATGGTGGATATTCTTAAAATCGTATTCATAATAATGTTACTGTTTCAGTTGTTATAAATTTTAAGAGGTTGAGGGGTCGGAATTGTGTACGCTAACTTCAAGACAACAATGCGGAGTTCCCTTCCCCTTCTTGTTCTTCTTACCGGGCGAGTTGCCCGTGCGGTAAGGGGCGCGCTGCTGTGATCTTGCATCTGGAAGATAGTGGATTCGAACCCCAATATTGGCAGCCCTAAATATGGTTTTCCGTGGTTTCCCATTTTCACACCAGGCAAATGCTGGGGGCTGTTCCTTAATTAAGGCCACGGCCTATTCCTTCACACTCCTAGGCCTTTCCTATCCCATCGTCACAATAAGACGTATCTGTATCGGTGCGACGTAAAGCAAATTGTCTTCTTCTTATTATTATTATTCTCTTCTCTTCTCTTCTCTTCTCTTCTCTTCTCTTCTCTTCTCTTCTCTTCTCTTCTCTTCTCTTCTCTTCACAGAAGTTTGGCCCCCATTATTAAGGGCTTCCCCCGCGATTTTGTGTTTCCCGGATCAGGGCTGTCGTATATTGGATACCTTCCGAGCGTCCGCGCCTAGGATAATATTCTCCACCCACGTCCATGTTTCCACTCTATCTTGCCTTCTATGATCAGTTCACCATGCTATAGACTATTTGCCATTTCAGAAGATGAGAAAGAAATAGGCTGCCTTCCAGCGTGTTGCGAAAGTTAACACTTCCCATGATCCCCCAAGTGACTGGGTACCTCATTGTTGGTGACGTGGTCCATTCTTGGAATCTTCAATATTCTACAGTGTATCTATATTTCGGAAGCCTGCAGTCGACATATTCACGGTTAGGTGTGACATTTCTTTCTCTCTCTCTCCCTCTCTACAGAAATGCCCGAACGGCGAGCTTCTCGTATCTGTGCATCGTAAAACAGATACAGTGCTCATGGTACTAGAACCCCCAAGGGCTCTGACCTACCAAATGACCGCTGCTCATCCCGAAGGCCTGCAGATTACGAGGTGATGCGTGGTCAGTGCAAGGATAAATCACCTCGGCCGTTATTCTTGGCTTTTCGCACCGGGTCTCCTATCTCACCGTCAATAACTCCTCAACTGTTCTCACGTAGGCTGAGTGATCTCGAACCACCCCTCAGATCTAGGTAAAAGTCCTCTGGCCTAGTCGGTAATCGAACCCGGGGCGTTCGGGTAAAAGTCAAGCTCACCACCTGTAGACTGATGCTCCGACAGCATTATTTTGACGTCAAAAATAATAACGTGCCAGAAAAGTCGTTCAGGGAACTTGTCAGTTACCGTATATTCATGCACCTGGAGAGGTAATTGACTAAATTACTTTCCCTAGTAATATCGGAGCATTTTGTGGGGAGACATGACAAGAATAAGATCAAACTTTGTTATGATTTACCTTGCACTCGTTAGAGAGATGATTTACTTGTCATCTTTGGACTAGTGAAGGCAATATAACGTTTTTGGAAATCTTAGCCTTTCACATCAGTAGTTCAAGTCGCTAGAAATGTTTTATAACTTTAGTTATCTGGTTGTTTTGCCGATGATCTCTGATTAGAACTTCGACAGCTACAAGAACATTCCAACTTGAAACATACTTCCAACTTATAAGGTACACATCGCAGAGAACAGGTGTGGCTAATTGGACAACGGCGGTAACCGAACCCATAATGATGGCCAAAACCTGCCAAGAAAACGGACTGCAATGCAAAACCATGTATACAGAAACATCATTAATTGGTTGCTGGGTACGATCCCTTTTCAGTCCAATGATACTTCAAGGTGCTCAAATACGCCAGCTTCATGTCAGTAGATTTACCAATACCCAAAAGGTAAAATTCCGGCACTTTGTCGTCTCTGAAAATTGTAGAAATGTATAGAGAGACGCGAAACCAAACCATTATTATTATTATTATTATTATTATTATTATTATTATTATTATTATTATTATTATTATTATTATTTACTCTGCTGACCACATTAGAGCAATTGATCCTACATACTTCCGTTACCAAGATAGTAGATTCGATCCTGGTGGAATTCGATGACATTTGAGGGTGTTTATATGTGCCATGTTTAAATCCCTGTCTTGGCTTCCAACACATTAAATAACTCCTGTGGCACAAAATTCAGGAACTCTAACGTCTCTTAAAATCCACAGCAATAAAAATGCCGTTCACCTTACATCATTATTATTGGTTAACTATTACTGTATGTTTAAATATTTGGCTGGTATTAATAATATTCATTTCCTCTTGATGTAAATTTTTATCTTTTCAATTACAACGTTGTAAAATTTTAAATTACGTTATTTTATTCATAAAAATACTTTTTTTCATGTTTAATGTTGGAGATATTTTTTTACCGTTTCTGCAGAACATCTTGGGCGGTTAGGTCGAATTGGGGAAGTGCGCCTTGCTAATAAGAAGTGAAGCGCCTACAGTACAGACCGCCCATCTAACAGAGGTGCTGTGTGGGATGCCTGCCGTGAGATATTGCCCGGACGAGTTTAAGGTAATGCACTGGAAACATTATTTAACAGCCTATTTTCTCATGAAAGCTATGAAACATAGCTACCATTTTACTGCTAAATTGACAAGTATAATTCATCCCGTTTTAATGCAGTTAGAAATCTTGATGTTAGTATTTTGTAACCGTCTTGAGTTCACGTCGGGAACATTAGTTCATTGGAGGTACTATACAAAGAATCCCTTTGTGGCGAGATGTAGTGTTTACAGTGCACTATCTCTTCTGGTATGGGCTAGAATAATTAGTTACTTTAATTTACCTGTCTCGGTCTCAGACTCATCCTCGGTTTCGACAATATGAAAGTGACTGAAGTATGAGCTATGCTAGTAATACAATTTCTTATGCAGTCAGTCCCTGTTATGAACGGTGTGAAAATATCGCTCATAGGGTCGGTTGGTGCATGCATTTCAGTGGGATTGAAAGACTGATATGTAATAGCAACTTCTGTCCCGGTGTGGAAAGCAACGGGTAACTATCTCACTCCTCATGTTTTTAGTATGCCTCTTCAGTGACACCTAAGCTATCTGTGACAGCTATTGGCGGAGCTGTGGAGGATCAAACCAGCCTTCGGGCTGAATACCCGACTTACAACATACCATAACAAGTTATCGACATAAATAAAATGTTTTATATGTTTTTACGCCCGGTAAACAGCATTCTTTCATAGATATAGGTTATATGAAACGTCTGAATGTGGTTCCTTCATGGTCATGTTTCACAAACTAATATATTACTTTGGTTTCTCAATAGCTAACCGACTGTTGACCATCGAAACTACTGTGTTGTTACTCATAAGTAGAGTCCGGATTATTAGGTGCTGATAGGTTAGAATGCAAACTTACTTAAGCCAGTAACAAGTATACCCTACACTGTACAACGGTTATGCTATGAGATTTGCATAGATATTAGGGGTGCAGCCTATAGAACTCCTTGAATTTATGCTACTCTTCCTACACTTTGGTACAACGGGTTGCATAACACTTCCTACAAACCAAATTACTTTGCATTCTAACCTATTACCACCTACAAATCCGAGGTATACTCATAAGTTACGAGCTTCAAGGTGTTAAATCAACTCCAGTAATAATTAAATAAATATAGAACTGATGTGATCTGATTAAAAATGGTCCATAATTGACCAATATTTTTAAGATAACCAACTTGTTATTATCCAGATTGTGTTCTACGGCTGTTAATAATTTTAAGCCTATAATCCGTTTTATTAGTATCAATAGAGCATGACCAAATTGTGTTTAAAGAACAAGTTAAAACTAAGTATAATTGGGAGTATTGTTATTTTTTTCTTTGAAAAACACATCATGGTAATTTAGTCTGACCAGGAAAAAAATATTCAGTCACTTGCCAAATAAAGTGTGCACCATTAAGAAGCCATCGCAAAGGCACATAAACGGGTTTCAGGTCCAGGATATTATATACAGAAAACTGTATAATATTGTACCACACCACGTAATTATGCGAGGTAACAAATAAATGACCGCCTGTTGGTGGGGGACGCAGATGAAGAATATACACACGCTATCCCCTGACTGTCGTAAGAGGCGACTAAGAGGGGCCCAAGGGGCTCTCAACTTGGGAGAGTGGGTTGGCGACCACGGGGCCCTTAGCTGAGTCCTGGCATTGCTTCCACTTACTTGTGCCAGGCTCCTCACTTTCGTCTATCCTGTCCGACCTCCCTTGGTCAACTCGTGTTCTTTTCCGACACCAACGGTATTAGAGCATTCGAGGTCTAGGGAGCCTTTCCTCGTCCGTTACTTCATTTTTCGATGTGACGGATCCGTTCTTTTTTCTTTTTTCTCTCTGTTTACCCCCTGTGGATGGGGGATGCAGACGAAAAATACGCCCACAGTATCCGCTGCCTGTCGTGAGAGGCGACTAAAAGGGGCGACCAAGGGATGATTTTATTAAAACCATGAAACTACTTTTGATTGTACCATCTCGCGGTGAACACCATGTGTCGCCTTTACTTGCGAGTACTACCACTATATTAGGTACACCAGAGGTTTGTGATTAGTAGCAACAGAGAGTGGTTCACTGTGGGTTTCCAGTACCCGTGATTAGTACCATTGTGAGAAACACCACGGGTCTGGGCGTTGCCTGTGATTAGTACCACTATATGAGCGACACCGTAGGTCTGCATTGCCTGTGATTAGTACCACTATATGAGCGACACCGTGGGTCTGCGTTGCCTGTGATTAGTACCACTATATGAGCGACACCGTGGGTCTGCGTTGCCTGTGATTAGTACCACTATATGAGCGACACCGTAGGTCTGCATTGCCTGTGATTAGTACCTACTATATGAGGAACACCGCGGGAATTCCGGCGTCCGTGATTAGTACGCCTAGGTGAGGAACACCATCGGTTTGCGTTGCCTGTGAGTGGCGCCATTATGTTAAGAACACCGTAGGTCTGCGTTACCTGTGCGACGTACAGTACTTGTGAGTTGTACCATCATGTATGGAATACCGTGAGTCTTCGCTACTTTTGATTAGTACCCCAACATGACAAATACTATGGTTCTACTTTACTAGCGATAAGTACATTATAAGGGGCCATTGACCTGGATTTCGGACCCCTTTGGACAACAAGCATCCTCTATTCAGGATTGTGTTTTATAAGTGCTCCCTTGATCAGTAATACTATTTTATGATAGTTTTTTGGTCGGATCCACTGATTGTTTTAAATTCATATCCATCCATTTTTAAATTTGGTCAGTGGATGATTTTTAATTTTTAATTTGGCATTACATTTCGTACCATTATGGGCCGACGACCTAGATGTTAGGCCACTTTAAACAACAAGCATCAACAAATGCATGAAGGATGCAATTAGTACGGCGTTGAACTACCCGTGGTACGGGCGGCAATACGGTCAGGCATGTTAAAAGACGTCGGATTTGCTCCTGAGGAATATCCTACCACAGGTGGTGCAACTGACCCCCTAAATCTGCCTTAGTTGCCGCTGGTGGAGTTGCCGTCCAATCTGGTCCCAACCCTTCTTGCTTGGTGAGAATTATGGAAGCCTTGCTGGCCAAGAAAACTTTTTGACATCACGAAGTCAGACCAGAGGTACCCGTACTATGTGAGATCGGGTATCATCTTACTGGTAAACGGCGTTCCCGAGCTGCACCAAGAAAGGAAGCTCACACGATCGCTGAATGTCCCTGATGTATCTCCGCGGCGTCAGGGTTCCGCAAATGAAATGAAATGTCGTATGGCTTTTAGTGCCGGGAAATCCCAGGACGGGTTCGGCTCGCCAGGTGCAGGTCTTTCTATTTGACTCCCGTAGGCGACCTGCGCGTCGTGATGAGGATGAAATGATGATGAAGACAACACATACACCCAGCCCCCGTGCCATTGGAATTAATCAATTAAGGTTAAAATTCCCGACCCGGCCGGGAATCGAACCCGGGCCCCTCTGATTCGAAGACCAGTACGCTGTGTACTAGGACACCTCTCGTTGGGGTGGTGTACCGCGCTACAATAAACTGTGGGTCATTGCTCTGGCCAGGACATTTCAAGTCTCGAATTCGGCAGCCATCTGAATCCAGACAGAACCGCGATTCGTCGTTGAACACCAATCGTCACCAGTCTGCAAGCTGCCATGGTGCCCATTCCGACCCACGTGCTCGGTGATGCTCAGGTCTAGTGGCAGACACGATGACACGTCCTACTTTGCTAGTCGCCTGGATATTGCAATGGTGGACACAAGCGTGTGCCCAGGTACCGTGACATGTTTCTGGATGGTCCGCAGCAACGGCTGTGGAATGTTTACTGCACTAAGAAACGATCCTCCCTTCTATTGGTCCGCCGGGTTCGCGTGTGAGAATCCTCGCGTTTCCACTAGTCCACCCTTAGTGTACTGAGAACGGTTCAAGTGGCGAGCAAAGCACCGAAGAGTCCAACCTGCCTGTCTTAGTTCGACAATGCAGCCTGACTCAAACACACCTAGCTGGTGAAGGCTCGTCGAATTGGCCGTCGGTTAATGCTGCGTGTTCTGCCAGCTCTGTGGCCAACACTGTCACTAAGACCTTATTCGGTGGCTTGCATATAGGAATGAGAGAAAGAGATGTATGCCTCTTAGTGGTACTTCCGCAAAACCAATCAGCATTAAACTCAAATGGGACATACATCAGCCTATGACGATATTGTGTGGGTACGTTCGTTGTACTTGCGCGATTTTTTATTGTGCTCACTTTGTTTGCAAATGAGTGTACGTTCATTGAAGTTTAAATTATTACTAACCGAAACGCGCCAAAACATGACGATTAGAGGGGTGAATATTTAGTGAAGGATTTCCATATACAAGACATTCTTTGTACAATTACTTTCGGACAGCATTGCAACTTTAAGGACGTCAAAAGTTCTCACTCTTGCCATTCCAACATATGCCATGGCTGAAAATTGGTTGAGGTAAATCGAAACCTGCAAGTCCCAGTGTTTCCCCTTGAGCTTTATTTATCATACTTCAAAATGCCAACTGAATTGGAAATTGGTGCCACTTAAAAAATAAAATGGAAATGTTTGCTCTGATGGAGTTAAATAATCTCGCACCGTATGCCTGAGCGCTCCCACAGGCCAAGTGGCCTTGGTTTAATGGGGATAATGAGAATGCAATATTTTTTTAATAATTTATAGATGTAATACCGCAGACTTTTTTAACGACGCCAGAAATCTGTAGACTCAGAGCTTTCATCAGAGACCAGAGTCAGTCCATTCAGCTGTTCTCTCAAACTGAGGGTAATAAGTCAGGCTATGTTTTAAATATATAGATAATCGGAGGAATACAGGAAGAGAAATGTATAGAAAGCAAAAAACGAAGATACAGTGCATGTAGCTAGTAGTACATGAGGAGGTATCCATGACTCTATAACTTCCAGAATAGTCAACGTGAAATACTCTCGACAAACCACGAGTCCACCCCTGACCACTCACTTATGTAGACCACAGTGGGGAGACGTCATACCAGACGGCGCATGAGTGCGCGCATGCGTGTGTGCTCTTTAGAATTCCCGCTTCGCACATGCCCGGCAGTGGACCAGCAGGTGGCCTTGAAGTACTGGCAAGCGCTTTGGCCAGTCAGAATTTTTCTTTAATAATTTAAAAATATAGGCCTACGGCAAGAAATGCTTATGCTTTTTAAGAAACACTGCAAATCTAGAGGCGAAGGGCCTTCGTCAGAATGCTTTACGATGTCAATCGGTTCATCTGTTCTCTCAAACTCGCGGTTACAAAAATCAGACTAGTGTTTTAAATACACAGATAATCATTTTATTATTATTATTATTATTATTATTAGTATTATTATTAGAGCCTTCGTGGGTCAGGTGGCGGGGAGGCTCTGACTTCTGGGTTCCGTGGTTCAAATCCCGGTCACTCCAAATGAGATTTGTGCTGGACAAAGCGGAGACGGGACAGATTTTTCTCCGGGTACTTCAGTTTTCCCTGTCATATTTCATTCCAGCGACACTCTTCAATATCATTTAATTTAATCTACGCAAGAGGAATGCGGCAAACTTCGGCAGCCGGCACAATTCAGATCCTCGCCGCTAGATGGGGGCGTTATTCATTCCATTACTGACCCTGTCGAATGACTGGAAAAAGGCTGAGGATTTAAAGGATTATTATTATTATTATTATTATTATTATTATTATTATTTCTATTATTATTGCTATTATTATTATTATTATTATTATTATTATTATTATTATTATTATTATTATTATTACACTGTATAGACCATACCCAAGATCTCGTTTCCCAGACGTAGTAAGAATCTACATTTAGTGTAGAACAAGAAAGAGTAAATACGGTCGGCGGATGCAGAGTGCGTCTAGGCCCACAAGTGACCATGGCTGGTCCGTGGTCCGACAGCTCTGCAATCCGACCGACCAACCGAGCAGAGGACGAGTGGCCATGGCTCTACGCCTCTGTATTCGGAAGACGATGAGGCCTCGTCCTGAGAATTGTTTTCCGTGGTTTTCCATTCTCCTGCACTTAGACGAATGCCGGGATATCTCCTAGTATAGGCCACGGCCGCAAACCCTCTCGCCTTCACAACACATCTCCTTCTCCGATACAAATCTCCTGACCTGATAGACGGCGTCACCGTCTAGGAGGCCCGCCTCACCCCTTCAGGAAGAGAATGAAAACATTTAGTAGTAGTAGAATAAATACAGGCGCAGAAAAAATATGTTTCAGAAAGGAGGCACTAGCTATGAAGTACGGACCACTGTCTATTAAAATATATATCTTAAAGAAGGAAGCCTTAGTTTCCAGTGTAGAGTTATTAACTAAGCAAGGTCTGCGTAGGGGAATAAACATATGTTAAGTAAGAAAATAAAAATAAAATAATATGTTTAAACATATTATTATTATTATTATTATTATTATTATTATTATTATTATTATTATTATTATTATTATTATTATTATTATTATTATTATTATTATTATTATTATTATTGCTTCATATCCACCGACACGGGTAGGTCTTATGGCGATGATAGGACAGGGCTGGGAGAGGTAATGAAGTGACGCGACCTTAAGGTATAACACAAGTATTTTCCTGGTAAGAAAATGAGAAACTACGGAAAGTCATCTTCATGTCTGTTGACAGTGGGGTACGCAAATGCTACCTTCCGAATGTAAGCTGACAGCTACGTGATCCAGACAGTGTAGCCACTAACTCAGTTTAATGAAATGTAATGTGTAGGTTTGGAAGGTCGATATTCAAGAAAGAAGTGATATATACTAACAATGTTACACTCATTAATTTACTGTTCACTGGTCCTCAGATGCTATGTGAGTGGCTCCTAATTACACTGAGTTATGCTTGAACTAATTTATTTCGTGCCCGGCTGAGTGGCTCAGACAGTTAAGGCGCTGACCTTCTAAACCCAACTTGGCAGGTTCGATCCTGGCTCAGTTCGGTGGTATTTGAAGGTGCTCAAATACGACAGCCTCGTGTCGGTAGATTTACTGGCACGTAAAAGAACTTCTGCGGGACTAAATTCCGGCACCTCGGCGTCTCCGAAGACCGTAAAAGTAGTTAGTGGGACGTAAATCAAATAACATTATTATTATTATTATTATTATTATTATTATTATTATTATTATTATTATTATTATTATTATTATTATTATTATTATTATTTCGTTTGAGGTCAGTGGTGTATGTTAAACGTTTGTAGTTGAGCACCTGCATTGTATGTCCAACCCTTGTCTCGTTTGTCTACGCGATCGGGTATGAAATGAGATTAATATTCGTGACGAGTTTTATAACCGGATGCCCTTCCTGATGTCAACCTTATCACAGGAGTTAATGAGATGAAATGAATGACGTAACATATGATAGTAGGAAGGGAAAGTGTGGAACACGGTGTGCCGGCGCATAGCCTACTCCTGTTGAATATTACCAAGGCTTTACGTCCCCATCCGACGGACGAATCACCATCAGCAGCGTTATATGCCTTCATTCCATACGATCATAGGAGTGAGGTTTGGAATTTAATCCAGACTTTTGGCACACAATATGGTGATTGGAAATTGCATACCACCACCTCTCCTACCCTGCCGGCCAACATTCTGATGGTGATAATTTATTCGACCAACGGGTCTCGAACCGGCCCTTATAGACTTCACGCCTTAACGGACATGGCCACCAAGCGTGTATTGGAAGCTGTATGTATGTGTGCTGGGTATTCACCCCTATGGCTGGTTTCATCCTCCACAGCTCCGCCAACAGCTGTCATAGATAGCCTAGGCGTCACTGAAGAGGCACACTAGGGAAATGAGGAGTGAGGTAGTTTACCGTTGCTTTCCTCACCGAGCCAGAAGTTGCTATTACGTATCAGTTTGTCAAGCCCACTGAAATGCATGCACCAACCGACCCTTTGAGCAATATTTTCATACCATTCATAGCGGGAACTGGCTGCATAAGGAATGGCATCACTAGCAACACTCATACCTCAGTCACTTTCATGTTGTCAAAGCCAAGGATGAGACTGAGACAGGTCAATGAAAGTAACAAATTTGTTCTAGTCAATACCAGAAGACATAGTGCACTTTAAACACTACATCTTGCCAGCAAAGACATATTGGAAGCTAGTAATTGAAAAATATGGAACTGGAATGCCTTCAATTAGCGATTTTCTAAAATTCACTTATAAATAGATTTTTAAAGGTAATAATGTATGTATATTGATTTTATGTAAGTATTTTTGTAGGCAGTAAACATATTGGTAAGTACTACACTTCATTATGTAACTCATGAGAACTGACACAATGATTTTGTCTTTAGGATTGCAACACTTACAAAAAAATTACTTATGAAAAATCATTTTTTTAAATGAAGGCTTATTCCCACGCTTTTCCTACAACCTGATAGAGTCTCGGGTGCGAAATAAGTCGCACATGTCGACTGGCCCTGTTCTACGTGCGAATTCCCTTCCTCACTCCAGCTTCTTGTGTATAGGTGTGTATTCGCTATTGCATGTTTATGTGCTGGTTTGTAGTATAATATGTTGTGCGTATATGAAGTGGTGTCCGTTGGGACAAAAATACCCAGTCCCCGAATCAGAGGAATATATAGACACCATTAAAATCCCAACTCGGCCAAGAATCCAATCCTGGACACTCATCCGGAAACCTCGACGTTGACCGTTCAGACAAGGAGCTAGACAAAATAATAAGAAGAAGAATAATTGTTACGGAAATGAAATATCGTGGTTTCCAGAGGTGTAAGAAGGTGCCGGTGTGAATGGGTGAATAGAGAAAAGATCAGAGTAGGCTATAGTTTAAAATACTAAATTTTGAAATTTTATTCCCTTCCCCCTTTTTTCCTTTTTTAAAATTTGATAGATAATCTGAGTAAGTAACAATAATAACAGTTCAGTAGCTCGTCAGTTCGTATAACAAGGTTGTACTATAAGTCCAGACCAGGTACAACAATTTACAAATAATGAGCGTTCTAGCTCTGAAGGTACACTATATCAAAGAAAATTGCTCCATCAATTACACTTTAGGAGACTGAGCTCCAAAATTTACTACAGTCCTGCCTCTCAAAGGAACACGTTTCTTATCCAACCTTTACACTAGATAACTTCTAAAACAGTGGTTGCTGTCATTTCTGCTCGACAGTCTGATCTACAATTATTGTCTATAAATAACTAGAATTTAAACAGGGGCAATAAGTGCCCATACTAAATGGCCTAAATGTACAGAAAGAAAAGGTTTAAGAAAATCAGCCATGAACAGAATGCCACGAGGCGAAACACATGCAGTCCTTTTGAAATACACTTTAAACCTTATGGCCCGAAGTTACAGAAGCTAAGCCTATACTACAGAGGGTGACTAGATGGTGAAAATATTAAGTTCCAAAATATTGTTAAAAATCTTGAGTTTTAGAATATCATAGTCGCCCCCATACCAAGTTGAATGTGAATTAATACAGGGTGAACACTCTTTATTCCCTAAGGTTTATCTTTCCCAGCAGGGATTTGAATACAGTCCTTAGACTTGCCTGAAAAATCTACACTTAAACGGTGATATTAAACTTTAAAAATTTACATTAAGAAGTAATTTTGAAACCTTCGCCTCAAGTTAACTTTCTGGGGATGTCACATTTTTAAAAGATGTCTGCCATTACCTTGAGCTGGTGGGCCTTCTGACGACGGGCGAGGCTGCCCTTGCCTCCACTTACACTGTATGTACTCTAGACTGGAGCGATGAAAAAGACACAACGACCCAAAAGCGCCCAGCTTATGTAGCAGAGGGGAAAGTTCCAGAACTCTCTAGGCAGAATGCCTGTATACACCACCAATTATAATTGGCTACAAAAATATTTGAGGGGCTGCCTGGCCGAGGCGGTAAAGGCGTGCTCGGTTCGCCCGGAAGGACGTGGGTTCGAATCCCCGTCAGGAAGTCGTAAAATTTAAGAAATGAGATTTCCACTTCCGGAGGTGCATATGGCCCTGAGGTTCACTCAGCCTACACCAAAAATGAGTACCAGGTTAATTCCTGGGGGCAAAGGCGGCCGGGCGTAGAGCTAACCACTCTACCCCATCTAGTGCCGAGGTTACGGTTGGTGGAAGCCTTTACCTTCCACCCCTCCAAGGGCCTCCATGGCCTGTACGGAGAAGACTTTGCTTTGCTCTTTGCTTTGCTTTACAAAAATATTTACAAAAATTTCTGATTGGTCTATAACATAAGAAGGAAGCCTTAGCAGTGCTGCACATAAAAAGACAAATTTACAAACACTTAAGGTTTACCAATTTAGGCAATATTAAATTCCCTTAAAAAATTATTTGTCCGTCCTTCCGCCAGAGGGGACACACAAGTCGATAGTAGAGACATCTGAAGATTAAAGGTATACACAGTTTCAGATTCATAACACAGATGGCCTTCTAGTAGGCACGCAGTTCAAATGAACGGAGAAGATGTACCTTCGGTACAATAATAATAATAATAATAATAATAATAATAATAATAATAATAATAATAATAATAATGAAACTATAAGACCCCCAGGGTTTTCAAGAAAGGCCAAAGTTGAAGGCGGGAAAGACGTGGACGGAGGAAAGGAAAAAGCAACATCGGCAACGAATGGAGGAGCACTGGGCGAAGATCAAAGCCCAGAGAAGGTAGCTGACATAACGTGGTACTCAGTAGGCCGATACAAGCAAATAATAATAATAATCATCATCATCATCTCCTTTTTCAATTTTTCTTTTGTCTCTTTTCTAATACGCTGTGGGGGGGATGCGGTTGTGAATTGTGACGCACACGTGAACATTGTTGGACAGAGATTGCTGTCTGCAGGAGAGAAGCAGTTTGATTGTTATAGAGCTTACCTTGTGATCGTTTACAGCTCATCAAGTGTCTTCGACCTGCCAGAGACAGTTTCTGTCCAGTCAAATATCCTGCAGATATTGCAATGCCCACTTGATCCGCTCTCAGCTTGGCTTTCTCGGTGGCTCTTCTCATACCTGACAGCTCCTAAATTGACGTTGGTATACTTAGTTCCAACGCTCTGAACAGAATTCAAGTCATATAGCATAAGCCGGGAACAGCACTTGGTATTTACATAAATGGTGCAGTTAGACGCCACTCTTCTGACATCGTCTTGCCTAACTTGTATCAGGAAACTTGAAAGTTATGGAATTGCCAATACTGATATCGCTAACTCTGCTAGGAAGTTTTCTGGATGGTGGTATGCAATCTTAATCCCTTTAATGCTCCTCTCCGTATGCTACAGTTTATCTACAGCGCTGATTGTCGGCTGAAGTTCTGCTAGCAGCACGAGACAATGTACAAAAGTTCGATACTAGCGATGAGAAGAACCATCTGCAGTGTGGTTTCCTATTTTCTGCTCGTGTTTCCACTCACCGTCTGGGAAGACATCTATCAATACTATGGAACATTCAGACAATATTATCACGACGAGTACCATGCTCACACAAAGAACTGATAACTTACTTTCCCTCTTTGGCAGCTGAAAAATTTAAAAACAAGTCTTCCCCCTCACGAAAGGCACATGGCCTTCTGGTTCACTGAACCTACGCTAGAAATGAGCACCAGGTTAATTTTTGTGAGGAGGGGGCAAAGACAGCTCTTTTAGAGGATGTATTGGTTTATGTCAGCCGGCCCCGTGGTGTAGGGGTAGCGTGCCTGCCTCTTACCCGGAGGCCCCGGGTTCGATTCCCGGCCAGGTCAGGGATTTTTATCTGGACCTTAGGGCTGTTTCGAGGTCCACTCAGCCTACGTGATTACAATTGAGGAGCTATCTGACTGTGAGATAGCGGCCCCGGTCTCGAAAGCCAAGAATAACGGCCTAGAGGATTCGTCGTGCTGACCACACGACACCTCGTAATCTGCAGGCCTTCGGCTGAGCAGTGGTCGCTTGGTAGGCCAAGGCTCTTCAAGGGCTGTAGTGCCATGGGGTTTGGTTTGGTTTTTTTTATTGGTTTATGTCAACGTCTCCAAGGCTCTTCGGGGCCAGAATGAATGTGGCTTTTCTTCGTTTTATATCTGATTTTTTAATACTAAATTCCCTTCTCGTTACGAAAATATTCATCGTCTGAAAATTTCCCAGTGCCTGGGTAGAAACGCGACCGAGAGAGAAAAGCATATCACCACAGGGATTCTTTAATTAGTTAATGTGCGAAGGTTTATCTATACTTCGTCCATAAAAGAGTCTGCTGCTATACTTTAGGACGAATTTAAATGATAAAATTCGCTACGATTTGCCCTGTGTGTATAACATGACAGACCTACCCGAGTTTACTAGCATGTTGTGTATTGGTGAAACATACATACTGAGTGGTTCAGACGGCTGAGGCGCTGGCCTTCTGACCGCAACTTGGCAGGTTCGACCTCGGCTCAGTCCGGTCGTATTTGAAGGTGCTCAAATACGTCAGCCTCGTATCAGTAGATTTGCTGGCACGTTAAAGAATTCCTGCGGGACTAACTTCCGGCACCACGGCGTCTCCGAAAACCGTAAAAGTAGTTAGTGGAACGTAAAGCAAATAACATGATTATGATTATTATTATTATTATTATTATTATTATTATTATTATTATTATTATTATTAAAGAGTTAGGCGACAAATATTTTATTAATTTGACTCTGATTTCTACTTACAGAATTTCAGGCATTTCTTGTGGTAAGAAACGTTAATTCCTCATTCTTTAACAATCTGGTCGTGTAGTAACAAGAATTTAGTCTAAAATAATCGAATTTCTTGCATCACGTAACGAAAATCACTCCTTTGTTTTCATGATTCCAAAGGATTATCGTTTTATTTCAGTTAAGTTCAGGAAGATATGAGAGGTGAAGCTGAAAATGAGAAACCCTGAGTCTAAGATTCCACAATATGACGGAACTCAGAACAACGCAAAAATCTCTAGAGGAAGGTTGTATTTAGTTAGGGCCCCGTGATCGTTACACAGATGTTTCTCACGCTTAGAAATATATTGTTTAGTTGGGATGTTCCCTCACTCCAAAACTTGGGCTGAATGGTCAGCGTAATGGCCTTCTGTCAGAGGGTCGCCGAGTTCTATTCTCGGCTGGGCCACGGATTTTAGTTGTTTCAATTTAGTTCCGCTGGTCTTCACACACAGCTCATTTATCAACCATCACGGGAACACGATACAGTCCGCGACGGTTGGCATCGCAAAGGGCATCCAGTCGTAAATGGGGCTATGTCAATGAGTGTGACACAGATTACACGTTCGACAACGCCAGGGTATTGGGAAGAATGACACTGAAAGAAAGATAGAAGGAAATATGCCTCAGTTCTATTCCTCTTTGGGTCGTTTTCACTGATTTATACATTCCCCTTTGGTTGGTTATCCCTTCCCTTACTTAATCTTAGTATTTTCAAGAGATATCCATTACGTCAGTGCTGCTAGCCCTTATCATCGACTATGCTGCATCGTCGTATTTCTTTACACATCACTCAAGCTGTCAAGATGATGGCCCGTG
Organism: Anabrus simplex; assembly: GCF_040414725.1. Taxonomy (NCBI): domain Eukaryota; kingdom Metazoa; phylum Arthropoda; class Insecta; order Orthoptera; family Tettigoniidae; genus Anabrus; species Anabrus simplex. The sequence continues at coordinate 487,911,097 of NC_090265.1, forward strand.
GCCAGTGACCATAACATGTGCACTGGTAATTACTCATAATCACATGACGACCTTCGTACGATCATGTCTTGGATGTTGGTTCAATAGGAAATTTTCCCTCCTTTTAACGTATACTACGTCTGTAGTTTCGGAACCGTAAAATCGAAATATTATCTTAACTGCATCTGTGACATTTTAAAAGGGAAAGATCAACGTATCTTCGGTGTGACGTCGTGAGGTGATGCAGTAGTGCTTCAATCTTGAGGTGCTAAAATCGCTGTACTGCGCCGCTAAGAAATAGTGCAGCTGTTGACTCTGGCGTGCTGTCACGTCATGTGAGGTGTCTTTTGATTTGTCTCAGTGGGTTCTACACATTTGAAAAAAAAAAGTCCTGTGAAAACGTCCATTTTTTAAATATCGCGACGTACGGAACATAAATAGCTTTAAAAGAATTAAAAACACATTTGAGAATATAGAGCGGCTTGTCAGCATTCCAAAAAATCCACGATCACCAGTGTCGAGCGTCAAAAAGCTTGTCAAGAGCGTCACAAAGAAAGGCGACGGAGCGTCATCAGTAAGGTTCGGATGTTAAAAAAAAGTCATATTTCATTCCTAAGGTTACTTTACCCGAAATCTGAGAAATAACTGTGAATCATGCGTCCGTGCCCCATTTGCAGCAATTTTATGTTTTATATAAATGCATATTTGGACCATATTTATTCCTTTGGTCATAGGTTGCTCACTTTAGTGACATAAGGTCATATTTGGTTATATTTTGAGAATTTTAATTCAAATTGAGACGTAGTTTTTAACATGGTACATGTTATCTGCGTCGATTTTCAAACACACAATTTCAAAATACTGTAGTGGATATTTCTTTATTTTCTCCTCGCTCGGGTGGGACTGCCAGTACACTCGCCCTCTGGTTTCCGTGGCCTGCGAACAGTCGTTGGTGAGCGAGGGGACGGCATGATTGTGTGATGGCTGCACGAACAGATACTAAAAAGCAGTAGCGGCGATTAGAGGGAGCGAAGGGGGTCATTCTCACCCCCTCTTTGTGCAGAAAAAAATACGTTTTTACTCCATTTTAGCCATCTGAAACTAGGAATTATAGAAAGATGTGAACTCTGTTGTCTTTTCAACAAATGCTTTCCTTTAATATATTTATTTTTTCAGAAAAATAAAACCAAACCAAACCCCACGGCACTTAATGTCCTTAAAAGGGCCTTGGCCTACACAGCAACCGCTGCTCAGCCCGAAGGCCCGCAGATTACGAGGGGTCGTGTGGTCAGCACGACGCATCCTGTCGGCCGTTATTCTTGGCTTTCGAGACCGGGGCCGCCATCTCACCGTCAGATAGCTCCTCAATTCTAATCACGTAGGCTGAGTGGACCTCGAATCAGCCCTCAGGTCGAGAGAAAAATCCCTGACCTGGCCGGGAATCGAACCCGGGGTCTCCGGGCTGGAGGCAGGCACGCTACCCCTACACCATAGAAAAATACTTAGCGGAAATACACACAAATTGTGGTTCGTCGCGGCTGACATATTTTATAGCGGCACGGCAAGTAGTTGAGACCCGCGGAGCAATGTGTAGCATGTCTGTGACTAAGGGTCCCAGGGTTATATTTTTACCAAGGTGACCCGCTTGTCGCGTGCATTCGTCAGTCTGGCAGTCTCACTCAGTCGATGTGTCTCTTCAGTTCTATCTAGTGTCTGTTACCTTGTTATTGTGTAGTCAAACATTAAATTACTTTTAAATTCTATAATCACGCCGCACATCTAATCGTAATACATGTGTAATTATTGTACCGGGCGAGTTGGACGTGCGGTTAGGGGTGCGCAGATGTGAGCTTGCATCCGGGAGATAGTGGGTTCGAATCCCACTTTTGGCAGCCCTGAAGGTGGTTTACCGTGGTTTCCCATTTTCACACCAGACAAATGCTAGGGTGTACCCTAATTAAGGGCACGGCCGCTTCTTTCCAACTCCCAGCCCTTTCCTATCCCATCGTCGCTATAAGACCTACCTGTGTCGGTGCGACGAAAAGCCACTAGCAAAGAAATGTAATTATTGTTCCTTTGGTGAAAGTTTTATTGTAGTGTATAGTATTAAATTTGGTAGATTGTCAACCCTTACGTCTCTATCGAAATGAGCTCTGAGAGCATTACAAACTTACCATTTTATGGCTATTTTTTCAATTTCGGTGTCTATCCACACACCCCCTGCGCGCTGTATCTCCCAGACTCAGGCACTTTTTTTGTCTATACACCCCCCCCCCCTCAACTTCTTATTCCCAATCGCTGTTACTGCCAAAAAGCATTCTAACACCGTACTTCACATTTGGTTAATATTAGGAAAACAGCATGAGAACTGCGTCTCAGGGATATGATACTGAATAAATGTATAGAATTTTAATTTACCTATTTCTATCTCTGTCGTATTGTATGATGTCAGCTTTATTATCGCTTACCACATAATACTACTTACCTCTAAAATGCTTAAGTCATATTTTATCTTTTTTTAGGTCATACTTTAGTTTTTAGAGCATATTTGATTGCATATTTTGTACTTCTTTACGTCAATGACTTCGAACCCTAGTCATGAGTCAAGTTCCGCGCTGTAGGAACCCCAGCCGAGCACATCTACTGCCACAGTGGTGGGAAATAATGAGACCTGCTGGTCTTGAAGATGCGTCAATTTGTTAAGTATTAAGACATTTCAAGATTAAAATTTCAACCCCATTCTGAATTGGCACCTCTTTTCCACAATACCTATCACATCGTACGTATTTTATGGCAAAACATTTGCAGCCCTATCCAACTTTCTCCAGAAACTCATCTTTGAAGTGCCTGATAAGGTATACACTCCACGTTGCATTCGAATACTGTATATGATTCCGGCAGCGCGGGGTTGGTTCGATCCTCGCCTTTATGAACAGAAGTTTGCAGGATGGAATACCACCATGGCAGTTTTCATTCTTCTTTTCTTCCGCTTTTCCCCACACGCTCGTGTGGTCGCGGGTGCGAACTTCGTTGAACATGTACTGTAGATCCCAGTCGCCGAGTCAGAGGAACAAAATAGACGCGGGTAAAATGCCCGAGTCAGCCGGGAATCGAAACCGGCGCCCTCTGAACGGTGACACGACGCTGACCGTTCAGTCAAGGAGCCTGACTTGGCATATTGCCATTCAAGAGTGCTCAAAATGCTGGAGACCCTAGTGAGAGATGAAAGTGTCCACCATAAAACATGCTTTCCATGAAATTCACTGGCAATATCTGGTTGCAGGGAATTGTACAAACTGCGGGACTCAGTGTTACAAACGGTTGCGGCGCTGGCTTTTTGACCCAAGCTTAGCAGGTTTGATTCCGGCTCAGTTCGGTGATATTTAAAGGTGATCAAATTCGTCAGCCTCGTGGCCACAGATTTACTGGCACTTAAAATAACATCTGTGGGACATAATAGTGGGACGTAGAAACAATAACATTATTATTGCACAAACTAGTAGATTATTTCACATGTTATACTTGATTCTCGTTGTGCTATCAAATCTCCCTCGTAAGTAGCAGAAAAATCCATTCTTAGTGGGTTAAATAATAATTCACTCGGTCAGCCGCCTCAGTAACCCATTCGGTGATAGTTGTCCTTCTGTTCCCGAGACAGGCCGTTCGAACTCTGCTGAGGATGGTGGACATTGAGGTTGTAAAATGCAATAAGTTCTTCCAGCTTGTTGAAAAACCTACAGGACTACATTTTGAGATATATTGTCCATTCAAGATACGTTAAACAAATAACAGTAAGTGGTTCAGTTCAAGCTTTGTTAAGAACTTATGAAAATGTCTTATTTGCTGTGGGCTACCTTTCGTATATCAACTGTTCGGAATATTTTAGTGCTGTGAAATCTGAAGGGAAGAATTTTATGAATTAAATATTCTACATAATACATAACTGTATCTGTAAAATTTCAAAGGTCGATACATGGGCACTGACCTTAGCCTTTTCAGGATTGAGTTGATTCAGGCTCTCAGAGCGAGCCTTCGAAGTTCCGTTTACTAAATAGCTGATTCCGTAATTTCGATACTATTACGAAGGGTCTACTGCCTTGCGTGAACGGCGTAATTGGCGGAAACACCGTGAGCTCTTTGAAGTTAACCAATATTGAGGGTGGTCCGAACTTGGGCAGGTGATCCGCAGGTTTCTAGTTTACGGAGGAACTAAAAGCAACAGCCCATCATGCTGCCAGTAAACTTCAGCTTAGTCACGCTGACCAGCAGACCCTTGCCCCGGTTAGGGCAACGTCCAGTAATGGATGGGGCAGATCAGAGCACGAACAGTCCTCTTCATATTTACCTGTAACTGGTTTCCTAAAATACCGCTTCTCTTCCTTTTAATCCTGAAACTGTTCATTTTTGTTCTAAAGGAGTCTTGCAGAAAGGAAAAATCATTAATAATTTCAATATGATATTTTAAGCCGAAGGTTTATATATGTTACACATGAAATACTTCATTATAAACTTGTTCATCATCTCTCTAAATACAAAAGCAAAATCCCACTCACTGATCACGAAATCTCCACATCCAAAAGACATAGAAAGCTGAAATTAAGAACATAATTATGTTCATCATTTACTCTAGAGGCACACCATAAAAGGACTTTTAAAAATTCATCTTGTCCTACATTTAGGCCCTTCGGCACAATAGCATAGTGTAATATGGTCGAAAATATGTTGTACAAGGACGAGACAAAACTCACTTTACCGGGCGAGTTGGCCGCGCGGTTAGGAGCGCGCGGCTGTGAACTTGCATCGGGGAGATAGTGAGTTTCAATCCCACTGTCGGCAGCCCTGAAGATGTTTTTCCGTGGTTTCCCATTTTCACACCAGGCAAATGCTGGAGCTGTACCTTAATTCAGACTTCGGCCGCGTCCTTCCAACTCCTAGGCCTTTCCTATCCCATCGTAGCCATAAGACCTATCTGCGTCGGTGCGACGTAAAGCCAGTAGAAAAAAAAAACATTTTCTTACGACGCGAGGAACAAGGTGTAGTTGAGTCCCGTCGGGACACCGAAACATTTTTCTTCATATTGGCACCATACTGCCACCGTTCCAGGTCGAAGTGATAGAGGGCAAATGTTGATAGACTCACGAACGAGGCGATTGGTAGAATTATAACTTTCCCTTGGGCATATTGCCTAAGACATGCTGAAAGATTGCAGAGGGAAGCTGGTAAACCACAGAAAACTAATTTCAGGACCGCCTGCATTGGGAGTCGAACCCACCATTTCCCCAATGCAAGTTAACAACTACGCGGCTCGAACCACTCTGCCTACTCACTCGGTACCAAATATTGTTGAGTTGGTTAAGTTATAGACGACCGAGCGAGTTGGCCGTGCAGTTAGGGGCGCGCAGCAGTGAGCTTGCATCCGGGAGATAGTGGATTCGAGCCCCATTGTCCGCAGCCCTGCAGGTGGTTTTCCGTGCTTTCCCATTTTCACACCAGGCAAATGCTGTACCACGGTCGCTTTCTTCCCACTCCTAGGCCTCTCCCATCCCGTCGTCACCATAAGACTTATCTGTGTCGGTGTGACGTAAAACAAACAGTAAAAATAAGAAATACGGACCGGAAGTTTTGTCTGTGCGGAATATATGTTTTTTTTTTTATGTAAATGCGTTTATAAGTTCAGCAGGAAACTCATTTATCCCTATTAGTTTCTGGATTAACATTTTGTAATTAAATTTTAGATACCCAAATACATTATCTATTGACTGCACATAAAATGACACCTGTGAGACAAAATTCAGGCAGAGCGGCGTCTCTGAAAACTGTAAAAGTATAGAGTGAAATTTCGAAGCAATAACATTGTTATTTCAGACTTAACCTGAGCTCAACAGCATACAGAAGATACCAATGGTCTTTTTTGAAAAAATTGCCTTTCCACTCATCGCTTTGCTACACAATTTAAATTAAACAAATTGACGGGCTTACAATGACGTTTTCCCCCTTTTAAGCGACAACTACCACAACCAGACGAGCAAATAATATTATTTCGTGTTCCAGATATACTGCATCATATATCGATGGGTTAATTTATGCTGATGGCTTGCTGCGGTGCTCCGATTGTCCGTACACGAGTGCTATCGCTACGAGTCCATCCCTGCACAAATGAACGCCATCCCTTGTCAGCAACCAAAATTCAGAACTTCACATAAATAAGAAACGATCATTTTCTTCTTTCTCACGAACTAGAATGTACTGAGCGTCAGTTCAAAAGTAAGTTATGGGTCAAGTTTCTTCTTAACTTACGAAGCAACACTAGTCGACTAACATACTTTTTCAATAGTTCACAGTCGGATGTCATAAATTTTCTTGCCGTCTACTGAGTCCACTTATGACTCTGTTTGAACACGTAAGTTCATTCTGTTGCTTTCTTTCCTCTAAATTCTTTTATTTCGTGGAACTTGAAACTCAATGCGGATCTCATTTTTCCACCTCTGTGATGTACTGTACTTGTTTAGTTACAGTTTTCCTCACGTATAGTAGTGGAGTGAAGGTTACTGTTTGGCGACTCTTCGTCTGTATCACTCTGAGAATCCATAACGCGTCTCTACGTTAAAGGAGAGTATGGAGTTAGATGTACTATTTGCCTCTCACTCGCGCTCGTATATCCTGCAGTTAGCTTCGTCCTCTTCTACCCCCGCGATATTGCGTTTCCCGATAATTCAGAGCTATAAATCTTATAAAATGATTGCGTGGCCTTAGAGATGGTGCCATCCCCGTAGTGTAAGGGTAACGTGCCGGCCTCATATTCCGTGGCCCCGGGTTCGATTTCCGGCCAGATCAGGAATTTTTACCTGGATCTGAGCGCTGGTTCGAGGTCCATTCAGCCTACTAGGTTACTAGGGAGCAGGTGTTTATGTAAATACATATATTTACGCATGTTTTAACACAATTTACAACGTGTATTTTTCCTATTGTCCAACTCATTGGCTGAATGCTCAACGTTGTGGCCTTCGGTTCAGAGGGTCCCGCATTGGGTTCGATTCTTAAAGGTCAGATATCAAAATTTGTTCTGTAAAACGATAGGGTTTAAAAAATGTGCGAAGTTGCTACTAAAGTACTGGAGGGTGCTCATGATGGTAAAGTTGAAGACGTTAGCGTTGGTGACATTCCTCTCTGCCCGTCTGACGTGTGATGTGGAGCGATCGTTCTTTAGAGATAATCGTCATGAATTTGTGATGGATAATTTGAAGCTGACCTTTGTTGTTCACCGCAATTCTGAAACTAATATTCCAGCGTGTGATTGGTCAATACGAACAGGTACAATGTTTTCAATGATGTTAGGCAGCTTTTGCTGTATTTAAATAAAACAGTACCGTTTTTGTAAATACCGTAATATCTACTCCGGCACATCAATAATTTCCGATACTGTACTCTTCCATACACAGACATCTATTTACCTTAAGCAGCACGTTTTGTAGCACCGTATTTTAATACAAAACTATATACTCATGTGATATTTTTAAAGCAGAATATATTAAATATTTTATCATTTTTAGGTTTTTAGCACATAAAAATGTTTCACTTTTTTAGCACACAGAAATCCGCTCTCTAGTGATTACGGTTGAGGAGCTATCTGACGGTGAGATAGAGGCCCCGGTCTAGAAAGCCAAGAACAACGGCCGAGAGGATTCTTCGTGCTGACCACACGCCACCTCGTAATCTGCAGGCCTTCGAGATGAGCTGGTAGGCCAAGGCTCTTCGGGTCTGTAGTGACATGGGGTTTGTTTTATGGTCTTACTGATAATTTTTCGCTCCTTCTGATGATGTCCAACGTAAAGTCATAAATAATTAATACAAGGCTTACTTTTCACAATTACGTTATTTTGACGTGGATGTATACTTTTGCAGATCAATAGCTGATCACGCAATAGGTGAAAAAATATTAAGAGATATTGTTTTTAGATTGCCTGATGTTGACAGAAAAAGGAACACTATTTCCTTGGACAATAAATTTTACATGAGTAAGAAGCTATATTCTTTTTATTAAATAATGCTTGAAAATGCTCGGTTGGTAACATGGAAAATGGTTAGCGTGCTGGCCTTTGCTCCGATGGGTCCCTGGTTCGATTCCCGATTGGATTGGGGATTTTAACCTTCATTGGTTAATTCCGCTGGCTCAGGTGCTGTCTCTCTCTCTCTCTCTCTCTCTCTCTCTCTCTCTCTCTCTCTGTGTGTGTGTGTGTGTGTGTGTGTGTGTGTGTGTGTGTGTGTGTGTGTGTGTGTGTGTGTGTGTGTGTGTGTCGTCTTCAGCATTAGCATTCATCGTCGGTAGGGCCGCATTCTCACAGAGGTGCAGGTCGCCTTACGACGTCAACTCGAAAGACCTGCACTAGGCCTCTCCGGAGACCACACACCATTATTATTATTATTATTATTATTATTATTATTATTATTATTATTATTATTATTATTATCATCATCATTATTATTATTATTACCCATTTTGTTATTTACTGTATATCGGTGACTAGGATCGAATAAACGTATAAGAGTTTTGTTTCATCGCGTGCTTGGCCTTGCACAAGAACTCCTGTGGGACAAAATTTCGGCACCTGGGCGTCTCCAAAAACTGTACAAGTAGTTAGTGAAGTCTCTGGTAAGACCCCAACTATATGGTTCCAGTGTATGGGACCCTTACCAGGATTACTTGATTCAAGAACTGGAAAAAATCCAAAGAAAAGCAGCTCGACTTGTTCTGGGTGATTTCCGACAAAAGAGTAGCGTTACAAAAAGTTTGCAAAGTTTGGGCTGTGAAGACTTGGGAGAAAGGAGACAAACATGGTTTACAAAGAATTTCTGGGGTAAATGAAACTCAATTTTTTGGTGTGTTTTTATACTTTAGGGATTTTCAGATAGTCTCTTAGTACAATGCCGAGCGACGATTACTCTGATGAAATTACGAAATCCACGCGAGCGAAGCCGCGGGTAATTGCTAGTCGTTAAATAAACTTATAGAAAGGATTTTTTTTCTATTTTGCTTTACGTCGCACCGACACAGATATGTCTTTTGGCGAAAATGGGATAGGAAAGGCCTGGGAAGTGGAAGGAAGCGGCCGTGGCCTTAATTAAAGTACAGCCCCGGCATTTGCCTGGTGTGAAAATGGGAAACCACGGAAAACCATCTTCAGGGCTGCCGACAGTGGGGCTCGAACCCACTATCTCCCGATTACGGGATACTGGTCGCACTTAAGCGACTGTGGCTATCGAGCTCGGTAGGAAAGGAAATAACGTAATTCATAAATATCTCACCGGATATTTTGACACTTTAATTTAAATAACCTACGGACCGGGTTCATCTGGTTTATTATTATTATTATTATTATTATTATTATTATTATTATTATTATTATTATTATTATTATTATTATTATTATTATGCAACACGCTCTACTGTATTAGTGCTATGTATTTATCACTGAACGTTTTTCTTAAAACTCATTACAATGTGTGCTTCCAGTGAACTGAAAGGGCATCTCTGATAATACATGCTCATTAAAGCAGCGGACATAAACAAACGGTTGGAAATCACTGATACAGCTGTCAGCGTTTACAGAGCTCCGTGGGTGGGCGTAGCATCTCTACCTCTTCCCTAGAAGCCCCGGGTTCGATTACTGGCTCATGTACGGAATTTAATCCTGGTCAGAATGTTCGGACGGGAGTCATTCAACCTCATAACAGGGGAAATGTCTGATACGAGAGACAGTGAACCTGGTCAAGACAAACCAAAGAATACATCTGAGGAAGACGTCGCACCAATCACATGAATGAAATGAAAATCCACACCCTGTTTTCAGTCATTCGATCGGGTCTGGAATGAAATGATTGATGCCCCATCTAGCGGCGAGCATAGGAATTGTGCCGGCTGCCAAAGCCTGTCGTGCTCCTCTGGGGCAGTCTTTAATGACTGACAGATGGAATGGTATTGGAGAGTGTTGCTGGAATGAAAGAAGACAGGGAAAACCGGAGTACTCGGAGAAAAACCTGTCCCCTCCGCTTTGTCGAGCACAAATCTCACATGGGGTGACCGGGATTTGAAGCGTGGAATCCAGCGGTGAGAGAACGGCGTGCTGCTACCTGAGCCTCGGAGGCACCCACTAATCACATGACCCTCCAAAATCTGCAGCCTTCCCTCAGGCCATCGGTCATTATAGCAGGCTAAGATCCTTAATGGTTTGTATTTATGTTACTGTCAATGTGCGTGCTTGCATTCGGGAGGGGGTGGTTCGAACCTCACCATCGGCATCTCTGTAGATGAATTTCTGTGCTTTCAAATGTTCACACAGGCGAGTTCTTCGGCTGCACCATAATTAAGGCCATGGTCGCTTCTTTCCCATTCCTAACCTTTTCTTATCCGATCGACGCCAATTTAAGTTGCTACGACGTTAAACCACTAGCAAGAAGTAGAAACATATGCTACTGACTTCACGTTTGCTTGTACCTAGTTAATACCTGGCTCTGAAAAAGGGAACAGAGTGCACTCCTTTTTAGGGCACGTAACTGAGGACAGAAAATAGTTAAAATTTCATACTCTTGACGTATTCCTTCTGTCATGATACTAATTATCGATACTTGCGGGAGCTCATCAGTTTCACTATTTTCTGTTTTTTTATTTTTATTTTTATTTCTAAGGCTATTTAGGCTAGTAGTGAAAAAATGCCTCTACAATACTTGAGTTGTTATATAGTCCTCAGTTCTCTCGGTATGGACCTCGAATAGCAGTTTCGTTTGTGGCTTGGTGGAGTACACTCCAGAGTGGTTTTGTAATGCTGCTCTCACTGCACAGTACAGTGCGAGCACCCATCCATCCAAAGCTTTATGTTGTACAGTGGAGCTTTATGACGGAGCTTTTCAAGTGGAGTGGTGTTTCAAATGTGCTGTACCGTTATAATAAGTTGTTTTGTTCGGAGATCACTTGCCACTCAACGTTTCCTAACAAGAACATGTTATGAGACTTGAAGAAACTCCAAAATCCTCGATCATTTTTATTTCAGGTAGTTAAGGAATGTGGATGAGGTTACCTAGCTAAGTCGGTAATGATATGTTTGGTTGACTTGCAAGGACGTCGGTTCGATTGCCCATCAAGAAGTCGAAACATTTAGAAACAATGAATTTCAATTCTGTAGAGCAGTGGCGTATACTGGTCTGAATATCTGGGCTATCAGCCTAGTAATACACAAAACATTTACTTTTTTTAAATCTTATCTATTTGTATGTGAAGTCGAGACGTCTGGTTTGGGATGAAAATTCCTTGAAGATGTCGTCAGTGAAGTTGCAGTCGAGACACGGGAAGTTTCTGAAGAAAGGACTTTTCAGCTGACATTAGGCCCTAATGCCAATCCGCATAAACATTCATGTGTCTGCGTTGAACGGCAATATGACCTTATCCTCTTTAGTGCATAAAGCGTTATTTCTACAGATGCTGAAGTTGCTGGTATTTGAGTATTTCAGAAATCACTTGCTTGCGCCTGTTTTCATATATGGCGGAAATAATTTCTTGGGGTAGTTTTTTCTTTTCAAGAAATCGAATACGTAGTAAAATTTTTACACGATAATTATGTTGCTCACTATGCAGATCACATTCTATTCTTATATTACCAAAGTTCGCAAAGTTCATCTACTGCAAATGTTAGCCTTCGATTAATCATATTTTTGAACTGCCATGCGAAAAGAGTTCATATTTGAAAACCTCTCCTTTGACCATGTATTAGCTTCACGAGTAAATAACAATATGGCTCCACGAACCTACTACGCTGGCGTAGAAGGGGGAGAGGTGATACTCCCACGTGGCGCGTTCCAGGTGGCGGATAGGGGGGTCCTAACCAGCTTCCCGGAGGACTTGAGGGAAATAAAATACCTCTCGCGGACCAAACACACAACCACCTGTGGGTGGGGGACGCAGATGAAGAATACACCCACGGTATCCCCTGCCTGTCGTAAGAGGCGTCTAAAAGGGGCCCAAGGGTCTCTCAACTTGGGAGTGTGGATTGGCGATCACGAGGCCCTTAGCTGAGTCTGGGCATTGCTTCCACTTACTTGTGCCAGGCTCTTCACTTTCATCTATCCTGTCCGACCTCCCTTGGTCAACTCTTGTTTTTTCCGACACCGACGGTATTAGAGCATTCGAGGCCTAGGGAGTCTTTCATTTTCCCTTGCCTTTCTCGTCCGTTACTTTTTTCGAAGTGACGGATCCCTTCTTTCCTCCTTTTTTCTCTCCCTCTACTCCCCTGTGGGTGGGGGACGCAGACAAAAAATACACCCACGGTATCCCCTGCCTGTCGTGAGAGGCAACTAAAAGGGGCGACCAAGGGAGGACTGTCTTAGAACCGAGAAACTCCTTTTGATTAGTACCATCACGCGGGGAACACAATGGGTCGCCTTTACTTGCGAGTAGTACCACTACAGTATATTAGGTACGAAATAGGTTTGTGATTAGTAGCAGCAGAGAGTGGTTCCCCTGTGGGTTTCCAGTACCCGTGAGTCGTACCCATGTGAGCAACACCGCGGTTCTGGGCGTTGCCTGTGAGTTGTACCACAATATGAGCGACACCGTGGGTCTGCGTTGCCTGTGATTAGTACCCACTATGTGAGGAACACCACGGGAATATCGGCACCCGTGACTAGTACACCTAGGTGAGGAACCTCATCGGTTTGCGTTGGCTATGAGTGGCGCCATTGTGTGAGAAACACCATAGGTCTGTGTTACCTGTACGACGTACAATACTTGTGAGTAGTACCATTATGTGTGGAACACCGTGAGTCTTCGCTACTTTTGATTAATACCCCAACATGACAAATACCATGGTTCTACTTTACTAGCGATAAGTACCATTCTGAGGGGCCTTTGACCTGGATTTTGGACCCCTTTAGATATCAAGCATCCTCGATTCAGGATTGTGCTTTATAAGTGGTCCCTTGGTCAGTAATACTATTATTTATGATCTTTTTTGAGTCGGATCCACTGGTCTTTTTTGGTTCATGTCCATCCATTCATTCTTCATAACATTCTTTATTTTGGCCTGTGGATGATTTTGAACTTTTTGTTTGTCATTCATTTCGTACCATTAGGGGCCAATGACCTCGATGTTAGGCCCCTTTAAACAACAAGCATCATCATCATCATCAACAATATGGCTAGCAATACAGTTATTTTAGACAGCTTAGAATTACCAGACAACCAATTCCAGGTACTGTAGATGATGTGATATGACGTGTATACGCATGCTGTTTTACCTTCATTTCGGCACACAATTGCAGTTCAGGCGTTGGCCTTGTCATGCTCATAATTTGAGCTTCTTCACTGTATGGACGAAGATGGCTGAAAGGACTTTTAACAAACTCTCTTTTGTACAGTCATAGGCATTTAAAATCCCCACAGGTGTTTGTTCCATCATCTCACAAAACAGAAGCTGATACACTATAGGGGCCGATGACCTCGATGTTAGGCCCCTTTAAACAACAAGCATCATCATCATCAGGTGCACTATAAGTAAAATTATAAAATTCTTCAGCATATAGGCATTTAAACAAATCACAAATCGAAAATATTACAACTTCTAAAACGTATTCACATCTATGCGTGCGATAAAATATCTATATATTGTAGGCTACTTTTTGCTTAAACGTTTTTAACTAGGCAAGAAACCGCTAGCTGCAGCGGGAGCTGGCTCGCTTTCAGTGCTGAGCCTGCACTGAAAGAGTATAGGTTCGGAGAGAGGCGTAAGGCTGCCGCTCTCCGGTCGCGGTTTCTATAGCATTAACCCCTAACCATCATTTCTTAGTAATAGCTCTGTCCCGCTCTTTCCCTACACCTGTCTCCCTCGCTCCGTCTGTCTCCTCCTTCCCCACTTGCTCAACAGCACCCCACCGTCCGAGCATAGTTGAGCAGAGTAGCCGAGTCGCCTCGAGACAAAACGTTGGTCCGAACCAAGCCGAATCGGACCGATGCACCGTGCACAGAACCTCCGCACCTCGGTTTACACGCGTGAGTATTTGGGCGTGTGAGAGGCTCTGTTCTAACAGGTGGATCTTTATAAATGGTATGCAATTCGTTATTGTACCTTCTCCTCCATGTTTCTCTTTCACAGATTGGGCCAATGATTCTTCGAAGTATTTTTCTTTCGAAGGCATCCAGCATTGACGTATCTTTTGCTGTTAATGCCCAAGTTTCCGAGGCATATGTAAGCATAGGTCTTATAAGTGTTTTTCTTTTTGCCTACTTTTTCCTTTACGTCGCACCGACACAGATAGGTCTTACGGCGACGGTGGAAAGGGAAAGGCCTAGGAATGAGAAGGAAGCGGCCGTGGCCTTAATTAAGGTACAGCCCCAGCATTTGCCTGGTGTGAAAATGGGAAACCACGGAAAACCATCTTCAGGGCTGCCGACAGTGGGATTCGAACCCTCTATCTCCCGGATGCGAGCACACGGCTCCGCGCTCCTAACCGCACGGCCAACTCGCCCGGTATAAGTGTTTTGTACATGGTTGATTTGGTGGTACGAGTCAAGAGCCTTGAGGAGAGAAGTCTTGTTAGAGCAAAATAGGCTCCGTTACTGTAGCTGCTATTAACGTCTATTTAATTTCATAGGTTGTGCTGTATAATTGGAGTAGGTGACTGTCGATCCCGAATATTTAATCTGCTCATGTCTCTCAAAGGTGTAATTATTGCCCACAGTTATTGGGGCTGGCATGTTCTCCTTCCATACATTACCGGCAGCCGTATATTTAGTTTTGTGCTGGTTGATGTTCAGTCCCATTTTCCTACTGGCTAATCACAACAACGTTAAGCCTAATACTTTAAAAAGAAAAGAACAGCCGAGTGATTTTTCTTTCTCCGCCGTTAAATCGTGTATTCAATATAACTAATTAAAATATGGTTAACGATTCCAATGCAAAAGCTGCAGACGTAAAAGAGCTTAATGTGATAGTTACAAAATACGGAGGCTTGAAGGAAGGTACCCTATATGTACACTGATGTTAGTTAATAACTAGTGGACAGAAATATTAATTTCAGGCGAGGAACCCTCAGAATCTCTCTCTCTCTCTCTCTCTCTCTCTCTCTCTCTCTCTCTCTCTCTCTCTCTCTCTCTCACACACACACACACACACACACACACATTGATAGTCAAATTCTACTATTTCTTTGTAATCCTTGCGTGCTGAAATCTTAGCGAACTTAACCATGACTTATCAAATAGCATCTCTCTCAACCATTGTAAGAAAGAATGTCCCTTATCTTCGTCACTATAGGCCCTATTAAATTAAACTACTTTAATAATTTCGAGAGCACTATCAAAGAAAGAATTAATATATTTTGCACTAAAATATGCACGGATGTAAAATTTGAACGCCTGCAATTAAAATGAAATAAGATAACCTTCACTAAGAATTGGTAAGGCGATTCCTATTTCATTTAATGACATACTCTTTAACTGAAATATGATACCAAGCTTTTTCTTAATATAATTATTGTGGGAAATGGGAAATAAATTAAACGGCATGAAAAAAACGTATAAAAATAAGACAGAGACAGTGCTTGTGTTTACTGAGAACTGAAAAAATGGAAATGGAATGGCGTATGGCTTTTAGTGCCGGGAGTGCCCAAGGACAAGTTCGGCTCGCCAAATGCAGGTCTTTTGATTTGACTCTCCTAGGCGACCTGCGCGTCGTCATGAGGATGAAATGGTGATGAAGACGACACATACACCCAGCCCCAGTGCCAGCGGAATTAACCAATTTTGGTTAAAATTCCCGACCCTGCCGGGAATCGAACCTGGGATCCCTGCGGCCAAAGGCCAGCACGCTAACCACTTAGCCATGGAGCCGGACACTGAAAACTGTAACTATTGTAATCCAATACAGTAAAAAATGATAAGTGAGTTTTAATAAATAAAAATAAGGTATTCTCATACAGTAGTATCATAATAAGCTGTCGTAAAGACACAAAAGTGTGCATTTTTAAGAAAAAAGTAAATAAATAAAATGAACGCTTCCTGCGCACGAACATACAAATGGCGTCGTCAATAAAAGCATAAAAGATACAGGCTGACTAATATGTATTCTTTGAAATGGCCACTCATATTTATTGTAGGATTATTCTTTGACTGACTGTAACTATGGTAACCATAAGGGTGCAGTAAATAATAGACTACATCGTGTATATTTCCTCGCAATGAAATTACAGTTAATTAATTGTTCCCTTGATTAGTTCAAGCCAGTATAACCAGAATCTTTAATCATAGAAACACTCAGTTCCTGAGAAAATGCCATTCGAGCAGGAGTGATCAGCGAGTGCGTCGCGTCACAAGCCACACCCACTGGAAAACGAACAATGTGACGTCCCGTTTTCCTCTCCTCCCTCCTCAAGGTTGGCCAAAATCTATGCCCAAATCTTACCTGTTTCCCTTTCCATCCGGAATTCTTCTATTCGTGATTGTACATTTAAATATTATTTTTGATTTGTCTGCGACGTTTATAGTAACGGAGTATCATTATTATTATTATTATTATTATTATTATTATTATTATTATTATTATTATTATTATTATTATTATTATTATTATTCTGCTTTTCTCACCCCCTATTGGGATCGAGCAAGTCAACCGTGTCATAGTGTAGACTTTTGCATAGCTTTACTACCGGATGGCCTTCCTGACGCCAACCTATGTCGAGTGATGTATTACCTATACAGTAACATGTGCTACATAGGACCTACTAAGGAGAGACTAACATAAACACCCAGTATTCGAGTCAGAAGAATTGACCAGACACGATTAAAATCCCTGCAGTGACCGGGAATCGATCCCGGGACCAACTGATCAAATGTAACATTTTACTTGCATTACACAGTGATATAGGAAACAGTAAATTTGCCCTTAACAACGTTTATCATAATACTTGGAAAAGCAAAGAACGGTGACTTTTTTCTGTTAACTCTGTTAAATATTATATTAAAATATTATAGCTACTCAAAAAAATGGTTAATGATTCCAGTATGTCTGATTATGTAGCCACCCATGACCATGAGGTAGTTCAGTCTCTGCAGGCCAGTGACTCAGCTATCTCACCCCTCTATTTACATACATATCTATAATTCTCATTGCTTCATTATTCTGAAACAAACACAATTGTTTGGAAACGTCTACGATCGCTTTTCATGCATTTGTGCTGGTATTGTTTTTGAGATGCAAGCACATTGTTGGCCAACCAGTGTTGCTCCCCAGAGATTGCCAACTATCTTCTGCGTGCCGCAGTAAACTCGCACACTAGCCACCCCTAGAGAATAGAGATGCAATCCACCCCCAATCAGGCTCTTTACGCTGGAGCCAATGTCCGCCCTCGGAGAGCCACTAAACTCTTCTCTCACTTGCACAGACCCAGGGAATTTTATTCACTATTCTCTTGGTTCCTTCTCTTAAGTCAGAGACAACAAGAAGTCACTCGAAAACTGGCTTTTCTGACCCTACAAGCCGACAAGATCGTTTGGGAACAGAAACAATAATTTTCACTGTTGCCTACTTCGATTTAAAATAATAACTTGGACAACATGTATAAGTACCGAGCTCGATAGCTGCAGTCGCTTAAGTGCGGCCAGTGTCCAGTAATCGGTTCGAGCCCCACTGTCGGCAGCCCTGAAGATGGTTTTCCGTGGTTTCCCATTTTCACACCAGGCAAATGCAGGGGCTGTACCTTAATTAAGGCCACGGCCGCTTCCTTCCACTTCCTAGGCCTTTCCTATCCCATCGTCGCCATAAGACATATCTGTGTCGGTGCGACGTAAAGCAAATAGCAAAAAAAGTAAAAATAACATGTATAAGTAGGGTACCGATATTTTGAGGCTAATAGGGAAGAATCGAGTATTCCTGAACCAGCTTATGAGATTCTGACCTCAGCTCTGCGCTTCCGTACGAAAGTTTGCGTAGGTAGTGGGACATAACGTTCAAAAACCCTGTTGAATAAGCTGAAAGCTTAACGGAACTGTACTGAGGGATAAAAGACTAGGAATAGTTTGAAATATAACCAATGAGTATTTAATCATTCGCTCCCTAGATGATGTAACAAATGGATTTAGGGAGTGAACAAATTAAACAAATTTTAAGATTTTCCATTGTTATTATTGTTCTATTTATTTTGTACTGTTATCAGATGTACGTCCAACTAGCCACTTTTACGATTTTCGGAGACTCTGATATACCGGAATTTAATCATACATACATACATATCTTTATTGCCCACCCTAGTGTATACCATCGGCTTACAGGCAATAAAGACAGACAGAGCGAAACAAAGGAAAACAAGCAATAATATCAACTACATATCTCTTAAAACTACTTAACTACATTTACTACCTCTACATCTGCTCAGTATCATCCCACACGTACGCGGATAGCCAGCACACATGCAGGACGATACCGCACTACTAACTACCCAAAGCCCAACCCCTAACTACCACCTAAAAAAAAAAAAAAAAAAAAAAAATTAGACTGGTCGCTGCAACAGCCCTGGCATGGAACACACGCCCACCAACCCGTCTACAGCAGCCACCAGCCTTGCCACGTGAGAACTGGTATCGTATCTCACCGACCCTCGCTGACAAACACTGTGTTCCTTTCCTTATCATGTGTTACAAGCCACCCTGGCTGAAACCAGACCCAACAGGTGGCCTGCAACACACTTCCGCTATGTACGTCACACATACTCTTGTCCCTTGTCAGCACACTACCTTCCCTATCCTTTTCATTTCCGTGCGGACATGCTCAAGTCTATCTTCTTTGGAGTGGGGTCAAGTCCCCCACCCCTCCCTCTTCCCTTGATACGTCACCCTCACCTCTCACGCACTACTCCCGCTATTTACATCTCACCTTATAAAAACTTAAGACTTAAACATCAGCTAACAACCATTTAAAATCCCTCATCAACGCACCTAAAACAATTAACACTTTTTTTTTTTTTTTTACACAGACAAACTTTTTTCATTCGAAGTCCATTAGTTCACTCAGTCTTCTCCACCTACCGCACCACACTTCATATATCAAACCGATTCACCTTATTAAGCTTCAGACTTAAACATCAACTAACAATCATTTTATATCGCACTTAAAACAATTTGACTTTTTTGTTTTAAACATTTCACTTACACACAAACAAACAGTTTCCATTCCAAATCCATTAGTTCACTCCGTCTTCTCAGTCTACAACACCTCAATTACATCAAACTGTTAGATCCCATTTCTTCCATCCTATTGAACTTAATACATAAACATCAAGAATCCCTCAATTTTTACACCCCTCATCAAGGCATCTACACCATTTAAATTCTTTTTAAAAGAGTTTTTTTTTTTTACCTACTTTCATAATTTCCATACTGCCAACATTTTCTCCTTAACTACATTCCCACTTAATCTATCACAATTCTATCACATATGCCTTCTTTATACTCCCTCCTCACACAAATACACTTAAACAATCCATTTTTTTTTTCACTCCTCATTTACACACCAACAGACAGTACTCCATTCCAAGTCCATTAGTTCACTCAGTCAACTCGTTGTTTTTTTTTACTAAGCTTTACACTACCCTCAAACCTACTCAACCTCCCTTTTTCTCAACGCTTACCTAATTTTCTCAGGCTTTCCCTTTGCCCCAGGCGGATCACCTTTCCACAGGGCAAGGTGTTCTCCCCCTTTCCCCTAACACTACAGCCCCCTCTTCTGATATCATGATTACCATGATACCCTTCCCGCATTTGCTCAGGGCGGATATCCATTCCTCTGAGCAGAATGCCTTCCCCCTTTCTCCCTCAGCACGAACCACATTATCTGCACAACCCCTGTTACTCCCTCAATTTCTTTATAAATATAGCTCTGGCCACATTTAAGAATTTCGCTATATTCGTTCCTTTCTCCCACTCTCTACATAACCAAGATGTTATCTTATAGCTTTCCCCTACCATATGCAGCTCCTTCTTACTTAGTAGTTTGATCTTTATCTCCGCCAAAGGTCGGCATTGATTAAAAATATGCAGGTCCTCCCACTTCTCTCCACATAACACACATCTATCCCTATTCTCACTACCAACCCACCCCCTATTCCTCGGAAGACCCAATACCCACCAATACAAACCTCTCTTATCCCTTCTACCCTCAAACTCCGTTTTCGGGTTTATTACTTCCACCAATTTATTTAATACTGATAAAGAGACTCTCTCTCTACATTCCTCTATTAAGCTCTGTCTTTCAATATCTAGTAGTCTTCCCTTTATCCTTTCCCATACCCATTTATTCCTACCATCCCCCCAGACCTCTCCATATACCCCCAATCCAATCTTTTGTAACCATTTTTTGCACTTATTCACCCAGTAACCTTCATTCGTCATACCTTTCTGAAAATTCAACGTTTCTTGTACTAACGCCCCACCCTTCCCTTCCTCCAATCTCATCCAGTACTTGAACACCCTCTTAGCAATTTCAACCTCTATCGATTCTTTACAGACTAATCTGGCCCCGGCATTGGCAGTACAATTCGGTAGATCCATCATGATCTTGCTAAATTTCGCCACCACCTGGCTTAGTTCACTCCTGCCTTCCTCCATTCCCCATACTTCAACCCCAAATAGCATTTTGCCCATTACCAGTGATTTAAACACCGTTTTCTGAATTTTGTATTTAACGTCTGGAAATTTCTTTTCTAATACTCCTACTACAGCAAGCGCTCCTCTTCCTTTAAGTTTTGCCTTCTTACACTGATTTTTCCAAGAAGCATTCTTACTAATTATTACACCTAGGTACTCAATTTTCCCCCCTGGTTTAATTTCTTCCTGCTCAAGCCTCCAGACTTCCTTATTCTTTCTCCCACCCCTTTTCCTACACACCATTATCTGAGTCTTTCTTACATTTACTCTGAGAGACCATTTCCTAGTATATTCAACTACCTTGTCCAACCCTTTTTGCAAGCCATTTGCCGTCAAAGCCAAAATCAATAGGTCATCCGCGAATAGCAACCCCGGAACCTCCATTTTCCCTACCCAAGGACATTGCCATGCGTCTCCACCATGACCCTCTAAAATATTATTTATAAATAATATAAATAATATCGGGGATAGCTTACAACCCTGTCTCACCCCGCTTTTTGACTCAAAACACTTACTCAACCTTCCATCCTGCAATTTAATCATCACAAACACTTCCTCATAAATAGTTTCAATTGCCACCCTCATTTTTTTCGACATTCCAACCTCCCCTAATCTCAAAAATAGCGCCTCCCTACTGACCGTATCAAAGGCTTTTTCTAAATCAATCGCTGCTATAAATAATTTACGCCCTGCTATCCTCACATACTTTGTAATCAAAGTGTCCAGAATCCAAACATTATCAACTGTATTACATCCTTTCCTAAATCCATTTTGGAACTCGGTTATCCTACCGTACTGTTCCGCCCAATTTGTTATCCTATTCGCCAAAACCCCTGTGTACACCTTTGATAGCGAGTCTAGGAGTGTAATTCCTCTATAGTTGTTTGGATCACTACTAGCTCCTTTATTTTTATAAATAGGGCATAATACCCCCTTCCTCCATTCTCTAGGAAATTTCCCCGTTTCCAGCAACCTATTAAAGAATTTCACAATCCCTCTCAACATCGGTTCATTTGCCCCTACCTCTTTCCATACACTATTGGAAATACCATTCACACCTCCTGCAGCCTTGGGTCTAGCATTTTTTAATACTGTAATTACCTCCTGCCTTGTTATCTCCCCATCCAATATTGTAATGCCTACTTCCAGTTCCCTTCCAATTTGTGACTTGTCTATTTCTCTACCCAATTTCCTCTCCCCTTCTAAAAGCCTTTTAAAATGCCTAACCCACTCGTTTTCTCCTATTTTATCCCCCTTCCCCTCTGGTTTCGTTCTTCTAATCTTGTTTATTGACTCCCAAATTCTCTCAAATTTCTTCTCTCTACAATATATATTTATTTTTTCAGCTTCCGCCTCCTTCCATCCTCTTTTCTTCTTATTCAATACCTCCTTATATTCCCTTCTCAATTTACAATATTCCTTCCTTTTTTCTTGCACACCCTCCTTCCTAAACTCCGCTAGGGCTCTCATTACAACCTCACGTTTTCTCGTACAGTCTTCATCAAACCATCCATTCATTTTATTCTTTTTTCCCTCTACCCTTCTCCTCACTTTCTTCCCCACCCTCCATACAGGGAGTTCAATTAATTTTAGCACGTTATCCATATCATTCCCTTCTACCGCCCTTTCAATTCCTACCCTTAATATATCTCCCTCCTCTTGCAAATGCCGTCTTAATTTCTCTTTAGTATTATCATCCCATACATACTTCCATCCTCCATTCCTATACCTCTCCTTACTTTTCTCCATCTTTCCCTTCTCATCAGCGACCAATGTTCTCAATTTTATTTTGATAGGCATATGTTCTGTCAACCCATATTCTAACACCTCAAAACTTATTATTCTCCTTAACGCTATCTCTGAGCTTATTCCTATGTCCACCACACTCCCTCCATTTGTTGTAATATACGTCAAATCTCCCACACTATCCCCCTTCATCCACCCATTTAAAATAAATAAATGTTCTAGAGCACATAACTCTAATAACCTTTCTCCATAACTATTTACAACATTATCCTTACTCTTCCTTTGCAGTACCCCGTCTACTTTTACTTCTTTCTCGTATACCGGTACTCTATTGCTCACTCTCGCATTCCAATCCCCCAATAAAATCATCCCATCTTCTACATACATTCCTTTAATTGTGTTTATTTCTTCAATCAGTTCGTCAAAAAAATGTTTATTTGCATACACTGAATCGCTCGGATGGTTATAAATTTAATCCCGCAGGAATCTTTTACGTGCTAGGAAATCTACCAGTTCGACGCTGGGGCATTTCAGCACCTTCAGATACCACCCGGCTGAGCTGGGATCGAAAGCGCCAACTTGGACTCGGAAAATAAGAGCTCTCTTCTCTCACTCACCTCGTTATTATTATTATTATTATTATTATTATTATTATTATTATTATTATTATTATTATTATTATTATTATTATTATTATTATTATTATTATCATGTTTAGCCATATTTTAGCCGTATTTAAGTAACGTCCTCCACTTTCTGGGGTTCCTTTCCCTTTTATCAGTACTTTTACTCTTCGTACTTCCAAGGGAACCCTTTTAGTTCTTCTTGGATTCTCTTCGGATCCTTCACCTGCGCAGTTTTCCTTGTGAACATTATCTGCGTCCTAAGTTTTTCTTTTGATTCAACTATTTCTCAGAATTTGACGAGCTTCTTTCACTCATGCAACGTGTATCTTTCTATTCTTCAGAAAGATGAGATGCCCTTGTTTCTGGTTCCACAGGGTGAGTTGGTTGTGCGGTTAGGGTCGCGCAGCTGTGAGCTTGCATCCGGGAGATAGTGGGTTTGAACCCCACTGTCGGCTGCTCTGAAGATGATTTTCCGTGGTTTCCCTATTTCACACCAGGAAAATGCTGGGTTTGTACATTAATTAAAGCCAGGGCCGCTTCCTGCCCACTTTCCTATCCTATCGTCGCCATAAGATCTATCTGTGTCGGTGCGACGTAAAGCAAATATTAAAATGAAAAAAACAAGTTTCTGGTTCCATTCTTCCGATGTATCGGTATAAGACCATTCTTCTTATCTTATTTGTGTTCACGTGATTATTATTATTATTATTATTATTATTATTATTATTATTATTATTATTATTAGCCTACAAATTTAGCGAGCTATGCAGAAAGTTTATTTAACTAATTCGCGCCAAGACGCGGATTAGCTGATAATTTCGATTAAAATTTCATATAAACTAGAGGACCAACGCTGCTCCGCAACATTCGTTATAAATAAGTTAGATAACTCGTCTTGATAGTCCTGTCGTTGTCATATTGTTTTGTCTGCCCTTTTCGATGGTTTCGTGAACATTTACTAAGAAGCGCGTTATGGTATGACGCAGTTCGTGTTCAGAATTCAACCATTCTGACGTTATTATGCCGCCCGTTTCGTCAAATACTATCCATGTATTCGCTTTTCTTTTATCCTGCAGTTCTTGGTGTAAAGCTTGGTATTGAATCGTAGAAGGCAATGATGTTATTAATCGCAGTTTGTCTACATAGAACGGTTGTCTTGTGAGCTCATAGGTTAGTCTCGAAGGAGCGTTTTTGCCTGGCAGAGAACTTTTTTTAAGATACATGACCTTCACTGTTTCTAGTGTAGCTAGATTATCGTTCGATAGGTGTTCCCAAATGTCTAAGGCGTATGTCATGATGGGGTCTGTCTGTACGTAGACTTTTCTCTTAACAGCATCTAAGTTATCAGGAACGCTCTACCATCTGTTGCTGGGAAAGGTTAGAGAATCAAAGAGTATCTAGCAGGGAATGGTAGCCAATTCTTCCTAGATCAAAGGAATTGTATACTCTCTGGCTTGACAGGTATTAATCAAACATGGCTCCATGCAATGACAGAAAGTCGCATATATCGGAATATTAATTAAAGTGTTAGTCGCTTAGCAACCTGCTAAGTACAGAATATATTGCGGGTTAGGGTTAGTCATTGCCTGCAATTATTCGAGTGATCAGTTAATGATTTTATTTTATGATTACTCAAAGTTACCTGAACTTAGAAACTTATCAATATCTCATGATTCACCAGCAGGTAATTCCGAAGATGATAAAACAAAAAATGAAGAAAATTAGTCCAGTAAAACGGACGGACGGATTTGCCGAAGTTGATTTTGTAAACTATTTTAATGTATTGACTAGCAATTTCCCGCTGGCTTCGCCCGCAATGTACAAAGTATGGTGTAGTTCGTTACTATCCTCACGGCTGTATTTGCAAAGTTTCGAGTTAATGAAATAAAGCACATGATCTCTTGTGATAATAGAATGTAATATTATGTCAACAAAACACTTGAAAGTACACCACACAAAGAAATTGAATTAAACGTTCCTTGGAACAACACTACGCGCCGAACTGTTTAAAAAAAATCTTCATCATGGAGACAAATGTACTCATAACTTTTCTCAGAATCTATCAATATAAGTACTTATTACTTCAAAAGAAAGCGCTTGATCCACTGAGTGATTTTAGACCGAAACGAACTGCGTACCTCAATTAGAACGAAAGATATGATTGCTTCAATGAGAAAAAATGTTGAAAAAATGAGACGTCAAATTGAATGTGCACTCGTAACTTTCCTCAGAATCAACAATTTGAATAGTTAAGAGCTGAAATGAAAAAGCTTGATCCACTGAGTGGTCTCAGGCCAAAGCAAACTCAGTACCTGCATTAGAACCAAAGATATGATTGCTTCAAAGAGACAAAAAATTGAAAAATCAAATAATTTGAGGAAGGAGGAAGTGATTAAATAGTACATGATAACATATCTGTGCATGAATACCTTTCGGTTAAAAAAGAATGAAGGAAATCGACCGGATAGAATGGCCGAACTGACTGACTTTAGTTTTCATAATTTTTGTAAATACAGTATATAGATTACATACATACAAAGATCACGGGCTCTTTGCTGCAGCGGTAACGTCTCTTTGCTTTATTGGGACATCGGAGCCGATTCTTGACTCGTCCGAGGACTTAAAGGCTTAACTTAAATTGAGGTTAACTGAGAAATTTTCCAGCAGAGAACTGTGTCATAAAAGTCAAACCAAGCAATACGGCTCAGAATTTGTCATTCTAACCTGATAACAATCCAGTATCTTGTAGCTATCTAACTAGGCTGCAGTCGTCAAGGCAAACCCAAGGCCCTCAATGGGATAAATGCGATTTTATTTCTCCCCTTGATATTTAGACATATAACTGAAAACGGGTCGTGATTTCTTAAATGACATCGTCACCAAGGCTGCTATGCTTCAAATTTCCATTAAATTGACGAAATTCATTAATTTCAGAAGTGGAAAGTCACAATCATATGGTAGTAAATATAGATTCGTTATCTTACAACATCATTATTTAAATTCAATTAAGTGGTGTAGGTATTTTTTTTAAATAGGCCTACTTGATTTTTTCTGTGTCTCGATTGCTGCGTTTGATAGGCTTTTTGAAATGGATGCAGATCCCTAATTTGAATTTAGGGTTCCAAATCTAATTGTAGTTAATCGAATCTACAGTAGTTCAAGAAGGAAATATGATTTATAATGATATTTGTTCAGGCTCTCATTAGACCGTCTGAATGATCAGTATAGCGGCATTCGGTTCGGAGACTCTCGGGTTCGATTTCAGGTCAAGCGGGATTTTATCCGCGTGTGGTTAATTCCTTTGGCTCGGGCACTGGGTACTTGTCTTCGTTTGAATACACACCTCACAGTACATCACACTTCTAGCCACTACAGAGACATGCAATAGTGAATGCATATCCTCACATAGGTTTGCCATAAGGAAGGGGATTCCGTCGCGAAACTGTGCCAGATCTACATGAAATGCCAGCCTCTAAACAATAACAACAGTTATTGTTATTTCAAGTTCTTTTCAATTTCTATGGGTTTTAGGGCCGCCATGTTGTCGAAATGTTGTTCGGATGAAGTTCTTTAACATGCCAGAATTCGACGACAAAGGCTAGTCGCATACAAGCATTCTAAAGTCACCGACAGCATTAATCGAACCTGCATTCTTGAGAGTAGAAAGACAACGAATAACCAACTGCCTTTCTGGGGCAGGTGCTTGATTTGCAATTGAATAATAACGTGTATACAATATTTTTGAGCTTCCTTTCTCATCTACATTCTTGGAAATAAGTCCACGATGTCTGACATTTTCCTGAAGGTGAAGACCATATGAAAAGTTGCGATAAGAGTTATCTTGAGTTTTGCTTTAATTGAACTGAATGGATGATTTTTTTTAGAGTATGGCTATTGTGCCGAAAGTGTCCGAGAACATGTTCGGCACTGAATGGGTTGGAATGAGAGTGTATTCCAGTTAATGTATGCAGACGATAGCGCTTCGTTTGACTTACAAAAGTCGATAATTTTGATCACAGTCTATACTTATCCGGTCCTCTTCCATCATCTGGTGTCGACGATTTTCAGAGCTCGCTATTCATTCCCCTTTTCAGATAATTTATTGGCTCATTTCCATTATATGCTCTCCATAACTTCTTGTATAGTGTCATTCTACGTCCTGCGCCGCATTCGTGTGGGTCTCTTTTTCCAAGTTTTCCCAAGCGCCTATACTGTGGCTAAAAAAAATGTCTTGGATCTACATGTTTTATTTATTCGTCAGCGATTAGTGGAACTTCACAAATGCCAGTCTTGCCAATCTTGTCTTTTCTATATCCAGTGCAGTAAACTCACGTGTTTTGCCCATCCTTTTTTAACAACCCACTCTTGTCATATCAGCCAATTATTTTTCTTGCTCCAGAAGCTCCATACTCAGGTAGAGAAATGTTTTGCCGATCGGTTTGTCCTATTCAGAACCATGCAAACTAAATGGAAATGCTTGAAGAAAGTTTTTTTTTAAATTCTGGAAGCCACGCTAATCTACGTCTCTTTTCCCTCTCTAAATCGACGTTATACCATATTCTGTTCAATCTATGAGGATAATTTTACATAGAATTGTAGATAAATGAGTCACCTTGATGATGGATTCTTGAAATATTGTTTACAGTTTATTTAAAAATAATCCTGTTCGTAACACGTCTGAATATTCTTACAGTAGTGTCCAAAAGTTAAGCATAAGTTACGAGTAAGCAGGGCAACAGGAAATAGATCGCAAATCGCACGACATATGCACCTACCAACCTTACGTGTTCGCTCTGTATAGGAAAGGAGTGTTCCCTGCTTTGACTAGCGGCGTAACCGCAAGGTAAACACAGCCAGTGCCTGCGCCCCATATTCCCTCAGTCGTGTTTGCTCTGTTATAGTGTGCGGAGTGTAGCCTCATGGCGAACGTGACAGCTAATGGCACAACGACACCATTTGGACCTCGTTTTGCAGGGTAGAATACTCGGCCGCCTGGAAGCAGGCCAGACACAGACCGAAGTCGCCGTATCCTTGAATGTGCCACAAAGTGTCATTTCCAGGCTTTGGAGACGATTTCGAGACACAGGAGATGTTAGTCGTAGGCCAGTACCAGGTCGACCAAGGGTAACCACCCCACAGCAGGACCGATATCTGGCCTTAACCGCCCGACGAAATCGGAGTGCACCTGGAAGACAGTTGTCAGCGGAGCTTGCAGCCGTCTCAGGGATTACCGTTTCTCGGCAAACTGTGTACCGGAGGCTCAGAACATCAGGGCTGTTTGCCCGATGTCCAGCGGTGTGCGTCCCGCTCACTCCAGCACAGAGACGGGCCCGTTTACTGTGGAGCCGTCAACATCGAAACTGGACGATGAATGAATGGTGACATGTGCTCTTCACAGATGAATCCCGCTTCAGTTTGCAGAACGATTCCCGTCGTACATTAATCTGGAGAGAACCGGGTAGCCGATAAAACCACAGGAACATCGTGGAACGGGGCCAGTATGGTGGATGTGGCGTCATGGTCTGGGGCGGCATCATGTTGAATGGCCGTACAGATCTACACTTCGTGGGTGGTCTGAGGAACACTGTTAACGCTCGGAGGTACAGGGATGAGGTAATGACATGTTCGACTCTTCAGAGGTGTGGTTGGTCCAGACTTCCTCTTAATGGACGATAATGCCCGACCGCACCGCGCTGCTCTGGTGGATGAATTTCTGGCTGGGGAGGACATTCATCGCGTGGACTGGCCAGCGAGGTCTGCGGATCTGAATCCTATAGAACATGCCTGGGATGCATTGGGGAGGCGAATTGCATCCCGTCAACCTCCACCAATGACCCTCCAAGACCTTCGCACTGCCCTTTCGGAGGAATGCGATCGATTGCCACAAGAGCTCTTGGACCATCTGATAGAGAGCATGCCACTTCGCTGCGAAGCATGTGTGGCCGTTAGGGGGTAACCATACACTCTATTAACAGCATATTGTGTTGTGAAAGACATTGCCAAGTTTTGTTAGTTGTTGTCAAAGTTGTACCTTAGCTATCAGAACCTTTCTGACACTTTTTTGGACAAGTTGTGTGACATGGTGTGTGATTCAGCTTCCGTTTGTTCAGCAATCCGTCTGACATTCCTATCAGGCGGTATGGCGTCATTTAGTGATTATGCTTAACTGTTGGACACTAGTGCACATATCTGGGTATCGGCATTAAGGAATTTTGTTTGATGCCATTTTCCTTTTTTAAAAAAATATAATCACTTCATGTAAGTTTAAAAGTTGTAGGAGGAAGGTCTGAAGATGTTTTGTTACTTTCATTGACCTGTCCCACAATCAGTCTCATCCTTGGCTTTGACGATATGAAAGTGACTTAGGTATGAGCAATACTAGTAATGCCATTTCTATGCAACCAGTTCCTCCTGTGAATGGTGTGAAAATATTTCTCATAGGGCCGGTTTGTGAGTGCATTTCTCTGGGCTTGGCAGACTGATATGTAATAGCAATTTCTGGCTCGGTGAGGAAAGCAACGGGAAACTACCTCACTCCTCATTTCCCTTATAAGCCTCTTCAGTGACGCCTAGGCCATCTATGACAAATGATGCCAGAGCTGTAGAGGATCCAGCCAGCCTTCGGGCTGATTAAAGTTTTTCCTAACAGCGCGAGTGATCGCTTGTTAATCACATCAATAAGATAGAAGTTGTAAAGATAAAATCAGTTCATCCGTCGTTATTTATTTAATTTTACTTATTTTTTGACGTGACAATTATTGCCATTCGTCTTTACATACATGGGAACCTGGTTCGCCGTCTCGGTTTGCACGATCCAAGTTCGCGGTTTATTTTTTTTAAAAATAATTGTTTTTGTTTCTGTGTGTGGAGGTTTAATGAACGAAGTTTGTTACAAATTTAGTCTTCCATCGGGTTGGATAATGTGTGTTCGGGTCGCCGCCTGAGCTCAGGGCGTTCGCCTGTGTGTAGAGGATAGGAAGCTTGTTCGCCATTTTGTCAGTGGAGACGCTACTACACCTTGGAACGACTCACTTTACAGAGCTTTGTGTTTACACTGTGTTTTTTTCACTCTCCGATAATAATATCTGATAGTGACAGTGCTAACTTTATGAACTTTTCTTTTCTGAACGATTTTATTGAAGCCTATCGGCAGTACCCGTGTTTATGGAAAGTGAGAAGTGACGAGTACAGAGACAGGAGCAAGCGTGACGAAGCTTTGAATATTAATAACTACCTCTTCGGTTTTCGGAGACGCCGAAGTTCCAGAATTTTGTTCCACAGGAGTTCTTTTTGGGTGCCCATAAATCTACCGCCACGAGGCTGACGTATTTAAGCACCTTCAAATACCGCCGGACTGAGCCAGGATCGAAGCTGCCAAGTTGAGGTCAGAAGGCCAGCGCCTCAATCGTCTGAGTCACTCAGCCCGGCCCGAAGCCTTGAATAACATTCTACTCCCGAGACATTGTTTGATATTTACTGTTTACTGACAACTCAAATTTTGTTGTAACAGGGATAAATACATTTCGATGTAGGCCTATGAATATAATTCACCCTAACTATGCAATAACACAATAAAAGTGCGGAAATTTAAGCAGTACTGATATTTAATTAAGTCTTATGGGTTACTTGATAATATAGCTTAGGAAGTGATAAGTATATAATTGAAGACAGTTTTCGTTAAGAAACCAGAGTAACATTTTAAATTAGTCTCTCAAAGTGTGCGGAAGATAGGTTAAGCTCTGCCACAGTGCTGCATCATGCAATCTTGCCAAGAAACTCGGCCTTTTCCGACAAAGTAGTTCTCGTACTCCAGTCTGCTGGCTTTCTCAATGTTTGAAGCACAGCGAGGTGTTGTTTGTAATTCCTGGTATTTGTTTACTCTGAGGCGATTTAAATATTGTGAGACCATTTTTCTCTATCATGCGACCCACTGCTTGGTCCACACGGATCTCTTCTTTTATCTTTAAAAACGCCCAACTCATCTAAAATAATAACAGCAGCTGAAAACTTCGAACAACCCTTCTCGATCTCGTTCAAAGGGAAAATGACTTTTTGGACGAGCCATTGTTGGCATTTTCCTCTAATGTGTGTAGAGGGCGACGCTCATGAATTTGGTTCGCCGAACAGGGATCGGTGAACTAGGTACCCATGTGCGTTCGGCGCTTTAGAGACAGAACGGCGAAATATGGAAAATATAGCTGTCGTATGGTTCTCTCCATTAAATTATTCTCAAAAGCAAATAATAAGATAGTTCCCTGTACTCATCAGTCCTTACTAACCATTAAAAGGTCGCGGATCGACGGTATCAGACGTGATTTCAGTTGATTACGCAATGAGTTATAAAGCCGGTTATTCAGTGTCCAAGAAAAATAAGGGAGTACGGGGGTGAGATTTCACACGAGGAGAACAACTGTTCTCTTCAAATGGTTAAGTGAAGAGTTCTTTTTTAAGAACTTGCTTTACGTCACACCGACACAGGTAAGTCTTATGGCAACGATAGGATGGGAAAGGGCTAGGAGTGGGAAGGAAGCGACCGACAGTGGGGTTTGAACCCACTGTCTCTTGGATGCAAGCTCACAGCTGCGCGCCGCTAATCGCACATCCAGGGTAAAAGAGATTTTTACAAACTGGTTGGCAAAAGTTAGTGAGTGTAGCACAAAGGTGAAATTTAAAGCATGTAATGTGGTGTTAGGTGCAAAGACACGTGAGTTAATGAAACACACTGAAAACCAGCTACACCAAAACAGTGCGAAAGTTACAGCCCTTATAAAATGTTTTTTCTTAAATATTATTGTACTGTTATTATAATTCCTGTCTTTGGCTATTATACGAGAATATATAAGCAAAGCAAATCCATCTCTGTACAGTGCATCAGGAGTGCAAGATGTAAAAGGCTTCCACTACTAGTAACCATGGAACTTGATGGGGTAGACGGATTAGCTCTATGCCCCCAGAAATTAAACTTGTTTTCAATTTTAGTGTAGACTGAGTGAACCTCAGAGCCATGTGCACCCCCAAAAATTCAGGCTAAATTTCGTTTCTTAAAATTTTCGACTTCCTGGCGGGAAATCGAACCCACAGCCTTCCGAGTGAACTGAGCACATCTTTACCTCCTCGGCCAGGCAGCCTCTTTTCTTACGTTTTTTAAAATTTGCTTTACGTCGCACGGACACAGATAGGTCTTATGGCGACAGTGGGATAGGAAAGGCCTAGGAGTGGGAAGGAACCGGTCGTGGCCTTAATTAAGATACAGATCCAGTATTTGCCTGGTGTGGGAAACCATCTTCAAGGCTACCGACAGTGGGGTTCAAACCCACTATCTCCCGGGTGCAAGCTCACGTAAGAATTAGTATATTATTATTCAGCTCGTACTAAATGAGCAGTGGCGTTTGATATTTTAATTATTGTATTTTGCTATTATGCAAGAAATAAAGAATATATAATTTTACAATATATCACTTTTTAGACAAATTAAGTTGCATGTTCGTTCCTTAGTGTTAGTATTTAATGGTTTTTTTTTTGTTACTGTAGCGGAATTTCAGTATATCCGTAGCGGAACTCATACGTGTTTGGTTGGCAACACTGACTCACTGACTGACTGTCTAACGTGCTTATGAAGTCTGATTTGCACCGGGCAATATTGTAACGAAAACCCAGCGGGAGGTCCATCCCATGTCCCCATCCGTATTTCTCATACTATAAAATCAGCTTGAGCGCTGTGTGTTGTATGGAGAATTTCGTCCGTAAATTGCAGTAAGGTATAAGGAAACCGGTAATATCTATATAGTTTGTCTTACGTTTGAGGAAGCTTGCCCAGTTGTTCTTCCTTTTAGAACAATAATCACCACTACCACCACCAGTTACGTGTGTCGTAGAACTCGGCAACTCCAAGTGAAACCCTGCAAGAAATGCGAAGTTCAAATAACTCCCGCTACCCATCTGTCCCTAGTCATGCAGGACCATTAGCTTTCTAAACTGTACAGAGTAGTGTCCTGTCACGAGCCAGTCGATTGCCCATTGTTGCCGAATAGTGACCGAGGGACAGTGCTTGCCTAGCTGTCATGGGAGACGTTTCCATTAAGCTAACATTGAAGTGCTCTAGCTCCGTGCTTTGTCAGTCAGTACGCGCGGTTTGACAGCACCGAGGTGTGTGCTGGTGGGAACCAGGCCTAAATAGCCAGTGCTGGAGCTCTCGTACGCTGAGTGTTGCGCTGTACTGCATATGAGATTTCCGCTGTCATCATTGCTGGAATAGGATATTTTACGTATCGGAAGTATGTGAACTGCATGTGTAAGTACTGGCAAGTGTTGAAAAACAAAAGTTGTTAATAGCGAAGGGAGAGAGAGAGCAACAGCACGTTCACTGTCTACTCTTTCCTAGTCTCCCTGCTCCCTTGTCACACCAGCTGACGGAACTAGCGCTGATATCGCTTGGTTTCTAGGGTCTTGCGCTATAATAACATTTAAAGGGCCCTTTCACACGGTCCACTTGCTTTCCACGCCACGCCACGTCACGCCACTCCACTTCTCAGACACTTGCTGTCCACTTCCGTCAACTTGCCGGCAACTTCTCGTCCCCACCTCATATTTGCGCCTCGGTTTGAATCTGGTCCATGGACGCGCACATTATCCTTGGGATTTTTATTCTTCCGAAAAGAAGGTTGAGGTGAAAGAACAGTACTAAGGTTCAATGGGTCCATCCATTGAATTCATATCGCCTAGAACGAGGAACTTATCTTTCTTCTAGATGAACGTACCAATGTTCTAAAAATGTTCCTTAATTACTTTCGTATGAGTGAGAATTTGTTTGAATTGTTGTCAATCCTTGAAGCAAGTTTACAGCGTCAGAACACCAACATGAGAAAATGTATTCCGCCGATATTTTGAAACAAAAACTTCAAACTTGTGACGCACACAATGTTGACCGTTTGAACGACTGATTTAGTGAGCTACCAGTATAGCCTTGCTACCTACACCTACCTTCTGTAAATAAGACTGGTAGTTCTCACGAATAAGATTGTTTTTTTTATTTTTATTTTTATACAAGTTGCTGTACGTCGCACCGACACAGATAGGTCTTATAGCGACGATGGGACAGGAGTGGGAAGGAAGCGTCCGTGGAATTAATTAAGGTACAGCATTTGCCTGGTTTGAAAATGGGAAACCACGGAAAACTGTCTTCAGGGCTGCCGACAGTTGGGTTCGAACCCACTATCTCCCGAATACTGGATAATGGCGGCACATAAGCGACTGCGGCTATCGTGTTCGGTCCGAATAAGAAAATGTTATTATGTAATTTAATTGGAAGCAGTTCTTTTGAAATGAAGACTGCTAAAAAGCCTTGATTAATTATTTTTCAATGACCCATGTTATTGTAATATCGAAAATTGTTAACATATAACACATATAGCCTATTACTGTAGATATCAACTTCTCTCTCTTTGGAGCTGTCCAGTTCGGCAGAAAGTGGAATCACTTCATGGGAAACTTCATTCCACATTTGAAGCCTTTTATTTTATTTGAATAGTCTGTCGTTCGTTAGTCCCACTGACAAGGCCGATTTTGTATTTCTATTATTAACTTTTCAGTATCTATGAATGGAACCGACATTTTGAAACGAAATCTTCGAACTTGTAGCTCATATGTTGACTGTCTGAACGAGCTAATCTGATTCAGTGATTAGTGAGCTTCCGGTCGCCCAGTGTGGAAGACACTTCAGGCCGGTCGACAGCAGCCTGCTGTTGACGAGAGTGGACGGAGGTTGCGCCACACGAAGTGTCTCGTGTGAACGCTACCGGCCTTTAACCGTACCTCTGGTGGAGTGGAGTGGAGTGGAGTGGCGTGGCAAGCAGTGGATCGTGTGAAAGGGCCCTTATTCAATTATTATGATTTCACTTGGTAACAACAGAACAGTGGTTCTTTTTCTAGAAGTGTTCTAAATTATAACGTATTATTTATTTGTTTCCATCTCTGCCTCATGAGCAAACAAACGGAATGCTTCCAATGCCGGTAAAAACTTTTCTCCGTCCGCTTTGGTTTCTCAACGTGTTCCACTCTAGTTGTACGCGGCCACATCTCGTTTCAAGCATATAGTTTCGTGTTCCTTCATCCGGTATTCTCTAAATCTATCCAGGCCCTGGCCGCTCGCCGACTTTGATCTCTCAGACGAAAGACAGAGTGGCACTTCCTGCTGTCATTTAAAGAACATTTATGCTAATTCATGTGTCAGAACCAGTATAAATGCAAGCCATTGCTCAAGTATATGAGTGGGTTGGATACTTTGTTGCACAGGATGATATAACGTTGTATTTATGTATGTATGTCGTTGTTGTGCTGTACAGTAGTTTTTAACTAGGGTAAAGTAAGGTTATTTCGTGATACTTCTTGATTCACTTCATGTAAGTGTTACATAACTCAGGTATTGTATTTTTAATCGTACTACTGGAATAACAGGTTGCGCTCATTGCCGTATGTTTGTCTCAGCATTATTAGGTAAATACAACAAAATATTGAACTTTGTAATGATATACAGTTTCGTGAAAGGGATATTTAAATTCGTGATAGTAGACGAGTCATTTTGTGAATGAGAACATGTCTTTACCAAAAGCTTTCTATTGCGAAAATATTTAATAAAACTCGCTGATGTACCCGTGCTTCTCTGCGGAATTCTACATTGTATACAGAATTGTAGGTTAAGTAGAGCACACGTTGTGAGGAAGACTGTATTAAATTGCATACCTCTTAACGTTGCCCTAGAAACGCGACGAAGGAATCACCAAACATCTTTTCTCATATGAAGACTGCGTTAGGGAATTTTCATTGTACTGGTAGGCCCTCTTGCCTACCATCAATCACAATCAGGTTACGGAATTGCATTATAATGACAGACACTTACTCTCCACCTGCCTTTTTACACCCTCAGAAAGACTGTCTTAGTGGTTTTCCCAACTGAAATGAACATAGGTCATTACAATGACATCAGTAGGAATGGCACGAGTACAAGCAATGATTTCACATGAAATACTCGATAAAATAAAAAAACACACATTTTTTTCACTTTTAACGAACAGTAGGCTACTACGCTGCCGATCTAACAGTCCAAAGTTTCAGAGCTGGAATGATCAGGCCGCAGACAGCCGTGTTCCGTGAACACTCTTAGTCTCTTTCCGGGTGAGGGGTGTCGAATAGTGGAGAGTCCCAGGGCAAAACTATGCTCTTTTACTAATCTGTTTCCTAGGAGTACCCGGTGAGTCGGAAAATCTTAATTCACTACACTGGCAGCGGAAAAATATATCTGACTTAGAGGCATTTTTTTCTTCCAATCCAGAGGAGAAATCCCCTCTTCACTGCTAATTTTGAATAAAATGGATGTACAATTTCATAAAGAATAAAGTTGACTAACTCCCCAGCTATTTTCCGCCAATATTCAGTCAGGCTGTTATACTCGGTACGCAGCAGTAATCCCATCTATCGGAGTTGAGCGGCAGCATAAGAGACAAAGAACATCATCACAAACAATAGTGTAATGTTATTGTTGATCAATGGTATGCGCTTTCAGTATTGTAGGCCTTCACATTTAGTGTTCTTCCGACTCTGAAATACTACTCGTATCATGGTCAGTACGGTAAAATTGAATAAAACATAAATGGTCGGAAATTGTATTCTCTATAACTTTTGTTATGTAGTACCTTTCGTAAGGACCAATGACATAGGTATTTTAGGCGCCTTCCCTAAACTACAATTTCATACAGGGCGAATAAAATTGTTTATAACTTATACTGTAGTTTCTTATTCCCCGACTCTATATACCGACTTTCATTAAAATTTGTCAACCCATTTTCTCGTGGCTCGGCGTTGATATGGACTTAGCAACAAAAATACAAGTTCATGAATATCTGTGTTATCAAAGCCGGTATGGTAACAGTGTATGACGTAAATGATCGGATATTTAATTCTATACAACTTTAATTATGTAGTATTTATCGATAGGACCACTATTAATATAAATATTTGAGAATTACATTTTAGGCCTTCCCCTAAACTACCATTTCACTCAGCGTGAGTAAAATGATTTATAGCCTAGATTGTAGTGGCTCATCTCCCGACTTCACATACCGATTTTCATTAAATTTTCTTTAGCCGTTTTCTCTTGTTGTGTGTACAGACAGACAGACAGACAGACAGATAGACAGACAGACAGACAGACATTACGGAAAAGTAAAAAGTGCATTTCCTCGTTACTATGGACACAACCGATACAGAAATACCTTTTTTCTTTTTCAAATTCTGAGCAACGTGCAGACAAAACTCTTATTTTATATACCAGGTGGCTCTCGAATGCCGTTCTTTCTACTGATAAATGTCCCGCATGCACAAATGATGAATGGGATGTCTACCAACTGATTTTCACAGGGGAACCACTGCCAGCGGGCAGATTACGTCAGAATATTAAGAGATAAGGACCGGAGTGTCGCTCGCAGTACGTTACTCAGCGCTACCGGTCAAATGCACCCCTTGCATTAGTAAACATCGTTTTCGACCGCATAGTTCTAGGCTGGTGTATGGTACAGCCGCACTATGTTTGCTGTCTGCATATTGGCAATGGCTAGTGTGTTCAGCAGCGAAGAATACACAGACATTATTTTAATCTGGATAACCTGGTCGGAATGCAACAGGAGCTCCAAACAGATGTACTGTATGCCTTCTAAACACGTACTTCACCGAACAGTATTAGTTTTTGTTTCATACATGCAACTCTTTTATCGAGTGGAATGTCTACAAGTGTATACAAAATGATTTTAATTGCATAATCATGTCGTACTTCTGTTTAATTGTACCGGGCGAAGTGGCCGTGGGGTTAAGTGTGCGCAGCTGTGAGCTTGCACTCGAGAGATAGTGGTTTCGAATCCCACTGTAAGCAGCCCTGAATATGGTTTTCCGTGGTTTCCCATTTTAACACCAGGCAAGTGCTGGGGCTGTATCTTATTTAAGGCCATGGTCGCTTCCTTTCCAGGTGTAGCCCTTTCCTGTCTTATCGTCGCCATAAATCCTATCTATGTTGGTGCGACGTAAAGCCAATTGTAAAAAAAAAATATTCAGTTGTAATTGTATTTCAGTGGGAGATAATGCCAACGTTCCTTTCACTGGGCTCAATTATTTCTTTGTGTTATGTTATTTATTAAATAAATGTATTTAACCTGCCCCGTAGTATGTTTGTGAGACCTGGTGAAAATTTGATTATGCAGCATTGAATTCAATTCTCAAAAGAAAACTATTACTACGAATAATCCACTGGGCAGGTTGATTACATTTACATATAAAATAACATAATAAAAACGAAAGAATTTAGTCCCGTGAAAGTAAAGTTGGTATTCTCTCGCGTTGAAATTACAATTAAATATATCTTTTTTTTACAATTTACGTCGCACTGACACAGCGGGAAGGAAGCGGCCGTGGCCTTAATTAAGGTACAGCCCCAGCATTTGCCTGATATAAAATGAGATACCACGGAAATCCATCTTCAGGGCTGCCGACAATGGGATTCGAAACCACTATCTCCCGAGTGCAAGCTCACAGCTGCGCAACCGTAACTCCACGGCCAGCTCGCCCGGTACAATTACGTAGAAGTACGGCATGATAATGCAATTAAAAATCATTTAGTATTTGACTACACACTAATAAACTAACAGACACTAAAGTGGCTGCCAGACTGACGAATGCGTGCGGCAAGCGAGTGAATTATAACTCAGTGGCCACGACTTTGGCAAAGAAAGAAAATGTACCCCTACTACCCTTCCTCATAGCACATGCAAAGTCTCCACTACTTGCCGTAGCGCTATACAAGTCGCTTAGCCTTGACAAACGGCGTTTTGTGCGTATTTCCGCCAATAATTATGTTAATTAGAGAAAATAAAGGAAAGATTTAGCATATAAGACAACAAGGCTTGTACAAAGAGCTTTTTTTTAAAGTAATTCCTAGTTCCAGTTGGCTAAAGTGGAATAAAAATGTAATGTTTACTCCACAAAGTGATTGGTTGGGGGGGGGGGGGGGCGTGACTGTCCTTCCTCGCCCCACCCCCTAATCGAATCGCCGTTACTGTTGGTAGACACGCCAAAGATGCAGTAAAGGATATCTAATAACTTATTAATTTATATACTTGTAGACATTCCACTCGATAAAAGAGTTGATTGTATGAAACAAAAACGAATACTGTTCGGCGAAACACATGAGTAGAAGGCATACGTCTGTTTGGAGCTTCTGTTGCATTCCGACCAGGTTGTCCAGTTTAAAATAATGTCTGTGTATTCGTCGCTGCTGAACACACTAGCCATTGCCGATATGTAGACAGCAAATATAGTGCGGCTGTACCATACATCAACCTAGAAGTATGCGGTGGAAAACGATGTTTACTAATGCAAGGGTTGCATTAGACCGGTGTCGCTGAGTAACATGCTGCGAGCGACACTATGATTCTTATCTCTTCATATTCTGACGTAACCTGCTGCCTGCTGGCAGTAGTTCTCCTCTGAAAATCACTAGCCAACATGATTTTGCGGTAAAATAGAAAATATGTAATTCTTATGGAAATCGCTGCCCTGATTCTGAAAATGATGCTATTTTTTTCCTATAACGTCTAGTTTTGACGCAATTCGGTGTTTTATTATCTGTATGAATTCGTAAGATGTAATGTTGAGAGATGTTCTCGCGCAACTTCTTTTAGAATACAATTATGTGATTCGATTTGTTATTGTTTGCATTGCAATCTGACGATGAAGAAATAGATTTCGAGCCACATCAATATGACACACCTTCAGACAAATTCACGCAATCCGAATTGAATTATCTGATAAGGGACTTAGAGCTAACCAAAGAAAAATGTGAATTACTTGGTTCAAGATTGCGCAAGGAGAATATGTTGGCACACGGTGTTACATTTTCCTGGTACCGAAATCGTGACAAAGAATGTCCAAACAATCGTTCAAGAAAGTGACCCTAATGCTAACACGGAAACTAAAGATGTCAACACACTACCGCATGAATTTAAGCAGAAAATGATGCAGTGGCGAAGTAGATTTTTAAACAATTTGACAGACGAGCAATTTGACAATGAGATTAACATTTGGTGTGAGTTCTTGGCCTCTGCGATTGATCTACTTCCTGGCCCCAAACATCCGTCACGGAAATACTACCAGTATAGGAAAAATAAACAAATCACAGACAACCAAAGGAAATATAAACAGACAACCAACCCTGAACGGGCAACAAAACGGGACCGAATAAAACGCCGCGAAAAATACAAATATCAGCTTACCCAGTACCACTTTTACAATCAGCGCAGAAAGGCTATTAGATCTGTTTTAAATTCCAATGCTGAAAACTGTAAAATTCCTTCGGATGAAATATTTCATTATTTCTCTGAAATTCTCGGGCAACCTAATGACATGATTCGACCCGAATACCCATCTCATACAAGTGATATTGATAGGGAACAAATTGACATTTTATTTAATGACACTATAAGCCCAGATGAAATCAGATTTGCTATTAATCATATAGCCGTAGACACATCACCCGGCCCAGACCACGTCCTCGTCAGAGTTATCAAAGAAAGTATTGCAATCGACATAATATCTCACATTGCCACACGTATGTTGAAAACTGGGGTTGTACCTTCTATCTTCAAAAAGGCCAGGACTGTTCTAATTCATAAAGGTGGAGATTCACTTAATATTAAGAACTGGAGACCTATCACAATCTGTTCAGTAATAAGGAGAATAATTGAGCGGGTCCTTGACAGGCGTCTTCGTGAACATGTTGTCTTAAACCCCAATCAACGAGGATTTACCAACTCCTCTGGAACGCATGTCAACACTGCGATACTCGACTCTCTTCTCCGTGAAGCCAAAAATAAACAAGCTAATCTGACTGCTATATTCTTAGATATCCAGAAAGCCTTTGACAACGTTGGTCATGCCCATTTAAATGAGACACTAAAGTCGTTACCAATTCCATCCAAACTTACGAATTTAATCATGAATCTGCAATCAGGAAATGTCACACAAATTCAGACGCAGGGAAGCAAAACAAGACCTCTCTTGATAAGCAGGGGAGTTATGCAAGGTTCTCCTCTGTCGCCAATCCTGTTCAATCTCGCCATCAATCATATTCTGGATGACCTTAGCGAAACGTCGATATCTACCCAATATGGCTTTCAGTTGAGTCCAGATCATGAAGCTCTAACAGTGTTAAGTTTTGCTGATGATGTAGTTATTGTTGGAAAAGATTCTGAGTCAGCTTTAGTACTTGCTCATGCGGCCATACATCAACTACAAGAAATTGGACTTAGCATCAATACTGGAAAATGTAAAGGAATATGCATCAAACATGGTCACCTGTCAGAAGAAAAACTATTCACGGCAGATGAAAAACAGATACCATGTCTGAAGAAAGGAGAATCTATCAAATATTTGGGTGTAAATTTTTCCAATGAAATTACCTTCCAGTCCGTCGAGGTCCTAAATAAGCTCAAAAACACCCTAGAGCTCCTCATTTCTTCACCCCTTTTGCATTCCGATCAAAAATTTGTAATCATAAACACTTCAATCTGTCCCAGTTTGGTATATAAATTTCAGACAGTACCACCACAAAAGATTCCAGTCAAATTTACAAATGACGCCGATATTATGGTTAGGGGGGCATTAAAGGAAATTTTGCAACTTCCCATGGATGTCCCGAATGATATGATATACGCTGAAATGAAATTTAAAGGTCTGGGTTTATTTTGTGTATCATGGGAAATATATCTGCAACATATTAATGCATGCAAAATTTTGAAATCTTCCAATAGTAATTTTCTACATTCAACGAGAAACTTATGTCAAGAAATCAGCACAAGCCTTGCCGTATTAAATGTAGCAGAAACAGAATCTATTCGAGACAAAAGACATGGCTTTGTAGATACAAAGAAAGTCCGACTCGAACTGAGAAGAAGAGCCTTTGACAACTGGAGCAAAAAAGAGCATAAAGGCAAAGGTGTAGTCCTATTTAAACAGTATACTCCAGCGAATACATGGATTCGTGATCATAAAGGATTGTCTTGCAGTGAATGGCGTGATGCAATAAAAATGAACGCCAATGTCTCTGCTGTGCGTACTGTACCTGGCAGATCCCAGGGCAACAGCCTCTGTCGGCGTTGCCACAGAGAGTTCGAAACTCTTTCACACGTCCTGGAAGCCTGTCCACATGGTGAATTACTGCGCACCTCACGCCATAATGTAGTCAGATCAATGATAGCTAACGCTCTTAGAGGACAAGGTTATAATGTCTATGAAGAAGTACACGGTCTCTCCAACAGAGGAAGCAACCGACGCATTGACATTATTGCTTTTAAGCCATCCTGTTCTGAAGGTTTCATCATTGATCCAACAATTAGATTTGAGACCAACGAAAACCAGCCGGAAGAAGTCGATGCAGAAAAAAGAAGAATTTATGAAGAAACGGCGGACTTCTACAAGCAAAAATATAAGCTCTCATCCATTTCTGTAATCGGCTTGATGTTAGGTGCTCGAGGAACAATACCTGCATTTTTTGTCAACTTCTGCAATACCTTTGGGCTAAATAGAGATTTTATCTATAACATCGCCATTACCACACTCAAGAAGTCCATCATGATCTTCAAGAACCATGCTTGCGGACCTCAAATAAATGTTTGACATGCCTCACTCGACTGCCTACATTTAACATCATACGAACACATTATCTATTGTATCCACATCCATTATTGTTGTGAAGGTACTCTTTGTCTTTGGGCAACCTGGAGCTGTTGCAGGAAGATTGTATAACAATACTCAAGAAGATGAACTTGTATTTTGTACGGATGTTTCAAATCTTCTACGTCAATTGGGAG
The DNA here is from genome assembly GCF_040414725.1 of Anabrus simplex. Taxonomy (NCBI): domain Eukaryota; kingdom Metazoa; phylum Arthropoda; class Insecta; order Orthoptera; family Tettigoniidae; genus Anabrus; species Anabrus simplex. Next base: position 487,954,035 of record NC_090265.1, read on the forward strand.
AGAAAGAGTATGATCCTAGTAACTGGCATTTTTTTATTGACTCTTCCAAAATAAGTTTAAAGGCTGTTTTGCTTTATAATTCAAATGTTCTGGCATCCGTACCACTTGCACACTCCACAAAAATGTCTGAAACATACAAGACCTTAAAGTTGGTGCTTGAAAAAATTAAATATCAAGAGCATGGGTGGCAAATTTTTGCGGTGATTTGAGATCATTGGATTGTTGCTGGGACAACAAAAAGGCTATACGAAATTTCCCTGTTTCCTATGCGAATGGGATAGCAGGGTACAGGATAAACATTGGGATACAGTGAATTGGCCAGAAAGGAAACAACTACAACCAGGATCCAAAAATGTCTTGAATGTAAGTCTTAGCCTATTGACCGTGAAAAAATTCTACTTCCACCCTTGCACATCAAATTAGGATTGATGAAACAGTATGTCAAGGCATTAGATAAAAGTAGCCTATGCTTCCAATATTTATCCTCTAAATTTCCCTCATTATCAGATGCAAAAATCAAAGAAAGCATATTTGATGGACTACAGGTTCGTAAACTGGTGAAGGATAAAACTTTCACAGATACGATGACCAAAATTAAGAAAGAGGCATGGAACGCATTCAGAGATGTAGTGACTAAATTCCTTGGCAACATTAAGGACCCTCAGTACATTGTAAGGAAAATGTTGTTAAAGTTTAAGGAACTCGGTTGTAATGCGAGCCTTAAGCTTCATTTCTTAGCTTCGCATCTGGATTATTTCCCTCCAAATTTAGGAGCTGTCAGTGAAGAATAAGATGAAAGGTTTCATCAGGGTCTCAAAGATGCAGAACGACGCTATCAGGGACGTTGGGATGTGAATATGATAGCCGATTACTGTTGGTCGATTGAACGAGACTACCCTTCCAGAGATCACTCAAGAACTTCAAAAACCCGGAAATTCCACGGAAAACGGAAAAAGACGGAGGTGTGAATCTAACCTGCACATAATGTAAGTAACAAAACTACGTATGTTTAACCATGTAATTTTTATTCAAGGTACGGTTATATTAATTTAAAAGCAACTGTACAGCTAAAACTAAATAGGCGCTTTATGCTTCAGTTTCACGAATTTCAACATATATTAAAAATATAATACAAACCATCTACTCGCTTACAAAGCAGCATTTATGTGTATTTAATGCATGAAAAATATGATTACGTTTTACAAGCTGAAATTTACATTAATATATCAAATTTAATCAATACTAAGTATCAACAATTTTACGTAAGAACAAAATAACGTTTTTTTAATTGCCACTAAACCAGACGTGATACGCCAAAACTAATATTTTTCTCGAATTCTGCGTTAATACACAAAACCCACCTATTTTCGTTTTTACCGCACAAAAAAGGTTTTTTTTTTTTTTTTTTTTTTTTTTGCAGGCTAGTGAAATCAGTTGGTATACATCCCATTCATCACTTGTGCATGCGGGACATTTATATGTAGAAAGTACGGCGTTCGTGAGCCACCTGGTATATAGATGAATACGTCATAAACATTCCCTTATTTGCAATTAAGTAATTTTAGAAACTCTTAATCATTGTTGTTTGTAAATTTTGGTAACTTTCTACCATTATCGTTGCCTTTTAGGCATACATTTATTCGGAATCGTCACACTCTGGAAATACAATTGTCACGCATTAATTCTTCTTGCTTAGCATCGTCCGGTTGCCATCTCACATGCATGGCACGGCACAAAACATTATGAACCAAGTGTCCATTTAGCACCATTCCTCTGACACACGTCCCCGGAAAACTCGATGGCATAGGCACCACGTTTCCAATCGTCGTCAGCCTTGGATTTATTTGATTTGCCGGGCTGAGTGTCTCAAACGTTTCACCTCCTGACCCCAGCTTGGCAGGTTGGATCCTGGCTCAGTCCGGTGATATTTAAGGGTATCCAAATACGTCAGCCTCGTGTTGGTAGATTAAATAGCACGTATAAGAACTCCTGCGGCACAAAATTCCGGTTCCTCGGCGTGTTTGAAAACCTTCATGAGTAGTTAGTTGGACGTATAAACAATAACCTTGTTATTATTGTTATTATTTTTATTTCTTTGATTTGATCTTCTTGATGGGTTTTAACTGGAACGTAGATGTCTGAGAAGCACTGTCATCAAAGAAACTGAGACATTTAGCACCGGAATCCCTAATCTTCCAATTGGTTTGCTTTGTGCTGCCTTCTTCTGAAACTGAAGGCAATGACAGGAGATTCTTCATGGGAGACCTGGTAACTTGGGACAGAGAACTATTTGGTGCAGGCTTGTTGGTTAGTTACGATGGCAAGAGGGCTGCTTGAGGAATGATATGAGGATTGTACAGAGAAATTCCGGTTTTATTGAAGCTACACTAGATTTTATGAACACAGAAATCCTTAATGAAGGCTGGACTCAGAATGGAATGGACATTTTATTCTGTTGTGTGTCTTATTTGGGTGATCTCTTGTATAATCGTTAATGATAGCAGACCAATATCAATTCAAATTGCACTCCAACAGCTATAGGCTGAAGTAGATGTGCAGTGTTTGAAAGAAGAGCTAGGAAGTGGATTTAACATCCTTCTGCCAAGTGCAATTGAAAATGTCCGTTCTACTCTTAGCAACCCACTTGGAACACGCTTCCCAACGCAAATTATATTTGTTTTAACTTTTCCTTTTTCACTGGTACGGCCGACGCCCCAGAAACTCTAGATTTCAAATAATGTTCATAGTCAGGTGCCAAGAATTCTTCATTATTAAATCATTTCAAAATTAACTTTGTGTACCTTACACGATAAGGAAAGATCTTCACCTAAATGGGATTGTAAATAGAGGGTACAGATTTCTACACGTGATAATGAGGGTATTTAGGGGTTAAAGGAGAGGGAATATACGTCTCTATTAAGACCCCAACTAGAGTATGGTTCCAATATATGGGAACCTCACCAGGATTACTTGGTTCGAGTAATGGAAAAAACATAAACAATAGCAGCTCGATTTGTTCTCGGTGATTTCCGACAAAAGAGGGCGTTACAAAAATGTTGCAAAGTTTGGGCTGGGAAGACTTGGGAAAAAGGAGATGAGCTGCTCGACTAGGTGGTATGTTCCAAGCTGTCAGTGGAGCGATGGCGTGCAATGACATTAGTAGACCAATAAGTTTGAGTGGTACGTTTAAAAGTAGGAAGGATCACAATATGAATATAGAGTTGGAATTCAAGGGAACAAATTGGGGCAAATATTCGTTTATAGGAAGGGCAGTTAAGAATTGGAATAATTTATCAAGGGAGATGTTCAATAAATTTCCCAATTCTTTGCAATCATTTAAGATAAGGCTAGGAAAACAACAGATAGAGAATTTGCCACCTGGGGGACTGCCATAAATGCAGTTCAATGTTGACTGGTTGATTGGATATTCTTCACATCACTCGCTGCTCTTTATTTACCTTCGCGGCCTGCTGTTTAATAACTTTCAATCTACACAGAGAAACTCAACATGCTGGAATAAATAAAATGATAGTTTAATCAATAACATAGCAGACTATTCTGTATATACTATCGCCGGAAACTGTTTTCAAACACAGTATACCGTAATAATTTAGTACCGGTAGCTAAGAATGGCACACGCCATTGGTGTATGCATCCAAACTTTGTCGCAAACAGCCGGAGAAATTCCCTCCACAATGATCGTCATTCGTGAATTTGAAATATCTTATTATGGATGTTAAACTTTCTAAAATTGTATCCGCAATTACGTAGACAGTACTATTTTCTTCAACTTTCGATGATATTGCTTTGATTTTCATGGATTCATAACAATTTAATTCTCTTGAATGCATTTTTAAAATTCTAAGGCTACTGATTCGAGTTGCCAACTCAAACTTTGATAAAATCACCACATTGAATGCAAAAGGTACTACATTCCTATGTTACAAATGTTACCAATAGAGAATAAATACCGGCTTACTGGTGTAAAAATGCAAAACCACGGGAAACCATCTTCATATTGATATTGAAGGAATAGTATTATAGTCGATGTAATAGTTCAGTTGACAACGCTGATTGTGGAATACTGGAAATGCAAGCTGGGTGCTGAGTTGGCGCGGGGAAGAACCCGAAGGATTTAATGTGACTTCATGTAGGTATCTATCACAAGATATGTGGGTGTGTTGAAGAACCTCACGAGCTCACCGGTGCGGTGAATCATACAATAATACTATCTCATGATGACATAAGGCAGTGATACCTGACACGTGGCCTGTGAGTAAGCTTTTCGCAATGCATCTTAATTTGAATAGCCTATATTGCGGTGACTAAGAAAATCTGTACTGAGTGTAGTTCACCGTAATTTTAAGACTCAGAGAGAGGAAGAAGTTGCAAATTTAAATCACCACAAGATATCAGTAATGTACAGGAAAGGCAAAATTTTTCAAGTTTCGGAAAACTTTAAAACCTGGATATCCAAAATTTTGTCAAAAATCCGTAAACTTGGCAACGCTGCCAGAAGAGGAAGATTTTTGGTTTCTTACAATTTGTTTCATGCTGCATCGACAAAAATATAGTTTTTATGTATAGTTCTTATGACGACGATGAAATAGGAAATGGCTAGGAGTGGGATGGAAGTGGCCCTGGTTGTAATGAAGGTACCGTGTAGAGATGAGAAGGATGCGAGAATGAGGAATGTGGCCTGCAAACACGAACTTCCTGTTCTGCCCAGACAGATCGGCTCTTATCTGCTACAAAAAAAATACTGACTCACACTTTGCAGTTTGCTGGATTACAACAGACAAGAGCGAAGAGCTGCCAGTAGAAGATAGTACGAAATCGCCTGGGTAGTAGCGGAGTTGCTATGGTAACCATTATGTCACTGGCTCTGCTTGTGAAAACCCCTTCGCCCCGTGCCTCACCGTGCATTCATCTGATCTGCCAACATATCCATGATTTGCCAACCTTAGCTGAGGAGCTAATGATAAAATGAATGATTGTGAATGAAATTGGGTAAGGAGGTGCAAGGAACCGGCTTTGGCCTATGAACAGAAACTGTCCTGGCATTTGCCTGGGAGTTAAAAATGGGAAACCACAGAAAAACATTCTCAGGAGAGCCGACGGTGTAGCTCAAACCCGCGCGTCTCTCGACTAGAGCTTGGCTCCATAGCCATAGTGCGTTAACACGCGGTCAATCCGCTCGGTTGTTCAAACGAATTTATGAATGAATAAAATTAAAAAATACTTGAAAAAGGAACAACTTTTTAATTAGAATTACATCTTTCGTTCTTGAGAGAACATTATCAGATTATATCAGATCGCACACTCTTTCTTGATTAAAAATGATCAATTATTGATTAATATTATTTAGAAGTGTAAAACCGTTTACACTCTTACAGTAATTGTTTGAATTTTACGTTATAACTTATATTAATGAATTAATCCCCAACGTGGTTCTCTCCACACTGGGCCTCCACGAAGCCGTACAGACGGGAACCCAGGACCCGGGCCAGTGTTTCTTTCTCTCTGGCGCATCTGGGGGTTCGTCCTAAGTTCTGCTCGGAACAGTCCGTACTGTTGGAACATTTGATTGAAATTTTCATAGTTTCCCGCTATTTACTGTAAAAACGTCCTTAGTGAGGCCCTCTTCCGTTATTCGCTGCGGGGCGTTCTTTGTAGTGCTCTATTCCGATCCCTTTTTCGAGGCAAAGTGCTCCACGCTATCGTTGATGGCTCTTCAACTCTTGGCATATCTTCCTTGGATTAAGAAATCTACCTTTTCTATTGGACATTCTTTCAGTAGCTGTGACACTAAGGTCCCACATTTTTTAAATGTAGTTACTCGTATTTAAGGAGGGCATTGCAGGCGCTTATTTGATTGAAGTGAACTTCCCAAATCGCTTTAAAAAATTCAAGTTTTCAAAAGCAGAGTACAGTGCACTGACAAGTGTGTCCGTGGTTAGCTGAAGGATTTATTTCAAGGTGCTCCAGATTATTTTATCGGTGTCTATAAGAAGTCAGTCTGTACTTGTGTAATTTCCGCTGTTCGAAAAGTATATAAACGAGGCGGGGAGATTGTTCTGTTTAAATCGATCAACTTTGGTCTGATTGAAGCAGTGATGAAAGTACTATATTTGCAGATCGTAAAGCAGTAATCGCGTCGAAGGTGAGTGTGCAATTTAATGTGACAACCATGTATTAAATAGCTTTGCTTTCTTCCGTTTTTCCAACTTTGATATCTTCTTCGATATCAATCATTTCAACCTCTAGCTGACCTTCTTCAGTATACACTGAGTGGCCAATATTCAAGGGAAGACACTGAATGTGATGTTAATAACGAGCTGCTCCTCTGCGAGCCCTCAAAATGGCAGCAACACGACGAGGCACCGACTCTACAAGGTGTTGGAATCGTTCTGGAGGGATCAGGACCCACGCATCTTGCACTGCTACCCACAATTGGTCTTGTGTAGTTGGTGCGCGGTTCATGCAGGGTACACCAGCATCGGCAGCATCCCATAAATACTCGACTGGATTAAGATCAAGGGATCTGGAGGGCCAATCCATGGTCGTAACTTCACTGGAGTTCTTCTCCAACAACCTGCGTGTCACCACAGATCGGTGACATGGCGCATTGTACTGATAAAACATGGCATCTCCATCATGGTACTCTAGGGCCAGAAAGGGATACAGATGGTCTGAAAGAATGTTCACATAACGTGCAACTGTAAGCGCTGCCTGCGACCAGACAGTGGAGCCTAATTGCGACCATGAGAACGCCGCCCAGACCAGAACTAAGCCGCCCACTTAGACAGAACCTTGTAGAAACGCAGGGTCCATAGCTCCATGAAGGCATATGCCACACTTTCACGCACCCATCAGCTCGATACAACTGGAACCGGGATTCATCGGACCATACCACCCACCACCACTGCTCCATGGTCCATTGCCGATGTTCGCGGGTCCATGCACGTCGTTGAGCTCTGTGTCGAGGTGTCAACAAAGGGACACGAGTTGGTCGTCGGCTGGTGAAGCCTATGCGGTGCAGTTGCCTCCTGACAGTCCTGGTAGAAATGGGTTTCTGACTCCCAACATTCAACTGGGCGATGATCTGACTCACAGTCGAGCGCCAGTGTGGTTCTGTGAAGGCGTCAAACACCTGTGGTCTTTCCGTGCGGTGGTTTACGACGTGTTGTCATCTTCACGACACTGGTGTCTGTGACAGACTGCTCAGCTACGCCGCAGCTAGGTGTAACGCTCAGGAGTCATACAAGGCATATCTTCTAATGGAACACCCCTTCCCGTGACTTTTGGCCACTCAGTTCACTGTATATACCTGCACATTTGGAAGTGTTTATGCGTAAGCCGATTCCTCGAACAACCTGTCAGAGAGACGCGTCAGCTCTATAGCCGCTTCTTCACTTTTTCCAATGATGACTGCATCATCATCGAATCTCATAATGCTGAGAGGAGGTAATTCTACAGAAACTCATTTCCCGCACGTTCGCAATAGATTTTCTTCTGTAACCTCGTGGGAAATAAAATCGATAGTTACGTTGTGTAGCACTGGTAACAATGGTGATTCAATTATTATTATTATTATTATTATTATTATTATTATTATTATTATTAAGATGCTACAAATCGAATCAGTTTTTCAACCTCGATATTTATTAAAACATTTTCTCCAGATAAAAGAATCCACTTAGGTACCGACAGTACAGAACCCTAACCAACCTGGCGATGGAACATAGCTCCACAGTTGCGCGCTCAAAGACACGATCAATGAAATTACCATCTTGAGAAATTAAAAAGAAAAGTACAATGCAGTCATGTCATGATGACTGTATGATATTTTCGAGCTTCATATATTAGCTACTAGTGTAGAGATGGGAGTTCATTCTTGGCATATAGCTTCACAAGCTCGGCCGTGGTGAGCTGTTCGCTCAACGAACAACCAATAAGAATTCTCGGCATTCGCTCGATAATCATGTTTGTACCCCGAAGAAAATGTTCACTGCCTTGACGTACATCTACAGGCATTCCTCCTTTGCATGAGCGGCCCCAGGATCAAAGCTCCCCGTTTCTTGATATTGACATTATAACAACATTCTTATTGCCTTGCCAGTGTGCCTCTCTTTTGTTCCCGTCTTCCTTATTAGTTCGTCGGATACACGGAGCGGTTGTATAATTTGTTACCTCGCTAATATTTAAAAAACGATGGACGACTGATACCACTTGTTACGAAAGAATTTGAATGTCGAACTGTTTCGTTGTTCTGTCACAGTTTTAGTTTCATCAAGTTTAATTTTGCAACATTTCGTCAAATCATATTCCAGTTTCATAAACCGAAATCGCGAATACGGTAAATCGCATTTGTAACTTAATGAGCTTCTCGGAGGTAGAGTTATGGGCGGGTCTAATGTTCTGCGTTAAACTGAGTTGAGTTAATTGACTGTAAACGGTTTTCTAGGTTTGTTTGCTGAGTACCGGCGTTTATGAGTTCGTCAAACACAGAACATTAGCGGTGTTCCCCGCTTTATTGTCCATAGACTTTGATGATGATTGTGATGTTTATAATAATAATAATAATAATAATAATAATAATAATAATAATATTGACTTTACGTCCCTCTAACTAATACTTTTACTGTTTTGGAGATGTGCAGGTGCCGAAATTTTGTCCCGCAGGTGTTGTTTTACGAGCCAGTAAATGTACCGACACGGCGCTGACGTATTTGAGCCCCTTTAAATACCACTGGACTGATCCAGAATCGAACATGCCAAGTTGGGGTCAGAAGGACAGCGTCTCAACTGTCAGAGCCACTCAGACCGGATGTAGCCTGTGATATTGTTCACCCACGATATTTTAGATAAATCGTCTTGTTTACAAACCAACTTTTTTGTAGCGATTGTCAGCTTTCAACGTTTCGCTGGATACCGCACCTGGCATTTTCAAAGGTCCGCTCCATCCAAAGGTTATTAGGAAACTGAAACTTATAATTCCGGAAAATCTAAAGAAATAATTGCAATAACGGACGGCAGATCTGAACGGGTCAACTTTGTACTTTTAAAAATAATCTCAATTGTTCTACTTATTGTTAAGTCCGGCTCATTAGCTGACTTTCCAACGTCGTTGCCTTCGGTCCAGAGGATCGTGTGTTGGATTCCCGGTGGGGTCGGGAATTTTAAGCGCATATGATCAATTGTTCTGTCCAAATACTCTCTCCATACACTCACAGCATTTTATAGACTACGAAGAAGCACAGAAAACACGCAATATTGAACACTTTCCTCCACATAAGGTGGCGTCGAGAAGGGCATCCAGTCGTAAAACAGAACCAAAGACAGCAGCACAACCACCACCACCACCCCCCACCCTCCCGATGCCACCAGGGTGTGGGAAAAGCAGTAGAAGGAAAAGTTCTACATGTTGCCATTGATGCTTTCACTTCCCCTACTTATAGACATGATACTGTATAGGCTTCCTGTGCTCCGCGTCATCAGAAGAAAATCTCGACTGTCCACTAGAAAGGCTTTTTAAACAATGACTACTTGAAATTTACACGTTATAATAGAAGTGGAAATGGTACGTTCATTCGTCATCAGATGGCTCCTCGGACGTCGCACAGCGCTAGCGTTCGAAGCGGAAGCTGACCGAACGATCAGAATCAGTCAGGGCCACATAATATGTGTACATGGGGAGCCATCTGGTGACGAATGAACGTACCATTTCCACTTCTATTATAACGTCTAAATTAAAAAGTTCATTGTTTAAGAAGCCTTTCTCGTGGTCAGTCTTTCTTCTGATGTCGCAGAGCACAGTTCTCTGCGAAACATAAAGTATTTTACATTATTTTCTTGACACGGCATAAGCCCAAAAGCCTATACAGTATCATGCCTAAACTTATGTTTAAAGCGCCTTTTTGTTTAGTACGTTCTATGAAGAACGCCGAGTCGCCTTGTGAGCTATTGATCCGCTGACTGTTGACACGTGTAATGAAGGCTGTACATCGCATTATCTCTCTGCTCCATCTTGAAGTGTCGCTACCGTTCCAGTCGACGACTGATCCCAGTCTTATTTCATTAAAAATTTACAATTGCTTTCAGAATACCTGTGTTGTGCTGTGCGTGAGGCAGCACTCGCCTTGCATTTTAAAGCTCCATGTCGTGTTCCCCTACGGTGTGAGTAATTCAAAAGGCTCTCCTCTACAATGGTGCAGGAAGGATGTTTGGTTGAAGAACTTGATTACAGTTCTGGTGGAGTTAAAGCGAGCTGCAGTGGGATTTCAGCCTACTAAAGTAGCTGGATACAGTAGTGAGTATCCTTGGAGTTGAGGAAATGGACGTTTGAAATTCACCATCGATTATGCTTGAATGACAGTGAACTCCCGATAATACACGTGCGTTTAATTCGTGGATCTAGTGCAGAGGATATTTTTTTTACTCTTGTGAACATTTCTTTGCAGATAAAGTAGTGGTCCCCATACTACGAAAAACATAACATAAGCAATTTCCTCATTTGTGCCGAAAGTTGAAGGGCTAAATGGCCGGGAGAGGTTTCAAATTGTGAATCATGGATAGCTCTATCAAACTAAAAAAACAAAAATCGTAAATCACTTCCTGCCTAAATGCAGTTCCGTAAATACATTAAGTACGGGCATATTAATAGCGAAATTGCTTTCCTTCCATATTAGCCACGCTGCTCTCAATTTGTTCACTTCCTACCTCTATAACCGACGACAGTGTGTTGTCTTGAATGGAAAGAGAACGGAGTGAAAGTACGAAGTTAATGGAGTGCCACAAGGTTCTATACTCGTCCCCCTTTTATTTATTTTATATTTGAATGACATCTCTTCTCTTTTTTTTTTTTTTTGCTACTTGCTTTACGTCGCACCGACACAGATAGGTCTTATGGCGACGATGGGACAGGGAAGGGCTAGGAGCGGGAAGGAAGCGGCCTTGGCCGTAATTAAGATTCAGCCCCAGCATTTGCCTGGTGTGAAAATGGGAAACCACGCAAAACCATCTTCAGGGCTGCCGACAGTGGGGTTCGAACCTACTTTCTCCAGAATACTGGATACTGGCCGCACTTAAGCGACTGCAGCTATCGAGCTCGGTAGACATCTCTTCCAAGGTGGAAAACTAAAACTACCATCTCTATGCCGACGACCTTCATATTTACTGCCACACAAAAGTGAATACATAAATGCAGCTATTGAAAATATGAACCGAAACTTAGAGCAGATCAGCTGTTATGCAGCTGAGAATTCTCTCTCCATCAGTCCAACGAAAACACAAGCTATCATACAAGGGCAGAGAAAACTGCTTACCCATTTACACAGTCTACAACGTCCAGTTATTTAACTAAATGGCGTTGCTATCCCATTCTGTAAATCAGTAAGAAGCCTTGGAGTCACTATAAATGAAACTTTAAACTGGGATGAGCATGCCACTAATGTATGCAGGAAAGTTCATTCATCACTTCATCCCCTTAAGATTCACCAGATCGTATTACCTCTCAACTTAAAAATAAGACTGATTATTCCAATTTTTAACTATTGTGATGTGTTGCTGGATGCTACCAGTGAACAAAATAATAAACTCAGAGAGCCTTAAACTCCTGCATTAGATTTATATTTTCATTGAATTTTGCCTCGCATACATCCCCTTTCTATGCACAACTTCCTTGGTTAAAAGTAGAGCAGCAGAGAAATCAGAATGTCAACCCTTATCTATCGACTCTTGACTGAAAATATACCTGAATATCTCTCCACTAATTTCCGTTTTTTATCTTCCATTCATGACCGTGACACGCGTTCTGGGTCAACAATTGCAATACCACCACATCATACATCTGCCTTCAGTAATTCTTTCCTTGTGTCGGGCGCTAGATTATGGAATGCTACTCCCTGATATTAGATATTGTTCCGCATTAATTACTTTCAAAAGACAGAAATATTTCCTCTTGAATACGTAGTCTATATTATGTAGTTATGTGTGAATGTGTGAGTGAATGTCTTGAGTAAATAGTTCCCAAAAGTTTACGTAAATTACTGATATATGAATTCCACGTAGAGTAGTTAATATTGAATTTATTTTGCTCATTTTAGACTTAGGATGTAGATCTTTTAGTTTTAGTCTATATTAAGTTATATTATATACATTGTATTAAGTTTGAAAATTAAGTTTGTATTCATTATCAAGCCGCATAATGTGGTTAAGTGTAAGAGAGGGCCAAGAGCCCTAACTTCGCCACAAATAAAGACATCAATAAATACAAAATAAAATCGCTTGATTCTTTACTCGTCTTCTTTTCTTATTCAAATCCTAGCCAAATTAACGTATTTACATAATTCTTTTTGTAATGTGTTCCTTGGTTCAATACTCTGGTATTCTTTTTATTTTTTGAAAAATTTCCGCACCGGATATAGTTATAAGGGACTAAGTGAAACTCTGCATTGGATCACAATAGCGCTGGGTGTGGTGCTTAAGTGAAACAATGCGTTGACTCACATTAGCGCTTGTAGTAGTAGCAAAAAACAACCTGCTAATCTAATCGGCCGGATAACGAAGAAAAGGATTGTAATTTTTAGGATTAAATAAAGAATATATTCTCATACTTCATATTTTATTTACCTAAAATTCGTAGCTCATATCCCTAGGATGTTTTCAACATAGTGCAGCTTGGCTGAAGAGCTAGAACTGTGGATTTTTCTTTCAATTTCTATTTATTTATCTGCCCGAAATTACAGATGATCGCAATAATCCATAATACCAAACCAAACCTCATGGCACTACAGCCCTTGAAGGGCCTTGGCCTACCAAGCGACCGCTGCTCTGCCCGAAGGCCTGCAAATTACGAGATGCCATGTGATCACCACGACGAATCCTCTCGGCCGTTATTCTTGGCTTTCTAGACCGGCGCCGCTATCTCACCGTCAGATAGATCCTCAATTCTAATCACGTAGGCTGAGTGGACCTTGGACCAGCCCTCAGGTCCAGGTAAAAATCCCTGACCTGGCTGGGAATCCAACCCGAGTCCTCCGGGTAAGAGGTAGGCACGTTACCCTACACCACGGGGCTGGCAGGATCCGTAATACTTGGAAGAATTTATAAAGTAACCCGCAAGTACCAAGGACCGGTGCGCGCGACCACACGCAGTGGTTACAGTAATTGTTTCTGCAGTTAAACTACCAAACAAACAACAAAATCCAAACACCAACACCAACGCAAGAAGGAAGTTAAGTACTTACCGGGGCTATAGTAAATCAAATATTCGAAGAATAACAAGAACGGAGTGGAAGTGGCCCAATCGCAGCAGAATCAATCGCAGAAAAGAGGGAGGTATCTCTAAGTTAATATAAGGTTGCAGTTAAAAAAAAACTGAGGAACAACACCAATCTTAAAGTATGCCAATAAACAAGTCATTCATAAAATTGAAAATAAATTTAATTAAAAGAAATTAATTCAATGAAGTTGAACTACTGAGTTTCCCTTTGGCATATTTTCCACATAGTTACACATAACCAATTACAGAAATGATTAAATATCAGTTTGAATGAAAAGAGGAAAATATAGATAATAGTTTGAATTCAAGGGCTTAAATCTTTATGGCCTTCCCTTTTAATTTGAACACAAGATCCTTGTGAAACGAGAAGGTAAGCGTTCAGTTTTCTTAATACTTGAGCAAGCGGATACGGTGAAATGAACTAAAAGGATACATAATGAATTCAATTATCTCCCAATTAATTTAATAAGTTATCTTATCAAGTTAGGTTATAAGTGATCAAGAAACCATACGATTAACACCCGAAAACAAGGACACATGACCAATTCAGAAAAGATCAAACGATCATCTTAACAGAAAGTGGGCGTGGCCCGGCAACAAGAATAATAGTGAAAACAAAACAGAAACCCAAGGAAGAAAATAGTAGAAATTAAAAGAAAAACCACAGAGAACAAATCCCAGGAGAACAATAAATGGGGAAGTAAATAAGCCCGCAAAAGATATAGAAGAAAAGGAGAGACTTCCGGTTTCACTCACATAAGATTACTTGCAATAAAGATTTAATAACCACTGAAATCACCTTTAAATTCTCCATTAAATTTCGGCGAGAACAAATGTCTTTCAAATTATCAATACTTGCACATTACACAGGCAATTCAACGCATTCGTCCCAAAGGTGAACTAGACCCTAAGAATCAAGAACCACTTAGAAGGTAAACAACATAACCAAGAATAAAATAGGTAAAAGAAAGGAAAATATTGAAGTACCGGTAACTCAAAACAGCAAGAAACTATGGTAACTATAATCAGAACACACCACCATCAACGTCATAACTTTCCCGATCATTAACCACAACTAATAAAACTCATATTAAATTACTCGAAGATTACAACAACAAACGACAGAAAACAAGCAAGTAGGTCACCTGTAATGATGTGAAAAGATACGCGTCGAATTAACCACGCAGCTGTTACCTCGGTTACGTGCCAGAAGCGTCCGTGCCGGATGCGACCACTCTGATATCGTGCCGCATGCGACCAATCTGTCAGTAAGTCAGTCATCACCGCTGATCTGTTTTTAGGGAATCGCCGAAGTGGTGATCTCTCCAAGATCTATGGCCGGTTTCTGGTACACCACAGTTACCTGTGAGTTACCTAAAAGCGCTTGTAACTTTAACTGTGCTGTTGACTTTAATGAGTTTCCCGAAACTTAAATCCAGATTTATAAGCCCTGGTAATAAACAGTACAGTTATCGTCATGTTTAGTACCTCTCGTCCTCCGATAGATGTCTCTACGCAAATGTTTTAGGGTTATTTTGGTAATATCTAGTTACTTTTACTAGCATAAGTTTTCTACAATGAAAAATGGTTGGCAAATATATACACATCATGTCAATCAGTCTGATTTAGCATGTAATACTCTCCCATAATATAAAAATACGTACGACCTAATGATGCAAAAATTAGGTATATATTACTTCCTCTTCTTTCTTATTGACAGTATGCAAACATCGTCTTAAATTTCACCTTGAACGTTGTCGTCAATCAGATCACTTTTCATTGATCCAGAACAGAACAAGCGTAAACGAAAATAATTACATAAATGAAAACGTGCCGCACAGTTTGGAACCTATCATTCCGGCACTGAAGTTCTGCACTGATGGTGCGATATCCATCTGTTCTCGCTGCAAATGTTGCCTTTTTTTTACACTGACCAAGCAACATGCATTGACAAAAGTACCCTCGTAACTGCTGACGTGAAGTCCACTTGAGAACTTCAATCGAACGTAGCGAGCTAACCCTGACTCAGGGTGTGAAGTGTGTTGAAACAGATAAGAAGATGACACACTACATCTCCCTGCAAGACTTTTAATTAAAGAAGTCCAGATGTTTTATGTTTATTAGGAGTCTATGAGACCTCACGTCACCGGTTAAAGGATATAATAGCATTAAAAAAGAAATGAAAAATCGATATTTATTATTCAGCAGGTTAATATTAAATGCATACCGGTACCTAAGATATTTATTATTTGGTACAAATGTAAATATCAATGGTAAATCCTCCATAATTTCAGATTGTGTTCACTACGGTAACTGTTGGTGGGGCTCATGATTCAAAGCATGACGAAAGAGATCTTAAGATTATAGCTGCACTGAAAGATCAATTAGAGCCTGATGAAAATCCGTTCGACTCGAGTTCTATTTTATTTGACGATTCATTTCCCGTATTGGAAGATATACTGTATCTACAGTAGAGGCGTCATGCTCCGAAGAGATTGTAACCTCTACACAGCTGGGACAGATGACACCATACAAGTGTAATCAGTGACTAAAGCCAGTGATAACATGGAAGTAAACGTGCTAACCGAAATATTGTCGAATCCAGCACACCCAAGCACGTTAAAACTACAATGAATGGCTGTAAATATATTATAACCAGTTCATTATCACTTTCGAATGTTTACGAAACTAATATAAGACCTTGTACGAAACGGTATGGAGTGATGCCTCAAAGCGGTATTTGTTGGAATCAGCTCTAACATAGAGGTAACTACAGCACTAGCTGCAGTTACAAGTCGTGACGCAGGTAACTGTGAAGAAGCCGATAACTGTTGTTTCGGAAACTCATTTTAAACATATCACCATGGTAAGTCACTGGTAACTACCCATTTACAGATAACTGTCATTTCAGAAACCGGCCACTACTGTGTTAATTTGGTGCATTAGTTACCTTCCATGCTGTATATACTGAATGTGGTTTGATTATGTAACATGATCTCACGAAACTTAGAAGTATATGAATAACTGCTACCACTTCTTATGATTACCCTTCAACATGTTCGGCTCGCCAGATCTGTGCTGCTTTTCCCGGTACACCCCATGGGAGTGAGCTACTTGTTCTACTGGGTGACGGTCTAGGAATGGGAAGGAAGTGGTCGTCGACGTGAGAAAGGTACCATCCCGGCATTTAGCTGGAAATGAAAATGGGAAACCATGAAAGACCATTTTCGAGGATGGCCGACGGGGGATTCGAACCCAGCCGTCTCCAGAAACAGCCGTAACAAACAGTGCCGTAACGCACAGAGATAACTTGTTTGGTAACTTCTCCCTGACATGGAAACGCAGCTCCATATATGGGCATGTTGTAGGATAAAACATAAACGCATAACCATATTTCGTGTGGTAAAAAACTACCAGTTTCCCGCGGTAAATTCTTCAAAAGCAACTTAGAAAGATGCTGTTGTCATTTCTATTTCCCGAAAATCCAGGGACTGAACTTCATTATCCCCAAGAACTCTGTTTATAGATAAGGTAACTGTAAAACAAATATTACCACCGGGCTGAATGGCTCAGGCGGATGAAGTCCTTCTGACCCCAACTTGGCACGTTCGATTCTGGCTCAGTCCGGTGGTATTTGAAGGTGCTGCTTCTTTTTCAAAGCCCTCGATTTTTATCACTGCAGACTGACTTTTATGCAGATTATAGATAATACTCCGATCTCGGTATCTGATCCGAATCACCTTCAGAATCTCAAATAGCTTGGTTCAATCAACATTATCGAATGCTTTTTCTAGATCTACGAACGCCATGTACGTGGGCTTGTCCTTCTTAATTCGATCCTCTAGGAACAGACGTAAAGCCAGGATTGATTCACGTGTTCCTACATTTCTGCTGAAGCCAAATTGATCTCCTCCCAACTTCAACTTGTCTTTCCATTCTTCTGGAAATAATACGTATTAAAATTTTGCAGGCAAAAGGTACTAAACTAATGGTGTGGTAGTCTTCACACATGTCATCACCGGCTTTCTTGGGAATAGGAATAACAACATTCTGCCGAAAACCGGATGGCCCTTCACTGTCTCTTGCTTTCTTGTTGTTTAAAGGGGCCAAACATCGAGGTCATCGGCCCTTTTTACTGTCTCATACGTCTTACACACTAGATGGAATAACTTAGCCATGCTGGTTTCTCCTAAGGCAGTCAGTAATTCAGAGGGAATTTCATCGATTCCAGGTGCCTTGTTCCTATTTAGGACTCTCACAGCTCTGTCGAAATCTGACGTCAAGATTGGACCTCTCATTTCATCAGCATCAACAGCCTCCTCTTGTTCCAGAACAGAATCATCTACGTCTTTACCTTGATGTAACTGTTGGATATTGTACCAGGAAAAGTTCTTGGGTAAAGGGCATGAGTAGGACCTCAGGGAGTGAAACTTAGTTTTGGAGCCGATACAGAGAAGGATAGACTCGCAGAGCGAATAATAGATGGTTATCATTTTTTTTAAACAATTTATTGATTCTTCACCCTGCAATATGATTATTGGACTCAAATCTGGCATTGAAATTAAAAATTTAAACGTAATCTTCTTGAATTCTGTTCATGAAAATTAAATGAATGTCACTGATTCCAGAGTCTTTCATATGTAAGAATACGAGGTATTAGATTTCCACCTAAAGTCTTTCTAAATATGAGCACACACTTGTAATTGCAAATTCACATGAGAATTTAAATTTCTGTGGAAAGTTTTTCAGTTTTTCAGTTTGTAAACCTTAATGTATAGAACACTTGAAAAGCCTAAGTTCTTCTATGAGATATGAAAATTAAATTTGAAAATTAAATTAATCACAAAAGATGAACTTCTGAGAAATTATGAGAACTCTGAAATATTTGTTCACACGCGGCACTGAAGTTTCCACTGTTCAAAATTAATGAGAAAATTTTAGTCAGTTTGTTACTACTCACTTAATGAAAGAAATATTGCTACAAATGTTGAAGGACGGACGTCTGGAATGTTCCATGGAGAATCAGGAGCGGCGATGTTCCATTAACACACCATGTTGACGTCCCTCGATGAGGTGATGATTGCTGGAACTGGATCGTGTAGAATTGCAGCTCGTTAAGGTGATTTTTCGCACACGGAAAATTCACTTAGTTCGAGTAGTTATCACTGACACTGTCATTTACTGTCGAACACAGTTTATGGCGTAATTGAACTTTAAGACGTTAAATGAATAATCATAGTCCTTTCTGTATGAAATCCTATTTAAAGTCGTTACTGAGAATGTCCATAATTACACAGTTCACACTTGAAAAAGGCAAATCACAGTCTATAATCACAGTCTTTGAACACGGTCATTAAGTCACTAAGGATTATTTTCTGATTATCTGGTTATTATAACGTCATATTACCTCAAAAAAAGTTCGTAGTATTCACCCAGTTTACTACTGTAAGTCGTATACTAATATGGCATGAACACTACGTGAATAAAAAGCACAGTTCAATGCTCGAAAAGAAATGAGTCCTGGTAATTCTACACATTAGTTTCCGTTCATTGTAGAAGTTCAATATTATGTAAAGTAAACTAAGTCCACACGTAATGATATATTCTGTGAACGTTAAATATTTAGTATTTGCACTTCAATAAGTTCACTCGTATTATATTCTCAAATGTCTTTAAAATTAGACCGTAGTCGCGACGCGATATACTAAATACAGTGCGACGTCTTTTATAAATTTGGTCGGCGATATAACTTCGTATTCCGGAAACGCGACGGCAAGTACTTTCACAGTGACTGCGCGGACATACTGTACGAGGGTCGGTCTCCCCTCTGTCTCACTCACACACACATATGTGGACTCGTCCTTGTACTGCTCTGCTCTGCTCTGCTCTGCTTGTTAGCCTTGACATATATACCGGCGCTGGAAGGGGTGGTTCTCTTGGTCATGTGACCGTGAGTGTATAATCTTCTTAGACTTTAAATTATTATAACTCAACAATCATGGGATGGATTAATTCGAAATTCACAGGGATTAACTTTTATGACGTCTGCTACAATTCAGCGTTTGTCCCGTTGAAATTGGTTAAGGCGTTGAAAAGCCTGCGAAAAGAAAATTCTTTTCGAGAAATATCTCTAGGGGAGGTGAGCTTCGAGCGACCGGTGACGTCACTTGACTTTGCCTAGTGCACTCGTGGAGTCTGGCACATGCAGGAACATTCCTTTGCTCAGTTGTTCGTACGTCGGACGGATATTTTATGCTGGAATAACGTTTCTTTCGATTGATATGAGCCAGGACCTAGGCTTTCCTGGTACAATATGTTCCTGCCATTGTTCTACTTTGTCTTCATTCCCTGGAAGTGTTTTCCTATCTGAGCTCTTAATATTCATACACCTAGATTTCCTTCCTCCGAAGGTTTCATTGATTTTTCCTGTATACAGCATCTACCGTTCCTAAGATCATACAGCCTTCAAAATGCTTGCACTTCTCCTTCAGGAAGTCTTCCTTAGCTGTCTTGCACTTTCTATCCACTTCATTCTTTAATCGCCTGTATTCTTGTCTGCCCTCTTCGTTTCTTGCATTCTTGTATTTTCGTCGTTCATCAGTCAGGTCGAGTATTTCCTGAGTTATCCATTGATTCTTAGTTGATCTTTCCTTCCTTCCTAACACTTCTTCAGCAGCCCTACAGACCTCATTTTTTACGACTGTCCATTCTTCCTCTATTATGTTTCCTTCAGCCGTTTACAGTAATTTAATCCTTGTGCAATATGTTCCTTGAAACAATCCCTCACACTCTATTCCTTCAAGTTATCTAGATCCCATCTCCTTGCATTCCTTCTTTTCTTCAATTTCTTCAACTTCAGATGGCAATTCATGACCAACAAGTTGAGGTCATAGTCCACGTCTGCTCCTGGATACGTTTTGCAACCGAACACGTGGTTTCTAAACCTCTGCCTAATAAAAATGAAGTCTTCTCTAAACCTTCTATTGTCTCCAGGTCTTATCCACGTATAAAGCCGTCGTTTATGGTGTTTGAACCAAGTATTAGCAAGGACTAAATTATGATCATTGCAGAATTAACCAGTCGACCTTCTCTTTCATTCCTTTGTCCCAAACAGAATTCTCCTACTGCATTACCTTCTCTTCCTTAGGCTACCACTGCATTCCAGTCTTCCATAACAATTAGATTTCCGTCACCTTTTACATATTGTATTAAATCTGCTGTCTCATATATTCTTTCTATAACTTCACCCTCCGCTAAACTAGTAGGATATAATCCTGCACTATTGTGGTGGGGATTGGTTTGGTGGCTATCTTGACAACAATAATCCTTTCACCATGCTGGTCGTAGTAGCTCACCCGCTGTCCTATTTTCTTATTCATTATTAAACCAACTCCTGTATTTCCCCTGTTTGATTTTTTGTTGATAATTCTGTATTCACCTGACCAAAACTCCTGTTCTTCCTGCGAACATACTTCACTTATACCAACTAAATCAAACTTTAGTTTATCCTTCTCCCTTTTCATATTCTCTAACCTAACGCAACGATTCAAACTTCTAACATTCCATGCTCCGACTCGCAGATTGTCAGTATTTATCCTCCTGATGATCGCCCCCTCTCGTGTAATCCCCACCTGGAGATTCAAAATGCGGACTATTTTAGCTCCGGAGTATTTTACCCTGGAGGAAGCCATCATAAGTACTTACGGCCGTATTTTTCCGTTGCTTTCAGCCATGTAGCAATATCAAGACAGCTAAGCCATGTTGAGTGTTATTACAAGGCCGTATCAGTCAATCCTCTAAACTTCCGCCCTTGCAACTTCCAAGAGGCTGCTACTCCCCTTTCGATGAACCATTCGGTAGTCTGGTCTCCCGACAGATACTCATCCGATATGGTAGCACCTGCGGCTCGGCTGTCTGCTTCATTGAGACGCGCAAGCCTCCCCACCGCGGCAAGGACACATGGTTCGCAGGGGAGGGTGATATAATGTATGCATGTTTTATTTAAAATTTCGTCATAGAAATATACACTTTAATTATTATTTATAAATCGTTCACGCAGTCGTTGGGATTGTTATCCGTAAAGATTTATATCGGCTGTATTTACCGACGACTGCGGCTCCATGGCTAAATGTTTAGCGTGCTGGTCTTTAGTCGCAGGGGTGCCGGGTTCTATTCCCTGCAGGTTCGGGAATTTTAACCGCCATTGGTTAATTCCGCTGGCACAGGGGCTGGGTGTATGTGTCGCCTTCGTCATTTTATCCTCATCACGACGCGCAGGTTGCCTATGGGAGTCAGATCAAAAGACCTGCATCTGGGGAGCTGAACATGTCCTCGGACACTCCCGGCACTAAAAGCCTTACGCCTTTTTTATTTTTTACACCGACGACTAATTCAGTGTACATAATTAAATGTTGTGCACGGTTTGTGGTTATAGTAGTTCACTATTTGAAGAGAACAAAGAACACTTTTATTCCCAACCCGGTAAGCCGTGCTATAATTGTTTTGCCTATTTTCTAATATTTTTCTTGTCCTAATTTAGCTTACCTTATCATGGATGATGACATAGCTTATTAAATTAAAACTTGGTTGTCAACACCGGTCGTATCCGGCACGATTACAGATTATGCGGTCGCTAGTGGCACGAGTCATATGCGGCACGGTCGCATCCGGCACGATTACAGATTATGCGGTCGCTAGTGGCACGGGTCATATGCGGCACGGTCGCATCTGGCACGATTACAGATTATGCGGTCGCTAGTGGCACGGGTCATATGCGGCACGGTCGCATCCGGCACGATTACAGATTATGCGGTCGCTAGTGGCACGGGTCATATGCGGCACGGTCGCATCCGGCACGATTACAGATTATGCGGTCGCTAGTGGCACGAGTCATATGCGGCACGGTCGCATCCGGCACGATTACAGATTATGCGGTCGCTAGTGGCACGGGTCATATGCGGCACGGTCGCATCTGGCACGATTACAGATTATGCGGTCGCTAGTGGCACGGGTCATATGCGGCACGGTCGCATCCGGCACGATTACAGATTATGCGGTCGCTAGTGGCACGGGTCATATGCGGCACGGTCGCATCCGGCACGATTACAGATTATGCGGTCGCTAGTGGCACGGGTCATATGCGGCACGGTCGCATCTGGCACGACACCATTAGGCCTACCTCATCAACACAAGGACCAAATTATCATAGTAGTGAATAATGGGCATTTTTTCTAATTAAATTTACGTTATAACCCAAAACAGATTACATTGATTGATTTCACGTGTTATTTCCAGATAAACATAAGATTTCATAACATTTGAACATCTTGAAGAAGCCATCAAAGTGAACTCCACATGTTTTTCGGAATTGTATGTGAGATAGCTTTTCAGGCAGCGAGAATTCTTCTTATAAAGCACAATACACTGATTTTAATCATGGTTCTCAATTGAAATCTTTCGGTGACGTGTTTCATTAACTCTAGGTTGAAACTCTAGTACAATACCTTATACTTGCATAATACGATACTCCTGAGATGGTATCCAACGGGATTATTCCTGGCGAAAATTTAATTCGTAGTGTTTTTGAGATACCATGTCACGGTGGCTTCCTTTACACTAAAAGTCCATGACCCATACTTAACGTAAAGACACACAGACCACTGCTGCAAATCTTCCATTTCTCAACGAGTCGGTAAGCAAACTGACGATCGAAGCTCGAAGTCAGCAATTACGTAGCGCTCAGTGAGAAACGAAAAACGGTCGGAAGCCCGGGGAACTAATTAGAACGTTTTACGTCAACAGGGAGGACACGGTAATAATACCAGAGCATTCCAGTGTTTGACGATAGCGTTATTAGACAGTTAATTTTCGCGTAAAAAATAAAACAGCACCACTGATACAGTTTTCAAAGTTCACAAGAACAAGTCCAAACAAAATATACGTAGACACACTATCTTCTTTCATTATGTTAACATTCAAAATGATTGGCAAGTTATAGATTATCCTTAAATAATATAACTGACACCAATTCCAATGTCAATAAGGACTCGATTCATTATCCTATCACAGTTTCTCTACTTTATAGGGACGGGAAGAAGCCGTCGCGTTCTTTAATCTATTAGTGGCGCGTATGTTGTTGAAGGAAAACATCGCTTTACCGTTTGCTGCCATATCGGGTGACATGCAACATTTTGTAGCTTTCACGCGGTCTACCAGACCGTTCGTGGATATCAGCGATACGTTATGACTTACACAGTCGGAAGCTGGCATAAAGTGAACGCCGCTGATTAAAATTTCGATAGTGTAAAGTAGGGAATGTTTTAAGGACGAAATGATGAGCTATGAGCGTTACCGATTAATAATATGTACTTAGTTTGTTGAAAAGTAATATTCAACCTCGAATCAGATCCTTCGATTACAACAGTAACTTATGGTCAAGAAATTGCTTGTGTTTTCTGATTTGTTTTCTATTATTTTTCGTGTATTTTCATAGGAATATGTCATGTTGTGTCCTTTTCTTGCTATACAAATAGACAAAGACAAAGTCACCTCCGTACAGGCCATGAAGACTCTTGGAGGAGTGGAAGGTAAAGGCTTCCACCATTGTTAACCGCGGCACGTGATGGGTTAGAGTGGTTAGCTCTACGCCCGGCCGCCTTTGCCCCCAGGAATCAACCTGGTACTCATTTTTGGTGTAGGCTGAGTGAACCTCAGGGCACCTCCGGAAGTGGAAATCTCGTTTCTTAAATTTTACGACTTCCTGACGGGAATTCGAACCCACGTCCTTCCAGGTGAACTGAGCACGCCTTTACCGCCTCGGCCAGGCAGCCCCTTGCTATACAAATAAATAATAAAAAATCATCTTCATTTTTTTTTGCGAATTACTTGAATTTACAGTGTGAGGAGAAACACTTATGACTGCCAAGTTTTTTTACAGTCTGCTTTATGTCGCACTGTTACAGATAGGTTTTATGGCGAAGTTTGGGATAAGAAACGGCTAGGAGTGGAAAGGAGGCGACCGTGTCCTTAATTAAGGTACAGCCCCAGCACTTTCCTGGTAATAATAATAATAATAATAATAATAATAATAATAATAATAATAATAATAATAATAATAATAATAATAATAGCGTGTCGCCTCAGAGGAGTCCTAGTGCAAGTCTTTCGAGTTGACGCCGTATAGGCGACCTGCGTGCCTGTGAGAATCGGACTCTATCTATGATGAAGACGGCACACACACCCAGCCCCTGAGCCATCATGATTAACCAGTGAAGTTTAAAATCCCTGACCCTGCCGGAAATCAAACCCAGGACCCACTGGACCAAAGGCGAGAATGTCAACCATTTAGCCATGGAGCCGGACATTTGCCTGGTGTGAAGATGGGAAATCGTGGAAAGCCATCTTCAGGGCTGCCGACAGTGGGATTCGAACCCACTATCTCACGAATGCAAGCTGATAGCTACGTGACTCACTTGATCGGTTGGCAGTACTTACGAGTCTTGAAGAATTAAGAGGCAGTCTATAGCACAGTTTTATTGTGAATCTCGAAGTCTACATTCCGTATCTGCGGGAGCAATCGACCAAGCAGTGAATACCCAATAGACTCAGGAATCCCCACTCCCAGTAGGCAGGAAACTCTCTGATCTTTGTTGTTTGAAGTTAAAATAAAATAAAGTGTTCAGTACAGTTTTAAGAACAGGGGCAAGAGTTCATTTCTTCGGACGTGCTGTGATAGCAAGAGATGTCTAATAATGCGTGAAGTGTGTTATTTCTTGAACATAGCGTAAATATGATCCGCAATAGTGAGAGGGGGTTTATCCAAAAGGAAATTAGTTGACAATATGAATTCCATTTTAAAATCGAAAGAGCATTTAAAATGAGTGGATAATTTGCAAAAAGAAATTGTTTAAAAAGTGATAATGAAAATAAAACCAAGTTGTATTTTGTGGAAAGTAGAAATTTGGGCTTAAAGTTTATTGTTAACTATGTTTTAAGTCACATACATTTAGCTTCCAGAGTTAAAAGAAAACGTTATTGAAAATTGCATAGGTTGAGGCCTTACTCCGGGCTTCGTGTTAATAACAACAGTGCTACAGTCTTCCGGTATCGAAAGTGGACCATCTGTGCGGAAAGCTCCTCTTCTAAGCCCGGAGGCTACGACAAGTTCATGGCTACTTTTTTGGTAGCTCAATGTATCTGTATCTCCCAGACGAGTTTTTGTTGCTGTAGCATCTTCAGCTGGTGGTAATGTTCATGCAGGGAATGTGAATGTTGGAGGCGCCGGAAGCAGCTGACACGCGATCCTTCAGGGATTGTCTTCACTACAGACTGACAGCACCTCAGCACGTCTTGTTAGCACAGTGTCACATCCTTCGTCATGAAGGCCAACCTTGAGACCTGACAGTGTACACAAGCAGGCAGTCCATCTTCTTATACTAGTTTTGTCCTCTGATGTCGGCGTGAATTTAACTTCGTCAGTGTCAGGAAGGTCCTAAACTTGTAGCTGCAAGTAGACCTACATACAATCTGCAACAATAGGAACAAAGCGTTAACATGTATGGACTACATGGCGAACACAGAGTAGTCAGGAGTATGTTAAAGTGCAGATACTGATGATATGTTGGAAAACATCAACAAGACACAAATTTGATCTCTTCATAGATAATCAAGGACTACGTAGTTAAAAATAAATGTGAAAGAAAGCAAGATATTAAAATCAGGTCTATTAGGCAGGGTTACGTGCCAGATGCGACCGTGCCGGATGCGACCCGGCCATTATCGTACCAATAGCGACCGAGCGGATAAGCACCGTGCCGCATGCGACCCATCAATCACTTACAATTGATCTGCATTAAGGGCTGTCACCAAGCGGCAGATTGCTTATAAGTAGCTAACTTGGTCTTTCCTAAAATAAAGGTCTGACACCGTTGTTAGCAGGTTCGTGTGCCATTGGTCGAAAGAAAAATATAATAATGTCGCTGGCTTTACGTACCAGTAACTACTTTTATGGTTTAAGGAGACGCCGAGGTGCCGGAATTTAGTCCCGTAGGACTTATTTTACGTGCCGGTAAATCCACCGACACAAAGCTGACGTATTTGAGCACGTTCAAATACCACCGGATTGAGCCAGGATCGAACCTGCCAAGTTGGAGTCGGAAGACCAGCATCTCAACAGTCTGAGCCGTCTGAGCCACTTAGCCTGGATGAAAAAAAATCACCATCAGAATGTTGGCCGGCAGGGTAAGAAAGTTGGTGGTAGACAGTTTCTAATCACTAGATTGCATGCCAAAAGCCGGGATTCAAATCCAAACCTTTTCTCAGTGTTCAGATGGAGTGAGGGGATATGATGCTGTTGATGGTGATTCGGCCGTCGGATGGCGACGTAAAGCATTAAGCAGACCCCTTGGTATTATTCGACAGGAGTAGGCTACGTGCCGAAACCGGGTTTCATCTCTCCCTACTTCATTACCATAATCCCACATCCAGACGCGCAGGCCGCCCAAGGGAGTCAGGTAGAAAGACCTCACCAGACAAGCCGAACACGTCCTCGGACACTCCTGGTACTAATAGGACACGATAAGTAAGTAGGCCTAAGTCGTAAATAATTTCAGAGAATTAGGATCTTTTTTATTGCTAGTGGCATTACGTCGCACCGACACAGACAGGTCTTAAGGCGGCGATGGGATAGGAAAGGGCTAGGAATGGGAAGGAAGCGGCCCTGGTCATAATTAAAGTACAGCCCCAGCATTTGCCTGGTGTGAAAATGGGAAACCACGGAAAACCGTCTTCAGGGCTGCCGACGGGATTCGAACCCACTATCTCCCGGATGCAAGCTCAGGGCCGCGCGCCTCTAACCGCATGGCCAACTCGCCCGGTAAAGACGTAAACGCATCACCATGTTTCGTATTGTAAAACGAGTTTCCCCCAGAAGTGTTATGTAAAGTAGGGGCCGTAGCTGCTTATAGGACTTACTGAAATGGCATTGCACTTCGTTTAGCTTACCTTATCTTGGGTGATGACACAACTTATCAAATGACAATTTGTTTGTCAACGCCGGTCGCATCCGGCACGGTTACAGATTATGCGGTCGCTAGTGGCACGGGTCGCATGCGGCACGGTCGCATCTGGCACGCCACCTTAGGCAGTACCATATGGCCGATAAAACAGGCATGAGGGAGATTTTAATAAGTAACTATGATCGGTAGAAAACGGTAAATAAAAATGTAAACAGACTCTGGGATGGGTTTAAAGCAATTGTTGAGGAATGTGAAAATAGGTTTGTACCTTTAAAGGTGGTAAGGAGTGGTAGAGATCCACTATATTATAACAGAGAAGTAAAGAGATTAAGAAGGAGATGCAGGTTGGAAATAGAGTTAGAAATGGCTGTGGAAGTAATGAGAAATTGAAGGTACTTACTAGGAAATAGAATCTAGCAAAGAAGTCAGCTAAGGATAACATAATGGCAATCATAATTGACGGCCGCACAAATTTTAGTGAAAAATGGAAGAGTATGTATATGTACTTTAAGGCAGAAACAGGTTCCAAGAAGGATATTCCAGGAACCATTAATGAACAAGGGTAGTGTGTATGCGAGGATCTTCAAAAGGCAGAAGTGTTCTTTCAGCAGTATGTAAAGATTGTTGGTTACAAGGATAATCCCCAGATAGAGGAGGGACTAATACTAAAGAAGTAATAAAATTTACCTATGACAGCTATGACATTTACAGTAAGATACAGAAGTTGAAAACTAGAAAAGCAGCTGGAATTGATAAGGTTTCCGGCGATATACTAAAGACAATGGGTTGGGATATAGTACTATATCTGAAGTACTTATTTGATTATTGTTTGCATAAAGGAACTATACCAGATGAATGGAGAGTTGCTATAGTAACCCCTGTGTATAAAGGAAAGGGTGATAGACATAAAGCTGAAAATTACAGGCCAGTCAGTTTGTCATGCATTGCATGTAAGCTTTGGGAAAGCATTCTTTCTGATTATATAACACATGTTTGCGAAATTAATAACTGGTTTGATAGAAGGCAGTTTGGGTTTAGGAAAGGTTATTCCACTGAAGCTCAGCTTGTGGGATTCCAGCAAGATATAGGCCTAGCAGATATCCTGGATTCAGGAGGTAAGTTTGATTGCATTGCGATTGACCTGTCTAAGTCATTTGATAGGGTAGATCATGGGAGACTACTGGTAAAAATTAGCGCAATTGGACTTGACAAAATAGTGACTGAATGGGTGGCTCTGTTTCTAGAAAATAGAACTCAAATTAGAGTAGGCGAAGCTTTATCTGTCCCTGTGATAATTAAGAGGCGAATTCCTCAAGGCAGTATTTATTGGTCCTTTATGTTTTCATATATATATCAATGATATGTGTAAAGAAGTGGAATCAGAGATAAGGCTTTTTGCAGATGATGTTATTCTGTACAAAGTAATATTTTTTTTTTTTTGCTAGGGGCTTTACGTCGCACCGACACAGATAGGTCTTATGGCGACAATGGGATAGGAAAGGCCTAGGAGTTGGAAGGAAGCGGCCGTGGCCTCAATTAAGGTACAGCCCCAGCATTTGCCTGGTGTGAAAATGGGAAACCACGGAAAACCATCTTCAGGGCTGCCGATAGTGGGATTCGAACCTACTATCTCCCGGATGCAAGCTCACGGCCGCGCGCCTCTACGCGCACGGCCAACTCGCCCGGTACAGAGTAATAAATAAGT
Source organism: Anabrus simplex (assembly GCF_040414725.1). Classification (NCBI taxonomy): domain Eukaryota; kingdom Metazoa; phylum Arthropoda; class Insecta; order Orthoptera; family Tettigoniidae; genus Anabrus; species Anabrus simplex. The sequence continues at coordinate 487,983,040 of NC_090265.1, forward strand.
TACAAGATTGTGAGCAACTGCGAAATGACCTCGATAATGTACAGTAGGCAATGGTATGAAGATAAACGGGGTTAAAAGTCAGTTTATGAGTTTCACATGTAGGAAAAGTCCTCTCAGTTTTAATTACTGCGTTGATGTTCCCTTTGGGGATCATTGTAAATACCTAGTTATTAATATAAGGAAAGATCTTCAATGGGGTAATCACATAAACGTGATTGTAAATAAAGGGTACAGATCTCAGCACGTTGTTATGAGGGTATTTAAAGGTTGTAGTAAGGACATAAAGGAGAGGGCATATAACTCTCTGGTAAGACCCCAACTAGAGTATGGTTCCATTGTATATGGCCCTTACCAGGATTGCTTGATTCAAGAAATGGAAAAAAATCCAAAGAAAAGCAGCTCGATTTTTTCTGGGCGATTTCCGACAAAAGAGTAGCGTTAAAAAAATGTTGCAATGTTTGGGGTGGGAAGACTTGGGAGAAAGGAGACGAGCTGCTCGACTAAGTGGTATGTTCCGAGCTGTCAGTGGAGGAGATGACGTGGGAGGACATCAGTAGACGAATAAGTTTGAACGGTGTCTTTAAAAGTAGGAAAGATCACAATATGAAGATAAAGTTGGACTTCAAGGGGACAAATTGGGGTAAATATTCGTTTATAGGAAGGGGAGTTAGAGATTGGAATAACTTACCAAGGGAGATGTTCAATAAATTTTACAATTTCTTTGCAGTCATTTAATAAAAGGCTAGGAAACAACATATATGGAATCTGCCACCTGGGCGACTGCCCTAAATGCAGATCAGTTGTGATTGATTGATTGATTGATTGATTGATGCCGAATGCCTTTGAAATGAAATGGCGTATGGCTTTTAGTGCCGGGAGTGTCCGAGGACAAGTTCGGCTCGCCAGATGCAGGTCTTTTTTATTTGACTCCCGTAGGCGACCTGCGCGTCGTGATGAGGATGAAATGATGATGAGGACGACACATACACCCAGCCCCCGTGCCAGATAAATTAACCAATTAAGGTTAAAATTCCCGACCCTGCCGGGAATCGAACCCGGGACCCCTGTGACCAACGGCCAGCACGCTAACCATTTAGCCATGGAGCCACCGAATGCCTGTGACGGTACAGCACTGGCCTTCCGAGTCCAAGTTGGTGGTCGTATTTGAAGTGCTCGAACACAACCACCTCGTGTCGGTAGATTTACTGGCGCGTACATGAACTCGTGCGGTAAAAATTCTGGCATCTGGGCGCATTTTTCTCCTAGTACGCTGTCACTGCATTGTGCTTCAAAGGAGGCTTACATTGTTGTCTCAACAGTGGAATAGCCAGTTTCTTGGAGAGGTGTGGCATTACAAGTGATGAGCCCACTGTCACAGTAGGTGAGGGCCGATGACCTACATGTTAGGCCCTAAACAACAAGCTTCATCGATATCATCATCACACTTGGGTGAAACACTGGTCATTAAGAAAGCCCGAATATTTTCAGTTTTTGTTGTTGAATTGACATTATGATTATTATTAGGCCATGGATGCCTCCGTGGCTCAGGCAGAAGCACGCCGGCCTCTCACCGCTGGGTTCCGTGGTTCAAATCCCGGTCACTCCATGTGAGATTTGTGCTGGAGAAAGCTGAGGCAGGGCAGGTTTTTCTCCGGGTACTGCGGTTTTCCCTGTCATCTGTCATTCCAGCAGCACTCTCCAAACATCATTGCATTTCATTTGTCAGCCATTACTTATTCCCACAGAGGAGTGCGACAGGCTTCGGCAGTCGGCACAGCTCCTATCCTCGCCGCTAGATGGGGTCATCATTCATTTCATTTCTGATCCGGTCGAAACTTGTAACAGGCTGTGGGATTTTTTTGTTAGGCCATGGGAGTAAAATGCATCCACTAAACTGAAGGGATAGGCTGCTAAATGGGATGAAGTGATTAGTGTTTTACAGTACCTGACTCCTCATTTGTGTTGTAAGTAGACTGAAGTCGAGGCTCAGATACCTTTTCAGAAAGGATAATCTATCTTAACACTTTCAGCCCCAGAGGTATGGAAGGCACATTTCCTCCCAGCCCACGATGTTTTAATTACCACGTGCTCAGCCCCGTGTGAATCATTCTGATACACACCAAGTTAGGCGCTCAGCCCCATGTGCATCATATTGACACACGTGACATGGCCTTGTTCTTCAAAGTGTGAGGCTTTCAGATTCACACGTATATTGAAATAGCATAGTGTCTTCTTCTCCCTGGGGCTGTGGGACCACAGGACAGTGCTGGGTCGTATATTGGTCAAGGGTTGGCAGCACTGCATAGCCTTTTCTTGTCTGCCAGTCTTGCCTCCAAATAATATTGTTTACATCCAGTGCTGGTGTGTTATTACAGGAATATGGATTCTGATGAGATAAGAGACGAAATAGAAATGTATTCAGACAGTAGTGGTAGTGAACTTAGTATTTTTAGATATATGAGTGACCCAGAAGATCCGACAGTGCACTTGTCAGACCTTGATTTCGACAGTAGTGATAGTGATAATATTGTGATGGACGAACCTAACCTCAACGACGTGGAAGTATTAAAAGAGGAGGAACAGAATCAGACTTGCGTTTTGAAAAGTGATGATGACGAAATATTGATAACAAAAGAAGGTGAAGTCATAATTTGGCAGAACGTTGAAGGTAACTTGAATACCTTCGATTTCACTCCTAGAGAGCCACCAGGTGTATCCGAGACAGCTAATAATAAACTGTACACAAATTCGCCTTTTGAATTTTATTCTCTGTTTGTTGATAATGAAATTTTAGATCTGTTGGTCAATGAAACTAATAGGTATGCTGAGCAAAGTACTGTTGATGCCATATTGAAGGGGAAAAAAAGTTCTGTTTTAGAAAAATGGTATGATGTTACAAGGGATGACATGCTAACATTTTTAGGTTTAGTGTTATGGATGGGTCTAGATAAAAAACCTAAACTAAGGAACTATTGGTCCAAAAATGCAATTTACAACAGTAAATTATCCAAAGCTATGAGTCGTAATAGATTTGAAATGATTCTTAGTTACTTACACATTTCCAACAACGAGATTGCCCAACCAAATGACCGATTGGCAAAAATAAGACCGCTGGTCAGTGCACTAAATGTTAAATTTCAAAATGCAATGAACCCACAGGAGGAGTTATGTATTGATGAGTCAATGATTCCGTTTCGTGGTAGGGTCAAATTTCGCCAATACATCCCAAACAAAAGGCATAGGTATGGGATGAAGTTATACAAGTTATGTCTGAAAGGTGGGTACACCTGGCACTTGAAAGTATATGCTGGAAAAGAAAACATCCCACGCGGTCAGTTAGCTTCCGCTAATACAGTTATGGAATTAGTGCGTCCACTCTTAGGGGAACGACGTACTTTATACACTGACAATTTTTATACGAGTGTCCCACTGGCCCACCAGCTAAATGATAAACAGATACATCTAGTTGGAACACTTCGTAAAAAAAGAAAAATGAACTCTAAAACAGTCGAGAAAAGTACACTCCACAGAGGACAGATGATTGCCAGGGAAAGCAACACAGGAGTAATAATGGGAAAATGGAAAGACAAAAGGGACGTGATGTTCTTAACAACGAAACATGTTCCTGAACTGGCTGAAACTACTACCAAACAAGGCGTTACAAGGAAACCATCCACAGTGTTGCAATACAATGGAGGAAAGTCATTCATTGATGTTTCAGATCAACTAGCATCTTATGGTACATCTGTACGTCGAGGTGTAAAATGGTACAGAAAAATTATGTTTGAGCTCTTGACTAATACAGCTGTTGTTAATGCACACACAGTTTACAAGTCTACTGTTTTTGCGCCAAAAGACATTGTATCATTCCGAGAAGAACTTGTAACTTACCTGCTTTTGGAGCGTCTTCACAACAATGACAAAGACGACCTACCGAAGAACCACAAACTCAAAACCATTGAAGATAGGCCCAGAGGTAGATGCACTTCTTGCTACCACCTTTTATCAGCACGTGAGGGGAGGAAAATAGCTGCTAAGAGATGCTGTCAAGTAAGAACAATGTGCTTTGGTTGCCCAGAATTCAAGTACATGTGTATGGACTGTTTTTTCAAGAAACATAGATATGTAGCGAAGTAACAGAAAGTAAAATGTTGCTCTTAGTAAAATGAAAAAAAAAATCAGTTGAAGGAATCTACTGAGTTTTTTTATGTATTTATGCCTAATACTGATTCCTGTGTCCATTTTTTAAATTTCAAATTCTTGTCACCTAATCTAACCTAGCCTATTCTAACGTAACTTATACTAACCCTGGTAACATAAAACAATATCCAAATCTGTATGGAAGTGTTTGAAATAAAAATAAATTAATAAATAATATTTTAAACCATTTTTGTGCGTGTATTAAAATGACGCACACGAAAAGTGCATACATAAATTACTCAGAGCCCATGTGCATCTTATTGACTCACACCTTATTTAGGAGAGTTCAAGATGAGAAAATGTTTTTATTTGTTTTAAAACACCTGTAGGCCACCAGAATAACGAGTTCATGCAATAGTAAGCCTTGGGTTGTGGGTGAATTTACCAACTTTCTGGCTGGGTTTAACGGTGTATCAATTTGATACACATGGGGCTGAGCTCATAACTTGCCATGTATCAAATTGATACACATGGGGCTGAAAGTGTTAATCTGTTTACCCTCCAGGGTTGGTTGTTCCCTCGGACTCGGTGAGGGATCCCACGTCTACCGCCTCAAGGGCAGTGTCCTGGAGTTTCCGACTTTGGGTCGGGGATACAACTGGGGAGAATGGCCAGTACCTCGCCCAGGCGGCCTCACCTGCTATGCTGAACAGGGGCCTTGTGGAGGGATGGGAAGATTGGAAGGGATAGACAAGGAAGAGGGAAGGAAGCGGCCGTGGCCTTAAGTGAGGTACCATCCCGGCATTTGCCTGGAGGAGAAGTGGGAAACCACGGAAAACCACTTCGAGGATGGCTGAGGTGGGAATAGAACCCACCTCTACTCAATTGACCTCCCGAGGCTGAGTGGACCCCGTTCCAGCCCTCATACTACTTTTCAAATTTCGTGGCAGAGCCGGGAATCGAACCCGGACCTCCGGGGGTGGCAGCTAATCACGCTAACCACTACACCACAGAGGCGGACAGAAAGGATAATCACGTTTCTAATTTCACTGACAAACGCTTGAACCTTTCCCCTCTCGGTTAAGCAACACAGAGATCAGTACAGTTAGAGGAAATGCGGCGGTCATGTAACAGAACCTGAACATCAGATGGCCCTACATTATGAAATTGTGAGACACACAGACTGGTAAAGATGCAGTAGGCACTCGAGATAGATGATCAGAAATGCTACAACAGGTGGCTAGTGACGAAAAGTCGAGGAAATCTATGGATATACTTTCATGAATCGGTGAAATACGAAGTGTCTTGAATTACATGAGATTGAATGAGAAAGTAAACTCGCCGTTAAATTGTTGTTTTACGTGACCTCTGATATCGTGATAACAAACATGGATCTTGATTTTTAAGTGGAATCCGAATAATCGGGGTGTGACTTTTCATTTCAGAGATTTCACGTTCATTGGCCCGAATATGAACCACGGCCGCCTTGGTACGAAGCCAGTAACAATATTACTTCGCTAACATAATTAACTCTGAACACATCCAGACGCATCCTCTTTGACCGAGCTCGATAGCTACAGCCGCTTAAGTGCGGCCAGTATCCAGTATTCGGGAGATAGTGGGTTGGAACCCCACTGTCGGCAGCCCTGAAGATGGTTTTCTGTGGTTTCCCATTTTCACACCAGGCAAATGCTGGGGCTGTATCTTAATTAAGGCCACGGCCGCTTCCTTCCCACTGCTAGCCCTTTCCCCTCCCATCGTCGCAATAAGACCTATCTGTGTCGGTGCGGCGTAATGCAAATAGCAAAAAAAAAAAAAAAAAGGAAAAGAAAGTATCATCCTCTTTGCTGACTCAGCCAGCTTTACTTTCTTCCTTCCATATGCCCCATTAGTACTGGTAGCACTCCATTGAATTCCATTTTGTTCGCCAAGTTCGTTTCCAAGGAGATCCTCGCCTGTCAAATGAATGTGGGACTGCTTAAATCATTCTGACCGCGATAAATTTCTGTGAAGTAAGATGCTACCCTGCGTACACATAGCCCCAATGAGAACTTCTCCTCTAACGGTTTAAGGAATCCCCACTGTCGGCAGCCCTGAAGATGGTTTTCCGTGGTTTCCCCATTTTCGCACCAGTCAAATGCTGGGGCTGTAAATTAAGGTCACGGTCGCTTCCTTCCCACTCGTTGCCTTTTACTAATCCATCGTCGCCTTAAGACCTATCTGTGGATTGTATAGTGCTAACCGCTTGAGCACAAGGCGGACGGACTACGACACAGAATATGTCCGAGATGCCCACTCCTATTCCATAGCAACTGGTAACACGACTCTAAGGACCAGGACCACTCACCAGGCCACTCAGTTGTTACCCGTTGTTCACGAACTAGGACGTGACTACTGTAACCCACTGTCTGTCTGTTAGGTCATCAGCCCAGAGGCTGGTTGGATCCTCAAATAGCACCACCAAAGGTTATGCGGTTATAAGGAAACCGCAAAAACCAATGGCAGCACGAAAATGCGGCGTACTAGGCAAGACGAGGAGTGAGATAGTTTGCCATTGCTTTCCTCACTGGATCAGAAAATGCTATTGCAGTACGACTGACCCTATGAGCAACACCTTTCATAACACTCATGCACTAGTCGTGCTCTGAATGTCATTACTCAGCACCACCCATACCCCGGCAGCTTCCATATTGTCACAGCCATGGATGAGACTAGGACTTCGGTGGAAGCTACACTTTGCTCTGGCCTGTGCCAAGAGATGGATACAAAAGTACTGTATCCATTAAGAAATGGCAGCAGGCTTGACCGTAACCCACATCATGAAATATTATTATCAGCTGTTTAATTTCCAGTTCTAGTCTCGTTTAACTAGTAACAGTCCCCTACCCTATATGGCGGAACAGCCCCGAAGGGCCATGGCTTACCAAGCAACCGCTGCTCAGCCCCAAGGCCTGCAGATTATGAGGTGTCTTTATCCTTGCCTTCCTAGACCGTAGGCTGAGTGGACCTCGAACCAGACCTCAGATCATGGTAAAATTCAATGATCCCGAGACCTCTGGGCACGCTACTCACGGTAAATACCAACGCCACGTAGGTTATAGTTATCTAGAAGTAGGCGTAGTTGTTGGTGGCGATGTCCAGAGCCCTTATAAGAGCAACAGATAATTAAAAATTGTTTCATTTTACTTGTTTTCGTTGGGTTCTTTGAAATTTGGCGTCTCGAATATAGAATTGGTGGGACCGAATTTATATCACTTTGTGGTATTGTTGCTGAATACTGAGCCTTTTACCGTCGCATGATATCTGCTGTTTATAGCAGTGGTGTAATTGAAGATTATAGAAGTTACATGTTCTTCAACAGGGGAAATTGATTCATCCATTCTGTTAGTGATGAGCGGAAGAGAGACAGACTGGCGAGTGGATAGGCACCATGCTCACCCCGCCCCTCACTGAACTCATTAACCTATTTTTCCAGAGATATTTTTAGCTCGTCATCTTACGCATGAGCTTGCACACCTCGCCTAACTGCGTTGGCCTTTAACATACGATACTAGCAGCTGATGTAGACAACTCGGAGCTGACCTTATACTTTACATCGTAGCGGGCTCGATCCCGGCTAGTCGGTGCGATATCTTATATATATAAAGCCGCAAGGCTCACTGACTGACATAAATGTTTACCCACTTCGACATGAGCTAGAAACTTCAAATTTGGCAAGGTGATAGCTATTAGCGTGTAACCCACGGAAAAATTCCAAAAATTTTAAATTTTAAATTATTGCCCCCCTCCCCCAAACAAAATGGCGGATACCGTGATGCAGTGCCCTACAAAATTAATATTTGGCAAAGTTCTAGCTCCTAGCCTGTAACCGACGTAGAAATTGCAAAAAGTTAAAATATTTAATATTTCATCCACTAAAAAATTCGAAATTTTAAGCCAAATTAAATGACGGTGCAGGCTTTCGTTTCGAGCTGTCTTGTGGCTAAACGGCAATTGTTATCAATAAACGGACTGCACTTTCGTCCCCTAAAATGAAGAGATCTACAACTTTGGTCCTATGACTTTTTATCGTATCTCGACTCCTTCTACCTTAGATTGAGCTTCGTTTTCCCGGTTTCGGTAATTTTTGTTAAATTTCCATAAAGGATTTTACTGATTCACACACTCATAAGATGGATAGATGAACGAAATTCAGGACGCTTCTTGGCAACGTCATTGGCCATATGTAGACCGACTTTCGTTATTCTAGCTGCCTTGCAAGTATGGGAAAACGGAGCGTACATGTGGAAACAATATTGAAATTTCGGCCTAATTTATGATTCTTAAGCAATTTATGGCGAAACCCGTTGAGATACGGCAAAACCTTAAATCACCAAAATTATAGGTCGTTTCATCGCCAATCTGCCTGCAAAGTTTCAAGACTGTAGCTGTCTGCCAAGTTGGCAAAATTATTTTTCAACTTGTCAAAAGTGGGCGAAATTTGACATGGATCGAAACGTTCACCTCGTTCTATGGCATAAATATGCGCGATAGGAGAAAGCGCCTAAGCCAGTAATGTAGACCACTAAAAGGGTCGTCTAACGCCGCATTCCGTACCTCGATACGACGCACCGTTTGCTCGCAATCAATTTCCAAACGAAAGCCTGCACTATTTAGCGTGCACATTGCCTGGCTCTATCTTATCTTATATATATAAAGCCACAAGGCTAACTGACTCACTGACTGACTGACTGACATTAATGTTTGCCCACTTCCAAGTGAGCTAGGAACTTGAAATTCGGCAGTCTGACAGCTTTTAGGCTGCAACCCAAGGAAAAATTGCAAAAAGGACAATTTTTTTATATTTAGCCATCCCTTCCGCCCAATCAAAGAAATTTCGTGTTAGACCCTTCCAGATGAGCTAGGAACTTGAAATTCGGCAACCTGATGTATATGAGGCTGTAACCCAAGGAAAAATTCCAAAAAGTTCAAATTTTTGTGTACGTAGCCCCCCACGGAATAAAAAATTTCGGGTTAGATCCTTCAGTTCCAGATGCGCTAGAAACTTGAAATTTGGCAAGGTGATAGCTATTAGCGTGTAACCCACGGGAAAATTCCGAAAATTTTAAATTTTAAATTTTTGCCCCCCTCCCCCCAAACAAAATGGCGGATACCGTGATGCAGTGCCCTACAAAATTAATATTTGGCAAAGTTCTAGCTCCTAGCCTGTAACCGACGTAGAAATTGCAAAAAGTTAAAATATTTAATATTTCATCCACTAAAAAATTCGAAATTTTAAGCCAAATTAAATCACGGTGCAGGCTTTCGTTTCGAGCTCTCTTGTGGCTAAACGGTAATTGTTATCAATAAACGGACTGCACTTTCGGCCCCTAAAATGAAGAGATCTACAACTTTGGTCCTATGACTTTTTATCGTATCTCGACTCCTTCTACCTTAGATTGAGCTTCGTTTTCCCTGTTTCGGTAATTTTTGTTAAATTTCCATAAAGGATTTTACTGATTCACACACTCATAAGATGGATAGATGAACGAAATTCAGGACGCTTCTTGGCAACGTCATTGGCCATATGTAGACCGACTTTCGTTATTCTAGCTGCCTTGCAAGTATGGGAAAACGGAGCGTACATGTGGAAACAATATTGAAATTTCGGCCTAATTTATGATTCTTAAGCAATTTATGGCGAAACCCGTTGAGATACGGCAAAACCTTAAATCACCAAAATTATAGGTCGTTTCATCGCCAATCTGCCTGCAAAGTTTCAAGACTGTAGCTGTCTGCCAAGTTGGCAAAATTATTTTTCAACTTGTGAAAAGTGGGCTAAATTTGACATGGATCGAAACGTTCACCTCTTTCTATGGCATAAATATGCGGGATAGGAGAAAGCGCCTAAGCCAGTAATGTAGACCACTAAAAGGGTCGTCTAACGCCGCAATCCGTACCTCGATACGACGCACCGTTTGTTCGCAATCAATTTCCAAACGAAAGCCTGCACTATTTAGCGTGCACATTGCCTGGCTCTATCTTATCTTATACTAGCGAATGTACCCGTGCTTCGCTACGGTATTCTACATTGTATTCGGTTATCGAAGTAAATAGTGTACATGCAGTAAATAAGATTGTTTTAAAATTGCATGTCTCTTAGCGTTATCCGAGAAAGAGCATGGGGAGGTCCCCGTACGTTGTTTCCAATGTAAAGTGTTTGTTACGGATTTGTGATATAACGGCAGGCTCACTTGCCTACTGCCATTCACAATCGAGTTGGGAAGTTTACATTATAATTGCAGGCCCCATTGCCTACTACGCGGACAGAATCGATTTGGGGAGTTTTCGTTAAAATGGCAGCCCCCTTTCCTACTTCCAGACAGATTACAGTTGAGGAGTTTCTATTATAATGGCAGGCAATTACCCTACTATCACTCGAAATTGAGTTGTGCAGTTATCATTATAATGCCAGCCCCATTTTCCTACTGCCAGCCAGCTTACTGCCAGTCACACAAAGTTGGTGAGTTTCCATCAAAATAGCAGCCCACTATGCCTAATGCCAGTCACATTTTAGATGAGGACATTTCTTTATAATGATAGGCACCCTTGCCTACTGCCAAACACAATCGGGTAGGGGAGTTTTAAACAAAACTGCATGCTCACTTGCCTTCTGCAAGTCAAATCGAGAAGGGAACTATTCATTACAATTGTAGGCTTTCCTTACTAATGACAGTTACACAGGAGTTGGAGAAGGAACCCTTTCCTACTGCCAGTCAAAGTCGGTGTGGGGAGTACTGATTACAATAGCAGACCCACCCTTTCTCGATCGCAAAAATCGACATCAGTGAATATATATAGATCGACATACGAAAGTATATGCGTGTTTACAATATTGAAGACCTTCATTTACAGATTAACTGCTACTAAACGTACGTCATATCGACAAAGGATTATACCATGAGACACGCCGGATTTAGTGGCCTAAATGGCTGGTCCTATGATATGTCATCTATTCTTGGGGCAGATTGAGTTAGAAACGTGGAACAGGGTAAAGGTTTTGTAAGATTATCTCACATTACATTACTTTTCGGATACATACATAGCATTTGGCTCACATATGGCTACTGGGTGGGCCAATTTTCGTGAAGAGTTTAATGATTCTGTATTTCATATAAGTAATTGAAAGTATGAATTATGCATGTGAAAATTCCAAATTGACTTAACATCAATTAAAGAGAAAAATCAAACGTAAAAGGGATACAGATACGGCAAAAAGTCATAAGACCACGGTTGTAGATCATTCCAAATTGAACGGAGATTGTGCAATCCGTTATGTGATCGGAATTTCCGAAGGTGTGCACCATCATTAAAATTGCCTGCATATTTCGATATTCTTCGGGGATAAAAAATGAAAAATTTAATGATCTAGGATGTTTTCCGTTCGTTACAGGCTAAAACGTATAATTTTGTCAAATTTCAATTATCTTCTTTTTCTTCTGGCAGATTATGGCGCAATTTGGATTTTGGGCGAGGCGGGTAAAAATTAGTACTTTCAGGAAACTAAACCAAAAATTATGGAGATGGTCATTATTACCCCTTAAACGGAAAGCTGTACGAAAATTTCGCCAAAATAGTCAGTGTAGAGGCACACAGTCGTTACGATTTGATTTATATAGATAAGGAATCTGCTCCATGTAAAACACCTTTTGGGCTATGTCCGCTGGACTTAACCTGCAAAACTGACCATTCATGATATCTCCCTTAGTAATCCTCCTGACGAAAGAATGCACATGAAAAAAAGGTTTAGAGGTGGAATTCCATCACGTTTGGTCGATTTCCAGTCAGGTTGGTCTTGTTCTGTATATGTTGTGGAAGAGTAAAATCACCATTTCGGTTCCCTATAAACCGCCAGTCCATTCCGGAACATGAAATGTTATTTACGTTTAAAACCTACCTTTGGACAGGTGGATGCTAAATATACATTTTGGTTCGAATGTCTTCAGTAGTTTTCAAATTTTAGGGAGTACGCTTTACACGCACCCGCTCGGGAGTTAAGTCCGATGGGACTTGTACAGAAAAACGGTCCGTTAATGATATCTCCCTTATTAATCCTCGTATCGAAATGATGCACATGAGAAAAAAGGTTTAGAAATTATTATCTACCAAGGTAGGTAGATTTCCATTAAGTTTGGTTGTGTTTATTTTGTGAAAGTGCAAAATCACTGTTTCGGTTTCGTATAAACCCCCAGTCAATTCAGGGATTTAGAAACAATATTTGCCCTAAAACCTATCAAGGACAGGTGTATTCTAAATATGAGTCTTGGTGGAAATACATCCAGTAGTTTGTAGCACTCGCGTACATACGGCGTAATTAAGGAAGAAATGATACAGTTAAGAAAGTTGAAAGTAATAGAAAATGGATTATAACTGAGGACAGCCGGATAACGACAAATATGTAAATGCCAAGTGAATGTATTGGAAAATCAAATGCCCCTCAATAAATTATGCTAGTGTGAGTAATGGATGTAATAAAGCGGTAACAGAGGAGAAATTTAGGTCAGTGATTCTTAGGTAAACAAATAATAAGTAGATGACTAATGGTGTTATTACTTAATCTATACGAGGGCGGTTATAATATCCAACGATATTCCGCCAATATCCCGCAGATAGGCCGATTGACGCCTCTCTTGCCTTCTACCCAAGGAACAACCACGAATTTAAAAGCATGATGACTAAAATTGCAATACGTTACTTCCCTGCTGGCATGCAGTCAGAGACGTTGCCATGGTAACCTGTAGGTTCGTTGTCGGTCTGTCGGTCACTCAATGCAGAGCATGATACCAGCGGAAAATTGTAAATTTCTCCGTCATGTGAAGAGTAAGGTAAATTATGAACATAACGAAAGTTGTTTATAATGAAGAGACGTTTCACGTACGGTAAACGACGTTTACAGAAAATCAATTGTATAAGAGAAAATGGAGGAAAACCATTCTGATTTTCCTATAAACCACCCGTCTCTTCAAAGATTTTAAAATAATATGCATATAGAAACCTTCCTCGAGATGAGTATACTCTAAATATGAAGTTTGGTTGAGATCTATCCAGCCGTTTCGAAGTGATGGTGGAAAAACCATTCAGGTTTTCCTATAAACCCCCCGTCTATTCAAAGATTTTAAAATGATATGCATATGGAAGCCTTCCCCGGGATGAGTATACTCTAAATATGAAGTTTGGTTGAGATCTATCCAGCCGTTTCGAAGTGATGGTGGAAAAACCATTCTGGTTTTCCTATAAACCCCCTGTCTATTCAAGGATTTTAAAATGATATGCATATCAAAACCTTCTCCGGGATGAGTATACCCTAAATATGAAGTTTGGTTGAGATCTATCCAGCCGTTTCGACGTGATGGTGGAACAGACAAACAGACAGACAAACAGAAACAATTTTATTTATATAGATTTTTACACTCGTTCTTCACCCCCTTTCCATCCCCGCCCAAAGGAGTCCTATGAGTGCCTTACACAACAGTATATTTTTTTCCCAGATATTAAGTCTTATTTGTACCTATTTTGGTTGACAGCTATGCCCAAACGTACATGCATAATCTCACTGCTCTAGAATCCTGGAGCTGACGTTGCCATGGTTACGGCAGTTCATTTCTTTATCCGATTCCTAGAGCAGGGGTAGTGTGGTGCCAATATCTCCGTAACGGTTGGTTTTAGGGCCTTAAAACATGGTTTTCGGGCCCGTAGGGCTTACCGAGTCAGTTAGTATAAAAATGAAAACACCAGTGGCGTGCGGTAAACATATTCATTACCCCAGCTCCAGAAATAAACAATCGTAGCCCCACTACACTCTCTAAAGTCAACGTTACCACTTTTTTGTTTTTTTTTGTTTTGCTATTTGCTTTATGTCGCACCGACACAGATAGGTCTTATGGCGACGATGGGACAGGGAAGGGCTAGGAGTGGGAAGGAACCGGCCGTGGCCCCAGCATTTGCCTGGTGTGAAAATGGGAAACCACGGAAAACCATCTTCAGGGCTGCAGACAGTGGGGTTCGAAACTACTATCTCCCGAATACTGACGTTACCAATTTATAAGGCTGCATTTTTCGTGGAAAGGTCTACCTGAGAAAGATCTTTCAAGAATATTTTCAAGCACACGCTCGCACATACTTCCAGATTGATATTCACGGCAGTGACAGCCCCATCATAACTTAATCTATTGCAGATTTTAAACAATGTACTTACAGGTTCATCCGGTGACGCTTCGTGATAGTACAGTCATGGTTTTCACAAAAATACACTGGGACTAACTATTTGTTTTTTTTTTTTTTTTTTTTTTTACTTAAAAAGCCTAATCTAAACTAATCAGCAAAATTTAACTGGTATTTTACCGTCGTTGAAGTTTCATAGTTTGACTCGCAGTTGCTGGAACACCGCAGATTATTTGGGTTAGGGTCCTATCTTTCAGTTTACCTCGGCCATTTCTTGTTCTCTTTCAACCCCGATGGTTCTTAAGAATACAAAATCTAGCATGCGTATCATTCTCCCACCAAAGTAATGGATTTAGAGTCCTAACGAATACGAATTTTCCTTTTCCTTGTTTTCATGATTTTCTCCGTAGTTCAGAGATGGGATATTATACTCGGTATACCCAATCTCCTTTAAAGAAGTGTAAACAGTTTGGTGTCCATCTCCTTAAGGTGCAACTCGTGTAATATCAGGACTATGCCCGCACAGATGGTTACGTGCCAGATGCGACAGTACCGGATGCGACCCGGCCATTATCGTGCCCATAGCGACCGAGCGGATAAGCACCGTGCCGCATGCGACCCATCAATCACTTACAATTGATCTGCATTAAGGGCTGTCACCAAAAGGCAGATTGCTTATAAGTAGCTAACTAGGTCTTTTCTAAAATAAGGGTCTGACACCGTTGTTAGCAGGTTCGAGTGCCATTGGTCGAAAGAAAAATATAGTAATGTTGCTGGCTTTACGTCCCTGTAACTACTTTTATGGTTTAAGGAGACGCCAAAGTGCCGGAATTTAGTCCCGTAGGACTTATTTTACGTGCCGGTAAATCCACCGACACAAAGCTGACGTATTTGAGCACGTTCAAATACCACCGGACTGAGCCAGGATCGAACCTGCCAAGTTGGAGTCGGAACACCAGCATCTCAACCGTCTGAGCCGTCTGAGCCAGTTAGCCTGGAGGAAAAAAATTCACCATCAGAATGTTGGCCGGCAGGGTAGGAAAGTTGGTGGTAGACAGTTTCTAATCACTAGATCGCATGCCAAAAGCCGGGATTCAAATCCAAATCTTTTCTCAGTGTTTAAATGGAGTGAGGGGATATGATGCTGTTGATGGTGAGTCGGCCGTCGGATGGCGACGTAAAACATTGAGCAGACCCCTTGGTATTATTCGACAGGAGTAGGCTACGTGCCGAAACCAGGTTTCATCTCTCCCTACTTCATTGCCATAATCCCACATCCAGACGTGCAGGCCGCCCAAGGGAGTCAGGTAGAAAGACCTGCACCAGGCGAGCCGAACACGTCCTCGGACACTCCTGGTACTAATAGGACACGATAAATAAGTAGGCCCAAGTCGTAAGTAATTTCAGAGAATTAGGATCTTTTTTATTGCTAGTGGCATTACTTCACACCGATACAGACAGGTCTTAAGGCGACGATGGGATAGGAAAGAGCTAGGAATGGGAAGGAAGTGGTCTTAATTAAGGTACAGCCCCAGCATTTGTCTGGTGTGAAAATGGGAAACCACGGAAAACCGTCTTCAGGGCTGCCGACAGTGGGATTCGAACCCACTATCTCCCGGATGCAAGCTCAGGGCCGCGCGCCTCTAACCGCATGGCCAACTCGCCCGGAAAAGACGTAAACGCATCACCATGTTTCGTATTGTAAAACGAGTTTCCCCCAGATGTGTTATGTAAAGTAGGGGCAGTAGCTGCTTATAGGACTTATTGAAATGGCATTGCACTTCGTTTAGCTTACCTTATCTTGGGTGATGACACAACTTATCAAATGACAATTTGCTTGTCAACGCCGGTCGCATCCGGCACGGTTACAGATTATGCGGTCTCTAGTGGCACGGGTCGCATGCGGCACGGTCGCATCTGGCACGCCACCGCACAGATACACCCTTGCTTCTGCTGATGCCGATAAGGTCCTGAACGAGTCTCTCTTTTCATTTCTCCTTTTTCAGTGGCTTCCGTAACAGTATCTATACCGCCACTAATTCTGTACACATCTCTTTTTCCGAAGCCCTTAACTGTACGGTTGTTTTCCGTAGGAATTTCTATTTATTTTACCAATTGTTTTACGTCTTACCGACACAGATAGGTCTTATGGCGACGATGGAATTGGAAGGCCTAGGAGAAGAAAGGAAGCGGCCGTGGCCTTAACTAAGGTACACCCCCAGCATTTGCCTGGTGTGAAAATTGGAAACAAATGAAAACTGTCTTCAGGGCTGCCGACAGTGGGATTCGAATCCACTACCTCTTGGATGCAAGCTCACAGCTGCGCGCCTCTAACCGCACGACAAACTCGGCCGGTAGGAATATCTTTCCATTATCATCCGCTATAAGTGGATAAACATGTGTTGGTCCGATTAACATGTCAATCTTCATCCCCACGTACAGTATGTTGAGCCCAGAATCTGCGGGATCAGAATCTCAATACGAGCCCCGGGAACATCAAACAACGTATATAACTTGAGCACATCTATTCTAAGGATCCCTCTGTGGATCAGTGGTAGAGTGTCGGTCTCCGGAAGCCTGGTGCCAGTAGTCGGATGTTTGAAGGGCAGAAGAACGCCGTACGATGTCGTCAAATATAAAAAAAAAGATCTTCTGTATCATATTCGGTGTTACTCAGCATAATTAATTTTCAGCAACAGTTCACCCGTTAGAATTCTGACCTCTCTGCCATTTGTTAGAGTAAAATGGAACGTCGAAATGGTGTCATATCAAAATGCCTACACACAATAGTTGAGGACATACGATTATTATTATTATTATTATTATCATTATTATTATTATTATTATTATTATTATTATTATTATAGTTGTTGATGTTGTTGTTATAGCCTGCAACCGAGCTCGATAGCTGCAGTCGTTTAATTGTGGCCAGTATCCAGTATTCGGGAGATAGTGGGTTCGAACCACATTGTCGGCACCCCTGAAGATGGTTTTTCGTGGTTTCCCATTTTCACACCAGACAAATGCTGGGGCTGTACCTTAATTAAGGCCACTTTCTTCCCACTCCTAGCTCTTTCCTCTCCCGTCGTCGCTGTAAGACCTATCTGTGTCGGTGCGACGTAAAGCAAGTTGTAAGTACAGTGTGTATATATATATTGTACTAGTAGTACGCCAAAGATACTCTACTTTCTTAGGCGTCATACCACTGAGTGATCGTTGCGTTCGATGTGTCTTGATGATTCACGCAAGGAGATAGGTAAATCAAAATTGCATTCGTAGAGGTGTATTTTAAGTCCACTCCACGAACTTTCGAATCTCAGCGGTTATAGACTTTATCCAGATGTTGTGACGTTTCGTATTGTACCGTACCCAGGGGTAATAACCCTCTAGGACGATGCCTCCATTTCCTGATTAAACATCCGACTAAATCAGGGTTGGGCAGAGAAGTGGGTTAATTGTCGAGCGTAAGTCTAAATGTCGAAGTTTATCACTTAACTACAAGTATATGACAGGAATAATGGAGGTTTATCTCGAATGTGAAACACTGATATAGGGTAAGATGAGTTTATTCCATAAAATAACCCCGAATCATACTACAACAAATAAAAATCCAAATAATAAAAACGAGTATGAAATTTGCATGCAAATATAATTGAAATAAATATGGACCACAGTCGTTAATTACGCAAAACAAGTATATGATAAAATGAAAGTTCAAATTCACAACATTAAAATATTTGTGAGCATCAATATAACTTCACATGATTGTCCAATGCTCATGTTCGTATTCGTATGGAGTAGCACGATTTTAAGTATCACCATAATACGGATTGAATTTCAGGGAAGTTGCCGCAATAATTATTTTTAAAAGAAAATTAAGACGAAAAATACTAGTGGCATTTCCCTACTCTATATTCACAATAATCACAGCATAATTAAAATATCTCAAGTATTTACATTGGATTAGGTAGGGAAAAACTTATATACTACACTGACTCGACGTGAAACGCGGTTCACTAAAGGATCTAGTAAGAACTAGCTTGACTGCAAACATTCACTCAGCACTCGGGCTGCTCCCCATTAAACAACAAGACAACATATCAAAACAACATGAAATTACACAAAACACCATCCTGTAAGAGAAAACAAATACTATACTAGAATTAAACATCCGGAAAGCAATGGTCAGCATTGCGTTCCTCTGCTGCATTTGCGCACCGCATAGTGCCATTCTTCTGTCACATATTTCCTGCTCTGCTGTGGGCTGAGAAGAAAAGTTAAAACTCAATACTGCCCTGGGGACTTGGTCACTGTTCCGACAAGATTGTATTACGGAAGCAACATCTCATTTCGCACTGTCTATATAACCACGACTGATCAGCTAACTCGTAAGGCGAGCTCGTATCTCAACATCAGCTCAGAGTTTCACATACACAACCGTACTTCTTGCCAGTATGCTACTAAATTCAACGCACATGTCATACCCAATGGCCTGACATTAATTTCACATCAATTCTGATTCTCGATAATCTCTCAGAATACAATCACAGGCCTATTCTCGCTGCACACAATTCTCATAACATCATCAGGCATGCCACCTGCCTGCATAATCAACTTCATATTTCAGCATGCTTTAAATTTTCTTGTATATCTTATAATCTCATCAGCCTTTCGCATTATACATCAGGGTTCGATTCCTTCTCAAATCATTGTACAAAAGAGTTTCCAACCCACATTAGAAGAATCTTTTCTAGTCAACGTTGTATATACAGCTCCACACGTGGCACGGCTCCTGAAATACATGCGTCATGCATCCTATCTGTCACTAATCTTTCTAAATGGAAAAATGAAATTTAGTCTCAACACCGCAAGTGTGTAACTCGGAAAGTGGATGATTTTGGCAATCTAATCCTTCTAACATACAAAAACATAGGAATAACCTAAGCTAGGTAACATGCATACTCGACACCAATAAAGCAAAATAAATTCTAACATCTCCCTCAAAATCCCATCTAACTAATCGTAAAGTAAAAGAAAAATAAAGAAATCATGCGATCCCCTCCTATCCATATTTACAGCATCACAAACGTTGAATGAACACATGCCGTCCGGCAAAAATTATATTAAAGAAAATCCCTACACTAACCCTCACTAGTATTAATCGTAATTCATATATCATGCCATTTAATTTTAAAAATGCGCCCTATCTTGGCAACTCCCTGGACATCGGTAGCAGTTCACATCCCTGCTCCGGTGATGTTCTACTCCATCTTCAACACGTTTTCAACACATGGAAACAATCTTCTTTCTTCTAAAGGCGGTGCCATCTTCTTGATGTAAGTTCCTGTACACTGCAACACACAAGACTTCTAGTAAATACCTCTTCATCGCACTCCGAGCACATGCCGAATAAACACTTGTCAGCTGTGAATTAAGCCAACGTTAATATAACAGCACAAACACACGTAAGATTCACTATACAAAATGTTTAGGGTTTAAATACATTCATACGAAAGTCCTTCGCGATACACGACCGACCCGAGAGTACAGTTCGGATGAGCGTATCTCACTCAATCACCAGTCTGCGGCTGACATTACCGTCTATTACTTTACAATAAGAATTTGCGACATAGCGCAATTGGCAATTTATCACTGCACCCAGTTTACTTAGCACTCTTCACAAATAAATGCACTGTTTTTGGTCGATAAGACCTTACACTGTTAGATTTCTGCCCACGTGGCAGCATTCGCACACAGATAAAAGAGCAGTATGGAACGATGTTCACTTCACGGCAAATCATACAATAAAAGAACGCTCCCGATGAGTGGGACGCTTAAGTAACATAGCCAACGCCGTTGTAGCTAGGGGTTTCCCGTATGTTCAAATATTCAACCAATCAGCGAGCTCGTTACCCATGATAACTTTTATATATTTAAAAATTAACATTAAACACACTCCTGATGACTTAATAACGACTCAGATGATTGCTATAACGTATACCTTATTATTTCTCACTCTCAGACCTGTGGAAACCCATCAACTAACAGAACTGACTTCTCTATATCGATGCACTCTTCACACAGATATCCACGTTGGTCAGCCTGGGATTTTAATTCCGCGCGGTCCAGAATTCTTATTAGCCACACCCTCGCTTCCTAATTGGCTGAACACTCCTCATGGCCAATGAATTGTACACGTGCCGAGATGTGCTAACTCCTGGTGAAGCTAAACATTTCCCACGGTCGCAAGCAAGCTTCGCGCAACATACAGCGGCATTACGTCTCCATGGACTTCCGGTCTCAACTGTTCTGTAATCTGCTACTTTTCCAATGCCTGACTGAAATCCACCTTGATATAATTATTTAATATGGCCAATATATGTCTGATTGTCTCTTATGGGCCGTCAGGATACGACTCAGTATATAATGGCATTACTCTGTATTCTGAATTTAATATGTTACAAGATGCCAAACATGTAATGGATTGATTTTCAGTTAAAGCCGTGTGCAGCAGGAACATATTTCGCATTCTTTATTATATCAAATTTTATACTATTCCAATCATAACTGTGGAAAGTTTGTTGCACGAATTACTATCGACCTCATAGGATGATGAATATTGACAGAGGTGATCAACCACTTGCTCGTGTTGCAGGATCGAATGCGGGAAAATGAAAGACTCCTTAAGTGGCGCAAGCCCAAACCTTCTCACTAAAAAAAAAAAAAAAAGCAGAGTTGACGTAATTAGAAGCATTACAGGATTCTACTGAGGGTCCTGTGGTAAATAATCGCATGTTCAGTAGGGTTAGCTTGCTGTGGCCAGTCGAACGTAGTACATGTGAAGACTCGTGTCGTAGTACAATGGAGCAACACACTTGTATTGTTCTTGCCGTGCTATATTTATTTTGTGTTCTTCTTTTCGATTAGCAAAGCAAGCAAATACCATTTTATCGACTGGCATTGAGTGAACCACCACGACCGACTTGCTTATAGTTTTTGACTTGTTGTCCGTACAGGCGATCAGTTGCCGCAACCAATCGCCGCCACTAGTTCCCTCGTACGAAAGCGGCCTAGACTTGGTGCCAATGCACGTGTTGCTCATCTAAGTGCAACCGCTCTTAACTCAAAATTACGTCTACCATCATTCGGGTTTTAAAAATAATGTTTCAGATTATTACTTCTTCGTGGGTTTAATATGAAATTTTATATTAATGGCATTTTATATCGAGAACTATGGCTGGTGAACAAGGAGGGAAAAATGAAATGGCGTATGGCTTTTAGTGCCGGGAGGTGACCGAGGACCTCGGCTCGCCAGGTGCGGTTTTTTGACACCCGCAGGCGACCTGCGCGTCGTGATGAGGATGAAATGATGAAGACGACACATACGCCCAGTCCCCGTGCCACGGGAATTAACCAATTATGTTTAATATTCCCGACCCTGCCGGGAATCGAACCCGTAACCCCTGCGACCAAAAGCCAGCACGCTAACCATTTAGCCATGGAGCCGGACGGTGAATAAGGAAGTAAGCGTATAACAGTCTGGAAGAAGACTGTGAACATGATTTACAATCAAATCCAGACAAATGAGACAAGAAAGAGAAAGACAATGTGCCATATATGCAGAAGGACTGTAATACCAAGTAGGCCTAATATAGCGAATTTCGTAAAAGATTTTTATGTCTAAGTAATGATGATTTTTCATGCCAGGGGTGTCGTTTCAAAATAGTTCATGAGTAGCATATTCACTGATAAAATTTAGAGCGTCCGCCTCTGTGGTGTAGTGCTTAGCGTGAGGCCCGGGTTCGGTTCCCGGCTCTGCCACGAAATTTGAAAAGTGGTACGAGGGCTGGAACGGGGTCTACTCAGCCTAGGTAGGTCAACTGAGTAGAGGTGGGTTCGATTCCCACCTCAGCCATCCTCGAAGTGGTTTTCCGTGGTTTCCCACTTCTCCTCCAAACAAATGCCGGGATGGTACCTAACTCAAGGCCACGGCCGCTTCCTTCCCTCTTTCTTGTCTAACCCTTCCAGACTCCCCATCCCCACAAGGAACCTGTTCAGCATAGCAGGTGAGGCCGCCTGGGGGAGGTACTGGTCCTCCTTCCCAGTTATATACCCCTACCCGATGTCTGATGCACCAGGACACTGCCCTTGAGGCGGTAGAGGTGGGATCCCTCGCCGAGTTGGAAGGAGAAACCAACACTGGAGGGTAAACAGATTAAGAAAGAAAGAAAGAAAGAAAGAAAGAAAGAAAGAAAGAAAGAAAGAAAGAAAGAAAGAAAATGTCGAGCCCAGAGCGATTACTTTTGAAGGAAATGTTCTGAATTTTGTATTTTCAGTATATTGTGTTGTTTAATATTAAATGATTCCAAATGCCAGTCATCAGTATTCTTTGTTATGTAACATGCACTACCATTACACATTTTTTGCAGTAATTTTTGGAATGTATAGTGCGCCTGTAAAATGAACCAATATGTTTGTGATCTATAAATTTAATTATTGTTTTTATAAACCGTTTGAAATATTAAAATAATTCAAACTGTTTGTTGGTTACAATTAGGAATACTATTTTAAAAGTATATATACACGGGTCTGTGAAACTAGACGCCAGCTCTCAGGTCACAGTGTGTGTGCCAGTGCTGTAGGGTTAATGCGAAGTGGCCAGGAATTACCATGTCCAATTAATGCTGAGCTACAAATTAAGTACGTAATTTGTTGATCATGCTTCGTCAGTTGGCAACCTCTGGTAAGAGGAAGTTGAATAAGATTCCATCCTTACTGAAAAAATTCGACCTCCGGTTTTGATGGATTTTCTCTTTTCATAACTCTTAGACGCCGAGAGGGTGGGTTTCACAGCGTATTTGTGATTTTTAAGACGTCGTTGTTTGAGGCATTTCAAGAGAAGTTGGGACATTACTTGCCCCAGTTTATTGCACACACTGTAGAAAGAACACATGTCATCATAATACTTGGAACAGAAAAGTCGCCAAAAAGAAACCGATTGTATTATATTATTTCCTGGACGACAAATTTTCCTGTTCACGCTCTGAGCTCCCTATCATTCTAGAAGCAACTGGTTCGCACTGTAAAACTGTGGAGGTCACACGTGGCCATGCTATGGATGTTACAAAACCGTCTTTCTCTCGCATACGAATAGTTCCATCGAGTGAAGAATGGTTCCCCGAGCAAGTTCCAATTTCACCTTTTCAATAATAATAATAATAATAATAATAAATAATAATAATAATAATAATAATAATAATAATAATAATAATAATAATAATAATAAACAGTGTTCTTCACCTGTACAATAAAATGGCAAAGTTTCTAGCCTACCTACCAAATTCACACAACCAATCATACGTTACCAATCCCACGAAACAATCAGCGGTATTCCATAGGTAATCTCTACATGCAGTCTTAAATTCTGCTATTGAGTTAGAGTTCCTGACAGTAGCTGGAAGTGAATTCCAAAGTCGTGATCCAGCCACAAAGAAGGATCTGTTATACAGTACGCCGAAGAATGGTTGACGGGAAAAGCGAGGGAATTCCCAGGTCTCGTGTTACAATATAGAATGAGCTACGATCGACCGCAGATAAAAAATATTCATGGGGACATTTTGTAGCGCGTAATATCCTACCCCAACTCCGCCGAATACTTCCCAAATGTTTGGGAACACTCTTTATATACTGCAGATTTAAATTGTAAAGTAGGATTAGGCTTCACATCTTAACTTTACCATAAATAAAAACATTACCTATCTATCTATCTATTTACTGATAGGCATTTTAATTATACTGAGAACATTTGAGTAGAAATGTGAAAAAGGTGAAATAGTTGACAACTATGTGAACATTTCCGCACTATTTCCAAGCCTACCACTAACGTAAAGATTATCTGGATGTTTGTCGTATCAAAAGTACTGCTGAAGTCAAGAAGTGTGAGTATTGTCACTTGTCTTTCGTCCATTGCTTGTCTGATGTGTTCGGTCACTTTAAGTAAGGTAGTTGCTGTGCTATGGCCCTTGTTGAAGCCAGATTGCAGCAGGGAACCAGAAGAGAGTGAGCGTGCAGGTATTCGAGTATTTGCGCATGTATCAACCGTTCTAACGCTTTGGAGAGAGCCGGGAGAATCCAAATGGGACGTTAATCGGATAGGAGTTTCAAACCTGGGTTTTTAAGAAGTGGAATTACAGTAGCGTACTTCAAATTGCCGGTATGTGCCGTTTTTGAAACAGTAAATAAAAATATGGATGCGAAGGGGCAGAATAGCGCCAGTAATATTATGTATGAAAGTAATAGGAATTTCATCGACACCACTTGCTTTGGATTTAATAGAATACAATACTTTTTATAACTTCATCAGTGCTGTCGGTACGAAAGGCAAAGCAGGGGCGATTTTGTGGGACAAGTGATGGGTCGTTATTTGTGTGTGGTCTGTTAAGCGGATTAGACTGATCTCTCTCTTCCGTGAAACACGCATTTAAATCGTCGAGTGGAATGTCAGGTATGTGAAGCTGTTCCCGTGTTTTTCCTATGCCCATGGCTCGGAAATGCCTCAGGGCACTAGCCGTATTTAGGTTACTTACTGATTAGCGAAAATATTTAAATTTAAGATTACGGATCATTTGTTAATTTTATTCTTAAGTATTCTCTATTTTTCATAGTCATTGAATTGAGTCATGAGTACGTTTGGAATTTCGGTAAAGTGTATCACGTTGGGACGATATATATTTAACTGCAGAGGTTAGCCATGGCTTAGAGCTCAAGATACTGCTTCACAGTGGCGACTCCGGAAGGCAGGAACCCCCTCCCCCCCGGCAGGTTTCTGTTATTGGTCCTCTTTTTTTGTCCTCTATATTAATGACATCTCCTCTAAAATAAAGTATAATAGATATCACCTCTTTGCCGAAGACCTCCAAATTTACTGCCACGTTAATATAAATGATATATCGAACGCAATAAGAGATATTAACTCGCCGTATTTGCTATGGCAGAGGGAGTGGAAGTGGGGTGGCGTTGAATCTTCGAGCATAAAAAATTATAAAGAAGTTACTGCGACATGGTGTTTAATAATTTCTGAGAACCGATTATGATTATTTGATTTTTGGGGGGTTGAGGAGGAGAGAATTTTCACTGGCGTACGCACAGAGTTGTTAAAGGTCGGTGTTAACATGTGCAAAGGAATCGGGGGATGGATCTGCACTCCAGAAAACAACATAAAAATTTCCCTATGAACATTTGCCATATGGTCGATCGTTTGGAATTACGTCTCTTTTAGTAATTAGCTACGGGGGGGGGGGGGGAATTCGTATTTATGATTAAGATTGGAGTCAGGCATGTCATTATGCAGATTGCAGTACTTCGCCAGCGTGTGGAACAAGGTTGACATCGAATACGTGTGATACCTTGAGTATTCGAACGTGTACGACAACGCATGAAGCGGCGTGTTCAAGCATGAATCACATACCCGGAAGTAACAAAGTAACATGTATGTATGTATGTCATTTTATATTACTTGTAATTATAGATATTCTGATCTGTCTTTTGAGTGCATGTTTGTTGTATTGATTGTGTATTAACGAATTAAATGTATTTATTTTGCATCAATGTCTGTCAGATTTAAAATGTCATCTCACGGAAGATTGTAGGCATCATGTCTCAATTCATACGTCAATATCTTTTATATTCCTGAGAATGTTATATACCTAGGTTTATATTTTGGAACGCGAAGTGTGTAGGCACGAAATATAAGATAGTGGATGGACGTCGCCGGTACTGAAATTTGTCCATGAGTTACCAGTTTCTGAGTGTTGTTATTCACGTTGAAATCTATTAAGGCGTGAGAAATATTGTTGGCAGTAGGTGCATGGTTAGTAGAGTCAGAGATCATCATCATCATCATCATCATCATCATCATCATCATCGTCGTCATCAACGTGGAGGGGAGGATCTCGTATCCGTGACTAGAGTAGGCCTACAGGTATCTCCGATAAAATGATTCTGTTCTCGGCTACCTTCCGCTATCTCTACATAGACGAACATAATTTATATCTCTACTTAGACGATCATAATTTCCTTGAGTAAAAATATTTCTTAAACAGGTGTGACTTCCTGAAGCACTGTTAGTCGTATGTTGTTATACATCATTTTCTTTTTACTCAAAGATGACAGTTACACGGGGTAGTTGACGCGCACACAGGCGTAACGCACGTGTGAAGCCGTCGCTGTCTTAAATTAAGCGAGTCTGTCTACTGAAGTCAGGGAGAGTAATTTTATACGTTGTCTGGTCGTTAACCATGCACACGTATAATACAGGCTGAACCATATCAATCTAGGCCAAGAATAGAGATGAAAGTTCTTATTTTACTATCACTCTGTGCCTTCGTTTATATTTATGAGCGATTACTGTACGGCGTAAGGAAAAATGTGTGCGAGCCTTTTTATTAAGAAGTATAATATGATCAATATCTCACATTAGTCCAAAACCTCGTCCATGTCGCGGGAATTGCTCTACGGTATAAAACAGGAGATCTTCTACAGGAATGTTGTAAAGTAGGGACTTCGTATCCTCCGATCCTATTACTGTCAGTGTCCGGCTCCATAGCTAAGTGGTTATCATGCTGGCCTTTCGTCACACGGGTCCCGGGTTTGATTCCCGACAAGATCGGGAATTTTAACCATCATTGGTTAATTTCGCTGGCACAGGGCTGGATGTATGTGTCGTCTTGATCAGGCATCGTCAATCGAGAACGAAATGCCTTCGGAGCCAGTTTGCTCCCCGCTCTTGAGGAACGAGAGCAGCTTAGCGAGCAAGTAGGGGAAGAAGTAGGGGAAGTGCATGACGTAGTACGCACTGACGGTCAGTGGCGCAAAGGTATAGCACATCTTTCTGGACGGGTTAGATTGCGACACGATGCGCGTTAACTCGCGTGGGGTGACAGTAGTATGTTCCCGCCTTTATCCTCACACCACACGACGTTCAAGCCCAGTCGGTAAATCTTGCATTTACTATGGAGGAGAGTACAGCACAGCGTAGGCCCTCGACGCCAACAAGTTTAAAAGCTTCTTGGGAAGAAGAGTACTTGATACTTCAAGAAAATAACATAAAAAATATTAAATATGTAATAAAATATTGAATCACATTAAAGAAATTAATCTGCAGCGCCGATGTTCCTTACGTCATGCCGACAAGTATGATAAATATAAAGACCGAGAAGGGATAGCGTTACTAGAAAACTTTAAAATACCACATTTGAGGATATACGTACATTTCATATTACCCTACTCAATTCTATTTATATCATGTTTCATAATTCCTCAGAGATGATTTATTTATGTATCGGCACGTATTTAATTGCTGTTGTTCAGATGGTAACATTTCCGAGCAGCAAGTACAGTCCCGCCATGGTATGCAACCCGCCTGGTCGCTGCTCTCTTGTCACGTGACAGACATCCCGTCCCGAGCAGAGCAAGTAACACCGGCTCCCTAGAGCAACTACGTGGTGACGTTTGGTCTTGATCATCATCCCATCTTCATCACGACGCGCAGGTTGCCTACGGGAGACAAGTTCAAAGACCTACACCTGGCGGGCTGAACATTTCCTCGGACACTCCCGGCACTAAAAGCCATACGCCATTTCATTTTTCTGATTTTTTTTAATTGTCACTATGAAGCCAGAGTGACGACCTTTGGAGATGGCGTTGTGTTAACTTGTACTTATGCGTTCCTCTGCGTTCTTCCTCCTTCTTGTCCACATATGCATAGGCTAATTACCACTACGGACAGCTAAAATACACTTCCCTCTCCTTACACTGATATTTCTGAGGATCTGGAGGCGCTCAGGCCCATCGCTTTTTGTTTTGGCCTTTAACGACAGATGGATTGGAGAAGGAGACCTTTGGTTTGGTGAATTCTGCGGATGAGGCAATTTTTTTGGTACAATTTGCTTCATGTTGCACCGACAAAGATATGTCTTATGGCGACGATGGGATAAGAAAGAGGTCGGAGCGGAAAGGAAGCGACCGTGGCCTTAATTAAAGTTTCAGGGCTGACATCAGTGGGGTTCGAACCCACTATCTCCCGAATATAACTTTACAGCTACGTGACCCAAATCACGCATCCACTCGCTCGGTAAGCCTCATCCCAATTTCTTATATATGTATGTAGTGTTATGTATGTATTTATATATGTATTATTAGTATTTGGAGCTGTGAGCTTGCATCCGGGAGATAGTGGATTCGAACCCCACTGTCGGCAGCCCTGTAGATGGTTTTCTGTGGTTTTCCATTTTCAGAACAAGCAGATGCTCGGGATGTGCCTTAATTAAGGCCACGGCCGCTTTCTTCTCACTCCTAGGCCTTTCCTCTCCCATCGTCACCGCAAGACCTATCTGTGTCAGTGCGACGTAAAATAAATTCTTAAAAAAATATTTATTACGTAGTGTTGAAGGCCGTTGTTGTCATCAAAGAAAAAAGGAAAGAATTTCAATACATTGTCGCCGGATGCGCCTAAGGTTACACCTTCAGCTTATCCGAATGTGTCCATAACATAACTGAAATATCTCCCTCTTCGCTAATTATTTTTGTCCTTCTTCGCACTGGATTTAAGAAATTCATAAAGCTATAGAAATAGTTCTATATTGTTCTGTGATCATTTTTGTGTGCCTTAAATTCTCTTACAGTAGATTGCACAGCACTTTTCGACATTGATGTGGTTGCAAATATTAAGAGGATTGAAATTAGAAAATAAGTGTTTAAGCGGATTCGACTGATCTGCAACTTCGTTACGAATGATGTTTGTTTTAACTGAGTTTAAATTTCCGCTTGTGTTTTCCTTAAAACAGGCCTACATCTCGGTCGGCTTGCGAAGTTGAATAAACCAATTTTCACGAAATTTCAAGTTTCTGCAGTAGTGTAACGAAATTAATGAGTAGTGGCGTGGATATTCCGTTTAGTGCAATTGCCTCCGTATGTCTATCAGGGGAATGATAACGAAGTGACTTCATCACTAACTTCGTGTGCAAGTGATATTTTCGGAATGGAGAATCTTGTTCCAAAGTTAACCCTAGAACTACCATGGTGCACATCTAAGCGGGGGCAAAATTTACCCGCTATTATTTCCAGCACACTAATCGAGTTTTAATAGAAAATACCCGTGATCACACAGTATAGTGATCAATTAACAAAGACTGCACACACGAACAATAAATAGAATAACGAAATGCATAGTGTATAATGAGGGGATGCCTGACCGAGGCGGAAAAAGGTGCTCGGTTCGCCCTGAAGGACGTGGGTTCGATTCCCCGTCAGGAAGTCGACAAATTTAAGAAACGAGATTTCCACCTCCGGAGGTGCATATGCTCCTGAGGTTTACTCAGACTACACAAAAATGAGTATCAGGTTAATGCCTGGGGGCAAAGGCGCCCGGGCGTAGAGCTAACCACTCAACTCTATCAAGTGCCGGGGTTACGGATTGTGGAAGCCTTTACCTTCATCCCCTCCAAGGGCCTTCATGGCCTGTACGGAGATGATTTTGCTTTGTTTTTATACTGTATAATGCTAACTGTGGAGACACAAAGAATAGGAATATTATAATAATTAATTACCGGGCGAGTTGGCCGTGCGCGTAGAGGCGCGCGGCTGTGAGCTTGCATCCGGGAGATAGTAGGTTCGAATCCCACTATCGGCAGCCCTGAAGGTGGTTTACCGTGGTTTCCCATTTTCACACCAGGCAAATGCTGGGACTGTACCTTAATTAAGGCCACGGCCGCTTCCTTCCAACTCCTAGGCCTTTCCTATCCCATCGTCGCCATAAGACCTATCTGTGTCGGTGCGACGTAAAGCCCCTAGCACACACACACAATAATTAATTAGCTCATTCATTCATTTTCAGTTTCACTCCCACAGATGGTTCAGATAGTTTTCGTAGAATGAGCCTTGTGAACATACTTCGAACATCTGCAGCAAAGCATTGTTACTTTGGTTATCTTGTATTTGTCTTTTTTAGTGTAAACCGAGTTCAAACACTGATGGCATCTTCCTCTTGTGTATAAGTTGGAATAGCACTGGATAAATACCTTCCAAGGACGCTTTCCATAGCTGAATTGATAGGTTTCTCAAGCCAAACAAGTCTTCTGCCCTGTCTTCTATAATCGATCTTACGAGTTGTTGTCCCAGCTACAACATATACAGCCTCCTGAGATTTGGTTTCTTCTTGTTCCAGTCAGGGTTATTCCTCGCGGATATCTCACAAACGGCGACAATAGTCTTCATAAGTGCCAACGTTCGAAGTTCAGAGGTGAGAAACCGACGATTTGACTTTGTTGCGGTATTCCGCCAGAGAGAAAATCTCTTACATGTCAGTCTGGGTATGGAGGCAAAAATTGCCCGCACTACGGAAGTGTATTATAGGAACTCAGTAGTAATCGAAATTGTAATAATGACCATGTAATAACTTAGTAGACATATTAAATGAAAACTACTTAATTAATTTTCCAGATAATAAATTGCGGATTTTACATTAAAAATGTGATAACGCGGGCAATTCCCCCTCCCCCAAACCCCCTTGTTAGCCTGGAAAAAAACGTTCGCGCAGTCTCTGACAGTTATAGATGTAGTATTGAATAAGACGAAATGTATCGCCAGTTGTGTGAGAAATGTAGTGATGGTGTCATGGAGGTGTCTAATGTGTGTTCATGGATGCCACAGTTCAAAGAAGGCAAAACGTCGTGTGACCAAGACAATCTCGGCTTCCCAGAAGCCGGTCTGACGACATGAATGAGTGTGAAACAGATCGCCTCCAAAGTTGGCATTTCCATGGAATCAGCGCTCACAATCCGGCATGACGACCTGAAAATGCGAAAAGTGTCCTCCAGGCGGGTGCGAATGTGATGCAACAGTTCTTCGTGAAAACAACTTCGAAGCGATTTCCCATGCTCCCTACTCACCTGACCTGGCTTCTACCGATTTGTTGCTGTTTCCAACGATGAAAGACACACTCCGTGTGCGTACATTCACTAGCCGTGACGCTATTGCATCAGCGATTTTCCAGTGGTCAATACAGATCTCGCAGCGGCCATGGAATCATGGCGTTCACGTTGTGAAAAAATGTGTACGGCTGCAGAGAGATTACGTCGAGAAGTGACTCATGTTTCATAGTTTTCGTGTGATTAGTTAGGGATAAAAAATATGGAAAGTGTTATAACTTGAATGCACATCGACCATGTAGCTATCAGCTTGCATTCGGGAGATGGTGGATTCAAACCCCACCGTTGGCAGCCCTGACGATGGTTTTCCATGGTTTGGAAAATGCTGGGACTGTACGTTAATTAAGACCAAGGTCGCTTCCTTCCCACTCCCAGCCCTTGCCTTTCCCATCGTCGTCATAAGACCTATCTGGGTTGTGCGACGTAAAGCAGATGGTTAAAAAATAATTAAAAATTATACATGTGTGGAGAAGAACACAAAGAAGCACGTAAGTACAGATTGCCACTATTCCATATTATATCAAACTTCAAAGGAGCTACTGCGTGTCTCGGTTAAGACTCATCAGGCGCCTTTTCTGGAAGCTATTTTCAGTTTCGTTTTTGTAATGTATAGATAAATCCAGCCCAGACAAAGTATGCTCTTCAAGTACATCATGCGACGTCCTGTATCAACGGAAAACGTCGGTTTTTTCTCACTTGGAACGAAATGTTGTTTAAAGTGTAATTTTATGTGCCCAATCGATAGAAGGGCCTCAAGTTAGTCTAGGGTTAGTATTTCCAGCAGCGTTTGAGTGAGGTTGCTGCATGACGGTGGTGTTGAAACAGTACGCAGCGCGGTGAAGCGAGGAAGTGTACCGATATGTAGAACTATTTCTCTTGTTGTACTGTCACCGTCAATAAAAATCCTTGAACGTAATATTGCATTAGACTAAATTGAGGCTGCTCCAACGACAGGGCACATAAAATTACACTTTAAAGCACATTCCGTTTTCATTGAGAACCAAAAAGACGTTTTCCGTTTAAAATGGACGTCGCATGATGTTCTGGATGAGCATTCCTTAATACAAAAACCAACCAAAAACAAATCAAACCCCATGGCACTACAGTCCTTGAAGTGCCTTGGCCTACTAAGCGACCGCTGCTTAGCCCGAAGGCCTGCAGATTACGAGGTGTCGTGTGGTCTCTTACGCGAGACACCCGATGTATATATGAGGCGTGATCAAAAAGTTTATTTTGAGGGCGTTGCTGTAGCGGACATGCAACGTAGCGCGACTCCGATGCGGGTATATTAGCACGGACATGTGGGCAAAGGGATTAGTGTAGCAGTCGTGTCGTGCCGAGGTGCGTGCGTTAAATGTGGCCACGTGAACTATGACGACGTTATTAGGAAAATGCGTTCAAACAGGACCAACGTGCTGTTATTCTGTCCTTGGCTGCCGAAGGACAAATACCAGTCGACACCCAGATTGTGTTTGGAGCAGTATGTCTGTCGAAAACCACCGTTGTGGAATGGGTCGCGTTTGCATACAAGACGCCGGTCGATCTGGGAGGCCAGCCTCATCCAGTACGGACAACAAGTGGGAGACACTCGAGCACGGCGCACTCGCATCCTGCCATTACAAACTGGTGCCTCGCTCATCTGTCCAGACAGTCTTTCTCTATGCTTCGAGATACCAATGGCCATATCCGTCTTTGTACCGTATGACGTGCGGTGATCAGAAGTACCCTCACGGGACGGTAGCTAGTACACCCCATTGTGAAGAGATGATCCTGGATGGTATGGCTGCTCACACCTTGGTTTTGTCTAGCATTGAATTCGCAAAGTATATGCTGCACTGTGACCCGTCTATCCGCTTTGAACAACCGAGCTAGGTACCAGTAACCCCTGTCTTGGCATGTTGTAAGTGACGTTATTTGACCGTGATGAGGTGGTTTATACCGAATCAAAAAAATTACTGTTCACTCTAGGTACAGTGGGTGAGCCTCCGTGGCTCAGACGGCAGCGCGTCGGCCTCTCACCGCTGGATACCGTGGTTCAAATCCCGGTCACTCCATGTGAGATTTGTGCTGGACAAAGCGGAGGCGGGACAGCTTTTTCTTCAGGTACTCCGTTATCATTTCATAGCATTTATCAGCCATTAATATCACCCAATAGCCTATATCTGGTTTATTCATTACATCCCTGACCCGGTCAAAGGCTGGAAAACAGGTTGTAGGTTTTCATTTTCATTTTCTAGGCACAGTGGCCCGTGAAAAGCCCAGTGTTTACACGACTTCTGAGATGGAATGGCTCATACAAGTGACACCAGCCGCAATGAATTCCGTTCAGATTGAGATTTAATTATTCACACGGCCACTACGAGGTCTACAATCGCCGGGCTGAGTGATTAGCCCCATAGTACGAAATATTTTAGGGAAAAATATACTTTTTTTTTCTAGCTTTCCTTGTAGCTTTTAGGCAATTAAAGAAGTGTATCGCTGTAGCTCTCGTGGTTGGTGAGAAATGTGCAGGTACCTGTTTTTGTTGTTGTTGTTGTTGTGTCGTCATTCCATATACTGGTTTCGTGCAATTCTCCATTCCACCCTATCCTGTGCTATGCCGGCCCCGTGGTGTAGGGGTAGCGTGCCTGCCTCTTACCCGGAGACTCCGTGTTCAACTCCCGGCCAGGTTAGGGATTTTTACATGGACCCGAGGTCTGGTTCGAGGTCCACTCAGCCTACGTGATTAGAGTTGAGGAGCTATCTGACGGTGAGATAGCGGCCCCGGTCTAGAAAGCCAGGAATAACGGCCGAGCTGATTCGTCGTGCTGACCACATGTCACCTCGTAATCTATCCTGTGCTAACCTCATCATTTCTACGTAACTACTACAGCTTACATTTCCTACTATCTGCTTGTCATATTCATGCTTTGGGCTACCCCTACACTTGCCTCTAAAACTAACAACACGTCCTGGGTGTCTAATGATATGCCCTATAATTCTATCTGTTCTTCTTACCAAATTTCGCCAGATCGTTCTTCTTTCACCAATTCGATTCAGTATCTCATCATTCCTGATTTCATCTACCCACGTCACCTTCTGCATTTTCCTGTAACACCACATTTCAAATGCTTTTATTCTCTTCTTTTCTGTGCTAGTTATTGTCTATATTTCACTTCCATGCAGCAGTCCACTCAGACGAAAGTCTTCAAAAACATCTTTCTAATTCCCATATTAATGTTCGAAGTGAGTAAGTTTCTTTTCTTAAGGCGGGCCTTCATTGCTTTTGCTAGTTTGCATTTTATGTCCTCCTTACATCTGCCATCATTAGTTTTTTAAAGGATTCATTCCCTGCATCACCTGACTTCGCTCGACTGCTCTCCATTACTTTTGTTTTGAATTTATTTATTTTCATCTTGTAATCCTTCTCCAAGACTGTGTCCATACAACAGTTTCTTCAAATCTTCTGCAGGCCCAGATAAAATAACAGTATCGTCGGAATATCTCAGAATTTTGATTCCCTCTCCTTGGACTGCTATTCCCTTTCCAAATTCTTCTTTGATATCCCTTACCACCTGTTTTATATAAACATTGAAAAGGGGAGGGTACAAATTGTGGTCTTGCCTCAAAACTTTCCAGATTACTGATTATGTTTCGTACCCCTTGATTATTATCACTGCAGACTGATTTCTGTACATTGTAGATAATTCTTCTTCCTCAGTATGTGATTCCGATCACCTTTAGAATCTCAAATACTCGCTGCTTGGTCCAGTCAACATTACCGAAAGCCTTTTCTAAATATACGACTACCGGGCGAGTTGGCTGTGCGCGTAGAGGCGCGCGGCTGTGAGCTTGCATCCGGGAGATAGTAGGTTCGAATCCCACTATCGGCAGCCCTGAAGATGGTTTTCCGTGGTTTCCCATTTTCACACCAGGCAAATGCTGGGGCTGTACCTTAATTAAGGCCACGGCCGTTTCCTTCCAACTCCTAGGCCTTTCCTATCCCATCGTCGTCATAAGACCTATCTGTGTCGGTGCGACGTAAAGCCCCTAGCAAAAAAAAAAAAAAAAAAATATATACGACTGCCGGGTATGTAGTCTTGTACCCCTTAAATCGATGATCTAAAATAAGACGTAAAGTCGGAATTGTGCTTAAAGATTAAAAAATGTGTCGCGAATGTAATGCTGGCTGACAAATGAGGAGGAGTGATAGTGTTTCCGCCATATTTAGGTTGTTATTTGAGACTTTCCTGAGTCGCTGACTAATTTTACAAATATTATAAAACTGTATTTAACTTGAAAAATATGAAATATCTGCATTTAAAATGGAAAATCTGAAAATTAACATTCATTAAATAAAATACACACTCGTCGGACCTTGTACTCACACTTACTTGTTACCTGCTTACTTACACATACGTTATTTGAAGGGCGCCAGCCACCACTCAGTGCAGCAATAATAGAATGAGACTCTTGACTATCTCTAGAGTGTGGGGTAATAAGCTTACTTTTGACAACATACCATATAAGTTCTGGGAAAAGGAGATTGGCGTTCGGTTTCCCCATTAATTTTGAGGTTAAGATATTTTACTGTCAATGAAATGAAACTATGAATTCGTTTGATAGAATAATATATATTCTTTAAAATAATATCTCAAAAAATAGTGAGTCTTGTTGCGATAAAACAGATGAGAATATGAAATTATGACATTGCAACTGAAAGAAACTAGGCATGAATTTGAATTCTTCTTGACCGGACATTTAACAATTTATACGAAATATTTCCCTCACTGATTCACTTGACTGTACCTTCAACACTTTGATTGTAATTACGACGTATTCCTTTGATCTGGTGTTTATTGTAGATGTGTCACGCCTAACTTGGTGATACATCCTTGTGACTGCTTCTTCTCCATATCATCTGACTTCTTTGTAAGTCAATATGGTATTACCTCTTGGCAGGTCCAGGGTTGCCCTCTCTGACTCCATGGTAAGCCCTTGCGTCCGTGTCTTCCACTAAGTGACGGACCAACCTTTGGCCTCACTCTCTCAATGACCAATGATTAATGGCTTACTGAGTCTTCTCCATCTCTCGTTCACACTCGTTGACTGACCGACTGAGGCCTCTTCATCTAGTAGACTACTTCACTGTTCAGCTTCCGTTTAACTAATGACTGACGCTACAATATGCATCCACCTTTTATAGACGTTGGTTGACACAGCTACGTAATCTCCAGAAATAACAATGACATACTCCCACAACGCCTCAAACCGTTGCATGTAATGGTGAAATCCCCTGGGGCGGTCGACTCTCTGAGCGAATTTTTAAAAGCTCACGATGACGTAGCCATGACGTAGCAATGACTTGGCAGAATCGCCAGTAGTGCAAAATATAACAACGTCATATCCAACATCTGATATATAACAATTCTCACTGTACAGGTATTTAATGTTAATCTACATATACGTATATATGCATACACTCAATTATAAATAATAATTATAACAAAAGAATAGTAATCGCATAGATAAAATAATAATACGGAAAGGTGGCGGATCGGGGGGCTCGCCGGACTTGTCCGGAGGGCTTGAGGGAAATAAAATACCTCTCGCGGACCAAAAACAGGCACAGCCAGAAAACATCTTGAGGCAACCTCTGAGGCTCAATACCTTAGTTGTAACTATGAGATTGACAAAGATCAATCTCCCCATTATCTTCAACTTACTAGCATGATGGCAACGTCAGTTAATGATACTACTACCCCAGGCCCTAGTATTCATACTAGGTTTTCTCGGTCATCGGATTCTGGGGGACCGAGAACATCATGCGGGAATGTATCGGAGCTTCCCAAATCTCTTCGCCCAAAGGAAAAACATTTTATTGGCACTTTAAACATCAACACGCTTCGCAAAATTGGAAAGTTGAAGCACTTAACAGACACATTAGACCAACTCAACATCCAAATTCTGGCACTCCAAGAAACTAGGTACAGTGACGAAAATCATTTTGAATCAGGAAACTATAGAATTTATAAAGGTAAACCAGCTACCCTCCTCCCTAACAAAATATTACAATTTGGCACTGGTTTTGCAGTGAGAAAAAATATCACAAATTCGGTATTATACTTTACATCTCCTTCTGAAAGAATTTCGCTAATGACAATCAAATCAGGAAACAAAGCTTATACACTAATCAATGCACATGCACCTACAAACAATTACAATCAAAAAGACCCACAGAAGGTAGATGACTTCTGGGAATTACTAGAAGAAACTACAGCCAAAGTTCCAAAACATCATGTCAAAATTCTGCTGGGGGACTTCAATGCACAAATTGGCAAAGAGAAGAAATTTAGGACCACTGTAGGACTTTACCCTGCTCACAAAAGAACCAATAAAAATGGAGAACGTTTAATTGGCTTCTGCGAGAATTTCGATCTAAAATTGATGTCAACCCATTTCCTGGCACTTCCACAAAAGAAAATGACATGGAGATCCCCGAACATGCATTTAGGAGAATTTCAACTAGACCATGTGGCTATTTCCAAGAAAAACCAAAAAGAAATTATGAACGTTAAAGTCAAAAAGGGAATTATTGACTCCGACCACCACCTATCTCTTGTTAAAGTAAAGTTTCAACCCAACAGGAAGAAAACCAAAACAATCAGAAACCCAAGAATCGACCCTGAATTTCTGAGACAGAACTCAGACAATTTCCTTGCGAATATCTCCAACGATGCTCCTTCAAACTGGCTAGAACTCAAGGACACACTCTTGAAAGCTTCACAAAACATCAGCAATCCCCCAAGGAAACGCAAACACAGGTGGTGGAATGACACCTGTGACAAGGCCATAGAAGTCAGAATTAGGTCCTGGCTAAACTGGAGTTCCCATAAAACTGATCAAAATCGTGATGAATTCTTCAAAACACAGAAACAAACCTCAAAAATCATCAGATCTGAAAAACGAAAATATGATCAAAACAGACTGGTAGAAATAGAAGAAGATTTCAAGAAAAACAATACACGGAACTTCTACAGAACATTCAGAGAAGAATTATCCAATTACCAGGCACCTAGTCTCTGTTTCAAACGTACAGATGGGACTTTGGAAACAAGTAATAAGGGAAATTGTGAACTCCTAGCAAACCATTTCATGGACCTTTTAAACTGTGAATCTCCAAAGGAACAATTCACCTATGAAAAACCAACACCTAATCCAGATTCAGAACCCCCCACATTACAAGAAGTCAAACAAATAATCAGAGATTTAAAAGATAACAAAGCACCAGGAGAAGATGGAATAATCGCTGAAATGTTGAAAATTGGTGGTGACAAACTGGCCCAGAGTATTCAAAAAATCTTACAGGACATTTGGTTTTCTGAAGAAATTCCGGAGGATTGGAAATGTGCATTGATTCACCCACTTCACAAGAAAGGAGACAAATCAGATATTAATAACTACAGAGGAATTTCTCTCCTCTCACTCGTATATAAAATCTTCTCTAAAGCTCTACTTAATAGATTAGAGAAACAAACAGACCACCTGATCGGAGATTATCAGGCTGGATTCCGAAAAGGGAGATCCTGCACAGAACAAATCCTAAACCTAAAAACCATACTACAGATTCGCAAAACCAAACAAACAGTAATCACCTTTGTTGACTTCAAAAAAGCGTATGATTCCATAGATCGGCAGACCCTGTTCAACATACTAGAGGAATTTCAAGTCGACAGGAAAACGAGGGAATTGATTAAACAAACTCTGACCAACACAACATCAAAAGTTAAGTTCTTGGGAGAAATTTCTGAACCGTTCGAAATCAGAACTGGCGTCCGACAGGGAGATGGACTATCCCCACTACTATTCAATTTAGTTTTGGAAAAAGTGATTCGTGAATGGAGAAAAGAAACTAAAGGTATAAACATTGGCAGACTTCTTAAAGACAAAATTCACCTTGACTGCTTAGCTTTCGCAGATGACCTTGCGATCCTTTCGAACAACAGACAAGAAGCAATCCAATCCATAGAAAAATTGAATGAAATAGCCGCAAAAACCGGACTTCAAATTTCATTTGAAAAGACGCAGTTTATGGAAGGAACTAAATCAAGATTCGACAATCAACCATTAATCACCAATTGTGGAATAATTTCCCAAGTAGACAAATTCAAGTATCTAGGTGAAATTATTCAGCCAGCAGGGTTAAATCAGGAAGCTAACAAAGAAAGAACTGCTAAACTGCAAAGGGCTTACAAAATCACATGGAACAGATACAACAAAAGATGTATATCAAAAAATGCAAAATTACGACACTACAATACAGTCATCAAACCAGAGGCACTTTATGCATCTGAAACACTGATCATTGGCGGCAGGTCACAAATGAAAAGCATTGAGAAACAAGAGAGGAAAATTCTCAGAAAAATCCTAGGACCAAAGTTCGAAAATGGAATTTGGATGAAAAAGAAACCACGCGAAATTTCTCAATTCACAGAAAAAATCACAGATACCATCAGAAAGAGACGACTAAAATTCTACGGACACCTATACAGAATGGATAACAACAGGCTGACAAAGAAAATTCTAAATCTAGCTCTAACCCTGAAAATCCGCAACAATTGGTTAGCAGAAATTCATGAAGATCTACAAGAAATGGGTATTGAGGACAAAACCATTCAAGATAGAATGAAATTTAGAAGCTTAGTAAACAAACATAAATTTGCAGAGAAACCAACAAGAAAAAATACAGGCTGGACAGAAACACGCAGAAAGGAACACAGTGAAAAAATGAAGAGATATTGGGAAGAAAAGAAGAAGAAACATTGTGGAAAATAAGTTCAAACGCGCTCCACAGCTGGGCACAACGAATCAAAAAAAAAAAACATATTATCTTGTAACGGGATTTGAACCGTTACATATTGTTTGAGTCATCAGTCCATAGACTGGTTTGATGCAGCACTCCATAACACCCTATTATGGTCTAACCTTGTCATTTCTACTGTACATAACTACTACATCTGCACTAATCTGCTTGTCATATTCGTATCTCGGTCTAGCCGTACCGTTCTTACCACCTACACTTTCCTAGAAAGTCAGCTGTACAAGTCCTGCGTGTGTTAGGATGTGTCCTATCATTCTATCTCTTCTTCTTCCGGCCAGATTTAGCGAAATCGATCTGCTCTCACCAGTTCGATTCATTATCTCTTCAGTCGTAATTCTATCTATCTATTTCACCTTCAACATTCTTCTGTAACACTACACTTCAAAAGCTTCTATTCTCTTTCTTTCTGACATAGTTATCGTCCATGTTTCACTTCCATACAACGCAACGCTCCGCTAGAAAGCCTTTAGGTAGCTATTTATAACACACTTTCGTTAAAGTAACGACCACACATTTCAGGAAAGCATTCTCTGTTCAAAGAAGTGAAAACCAAACTGTGAATTGCTGATGACTTTTCACGTCCCCTTAAGGTATTTTGATAAATTAGCAACCAAACATCATGCCATGCTCATACAGTATTCTAGCTAAATACTTCGAGTGTTACCACGGCTGCGGTGACAGAATAATTGTCATACAACTGTATGTGACATTAAATATATTCCCTGCTTGACAAGGAATCAATAAAATAATAGCCATGAGGAATTTTGTAACAACCATTTACTGCAGTATATATGACAGCACAGGCTTCTTTTTTGTTCTAAACAGGTTGTCACTGCTAATTTCTGAACAAATGCCAATATAAGCTACAATATCCCTACATTCAATATATTCCTTCAGGCACATGTCATCAGTAGACAGATACATAACTGTAGCTGTATTTTATTTTTACTTTCTCTTCCTTACTCCAAACCTCAACATCGAAACATTTCCTGCTGAATAGTGATTCATAATATTGTCCTTCGTGTACTAACAGCTTAGTTCAGCGTTCTTAAACTCAGATATTGCATACTTAATATGCTTTTGCCGTAATATATTGAAATATACTGTGTGATAAAATTACTTCTTTTGTGGTCATGTTGTTTGCAGCACAATACCAATATCGTGGCAGTTCCCTATAAAATGTTTGTTTTAATCTCTTTTCCTTTTTAAGTGTAAATATTTAACCTTGTAGCTTTTTTTTTGCTAGGGGCTTTACGTCGCACCGACACAGATAGGTCTTATGGCGACGATGGGATAGGAAAGGCCTAGGAGTTGGAAGGAAGCGGCCGTGGCCTTAATTAAGGTACAGCCCCAGCATTTGCCTGGTGTGAAAATGGGAAACCACGGAAAACCTTTTTCAGGGCTGCCGATAGTGGGATTCGAACCTACTATCTCCCGGATGCAAGCTCACAGCCGCGCGCCTTTACGCGCACGGCCAACTCGCCCGGTACCTTGTAGTTTTAGAGGAAGATTGCGGGAGACAAGAAAGAACTGGGATTTAGGAGGTTGTCCGTAACATTAACTAAAACATAACCGCAGACTTTACCTTGTCTGAAAATGAGAAAGCACGGAAAGTCATCAACAGATACAACAGATAGTGGTGTTCAAATTTCCCACTCTTAAAGCTACCCGATCCGTACAAGATAGCGAGTCCACTCTGTAGTTTGGCATTGAACATACACTTGTTATATGAACAAAGTATAAATTTTTGTCTCATATTATAAAGGTTTCCTTTTAACATTTAGAATAGGCTGTAGTAGTAGTAGTAGTAGTAGTAGTAGTAGTAGTAGTAGTAGTAGTAGTAGTAGTAGTAGTTCTATTTCTTCCCTTTCGGCATTGAAAAATGCAGAATACAGAATCTGTGTAGAAGGTGAAGAAACAATGAGACACCTGTTACACGAGTGCACGTGGACAAAAAGGAAAGAAGAAGGAAGAATTCATCAACAAGAACGAAAGATAGGGTAGAGAAATGTGGATGATAGAAATCTAAAACCAAAGGAGAAGAACATTGCTTATTTTTGTACTATTTGCTTTACGTCGCACCAACATAGATAGGTATTATGGCGACGATGGGATAGGGAAGCGCTAGGAATGTTAAGGAAGCGGCTGTGGCCTTAATTAACGTACAGCTCCAGCATTTGCCTGGTGTGAAAATGGGAAACCACGGAAAACCATCTTCAGGGCTGCCGACAGTGAGGTTCGAACCCACTATCCCCCGAATGCAAGCTCACAGCTGCGTCCCCCCTGTGGGTGGGGGCGGTAGAATAACACCCACGGTATCCCCTGCCTGTCGTAAGAGGCGACTAAAAGGGGCCCCAGGGGCTCTGAACTATGGAGCGTGGGTTAGCAACCACGGGGCCCTCAGCTGAGTCCTGGCATTGCTTCCACTTACTTGTGCCAGGCTCCTCACTTTCATCTATCCTATCCGACCTCTCTTGGTCAACTCTTGTTCTTTTCCGACCCCGACGGTGTTACGTTTGGAGGCCTAGGGAGTCTTTCACTTTCACGCCCTTCGTGGCCCTTGTCTTCCTTTGGCCGATATCTTCTTTTTTCGAAGTGTCGGATCCCTTCCACTTTTCCCCTCTGATTAGTGTTATATAGAGGATGGTTGCCAAGTTGTACTTCCTCTTAAAACAATAATCACCACCAATCACCTCACAGCTGCGCGCCCCTAACCGCACGGCCAACTAGCCTGGTTCAATGAAATGTTAACTTACAGTATGTGAAACGAACATAATGTTTGTATTACTTATCTTTGTGACTTTGATATATCTTGCTTACGGATTTTTCTTGTGATCTCTTGAAGAGCATTCTAACGCGTTCTACTGTAGTTTAACTTGACAATTACAACATTATTACTCAAAATTCACAAGAGTTTGCTATTTTTGTGAAGTATTTCTGGGAAATGGGGTCTCTGACTGCTGCAAGTAATACAATCCAATGTACAATCCCGTAATTTACAAACTAATGGCTTACCTGACTTTGTCTTCTCTTTTCTTCCCTTTGCCTTTCTTCAGTGATCGCCCTCTCTTATGCAACATGCTTTTCTAGCCGGCTATTTAGCTCTCCCCTCTGAGCATGATACTTAGAATGATGTCGCTAGTTTCTAATCTAGAAGGCCGCGGTTTGAATCTTGAGCAATGCACGTGGGAGTTTTGAAATGGAAAGGCACATCCCTGTAGTTTGGATTCCACGTGATACAATCTCAACTCAAGAACAATCGGGCAGATGACGAGGTCAGCACATTTCGTGCTAGCGAGCGGTCATTGAGACACAGTTGTTTAATAATGTGCGGCAGCTGTGGATACGATTAACTAGAGTGTGGTATCGGTTTGTGAATAGTAATATGAAAGAAACTGAATACAGTGAAGTAATATATTTTAGAATTCCTTTTTCTTTTCCTCTTGATGTTAATAGGAAAAGATAAGTATCTACGTTAAGTGTAAAAATAAGAGTAGGCTTGTTATAAACTTTAATAAACGGTAAAGGTCTAATTGGTAATGATTAAAACCTTTATATATTTTTATTTTTTTTATAAAATTGTTGAGTAGGTTTTAAATATAATTGATATAATAGCAGTTATAAAATAACTAATGTTGTTGATGTTTGAAATATTTCGTTTGCAATCGACATATTGTATATGCCTTTAATATACCGTGCGACCATTACAAAACTTCCCACCTTCAATAAATTGAATGGCTCTTTTTTATGGAAAAGCACAACAAAAATAGCTAGCCCTTACGCCAAAA
Organism: Anabrus simplex; assembly: GCF_040414725.1. NCBI lineage: Eukaryota > Metazoa > Arthropoda > Insecta > Orthoptera > Tettigoniidae > Anabrus > Anabrus simplex. The sequence continues at coordinate 488,027,013 of NC_090265.1, forward strand.
GAATTAACCATTTAAAATTAAAATCTCCAACCCGGCCGGGAATCGAACACGGCGTCCTGTGAACGGAATACCACTACGCTCACCTTTCAGCCAGGGTACCGGACATTATGACGCTGCTGGTTATTATTATTATTATTATTATTATTATTATTATTATTATTATTATTATTATTATTATTATTATTATTATTATTATTATTTAATTACATACATCTTCGTTATAGACTGTCGTGCCTTTCAGCGTTCAGTCTGCAAGCCTTTGTGAATTAATTACTCCACAGTCCTCTGTAAATAGCTCTGTGGCCTTCTTTTGTTCCAGCCTCTTACCTTTAAATCATTCAAAACCGAGTCTAACCATCGTAGTCTTTGTCTCCATCTACTTCTCTGACCATCCATGACCGAGTAATTATTCTCCTAGGTAGCCTATTCTACTCCATTCGCCTCACATGACCCCACAGCCGAAGCCGGTTTATGCGTACCGCTTCATCCATCTAATCCATTGCTAACTTAACCTTTGTCTCCTCATTCCGAGGATCGTACTGTCATTGTTCCCACCTGTTTGTACCAGCGATCATTCTCGCCATTTTCATGTTTGTTACTTCTAACATATGAATAAGGTATATTGAGTCCCCCCAGCTTTCACTCCCATACAGCAAAGTTGGTCTGAAAACAGCCCGGTGTAAAGATAGTTTCGTTTGGGAGCTTACAGAATACTGTTGATTACAGCTGAGAGTTCACTGCATTAGCTTTGTTGCACCTTGATTCATCCTCACTATACTACCATCCTGCGAGGGAACACATCCTAAGTACTTGAAATGATCTACCTGTTCCATTTTGTGTACCCAATCTGATATTCAATTATCTTAGGTTCCTTTTACTGATATCACTTCATCGTCGCCATAAGACCTATCTGTGTCGGTGCGACGTAAAGCAACTAGCAAAAAAAAAAAAAAAAAAAAAAAAGTATCACTTCAATCTTGCAAATGTTAATTTTCATATCATACTCACTGCACCTTTTTCAAGTTCCAAGATAATTTTCTTCACAAGGAATATTCATTTCAACATCACTGGAATACAGTATCAATAGAAACAATATTAAGAATTCCACTGGGTAGAAAGTAACTGAATAGGCTTGCAGACTTACTTTTCAGGGATATAAGATAAACATTTCAAGTGTGCCCGGTGAATTGCCTCGAACTTGTAATGAGGTCAGTTATACACATGTGAATTGCCACAGACACATATGAGAGTTGCTACAATGGGATACGTAAAGTTTTACAAACACATTCGTGAGTCACTACAAAGGCATACGTCAGTCGTCACAAACACATAAGTAAGTCGCTACAAAGACATATGTGAATTACTACAAACATATAAGTGAGTTGCTACAAAGGCATACGGGAATTACCACAATGATACGCGTGAGTTGCTACAAAGGCATACGTGAATTACTACAAACATATAAGTAAGTCGCTACAAAGGCATATGTGAATTACTACAAACATATAAGTGAGTTGCTACAAAGGCATACGGGAATTACCACAATGATACGCGTGAGTTGCTACAAAGGCATACGTGAATTACTACAAACATATAAGTGAGTTGCTACGAAGGCATACGGGAATCATCACAACACATATGTAAGTCGTTACAAAGGCATACGTGAATTACTACAAACATTTAAGTGAGTTGCTACAAAGGCATACGGGAATTACCACAATGATACGCATGAGTTGCTACAAAGGCATACGTGAATTACTACAAACATATAAGTAAGTCGCTACAAAGGCATATGTGAATTACTACAAACATATAAGTGAGTTGCTACAAAGGCATACGGGAATTACCACAATGATACGCGTGAGTTGCTACAAAGGCATACGTGAATTACTATAAACATATAAGTGAGTTGTTACAAAGGCATACGTGAATTACTATAAACATATAAGTGAGTTGTCACAAAGGCATGCGGGAATTACCATAAACATACAATATAACCCAAGGACAGAATTTCCCCTCCCATTTCGTACAGATCTGGGACTACACAACCAGCATACTTGTGGTAAAACAATTTGGTACACCTCATTAGCAGCAAGGCGGATGCTGAATGCAGTCCTGCGAGCACGACTAAAACATTCACATTCTCCTTTTAATACATATAATTTCTGCGACGCTTTCTTAAAAACTCCAAAACGTGTCATTTTTCCACTTGAATACTCAACTAAAAATTCCTGTATTGTCATTAAATGTACTTTATTGTAATTTGTTTGTAGCACTTGGTATCTTTACTTACATTTTTTTCTACAATTTGCTTTACGTCGCACCGACACAGATAGGTCTTATCGCGACGATGGGACAGGAAATGGATAGGAACGGTTTAGGAACGGGAAGGATTAAGTACAGCGGCAGCATTTGCCTGGTAAGAAAATCGGAACCACGGCAAACGGTCTTCAGGACTGCCGACATTGGGGTTCTTGGGATTCGAACCCACTACATCCAGAATGCAAGTTGATAGCTACGTGGCCCAAACCGCGCAGCCACTTGCTCGTTGTTTACGTACTTGTTCTTTGGAGATGGTTTTAGCATTTCTAAATATGTGAATATTATATGCATGATGGTGGTGGTGGTGGTGGTGGTAGTGGTGGTGATAAGTTTCCATTCAAATCCGCATTAAAAATACTTGCAGGCATTGGTGGTATGTAGGGAATGTAATTAAAAATATGACTACATTTCCGGAAGAAAAGTCTTCCCTTTGCTTACGTTAGCGTACAACAAATTTATGTTATATAAAATAAGAGTTTTGTCTGTACATTGCTCAAAATTTAAAAAGGTTGGTATTTCTGTATCAGTCGTGTCCACAGTAACAAGGAAATGCACTTTTTAATTTTCCGTAATTTCCATCTGTCTGTCTGTCTGTCTGTCTGTCTGTCTGTCTGTCTGCACACGCATCATGAGAAAATGGCTGAAGAGAATTTAATGAAAAATCGGTATGTGAAGTCGGGGAATAATTCGCCACAAACTAGGCTATAAATAATTTTATTCACGATGAGTGAAATGGTAGTTTAGGGAAAGGCCTACAATTTAATTCTCTATTTATGTTATTAGTGGTCATATCTTAACGAAAATGGGTAGGCGAAGTCCGGGAATAGATCGCTATAATCTAGGCCATAAATAAGTGTATTCACGCTGAGTGAAATGGTGGTTTAGGGGAAAGCCCAAAATTTAATTCTCAAATATTAATGTTATTAGTGGTCGTATCTTATTGAAAATCGGTAGGCGAAGTCGGGGAATAAATCGCTATAATCTAGGCCATAAATAAGTATATTCACGCTGAGAAAAATGGTAGTTTACGGGAAGGCCTAAACTTTAGTTCTCAAATATTTATTTGTGGCCGTATCGATAAATAATGCGTAACTAAAGTTATGTAGTATTAAATTTCCGATCATTTATGTCTTATACATTGTTACAGTACCGGCTATGGTCACAGAGATACTCATGAATTTGTATTTTTGTTACTAAATCCATATCAGCGCCGAATCACGAGAAAATGGGTAAACCGAATTTAATGGAAATCGGTATGTGGAGTCGGAGAATAAGGAACTGAGTGTCTGTGCTATAAATAATATTGTATAAAACGCCATAATATCAAAGAGTCGAAACAAAATTAAATGTGAAGGCTTACAATACAGAAAGTTCATAAAAGTGATCAACAATAACATTACATTGCTCATTATTTGTTTTGATGTGCTTTGTGTCTTCTGTTGCCAACTCATCTCCGATAGATAGGATTACTGCTGCGTGCCGAGTATTTTTTAATTTTGCCTTACGTCGCACCGACACAGATAGGTCTTATGGTGACGATGGGATAGGAAAGGGCTCGGAGTGTGAAGGAAGTGGCAATGGCTTTAATTAAGGTACAGTCCCAGCATTTGCCTGGTGTGAAAATGGGGAACCACGGAATACCATCTTCAGGGCTGCCGACATTGGCGTTCTAATCCACTATCTCCCCGATACAAGCTCACAACTGCGCGCCCATAACCACACGGCCAACTTGCCCGGTCGTACCGAGTGTGACAGCCTGCCTGAATATTGGCGGGAAGTATTTGGGAAGTTAGATTACTTCCTTCTTTAGCATGCCATTCCTCTTGTTCATAAATTTTCTGTTACTACTGTACTGGTACGTAACACACTGGTTCATCATAGCACTCGAGCTATTCAGTCGCTATCCGAGGCACTGATTGGAATGAGCAATGTGCATATTTAACAGAATAATGGCAGTGGAGTGTTCACGGCTGTCTGCGACCTGGTCATTCCAGCTCTGGAACTTTGGACTGTTAGATGGGCACCGTAGTACTGTTCGTTAAAAGTGAGAAAATGTGCGGTTTTTCATTTGATCGAATATTTTATATGATAACATTGCTTTTATTCGTACTTTCCTATTGATGTTTTTGTACTAACCTATGTTGACTTCAGTTTGTGAAACCACAAAGTTAGTCTTTTTGAGAATCCCGTAGCGAAGCACGGGTTCGTCAGCTAGTAGTTACTATATTTCTCCCGAGCATTGTCGTCAGGTTTCATTACATTAAAACCTCGACGGGACAATCGCTTACTTCTTCTGGACCAAGGAAAACAAGTGGGTCCTAAACCTGGGATCATCTAGGAGGGTAGCTTTGTGGCTTTAAACGTGTGCTCATTTTACAAATATCTATGCTTGTTCAGGTTTTATGACAATTTACTAGCCCGATTCCAAGCATATTTGAGGTAAAGGAAACAGACACAAAGAAAGAAAGAAGAAACAAAGTAAAGAGAATAAATTAGTTCAAGATCATGATTCCAAGAATTCACCTTCCAAACGAATACAAGAACACTCAGCATGACGTACAATATATGAAACCAGAACTGAGCCCCTTACATACTTATCACATCCATTGATGATAATGGAACATTTCATTAATGGGTGAGAAGAGTTGGGCGGAAGGATCAAAGAAGCAGTCAAGGTTGGTACAAAGGTCACTCCCAGTATCTAAGCGCCTGCCTGCCTGTCAATAAATTTATTTTACAACTTCCAAATAAATTTAGTTATGAAGTAATAGTTGGCTAGCAGCTGGATGTCGTTGAATTCATTCATGATAATTTACGCGCGGACCGGATGCTGTCTTTCTGCATAGTAATCGTCTTGAATTAATGTGCGGGGAAGACAGCGTCCAATACATCAATAAATTAGCACTTGATAGACAAAGGAACCATTCTCATGGTTATAATTTAGTGTTCGGGTTCGGAAAACTGTGAATCGTGCAGAACCTGTGGGAATGCTGTGGTGTGCCAAGACTTTTAAGTAGTACAATGTTATGACTAAATTATAACATATACCATATTCACCTCTTAACATTCAGGTGCCAGGAAATCAATTCTTGAACATATTTATTTACTGACCAGGATGACTTAACATTCAGGGCATGCACGAATATCTATGGACTACGTTAGTCTTTAATCCAAGTACGCTGAAAATTGCAGCGCAGTGAAATTTCATCGGGCACTTTCTCTTATTTCCTCACTCAGCTGAGCAGAGTAATCGTTATTCTACCCTAAGTCGCACTACATAAAAATTACATTCGTCGCATTGTTCCAACGCAGCGAACCCCGGGCACGGAGAAGATACAAAAGTATGCTAGTTAGAAAAATTACAAGAGAGAGATTTCTTTTAAACAAACAAAATTACCGGGAGTGTTGGTTGTCCGGTTAGGGGCGCGCAGCTGTGAGCTCGCATCCGGGAGATAGTGGGTTCGAACCCCACTGTCGGCAGCCCTTAAGATGGTTTTCCGTGGTTTCCCATTTTCACACCAGGCAAATACTGGGGCTGTACCTTAATTAAGGCCACGGCCGCTCCCTTCCCATTCCTAGGCTTTTCATGTCCCATCGTCGCCATAAAACCTATCTCTGTCGGACTGACGTAAAGCAAATCGCAAAAAAAGAAAATTATACCATCTCATATGATAATAATAATAATAATAATAATAATAATAATAATAATAGCCATGCTTCAGATACCACTACCCTGTAGTACGGATTTCGCATAGTGGAAAATGGCAAAATGAAGGTGGAGATGATGAGTTTTGAGAGGAAGTAGAACGAGGTAATCATTCCCTCTAACTCTAATCAGAAGGGAAAATGAAGAGGGTCAACCATTCGATTTAAGAGCCATGAAACGCGTGATAATGGAAGATTTCCTTGGTCTCACAAATCCAATATCACGGAAAAATCGTATAGGAATATATTATGAAATTGATAACACTTGATACAAGTAAGTGGAAGTATTTTCTCACTCAACTAGGGGTTAATTAATTCCTCGGTCCACGTTCCCAAATCACTTCATTAATAATAATAATAATAATAATAATAATAATAATAATAATAATAATAATAATAATAATAATAATAATAATAATAATAATAATAATAATTGTACCGGGTGGTACACCTTTACGCCGCAATTTTAAATCTTCCGACAATAAGTACTCCTCTACAGGAGAAACTCTGAACTTTAAAAACCGGATCAACTCATTAGTTTCTCAGAAGATGTCACTACCATAAATGTTGTTGATTACAAAGTTGTCAATACTGTGTGGATTTAAACTTGTTCTGTTTTCCATTAATCAAGAAGTGTGGGCATTCTCTCATAGATGTCACCGCCTAAAAACTATGATCATGCACCCTGGTGCGAAGTGAAGGAACTTTCCTGAAGAAATTTTGTATTCATAAGTTTTTGTTTTTACTAAATTTCGTTTCTTCATGTGTGGGTTGGCAATATTAATCTTTTCTTTCCGCCTGTTTTGAATTGAGCCAATCCAGAATTTCTGTAATTAATTTTTGACCAATCATGTATTTCTTCTTCCACTTTGAGTGTATTTTCAAGACGGACCAATAAACAAAGAGGGTGTGGCTTGATTATTCATGAAAGGTCTCGAATCTTCCACGAGGGTATAAAAACTGCTGATTTTCTTGTCTCTCGGCCACATCATCAACATTTAGCTTAGTGTATGGACGTATAGCAGGGGGCAGGTAGCGCCTCTTCCTTCGGACAGCAGCTCTTCAACAAGGTAATGGCCGTTTAACTTTATTTCTTGCTAGCTCAGCAGTTTAACCCTCGGGGAAGGTCCAAAACCTTTTTATTATGTAACCTATCTCTTCAACATGTAATATTTTGTAAAAGTTCACATATCTTTAACTGTAAATCGGGGATAGAGTGCTTTAGCCTCTCGAGCTCCCCTTCCTTTTGATTTGAGGTGACTACGCTTTCGTAACCGTTTTTCTACTCTTCCTTAATGTGTTAAATTTATTCTGAGTACGAGTCACTTCCATAGTCTGGGAATAACCCCTGTTTCATTGGCCTTGCGCCTCTTAGGTTTTAAGAAGTTTCATGTAGGAGTGCAAATTCACGCCTCCATTCTGTTTTGCATTTTGGGCCATTTTCTTAACCTATTCTTTTTTCAACGAAGGCCCAGTAGGTTGGGTACAAGATACCCCTGTTTCTTTGTAAGTGTGCCTTGAGAGCAGTTGATAGTAAAGTTTGTTGTGGCCTTTGATAGGCTCAGGAAATTGAGAGTGGGTCAGCTCTTTCTGATGTGGTAAAAGCGCCTCCAGGAGGCCCGATATGGTTGTTGCAGCTAATGCTCCTTGAATGAAGGGGTTTTCTGCCCTTTGATCAAATGTGTGGCTTGGTAAAGTTGGGCTAGTAGCTCAAGGATTGTAAAATTGGCGCTCGAAGCCCAGACCTCGTAAAGACCCCGAAACTTGTGTTTCGTTCGTAAAATTATACCTTGTACCTGATTGTTGGTTTGTTGTTGACTTGTTATTTGTTACATTTTTTTTTAAATATAACCTTTAATGAAATTTTGATTCATTTCTCACCATTGTAGTTAGACCCATTCCAGCCCGTACCTTCTTTCACCTCTGCATTCCACGGGTAACCCCGTAATAATAATAATAATAATAATAATAATAATAATAATAATAATAATAATAATAATAATAATAATAATAATATGGCGGTTATGGATCACCCCTTCTATCATGCAAACGACATTGACTTGCTCAATTTCAAACAGCCATCCTTAAATATACTTTCTTGGTTGAGGACTAGTTTTGTATTGAGGTACATAATTCAATTGTTTTTTCATCTCAAGAGCTTCCTAGTCCCTAAAATCAGTGTTAAATTAATGACAAAGCCAGGGAACCACCATGGTAACCCCGAGATGTTGGAGATGGTAAATTAGTTTTGTGTGAAACGGAAACACATCAAACGTCGATGTGCGTTATTCACTTTATCAAACTCGAATTGTTACATTCAGTATTTTAACATAACTGTCACTGAGCTCGAAAGCTGCAGTCACTGAAGTGCGATCAGTATCTAGTATTGGGTATATAGTGGGATCGAATCTCACTGTCGGCAACTCTGAAGATGGTTTTTCCGTGGGTTTCCCATTTATACATCACGCAAATGCTGGGGCTATACCTTATTTAAGGTGCACTCCTAACTCTTCCCTGTCCTATCGTCGCACTAAGTCCTATCTGTATCTGTGCGACGCTTGCCAGTTGTAAATAGGAAGTCGCTGAAATCACTACGCCTTAAAACAACATGTAATCTTTCACTATCATAATTTCATGTGGCTATTGCCAGTTTGGTGGTGTGTTTGTAATGATGGACCTCCGATGAGGATGTGTGGCATTTTGCGGGTAGGGATGCTGCGTCTATTGTGGTGAAGGATAATGCAGTTTGTCTTATGTGAGTTACTGGGATTTTGGGAACAGCACGAACACCCAGTCTCCGAGCCAAGGGTTGAAATAACAGTTTAATATTAAAATTCCTCGACCTATTCGGTAATCGAAGTCATGGAACCGGATAATCAGGGTATGAGTATGTGTCCCATCTATCTACGGGGTCCTGTACGAAGCGAGAAGAATCTTCATAGCGAGCTTTTACGACCGGACTCCCTTCCTGACGTCAGACTCATCAGAGCAGGTAATGAGATGAAATGAATGACGTGATACATAATAATAGGAAGGGAGAGAGTGAAACCCGGTGCCGGCACATAGCCTACGCCTGTCGAATAGCACCAAGGGGTCTGTTCAAGGTATAACGTCTCTGTCCGATGGACGAATCACCATTAACAGTATCAAATGCCCTCACTCCATATGAACACTACGGAGAGGTTTGGAATTGAATCCACAGTTCTGGTACGCAACCTAATTATTAAAAATTGTACACCACCCTACCGACCAACATTCTGATGATGAAATTTTTTCGACCAACGGGACTCGAACCGGCTAACCACGATGTCGGAACATAGAGACTTGACACCTTAACGATCATAATCGCCAGGCTAGCAACTGAATAATCTATTACTGAACCAAATATTCAGAAAGGATACTGTATATCCGTTGATGTCAGTGTTACTGGATTAACTGCACGTATTTGTATGCTCATTGGTTATTCCGGACATAACTGAATTGAATATTCGTTACAAATCGAAGACCTACTGGGATAAAACTCAGTAGAACGGAAATCTAACAGGGCTGTGTCGGGGTCACGACCGCAAAGTTTGATTTTGATGTAGACTACGCTCCGTATGATAGATATTCCCGAAGTACAATTTCTAGTCCGTATAGGTTTGAAATTTTGTTTCTTATTTCGAATCTAGCCATCATTTCCGGCTCTATATTTAAATGTTCAGGGTGCTGGACTTTGAACTAGGGGTTCGCGGTTTCGATTCCCGGCCGGGTCGGGAATTTTAACCTCCATTAGTTCCAATGGCTAGAGAGGTAGGTGTGTGTGTGTGTGTGTGTGTGTGTGTGTGTGTGTGTGTGTGTGTGTGTGTGTGTGTGTGTGTGTGTGTGTGTGTGTGTTAAAAGCATTAAAATTCATCACAGGTAGGTTCCCATCTTCACATTTGCTCAGGTCGCATATAGCTCTATGATTATTATTATTGTTATTATTTGCAATTTACTTCACGTCGCACCGACACATATAGGTCTTATGGCGACGATGGTACAGGAAAGGTGTAGGAGTGGGAAGGAAGCTGCCGTAGCATTAATCAAGGTACAGCCCCAGCATTTGTCTGGTGTGAAAATGGAAAACCACGGAACACCATCTTCAGGGCTGCCAACAGTGGGGTTCGAACCCACTATCTCCCGGATGCAAGCTCACAGCCGCGTGCCCCTAACCGCTTGGCCAACTCTCCCGGTGTTTTTATTATTATTATTATTATTATTATTATTATTATTATTATTATTATTATTATTATTATTATTATTATTATTATTATTATTATTATTATTATTATTATTATTATTATTACCAATACGATCAGTATCCACATTAATGAAATCCAAATCATTGTTTCGCTGCGGCTCCAGTAGCTCGGAACACGACTTAAAATCCGGCCTCTTAAGTTTCGAGACGCTCCCGATAAGCCTGTGGACGCTCGACTTTGGTGATTTCATAATTCTGATAAGCCGCTGTATCCTCTCAAATGCGTTTTCAATCACTTTGAAGCCATTTATTTTCCGCACGTCGTGATATTTTGCAAACGAAAGGCATTTTTCGCGTTTCTTCGCACTACAGTTTTCTAAAATGTCCACTACCCTTGAATTTTAGTAGGCCATTTATCGATTTATCAAGTGATTAATTTATTTTTATTTGTTTATTGCTATCATTTATTTATTTACTAGCTATCCACCCCCCGGTGGGTGGGGTCAGTAGAATAACACCCACGGCATCCCCTGCCTGTCGTAAGAGGCTACTAATAGGGGCCCCATGGGCTCTGAACTTTGGAGCGTGGGTTGGGGACCACGGGGCCCTTAGCTCAGTCCTGACATTGCTTCCACTTACTTGTGCCAAGTTCTTCACTTTCGCCTATCCTGTCTGACTTCCCTTGGTGAACACTTGTTCTTTTCCAACCCTGACGGTACTAGGTGTCGAGGGCTAGGTAGTCTTTCATTTTCACGCTCTTCATGGCCCTTGTCTTTCTTTAGCCGATATCTTCATTTTTGAAGTGTCGGATCCTTTCCATATTTTCTTTCTGATTAGTGTTAATAGAGGATGGTTGCCTGGTTGTACTATCTCTTAAAACAAAAATCATCACCACCACCACCACTACCACCATCGTCGCCACAAGACCTATCTGTATCGGTGAGACGTAAAGCAACTAGCAAAAAAGAAAAAAAAACACCAACACCACCACCACCACCACCCGCCCCGTTTACGCACGGGAACAGTTATGAATTTAAGGCGATAGCTTACTTTTAACCGAGGACTTATAAGATTTCCTTGTATAAGACATCAGTCGTTTTTCGTCAAGTAATGAACACGAAAGGATTATGTTTTGATGTAGCACGCGAATGGGGCACGTAAAGCTGTCATGAAAAAAACATTCTCCACTGAGATCAACTCTTGCCACGTTGAGTGTCTGACCCTGTGCTTTGTTTATTATCATGCCAAAGCAGACTATTACTGGGAATTGGACTCGTTCGAAATCCAAAGGCAAACCGAAAGGAATCGTAGGGATTGCGGGTATTAAGACCGCTTCTCCTGAGTCACAGCCAGTTGAATTAGTAGCTTCAATCAAACAGGTTTTCAAACGTTTTACTATCAATCGCGTCCCATTGCATAACTCTGGTGGATGTAGGTTACATTACAGTATAATAGGCTGAGTTGACCCCATTCAAATTAAATTAATAATAATACAAAATTGATGAGTGATGAAATTAAATTAAGTTGAAAAAATTGTGTATAAAAGGAAAAAGAAATCTTAAAACTAATATCCTACATGTAAGAAAATAGTAAGTGCATTAAATTTGTAAACATTTGAAAAATAAAGGGATTGAAATATTTTAACTAATCTTCTACCAGGGCATCTATGACAATAGAATGGTTGTGAGCATCATCATCATCATCATCATCATCATCATCATCATCATCATCATCATCATCATCATCAAGTTTGCATGTGTTCCTTATTGGTGCATGAAATGTCCCAAAGTGATTCTTTGAAAGTGCGAATAGCGCTTAATCCTCTGATACTTCCAGGAAGGAGGTTCCACTCACTGCAGGCAATTACTGTTCCAGTTGAGCTTGCCGTATTCCATGAAGTGAAAAACCAAAATGTGAAATGATTGTATTAATAATAATAATAATAATAATAATAATAATAATAATAATAATAATAATAATAATAATCGTATGGCCTCAGCTACCGTGTGCAGACATTTCGATTTGACGCCATCTGGCTGTCTGCTCGTCAATTTCGACGTTCCGTTTTACTCTAGGTCCGCTAGATGGCAGAAAGAGTAAACCGGATCTCCCTTGGGCGTCTAAGGCTGAGATTTAATTAATTGTATCGGGTAAATACCAAATGTATCACCAGAGATCTTTTACATGCCGACATCGTACGACATGGGGTGTCGAATGGACTTTTTTCCACCCTTCAAAAATCCGACTACCTTTGCCGGGTTTGCACCCGCTATCTTGGGATTCGGAGGCCGACACTCTACCATGGATCCACAGAGGCAGCTAATGTTTGTATTACTTTTCTTGTTCAGGTGCCCGTAAGTGGATTAGAGGTGATGTTATCAATCCGTATCGGTACAGGAGATAGGTTGTTCCATAGAAGAAGTATTTCAGTGTACAGTATTAGTAAATGTAATAATAACAATTAGCACTAACATTTTCCTTTATTGAATAGAGCTTTCATTGCCTCCATTTAAGTAGGTAAATACTACCTCTTTTTATTTCTGTGTTACTGTAGGCAACTCCAAATCTGTTCAGTTAGAAAAGCAAATAGAAGCAAATGATTGAGATAAAACGCAGTTGCACCGGGCGAGTTGGCCGTGCGCGTAGAGGCGCCCGGCTGTGAGCTTGCATCCGGGAGATCGTGGGTTCGAGCCCCACTGTCGGCAGCCCTGAAGATGGTTTTCCGTGGTTTCCCATTTTCATACCAGGCAAATGCCTGGGCTGTACCTTAATTAAGGCCACGGTCGCTTCCTTCCAACTCCTAGGCCTTTCCCGTCCCGTCGTCGCCGTAAGACCTATCTGTGTCGGTGCGACGTAAAGCAACTAGAAAAAAAAAACGCAGTTGCTATGTGCTCTGGATCAGTCCCTAACACAGACGTATAAAGAAACAGTTACACGAGGGAGAATTTACCGTTTCAGCTGAGCTGATTTGAACAATATGGAGTGCACTGCTCACTAATATATTTTGTACTTACAATACTTCCCAATGCCTACCCCATAGTACAACACATCATTAATAAGGTGAATATATGTGCAGTGTGGCCAACGAGTGCTTAATTGTGATTGGCTCTTCCATCTTTTTAGCCAAATGTCCCGTCAGCTGATTTAAACGTATATATTCCGCACAGGATAAGATTATTCACTACGCAATTTCAGTGAAGAGCAGGCTACATGTTTTAACTTGAATAGTACCGAAAATATGTTTTTATTAATCAAGGGGATTATTTTGCAGGTCTGTAGCTTGCACCGTTACGCTAAATAAGACTTGGGAGAAAGGAGGATGGCTGAGGTGGGAATCGAACCCCCCCTTCTCTTTCTACTCAGTTGACCTCCCGATGCTGAGTGGACCCTGTTCTAATTAAATGAATAATAATACAAAATTGATGAGTGATTAAATTAAATTAAGTTAGAAGAATGTGTATAAAAGGGGAAAAAATGCGGGGATCAAACCGTAGCAGTCATTAACAGAACTCCACAGGACCAGCACTAGTTTTGAAATGTGTCCGAATTTACGTATTTCTAAAGTTTGAGTTTTGAAGAAAATTACGCCAGGCTGTTGTGGTTATGGATGCAGAAAAAGATCTGGAAATGGTTTTAAAATGAAATTGGACAATTCCTTATTTTCAGCTCTGAAAGTAGCACTTTATAAGACGCACCTGACAACGAGTAGAGTTGTCTCTTGCATTGTAATGGTAACAGTGATAACAAAATGGGTTAGTAATTTTTAGGATGCCAAGAAAATAAATGTTACATTTCTCTGTTAATATTCGCCTTATCGAAAACATGTACATAACGAAAGTTGTTTAGAATATAATTTCCGATCTTTTCGTGGGATTTTTACCGTGTGAGGATAAATAACGGAGATTTTCACGATTATCTTTTTCAAAAATTTGCAAATATCCTCGAAAATATTTGTTTTATCCAAAAACCTGTACATAACAAAAGTTACAGGAAAGTTCACTTCTCATCATTTACGTCTCATTCATTTTCACCGTATGAGGTATCATGATATATTCTGGAATTCAAGTTGTTATGGCTATTCATCTTTTAAGGAACCGGTTTATAACTGTCGCTTACAGTTAGCAACAAGACGAACTTTTCCATAGAATATAATGATAACAATAATAGTCCAACTCCTTGACTGAATGGTCAGCGTACTGGCCTTCAGTTCAGAGGGTCCTAAGTTCGATTCCCGGGGATTTTAATAGCTTCTCATGAATTCTTCTGGCTCGAGGATTGGGTGTTTTTGTCCCAGCGTTTTCTTCTCGATATTCAGACAACACACTACACTGAAAACCACCACAGAAACACGCAATAATGACTGCATCGCTCCATATAGGGTTGGCGTCAGGAAGGACATCCAGTCATAAAACGGGGCCAAATACACATGTGCAACGCAGTTCACACCCATAAACCTACAGTTGTGGGAAGACTGATAGAATAAGGAGAAGATAATGATAACAAAGTATTAGCAAAACTGATAACAGCAAATAGAATGTTTAAAATACAGTGGATATCTGCCAGTGCTAACCGAACAGGGGCGCAGAATTAGTCGCACATCACGGGGATGGAACCGCAGATTGTCGGCAACCGATTCTGAATACGGTCTACAAGTACTCCAGGACCAGGATAACTGCTTGTTTTCACCGAGCAACGAGTAGTATTTTCTCAAACTGGAGGGCCTACTGTATTGTGATACCAGTATTTAATTGCTCATTGCGGGGATCAAACCGTAGCAGTCATTAACAGAGCTCCACAGGACCTCGGCAAATGCTTGTTCTCAGCACTAAATAATAATTTCGTGCGGCTATTTCTAGCCGAGTGCAGCCCTTGTAAGGCAGACCCTCCGATGAGTGTGGGCGGCATCTGCCATGTGTAGGTAACTGCGTGTTAATGTGGTGGAGGATAGTGTTATATGTGGTGTGTGAGTTGCAGGGATGTTGGGGACAGCACAAACACCCAGCCCCCGGGCCATTGGAATTAACCAATGAAGGTTAAAATCCCCGACCCGACCGGGAATCGAACCCGGGACCCTCTGGACCGAAGGCCAGTACGCTGACCATTCAGCCAACGAGTCGAACAACACTAAAGAGAAGCAGGTTTTCGTTAACAGTTACTAGCATGTACCCGCGTTTATTAATTCAACAGTTAGATGTTTTAAAAACCATTTATTTAAAAGAAGAGTAAAAATATTTATTAACACACATCGTTTTTACATAAATTTCATAAATTGCATTAAGTACATTATTTTATTTTTAAAAATATTGTAACTCCAATGCTTAAGACGTACCAGGTTGGTGGATGGTACAAATAATATTAAACCAATATAACAGAGCTTCCGGATATTAATTGCCCTTCCATTTGGAGCTATGATGTATAGTATGTTTGCCATTCGAACTCTTGAACAGCCCATATATAGTTGATCATAAGAGAAGCACAGTTTCCGATGGTCCAGTCCTACAACTTAAAGCGATTGCCCTTGTGCCTTGTTGATGTGCATATCGAAACTGCAGATGTCTAAATTGAAACGGTATATCCGAAGAGATTATTTGAATCCGAGGAATGAATACTACACCCGCGGCATAACCAGTCATGATGGTGGCTTCAACATATTCAGCATCAGTTTCTTGACCGAGAGTCATATTCCTTTGCAGAGGGAAGGAGGATTCATATTCCTGAGAAGAATAATCGGTGTCACAATCGTCCACTCCAAGATGTTCCTGATACTCCAGATGACTCCAAGTTGTTCGAAAGCTCTGTATAGTGTAGTTGACAGCCTCATCTGTATTACATGTTGTGTCGATAAACTTGGAAATTCGTAGAACACCGGGTAATTTTTGTAAAAGTTGCTTGTTGATGACGTTGACAACTTTATTTCTTGGAGCAAGAATTTCTCTTTGAGACAGCCATGCGTGATCGATGAAATGAAGCACCGACCTATGACAAAACTTTCAGATCTCTGCATGCCGTAGATTTAGCTGGGAATCGCACAAATACACACGAACACTTCCGGATATTACGGACTGAATTTGGCGCCTCCTGTCGGAGAACGAAAATGGCTTCCTACGCCATGGACTTAAAATGGCTCCTTGACTTATATTACCTATCTTACGTACGTTGCCTAGCGATGGTGAATCTATGCTGGTGGCAGCACATTCAATTGCCGTAACCCAACAAGCGTTTTACGAAATTAAAAAAGAACACACACGCACACAGAGGGTAGTATATCTGACATCAGCAAGCTCATAAAGGGCAGCCATGTTTCGAGTTGTCAAAAGAAAGCGAGTTGGCGTGAGAACATATGATCAGGTGACAGAGAGATTGAACGTGGCGACTGAACGTCTTAAATTTGTAAGAAGTGAAAAGTTAGATTCTCACCTTCAAGAATGCCAGGCGTATGCTCAGCGTATGACTGCACTAATCGGAGTGCCGTGGGCTTGTGGGTTGGTTTGACGTAGGCCTATGCCGGTCAAACGTCCAACAAGTATGCTAAATAAAGTATTTTACTGCTGATGGTGAAATTTATGTTTATTATAGATGTCAGTCACATTAATAATTTAAATAAGGCTGCACATTATGATGGACAGCTAGTAATCCAAGTATGTGAAGGTAATTGGACAAAATTATATGCCCCCTATATTGTAAGAAATCATAACGTTAAACAGTTATAGTGGTACTCTGGGAATGTAATACGTTCAGAAAGAGGTGGCTTTTTTTAATGTCGCACTAACACTTCGAAGGTTTCGGCAAGGGAGGAATGGGAAAGGGCTTGAATTTGGAAGGTAGCGATCGTAGTCTTAATTAAATTACATCCCCAGCATTTGCCTGATGTGAAAATGGAAACTACGGGAAACCATTTTCAGAGCTGCCATCGGTGGGATTCGAACCCATTATCTCCCGAATGCAAGCTCACAGGTAGCGCGATCCTAACCGCACGGCCAGCTCGCTTGGTGGAGGAATGTGGTTGTAACCTATCGTAGGTTCCTTTCGTTTTAAGTATTTCCGTCCTAAATACTCATTTATGTCGACGGTTTCTTAAATTGTAATTTACACTTAACCACAACAGCCGAGCAGGCTAATGTTCTTGATTCGATTTCGCGGTCAATTCATATGTCGCTGTATGACGCTTTTCCTTAGATACCATTGGAACTACCCTACAATCAGCTGATCGTGATGTTGGCGTCACGCCGCAACATGGATGAGGTGGCGGTATTCGCGGTCTTTAATTTTGCACCTGTGATTTTATAATGCGTATGTTCAACATTTTTCGTCATACGAGAACCACGTTCCCTTGCTTACTTGACCACTGGAAACATGGCGGACGTTCGTACAGTTAGGTTCAGCTAGGCTGCGCTTCCGCCTCTCTGTCATTCTAGCTCGTTGCATTCACTACAGGAAGATGTGTTTCATTTCATTCCCACTTCCAGTTTCTGAGAAAGGGATTACCCGCCATTTTACCTGTCTCCAAATGGCTAATTGTTGTGGTTTGGTAAGAAAACGTAAGAAGTTCAATGAAAAAATCACACAGAGAAAGCTTAATCATGATATACTTTTAAATATAATAATTTAGGGTTCTCTCATTCATTGTATGTTTCTTCTCTTCCTACCTGAGTGGAAGGAAACAATGTTTGTCGTATAGAAGTTTTAATTCTAAAGAATACGGGTAAAATCGGGAGTAATTCAAGGGTCTAATTTGGGGTCGTTAATATTTCTCGCATTTATAAATGATCTGCCTGATCGAGTGATTTGTTCTGATTGCCTACTATATGCTGATGACTTCAGAGTATTCAAAGCCATTTCTACAGTCAGCGACAATGAACATCTCCAGTTAGACCTGAATAACATAACGGACAGGGCGATAGAAAATAAATTATATCTAAACATTCCAAAATGTGTGTCCATCTCGTTCACCCGAAGTAAAGCACCTTCCATCTACACTTACAAGTTAGGGTGCGATGACCTGAGAGCCGTAACAGAATGGAAAGACCCCGGAGTATTAATAGACCGGGAGCTGACCTTCACTCCTCAGGTAAAGAATGTGGTCACTGAAGCATGTAGAACTTTAGGATTTGTGACAAGAAATGTGGAACCTGTCGTGTTCCGACCTCCTCAGGGGCTCGAATCGGCGGACTGTCAGATGAACGGCAGCCGAGATTCGATCTCAGGGTGTCAAGGGAAACAAACTAGTATTAGAATAATAATCAGTGATATGAGACACCTTGTAGTATCAGAGTAATTGTATAATAAATATAGTCAGTTTTAATAATTAGAAAGGAGAAGGAATCATTCAATAAGTTACACAGCCTTAGTAGGGCCGAGAGCTTGGGAAATGCGCCTACGAAAACATGTTGACAAGAACGGATGTTTACTTGTGTATCAACAAACAGAGCTGGTATGCGAGCCGGGTGGCGAGCCGGCAAAGAAACAAAGCCAGTACAGTTGCACTTTAGAGAGACAAGGAAAGAGAAGTGCAAAGTGAGACAGAGACAGTAGTGCTCACGTACCGCGATAATTATTTCAGAATAATTAGTTAATGGCGCCACCGACTTGGTGAGCAGCGAAGTAACGCCCATAAGACCCAACCCCCAAGGTAATGGGAAGGGATCAACCTTTGATTCTAGGAGAGCAGATATAACCCTACGCCAAGATGGCGCGGGGCTCTCTCCCGACCAGTGATTCGTACGTTCAGAACCAGGCTCTTTCGAGCAGTTAATCGTGTCAGTAGGACATACGTGCCGCAGGGCAGTATTCAGATATTTCGCGTAGCCGTAGGGTAAGCGCGTGAAACAAGCTCTCTCTTCAGATCATCATATTCAAACATGTAGATATATTGTATATAGTAGACTTAGTCGTCCTGGAAATAAAGGACAGTGAAGTTATTTAATCTCTTATTTCGTGAGTTGCGGGACAGAGTCGCACCTACAATTACCTCCCTACTTACGCTCGGCAGGACAGGTAATACGTCAACATCCAACGGCCTGGTGACCTACTAGAACGTCTCGCAGGACAGGTAGGTCACGACAAACCATTTAAAAACATAAAAACGTGTATTAAGTTGTACAGCACCTTGGTCAGGCCAAAACTGGAATACGCGAGCGTGGTTTGGAGCCCTAGGTAAAAAATGCATGTGTATCAACTTGAAAGGGTGCAAAAGAAATACTTGAAATATTTATATTTTAAAAGAACATCTCAATATCCTCAAATGGTTCCGTACAACGAGCTTTGTTAAATTTAGAAATGGAGAGAGTAGAAGATCGAATGCAGAAAGATGAGGCAAAGTTCATACATAAAATAGTAAATTCGAAAATTGATAATCCTGAGTTCCTTTCCCTACTGAATTTCCATGTGCCACGCCCAAATTCAAGATTTCATTTTTTTCAAATAGAGAAGCTAGAACAACTGTCCATCAAAATTCACCACTTTACAGACTATGTAGTATCTATAACAGTCCATCCCGGAAAAATAATGCTCTTTATTTCAGTACAAACATAACAATATTTTTAAAAGAATTCATGACAGCAAGAAAGGTCATGTAATTGATCCCCTAGTCGGAACGGAGCATCACACCGGCCAGCCTTTATATTCACGTTAATGTCATAATAAGCAATGTATTCTTTGATTTTTTTTGTGTTTTTCCAAATGTTAATGCTGTAGAATGTATACTGTGTTACTGTTATTAATTGTGATACTTTTATTTATGTAGTTAAACTTTGTTCTTATGGCAATGTAGAATGACTTGAAAGTAGTTCAGTTTTTCAGTAAAAAGGATTAGATTAAGATTAGTTTAGAATAGTTTTAAGTTAGGCTAGGTAATATTAAGTAATAATTATTTGTAAGTTCTCTGTATATCACTAAAATGCTTTTGAAATTGGGATGAAAACCCTGTAGCTAACAATAAATTAAATTAAATTAAATTAAATTAAAAAACAGTCTTTTAAATTGTGCTCTAATTTGATAATTTTCTTCTTGCTGTCGTTTCTTAGACTTTACGCTTTTAGTTACATATGGTTGTAACTTTTGTTACCTTCTGAGAGTACCTGTGCAACAACCTGTGCCCGTTGGTCGTGGCGAAGGATATGTCTACGGTATTCCCTGCCTGTTTTACGAGGCCACTATAAGGGGTAACCTTAGGCTCTAAACTAGAGACCGCAGGGACCCTAGCCATGTCTGACATTGCTTCCGTGTACTTCTGCCAACTTCACCACATTCATCATTCTACCGTACCTCACTTAGTCAACCCTTGCAGTCTTCCGATCCAGACAGTATTTAGCTTGCGACCTAGCCAAACTTTTAATTTTCATAGCTCCCTAAACACAGTATATATGCCCATTTCTTACCCTGATCCGACCTCAACGTTGTTAGGTTTGTGGGACTTAGAGAGTGGACTTGGCCCGGTTTTACGATCGAATGCCCTTCATGATACCAACCCTGTGTAGAAGGATGTATTGAATGATTACGTGTTTCGCGGTGGTTGGCAGTGTGTTATACTGTGTGTGACTTCAAAATCTGAAACAGAATCCCATGAACTAAATAATACTATTATTTATTTTATGTCACAATAACTACTTTTAAAATTTTGGAGACTCCGAGGTGGCGTAATTTATCTCACAGCAGTTGTTTTAGGTGCCAGTAAATCTATCGCCTTGAGGCTTCGTAC
This sequence comes from Anabrus simplex, assembly GCF_040414725.1. Lineage (NCBI taxonomy): Eukaryota > Metazoa > Arthropoda > Insecta > Orthoptera > Tettigoniidae > Anabrus > Anabrus simplex. The sequence goes on from NC_090265.1 coordinate 488,047,958, forward strand.
CTGAGCACATTGAAATATCGCTTTTACTGTTTGGGCTTATCATCTCGACACACAGCTAAAGGCCGTAACACTGGTTCCTCAGTCATAAATTGCTCATCTCAACGGTATTATTGAATTACATGTAATTACGTTATTGTTGTTATTATTATTATTATTATTATTATTTCATCTGATTTACACTGCTCATATCTTGGTCTTTCTGTTCTATTGTAATCCCTTAACACGTCTTTTAATGTGCCGTATCACGAGTCGATTTATTTATTTATTTATTTATTTATTTATTTATTTATTTATTTATTTATTTATTTATTTATTTATTTATTTATTTATTTATTTATTTATTTACCATAGTGTTATTTATGCATTTTCACTATTTACGCTTTCTCAAAGACCATATTCCAGAACAAAGTAACCTCTCCAGGTCCTGTCTAAGGTAGATTCACAGAAAATAAGCGTTTGTTTCATGTCGTTGTGAAAACACATATTTAGATACCACCGTTCCGTGGATTTGGCAGCGCATCGCACACATACAAACACTTCTGGATATCACGGACTGACTGAATGTGGCTTCTCGTGTCTGCGACAGAAAATGGCTTCCTACACCATGGACATAAAATGGCTCCTTGACTTGTATTACCTATCTTACATACGTTGCTAGCGACAGGGAATCAATGCATTCAATCTTGGTGACAGCACATTGGATTGTCATATCCCAACACACGTTTTCCGATGTTTTTCGTTCATAACTCACCAATGATAGCGAAAATGAAAAATCCGGCTTGGAGATGCATTCGGATCCCCATCCATCTACCTATGTTCAAAATTTCAGATCTCCGCGTGCTGTAGATTTTGCTGGGCACCGCGCGCACACACACAAACACTTTTATTATTATAGTTATTAGTACCATGAGTAGAACGGTACAGTATATTAAGTTAACTTATACTAGCGGTCCCGCGCTGCTCATTAGCATTCGTTATAAATAGGTCAGATAACTCGTCTTGATATGCCTGTCGCAGTCATATTGTTTTGTCTGCCCTTTTCAATAGTTTTATGAACATTTAGTAAGAAGCGCGTTATGGTATGCGCAGTTCGTAGTCTTAATTCACCCATTCTAACGTTATGATGCCCTCTATTTGGTAAAAATCTATCCATATATTCTCTTTTTTATCCTGCAGTTGTTGGTGTAAAGCTCGGTGGTATGTCCTAGAAGACAATGGTATCTGTAATCGCAGTTCTTCTATGTAGAGCGGTTGTCTTGTGAGCTCTCGCGGGAGCGTTTTTTGCCAGGTGGGGAACATTTTTTAAGATACATGGCCTTCACTCTTTCTAGTGTAGCTCCGTTATCCTTTGATAGGTGTTCCCAGACTGTGTCTAAGGCGTGTGTCATGATGGGGTCTGTTTGTACGTAGACTTTTTCTCTTAGCTGCATGTAAGCTATTAGGAACGCTCTGCCATCTGTTGAGTTTATTTGGAAGCTGGAAAGGTTAGAGAATAAAAGAGTATCAGAGAAAGTATAAACTCTCTGGCTTAACAGGTAGTAATCAAACATGGCAGAATGCAATGACATTACTAAGGATGACAATCACACATATCAGAATGAAAGTGTTAGTCGCTTAGCAACCTGCTAAGTACATAATGCATTGCGGGTTAGGGGTAAGCCTTCGCCTACAATTGTTGGAGTGATCATTTAATGATTTAATGATTTTAAGATTTGATTGAACTTTGAGATCAATCAATGTCTCATGATTCACGGGCAGGTATTGCGGAGAGAATAAAACAAAAGTGAAGCATATCGGCCCAGTAGAACGGACGGACGGATTTGCCAAAGCTGTGTTTAGTAAACTCTTCCAGTATATACTGTAGATTACCTCTGTTAACATAAATATGGAACTAGGCAATACAGTTTTATATATACTCATCGGTTAGCTAATCATAATTATTTCCTGTCTACTGCGTGTGTTAAGATTGAATGCGTACCGATAAATCGTGCGTATAAAAGTACATTTCTATGTACAGTTCGATGATATTGCGTTCTATAAGAATGTAGTAATGTTAAAAGTTTTTGTCTAAATGCAGGCTCACTTTACGGTCATCACGTATGATATTCAAGACAATGTGTATACTCTTTTATACCACATGTATTATAATATAACCTAGTACGTAATCGTGTCTTCGACAGTCGAAATTACTGTGTGTTACGTAATTGAAAATATGAAATGAACATGAATGAAACTTACAAAAGATCGACAGTCGCAATTACTAAGCAGTAATTGAAAAATTTAAATATACTTAATAGATCTTACAACTAAACGTTATACTTTGCATACCGGTATTGCGTATAGTGTATTTGAGTGGAATCAGAACAGGTATTATAGTATTTCCATATAAACCATATTGTGTGCAGTTGTAGATAGAAGTTGTACTTTTATGTCTATAGATCTGTGTACTCATGAGAAAGACAGATACGGCTGTCCATGACTAAACACCGGAGTGGAGAGATTTATCGCAAATGTCTATACATTTTGTCCTTGTGACTTATTCATTGCGACATAGGAGGCTAAATTTAGAGGAAATGGCCTCTGTTAAAGAACGAATGGCATATGGGTTTATTAGGTGCTAAATATATTTTTGGAATAAAACAATTTCTTCATGGAGGTAAACCCGTTATAATTTCTGCATGAACGATACCTTTATGTAGCTACGGTCAAACTTGTTCCGTTGCACAAACCAGCTTTCTTAATTTACATGATCGCACTCTACTGAGCGAATGCTAGTGAACGCGAGGTTAATGTGCCACTTATTCAAAACTGACAATCTCACTTAAATGAATGAGGGGAATTAATGATTTCTTTTGGCAGTTACCGCTTTCAATACGTAAAAACAAATTGTCGCATACGGAACAGTATTACGTTGCCGACGCTTTAAATCAGGCAGTAGGACTTTGCTCACTCTTTTACCAGTAGGAATAGAAGATGTTAATGCCATTACGTGAAACAAAGTGACAATCTCACCTCGTTGAATGAAAGACATTTTATTGAGAATCAAACATGTGAAATTCAATTTCACCCGAAACATATCTCTACTATGGAAATGCCACGATCAAAATGGGATAGATGGCACTTTTTTAATGAAGAAGAAGAAAAGGTTTTTGTACAAAAGACTGATTTATACTTACTCTTTGCACGCTGTGCGCTGTTATAATGCCATTCATTCGTACACGTAACTTCCCAGACTCAGCGGAAGGATTGCCGGAAAATGATCCATTCACTTCACTAGAAGATAGTATTTTTCACTTAACAATTCAAGTATGATGATCATAATTGAATTGTTCTTTGTAACCTATAGCTGGTACCATTCTCAGTCCTTTCAAACGTTCCCGTTTTCTCACTATTTCTGTGGAAGGCAATAGAAGTCAGGATGTAGGCCCTACGTAATTTGAACTCACGCCGATAGACATAGCTGCCATCATGGTGAATATGAGACAAACGTATTTTTCTTTAAAATGTACAAAAGTGCTAGTCGTAAAAGATTCACTGTATTTTTCTTGCAAAGAAGACATAACAATCTATAACTGGTACCAATGTCAGCTGTTGAAACTTTTCTCAATATCAGTGTGAATGACAGACAGAATAGGTGTTATTATAGGCATACCTACCAAAAACAGTAATCTAACCTCTTAAATAATTGTGAATTGTTGTATATCACGTATATTTAAATTATTAAGTCTTATGTCAGTCAGTCAGATTCTGAATATAATAAATTCTGATATATCGTCGTTGCCGGGACAAAACTTCCTATGTGATAATATTTTTGGAGATATACTGACTCGCAGCACAAACATTATGAAGAGCGAGAATGCCTTGACAATACTCACACGATATTGCACCTTAGATGACAGAACCTTACCGGCCAACGTTCTAAGCTGAAATATTTCACATAGGAGGTTTTGTCCCGGCAGCGACGATATACTGTACGCACAGTATAAGCAAAATAAATACATCTTAAAACACTGCATTTGTATATTCCTTATTGAAACAGTATTAGCATCACTCTCCTTCTTCTATGAGTTTATGGAGTACTTGGCTGAAACATGGCGTCAGGATTGGACTTGACCACACTGTACATATAGAGTCACTGTAATCGTTAGGACCTTGACCGGCCAACATCTCTGCCCGACTGCGTATGGTCAGCGTGACAACATCTTCAGCCTATTTCTCGGCTTTCTTGACCAGCTGCGCCACCTCTCGTATTACACACTTCCTCATTTTTTCTCCTGAGGTGGTGTGAACACTGTTCCAGCTCTCAGTCCAGAATTAATATTCCTAAACTGGTCGAAAATCGAACTCGGGGCCTCCAGGAAAGAGTCACGCCACCCGTTCACCACGCGTCTTGTACACAGTGATGTACAAATATAAGTATTCCACCTTGGTTGCGGACATAGAATACATTCAGGGTATCATCTACCTGTCGCAAAAGATGACGAAATGAGCCTGCATCCAGGGGGTCTCACTTCCAGGGCATGGATGCCTAAGTATAATTTCCTTAAAACAATAGTTATAACACCATCACCACCAGATATAGGTATAGAGTCATAAATTTGGAATGCATACCTCCGACTTTGCTCCTACATAATCGTACCAGTATCGAGCGAGTTAGCTACGCTAAACGATCTTGAAGCTGTAAATTAAATTCGGAAGATGGCGGATTCGAGCCCCCTCGTCAGTAGCCCTCAAAATGTTTATTCCATCGTTATATAATTTCACACCAGGTAAATGCTGGGCCTGTGCCTTCATTAAGATTATGGCTGCTGCGCTACTTTCCCATTCCTAGCGCTTTAATTCCATCATCGGCGAAGGTTATTATGTTTTAGTGCAAAGTTAAACTAGTAGCAAAATAAAAATCATACCCGCAATAATTATTTTAGTCTCTCTTAGGTTTATCTATATACAGTATTTCATTATGGCATTCTCTGTCCACAACCCAGTCGATCCACTACAGGTGATCAGTGACTGCACGACTTTGAGATAATTCAGCCTACTAAATCGTTTCTTCTTTACAAAGCAGTAAACACTTTGTTGATCGGTATTGGCCTCCGAATCCCAATATCGCTTGTTAAATCCGGCAGGGGTAGTCCAGTCGGCCCTTTATGTCGTACGATGTCGCGTTGTAAAAGACCCTTGGAGATACATTTGGTGTTCACCCGAAATAATAAAATAAAACTCACCTATAGGTGCCTAACTTGGTCCCTGATTCTGTAGCTTCTGGTAAAATAAAACAAATTGTCAACATTGGCACACAGGCGGTCTAAATAGCATCAAATCAATACGCTAGACAAGATAGATGAGGCTAGACTTTTATTATTGTTGATATAGAGAACTCATCTGTACAATCACTACACTAGTTTTTCTACACTAAGTTTCTAGTTGTCTCACTATACTGCCGTTATGATTAATTCTTTTGGTTCGGGGACTGGGTGTTTACGTTTGTCCCCAACACTCCCCTCTTCATATTCAGACAACGCACCGCACTACCAACCACGAAATCCAGCCGTAAAACAGGGCCAAATCCATATGTGCGACAGAGTTCGAACCCGTGACCTCACAGGTGCGACAAAATTAGTAGAAGTAGAATAAGAAGCAGAAGAAGAATCAAAAGAAGAAGATGATGATGATGATGATGATGATGATGATGATGATGATAATCATGAGATGTCTTCTGTCTTAATAAATGACAGAGTTGCAGTATTTGTCTTGAAAAATGGTTCTTTAACGTGCCATAACTTCAGCACATTCAAATACCAGTCGACTGTTTCAAGATTCGATACCACAACCATTAAGATGTGAATATATGAGACAAGTGCTTAACGGACTACGCTAAACAGTCGGTCACGAACATTGTCATCCTCAGCGTATCGTTCCGTTTTATTTATTTCCTAAGTTCCGTAAGACATTGTTTAAGGTTCCCGTGCTCAGAATTAATAATGGTAGAGCATTTTCGTTTACTTCTCCAATCTTCCCAGAAATCGCAACTGTAATTTCTGGCGCTCTGTAATACGCATACTAATTAATGTAACAAAGAAATCTGTCGTCATCTCGGCGCTGGGAGCTAGCTGAACCGTGAAAGTCGCCCACCCACATTTGATTTTTGGATGTAGGAATTCCTTGACCATTCTATCACATCGCCAAATGATGAATCCGGTGAAATCTCGGGAGTGTAATATTCATTAAATCTAAGTAAATATTACTTTTCTCGCATGTGTATAAATCATTTCTTCCTTGTGTAGACTAAGAAAGGGACTGTTTTATGTTGAACCACATCGATTGCAATGAAACTTGGTGGAATAATCAACTAAGACAGACTTTTCTCTCTCTCTTTTTTTTCTTTTTAACAAGTTGCTTTATGCGCATCGACACAGATAAGTCTTCTAGCGACGATGGGAGAGAAGAAAGGGCTAGGAGTGTGAAAAAAACACCCATGGCCTTAATTAAGGTACAGCCCCAGCATTTGCCTGGTGTGAAAATGCGATACCACGCAATACCATATTCAGGACTGCCGACAGTCGGGTTCGAACTCACTTTCTCCCGAATACTGGTTACTGGCCACACTTAAGTGACTGCAGCTATCGAGCTCGGTCATCTTATTGTTAACAGCCATTCTGCCTTAAAATATTAGCCTATTTAGATTCTTGATAGGTAGCCTAGTAGTTAGTTACTACAGTTTTAAATGGTACGTGGTGGATCGAAGGCACCGACTGCAATGAAATTCGGTAGGATGATGAATTAGACAGCAGAACATCTTAGCACGCTTTGTTTAGCCTATCCACAACACAAAATGAGTAATTCTGAACAGGGATACGACAGTTTCCTCATATATACTATATATACAGTATGTATTTTGACCTCTGGGTCTATGGCCCTCTCGATTAGCACTGGGAGCACTCTAGACTCCGGGTCTTAACAGGTTCTTCTAGTTGTGGGGCTATTTCAGAGAGTCGCAGGTCTTTCTGTGTGCCGCAGCTAGCTAATATGTTCAGATGAATACGTGTCGCATCTGTGGTGAAAAATCGGATTTGGAATCCAATCGGGCGACCCAGTTTCTGAATCTCTGCATTGAGGTTTTCAATCCGTCGCTGTTCAGTTTGCATTATCTATTTTTATAATTTGTACCATGCATGTAACGACCGTGACTTTGTTTTAGGTTAAAGTTACTCATATTTCAATATGACCTTGAGGTTTTAATTAAATTTACAGGTAAGGTTGTGTACATCTATTTTATAATGAAAGGATGGAGATATTCTGGATTGGATTCTGTTTATTGATTTAAGTGATCCTACCTAACTAAGACGAAACCAAAGCGTGATCTTAATTTTAGGTATTTGAAATCATTGATAATGACACTAAGACGGCTGACGTAATTCAATTAATTTAGACCTATTTCAACATAATGCAGTGATCTTGAGTTAATTAATCTTCATTTTCCAAGAGCTATTCGAAATTACGAACACATGTTTACATTTATTCATTAATCTACCTGAACCTTGAAATTAATTATTTTCGAGATCTCGTTTTTAACCTGTTCTGTTTGCATATACCACCTATCTGATCATACTCTTTGTTTACTTTCATTGTTTTGGGTACCCTTTGTTATTTTGATATAATGTTTACATTAGGAGAGGTTTAATTTTACTTGCGTCAATAAGTCCAGCTAATAATAATGCCTTTTTATGTGATACCTATCCTAACTAAAATCAATAATCATCACTATCCTAACTAACTTATGTCGTCCTTACGAGGCTCGTCTTGACGCAACAATAGCTGCACGCCCATCCTCGCACATACCTTCGAGGATCGTATTAACTCAATACTACTGCATGAAATGAATAATAAGAAACAACACATGTAAGAACAAGAAATATGTACATTCAAATGTCAACAAAGCATCACATGATATCTCTACTACTTAAACTTAACTACTATGTCCATGAAGTAAAATACCTAACCTAACCAATATCATGGCATGTGTCCTCGTGGTTATGTGCGTGACAAGCTTCCTGCACGCCGCAAGCGTATTGCTATCATACCCACTGAAAATCCTGCTATGGGGTTTACGTCGCACCGACACAGATAGGTCTTATGGCGACGATGGGATAGGAAAGGCCTAGGAGTTGGAAGGAAGCGGCCGAGGCCTTAATTAAGGTACACCCCCAGCATTTGCCTGGTGTGAAAATGGGAAACCACGGAAAACCATTTTCAGGGCTGCCGATAGTGGGATTCGAACCTACTATCTCCCGGATGCAAGCTCACAGCCGCGCGCCTCTACGCGCACGGCCAACTCGCCCGGTACTGAAATTCTAATAACCGAACGTAAATTCCGAATATGGCATCCGAAGTGTCGTGGTAATCGATTGAACAACCGTGGCCGACATCGCATCGCAATTAATAATCATCAACATCACCATCTTAGCCTACACTTACATATGAACATTAGAATCTTAGCATTCACTCATGTATGAATATTACAACCTTAACATTAACTTACACATGGGTATTACAATCTCAGCATTAACTTGTACATGAACATCACAACTCCATTTACATTATCTAACTTCACAGTAAAATAACAAGTTAAATAGCACGTTCTGCATAACGAATTTAGGATGAATTTTCACGATCACATCTCAGCTTATTGTATGATTCTCATGGCGCAGCACCTTCCACTATTTGAATCACTTAACATCACGTGAGCTCGCCCACGCATCAATAGCATATCACGATATCACCCTACACTGTAATTATTATTTATCACCATCACAGGCACTTAATACACTTGACACTCACATTATTATTATTATTATTATTATTATTATTATTATTATTATTATTATTTCACGTCAATTCACATTAGTATCATCACTCGTAACTTCGTTATATTTGTATCACTTACCTGCAGAACATCTTCATTGATACCTCGATATGCCGTTGCTTCATGACCATTCTCGTAATTATAGTGAACCTGCTGCAATTATCATTCGAAGAACAACGTACCCTTGAACTTATAACGTTCGCTGTCTCCGTATTTTATTAACTCACGTATCCATTTACCTGCGTTACCTGTGTTAACTTCACAATAAATATGCTCAGATTCTATGCTAACGCATGTTACATATACATACATAAGCTCGTGCCTTTCAGTAATCACCATACTGCAGCATAATATAAATAATGCCGAAGTCGCCTACTGACATAACTAATCGTTCGCTCACATGATACCACAGAATTTCGAATACCGTGTCGCCAAACGCGTATATGATATGAATTAATACAGGTCAAATAACATAATATCACGTCGCTCATTGTGCAATTATTATTACGTCTTGACGAACTACTTCAGGACATGTACTATATATACACTACTATCTACATTGAGGATACTAGTAAATAAAATAGAATGCAAATAAATGCTGCATAAAATAAAAAAAATCATTATTATTGAGAAGAATGTGAATCTACTGACTTGGATGGCCAGGGTATCGGAAAGCACATGGACTAGGTTATCCTTCCTCGTAACCACGCCATCATCTCATCTGGACCTGCTTGTATCCATTTAACTCTCTATGCTCTCTTGTGTACTTGTATTTCCTGGATACCTTTCTGACATTGTTATTTTACTTTCGTGCAAATTACACCTAAAAACGGCTAACATTAGATTATTCAATACACACACAACCACTATTGAACCAACAATGCATATACTTCCAATTATACGTAGAGCTTTGCGAGATACCGACAATTTCTATTATGTATCGCGTTGCTTTCCTTGTAATGGCGTTGCCTTGTACGACCCTAAGTATTTCGTTATTATTTCACACTATTTGCACTCATTTACTGCGTACATATCACCTAATAACTTCTTTTCACATTCAATTTATATAGACTAGCAATATGCTCATTTAGCAACAACTTTTCTTAAGCTTCCGTGTATCAATGTCACACCACCATTACCTCGACACCAACAATGAACAAAAAACTAGGCTTTGTATTCCGCCTTTTCGTTCTTAAAACAAGACATGGAATAACAGAATTACACACTAGATGTGGAAGTTTACATTTACAGCTATCCATACCTACATGTCGCCACCGTCCTTATCGATGTTTTACATTGCATAAAATTACCCTTGTATGTACGATCTTTGATTTCGTCTTATTTTATACATTTTATATTTAACTTAATTTTAACGTTATGTACATGTATTTACACTACTTTCCGCTCAAAGATGAAAGCAAAGTCTCTCTCTTCACGATCAGTTCTTCGCGTATTCAACGTATGTACTTGAGTTCTCGCCTAGACTGTTCCGGCGCCATGTTTCCGGACCTCGTGCTCGCTGTTTTCACTCGCGCTGTGGCGCATGTTCCACATGGAAACGGCACAGTATATAAAAATCTATATATAGTTTTATATACAGATTTCGTAAAATGGATATATTTTGAATAGCTTTTTATAGATCGTAAGAAGAAACACAATTTCAGAGATGTTAGAAAACGCCGGAAAATAAATAGGCCCTAGACCCTAAAAATTTTTAAGATGGTGTATGAGTTAGTACGAATGCACGTGTGAATATTTTAATGACCTAACAATACATTCTATTATACGTTTTATTGTTACCGGGCGATTTGGTCATGGGGTTAGGGGCGCGCAGCTGTGAGCTTGCATCCGGGAGATAGTAGGTTCGAATCCCACTCTCAGCAGCCCTGAAGATGGTTTTTCGTGGTTTCCCATCTTCACACCAGGGGTTGTACCTTAATTAAGGCCATCGTCGCTTCCTTCCAACTCGTAGGCCTTTCCTATCCCATCGTCGCCATAAGACCTATCTGTGTCAGTGCGACATAAAGCAACTTGTAAAAGAAAAGTTTTATTGTTATGTAAATACTGATGCCAAGTAACCCATATGACCTAGTGACTTTGCATCATTGCTTATGTTTGCGTAGCGTATATCTCAATTAATAATGTGACTAGGTGCAAAGTTACAATACGGAACACGCAATTGTAGGTCCTATGGCAAGAAATAAAGGATATCACATTATGGATAATAACACAAGGTTTCACACGAGAAATAACAAATTTTAAAGAAAGAAGGAAAGAAAGAAAGAACATTTTAATGGAATTAAACACTGCAATTATAATCGAATTCTTACAACAATCTAATAATTACAAAGCAGTTTACAAACAGCAAGCGCTGTGTACGAAGTTACACTGACTGGCTTCAGTTTTACAATTTCCTTCCAAGTTCAGGAATTCGTAAAATTCCCCGTTCACCTAATCTCTTTGGAGGGAGGGGGGGAGGTCCATTCCTCCAATAACACCCTTCCATTCACAGAATAGTTTTTCACTTTAATGGACTTTTCCGATTACCTTTTGATAGCTTATGGTCACAAGAATGAAGACATTAAAACAGTAACAATGGCGGGAATATCTATGAAAGTTGTCAAAGGCATGCTCTGAATTTCGATCTACTGGATTATGCCAAAACGTCTTAACTTCGGTTAGGTTTCTGTCGAGCAGACGGCAATAAATCTCTCTTCACATTTGATGCAAAGTATCTGCTATTTGCTTTACGCCGCACCGACTCAGATATGTCTTATGGATGCAAAGTATACTCGCTTTACGGTAACCTACTACATAATATTTTAGTTTCCATTATAAGAGATACAGAAGTATTTACATCCTATTTTGATATATTCGTATACTGTACGCGTTAGTAAATTAGGTTTGTGGGTTTAAACTTCTGTTTGTGTGGTCAAAATTTCGGTATATTTTACAGTGAATGCGCAAGGTTATTCTCTGTTGTCATGAGCCAACTATTCTGAGCCGCCCAGAATTTTTCAGCAATTTATCATACAACTACCGTTGATTTTATGTCAAAATTAATATTGCCATTGAAGTTAGAATACATTCATTGATCATTCGCTATAGTTTCCTGGGAAACATTTCCCTTGAAAAGGATTTCTGTCTTTCACACCGTCACCAGACCATGATTAATTGTAGATGAACAGTTTCTTATCTAATTTTTCATGAAAATTTCCGGCAGGTGACCCTGTATTTATATCTGTAAAGTTTTCATCTACTGTATCTTGATATATCTCACGCTAATTTTGTTAGTAACTAGACGAGCTGTTGTGTGTGGAAATACAACAGAGTCATTGCACTTCAGCGCCAGAAAGTGTTGGGGGTGGGTAATTGTGTTATTCTAGATAAGAACTACGTGAATTTACAGCAGGATACTGTCATTATTTAAACAGAGATTTCATTAATGTCCGCTAGAAATTATGACATTTATCGCTTTGTATTGTAATTTTATCATTTGTGTATTAATTAGAAAGTGCTGTATGTTATCAAAGTGGACCGGATATTGTTATTCAAACATTCTTTTAGACCTAATTAGTGACACTTTTTTTATATATATACCGATTAGAATATTCATATCTATATAGTCTCCTGAAATTCTCCATCAAAATACGTTTATTTCTTACCTTTCAGATCTATACTCCCAAGATGTAGGCGAGGCGCTTCTTCAGATGTTGGTAAGTCCACCATATTTTCACAGTTAAGATATTATGACAGTTTTATATCGGAAGGAAGTCATACTGCGAGAGCACGTTCTGGCTCAGAAAGGAATGTACTGGCATACTCTCTAACTCCTATTCTTCTCAGTATGCCTCCTTATGGCGTTGTAATCAGCCCTTTTTTTTACTTTTGCTGTAACGACAAAACCATCAGTGGTGCTATATGGGGATCCAACATGCTTCCGGGTTGATGGCTTACAGAAAAACATCGTAGAATGTGAGATCACTAGAAATCAAAAGCAAGTAAGCAATCAAGTTTATAGGTTTACGTGAGTGATGACTTCATGGTCATTGCTACGGACTCCAGCCCTACTTGGAATTCGAACCAAAGTGATATGATTTGTACCTTCAAAAAACTCAAATTCAGTGATCAAGTTTCAATATTGATGAGAGAATAATGGCTATATTACAAGGATATCAAGCCCTTCAAGCTCATAGCATACTGTTAAGCAAGAAAATCTAGTTTGGCCCGGTATTTATTCACAGTGCAGTTAAAAATTCATTCGGCGAGGGGGTTGGGGTGAAGTACATCTGCGATATTCGCTGCCTGTCGTAAAAGACGACTGAAAGTAAACCCCCATGGGCTCTCATCTTGGGAGGTCGAGCCGACTAACTCAAATGGTAGAGCGCTGGTCTTGAGTTCAAGTTTATGGGTTCGATCTCGCCTTAGCCCGCTTATATTTGAAGGAATTTAGGAGCGTCAGTTTCCTGTTGGTTGATTTATTGGTATGTAAAAGAGCAGGAGAACATTCCGGCATCTGGGCTTCTCTGAAAATCGTAAAAGTAGTCAGTGGAACGTAGAACCAAGGTGACGATTATTATTATTATTATTATTATTATTATTATTATTATTATTATTATTATTATTATTATTATTATTATTATTATTATTATTATTATTATTGTATTTTTTGGAGAGCGTGGTTTTGACCGCGGGGCCTCCAGGTGAGTCTGGCGTTGCTGCCTCTTACTTGTGCCTCGCTCTTCGTTTCTGTCGACCTTCCTTAGTCAACTCTTGTTCTCTTCCGACCCTGACGGATTAAGTTTTCAAGTTTGTCTTTTGTTCTCACGCCCTTCGCGGCCTCTCTCTTTCTTCTGACGATATGTTCATTCTTCGAAGTGTCAGACTTGTTCGATCTTTTCACTCTGATTAATGTTAATTCGGTTACTTGCTTCTGACAAAGCCTTTTAAATACAATCTTCTTCTTCATCCTCCTCCTCCTCTTCTTCCAGCTTTGCGTGTCTTTATACAGGGTCACTGTGTTTGATGAACTTCCTCCATTCCTCTCTGTACAGTGCCCATTGCTCACGAAGGCTGTTCTCCTTCAGGTCTTTAGATATTACTTCCTTCTACCTTCTTCTGGATCTCCCTCTTTTTCGTTTACCATCATTCTCCACCTCCATCTCCATCAAACTCTTCCCTATATAATTCTTCTGTCTTCTCGAGACAAGGCCAAACCTTCACAATCATGCCTCTTGAATATTTTTCCCGCAACTTTAACTGTCCCTCTGATGTGTTCATTTCAGACACGGTCCAATCTGGTTACTTCACACATCCATCTCAACATCTTCACTTCTGCCACTGTCATTCGATGCCAAACGTTATTGCTGGCCTCACCACTACACTATATTTCTCAGGAGCATTCCTTTGCCTAAAACTTTCCCATACCTCCTGTCTGGACATTGTATCAGAGGCCTTTTTCAAATCTATGAACATCAAACGAAGGTATATTTGCTTTTCCTGAAGCTTTTCCATGGTTTGTCTCTGTCCAAAGATTGGACCTATTGTTCTCCTGCTAGGCAAAAAGACAAATTGTTCACTTGATATGGTAACTTCTTCTCTAAAGTACAATAATAAATAAAAAATTAAATAAACACAATACAAAACAGTCAATACAATAATACGCTAATCATAGCACCACCTTATAAAATCAAGACTGTTTTAAGAAGCAAGGATGGATCGCACTTAGCCTAGGAATTATAACTGTAAAGAGATGTCTTTTAAAATAAATGTTCGAGGGATTTTGTGTGCTGTTTCTTTTCGACTTAAGAAAAGTGCTGGAGTTATACGTAACCCATTGTTCATTGCCTCTTCCACTCCAGTGCAGTCCCAACTTCACACTTCCGAATAGGCATCAGAGTTAAACATGTTATCGTTACCTTTCTGCGCCTTAATAAAACAGTGTTTTTGATCAAGATGCCAAGCCATTCACACGAGCCAACATGGACGATAAGGAGAAATCTCAACAAGTTGAAACTCTAGCTTGTGTATCGAATTTATAGCCTTCAGAGATACCTGTATTCCAGTTCTACTGTTGACCGTCCTTGAAATACTCTTCCGCAGTTTCCTTCAACTCCTGGAAATTTTCTGATAATGTTGCTCTGTATGCCAGATTCTAGCCGCGTGTATATTAGTAGAACATGAGGTTTACATACATGAGGATTTACAGCTTTCTGAGTGTCGGTGCTGCAAAGAAGATAATAACTATCTCAAGGAGGAATGGTATCTATTCGAATATAGGTACACATTGACGTGAATATTCATGAAACATATACAGTATTAGGATTTGTTTCTCAGAGCTACTGGTAATAAAAATAAGAGAAGGTATACTGAAGATGCCTGCGCACCCTACGGATCCGATCTGGAGCCATTACTGTGGGATTTTCCTCATATTGTTCTATTGCCTTGTAAGAGGAATATATTTGCTTGTCGCATGAGGAGTAATCCGGTTGCTGAAGGAAGTTAGTAGAGAAAAGAAGGTAAACAGTGTCGTGTATTGCAGCAATACACTGTTTAAATTACAAATTGACCACCTGATTGGACCAACCGGTAATAATTTTTACGCAGTTCTCATTGAGTACGCGAGATTATTGAACAATACGGCTCATACCACACGTAAACGAAGAAACAACAATGATAAGTGCTTAAAGTTACTGTAATTGGATCACGATGCAATTCTTAAAAATGAGACACCCAAGTTCGTGGAGTTACTGGCACGTAAAAGAATCCTCTTTTTCAGCGCATTGCGGTGCCTCTTATTATATAACATCCTACTTCAATGTAGGAACGTTGAACCTTCCATCTGTAGATAGCTCCATCCTGGAGCAGAGTAAGGGTTCGATGCCCATTGCTCTGCAGAGTCTACACTGAACAAGCGAGCTAGGCCTTCACGTGGCATAGGCATGTTACACGCTGAATTGTTGCAATCATGTAAAATGACTGTAGTCTCCATAAATAAAATATGGCAAATCTATCAAAGATCAGTCATCGCTGCCCACTAGAAAAGGTAGCGTACTTACGAAAATCATCAAACATTGTCAGAACAAATAATTTCTCAATGGAAGAAGCATAAGGGCGATTCACATTAACCATGAAACTTTAGATGCAATCATACACCAATTAGGCTATTAAATACATTCTTCATACATATCGCCATTCTGATTACATTATCCTAATATCCTTACAATAGAATAATAATAATAATAATAACGCAAAATTCTACACTCATCTCAACTTCCCGGCAAAGGGTTCCAGTAGTGACTTTCATGTAACATCAATACAAGCGTTGACAGTAGCTCAACAGCTCAAAAAATCATGAAAAATGCTGTCGACATGCGAGTTGAAAGGTAACTCCAAGATGTATGGACAAGCAGATTCTACACTGCACAAGTGGAAACACAGAATGCAACTCAATGTTTTTAATTATATATCACTAGCAGTGGATCAGCGCTAGGTGACACAAAATATAGATGAGAACCTGTCAAGCAAGCAGTCGTGGACTTTCAGAAAGGTATAATCACGATGTTCTCTTGACTTGAACATTAGAAATGTATGATAATATTTTCAAAAATGATTGACATTGACGTTCGAGATCATTTTTTCCCATTTCAATGCGCGGAGTTAAGCGTGGAGGCAGGCCTACAAAATGATATAGAAAATAAGGTAGCCAGAAACTCTCACAATTAAATGGGAGTTGGAGTTCTAAAAATCAAAACCGTTGTCATTAATATATTTTCACACTTTGAAATAATCCTAAAAATCCTGATTTATTTATGTTTTTATTTATTTATTTATTTATTTATTTATTTATTTATTTATTTATTTATTTATCTTCTTTCTTTCTTTCTTTCTTTCTTTCTTTCTTAATCCGTTTATCCTCCAGGGTTGGTTTCTCCCTCGGAGTCAGCACGAGATCCCACCTCTACCGCCTCAAGGGCAGTGTCCTGGAGCGTGAGACTTTGAGAGTCGGGGTATACAACTGGGAAGGAAGACCAGTACCTCGCCCAGGCGGCCTCACCTGCTATGCTGAACAGGGGCCGTGTGGGGGGGGGGGTGGTGAGAAGATTGGAAGGGACAGACAATGAAGAGGAAATGAAGCGGCCGTGTCCTTAAATTAGGTACCATCCCGGCATTTGCCGAAGGGAGAAGTGGGAAACCACAGAAAACCATTTCGAGGGTGGCTGAGGTGGGAGTCGAATCCCCTCTACTCAGTTGACCTCCCGGGGCTGAGTGGACTCCGTTCCGGCCCTCGTAGCACTTTTCAAATTTCGTGGCAGAGCCGGGAATCGAACCCGGGCCTCCGGTAGTGGCAGCTAATCACACTAACCACTATACCACAGAGGTGGACTATTTATTTATTTATTTATTTATTTATTTATTTATTTATTTATTTATTTATTTATTTATTTATTTATTTATTTAACCGTCTTCTGTGAATGTCTTCGCACATCTGGATGTGGTTGTTCGTAGTTGGCAGCGCTAGTTGATCATTGTAACATTGTTTTATAAGTCACATAATTTAATGACTCAGGGGCCCATGTCATTGGGCGGGGCGCTTATGTTTCTTTGCCAAATGAAGCGCCCGCTCTGAGTACGCGTGGCTCCAAGGTGCGGCTAATACCAGTTTGTTTAATCTCTTTCCTCTTCCTCAGCGTGCATTTAACGGTCTGGACAGCCTAGGCGCCAGACATCCGAGATGATACAACATTCCTTGTACTGGTCTTATTCTGACAGTAATTTGTAGATTACACTCTTAGCAGATTGAGACTTGTTTTATACTTTCACAAGCTGTCGTTCCTTGCGTTGACAGTTTACTGTATATTTGTAAAATGGGGATCAATTTTATCAATAACTTCTTCACTTTGAGACTGTCAGAAACGTCCTGAATAGCTCAGGCGGTAGAAGTGCTGGCCTTATGACCTGACATTGGAGGGTTCAATAGCAGCTCAGCCCGGTAATATTTGAAAGTGCTTTGAATGTGAACATTTATCGGAATTGAAAAAGAAGAATCGTCGATTTTACTAGATCAGTTCAAGTCGAACAAGTGTGAAGTTACAATTTTTGATCAAGCAACTATCCCTCCATCAAGGGAGATAGAATGTTACTTTACAGCAGGTTTCCGCTAGATCTACGGCAATTCATTGGTTTTAATCAGTTTTGAAGAATTTCATCTACAGTACGCGGAAGAAAAAAATACCATGAAATTATTGCTGTTTTGTTGTACAGTGGTCCTGAGAGTCGGGGTACCTGTTACTACGGAATTGGAGTGGGCATCTCGGACAAATTCTGAGTCATGGCCTTCCTTGTGCTCAGGCGGCTAGGACTATACAATCCGTTGGAGGAGAGATCCTCACTTGGACTATGTGTAAGTAGGGTAGCATCCTGCTTCATGAATTTACCGAGCTCAGAACATTTTAAGCAAGCCTCGGACCTATAGGAGTAACGGAGTCCCACTCCCATTTGACAGACGAGGGACTCCTTGGAAACAACTTGGCGAACGAAATGGAATTCGATGGGGAGCTATCAATATTAATGGGGCTTATGGAAGAAGGAAAGTAGAACTGGCTGAGTCAGGAAAGGAGATGCATATGGACGTGCTAGGAGTAGTGATATCCGGATAAGGGGAGATAACGAGGAAGAGACGGGAGATTATAAAGTGTACTTGACGGGTGTTAAAAAGGGAAGGGCAGTGTCTGGGGTAGGGCTGTTTATCAGTAATACCATTGCACGCAACATAGTTTCTGTTAGGCACGTAAATGAGCGAATGATGTGGGTAGATTTGGCATTTGGAGGAATTAAGACGAGGAATGTATCATTGTATTCTCCATGAGAGAGTGCAGACAAGAATGAAATTGACATGTTTTAATGAAGCATTGAGTGACATCGTAGTCGGGTCAACAGCAAGGATAGGATAGTGCTAACAGGCGATTTCAGTGGGAGAGTTGGAAATAGAACTGAAGGATACGAAAGGGTGATTGGTAAATGTGGGGAAGATATGGAAGCTAATAGGAATGGGAAGCGTCTGCTGGACTTTTGCGCTAGTATGGGTTTAGCAGTTACGAATACATTCTTCAAGCATAAGGCTATTCACCACTACACATGGGAGGCTAGAGGTACCAGATCCATAAGAGACTATATCTTAACCTACTTTGAATTCAGGAAATCTTTTAGGAATGTACGAGATTTTCGGGGATTTTTCGATGATACAGACCACTATCTGACCTGTAGTGATCAAAGTATATCTAGGCCTAGGATAGAGAAAGTGAAATTTGTCTGCAGAGGAATAAGGTAGAAAATCTCCAGGACGAGGAAATTAGATAGAAGTGCATGGATATAATTAGTGAGAAGTTAAGAACAGTGGACAGTAAACAGGTCCAGGATATAGAAAGAGAATGGGTGGCATACAGGTATGCTGTAGTAGCAGCAGCTATGGAATGCCTAGGAACAACTGCGTGTAGAGATGGGAAAAGGCGAAGGTGGAATGACGAAGTGAGAGGAGCTTGTAAAAATGGAAAGAAGGCTTATCAGAAATGGCTCCAAGCAATGGCTGGTGGAGACAGGGAATTGTACATAGATGAAAGAAACAGAGCGAAACAATTAGTTGTTGAATCCAACAAAGAAGTCATGTGAAGATTTTGGTAATACCGTAGAAAAGCTAGGTCAAGCAGGAGGGAGAACTTTCTGGACAGTAATAATCTTAGGAAGGGAGGGAAAAGGGAAATGAACAGTGTTACGGGTGATTAAGGTGAACTGATAACAGATCCCAGGGAATAACTGCACAGGTGGAGGGGATATTTTGAAAATCTTCTCAACGTAAAAGGAAATCTTCATGGAGGTGTCGCGAACAACGGAGCTCATAAGGAGGAGGAAAATGTTGGTGAAATTACGCTTGAGGAAGTGAAAAGAATACTAAATAAACTCCATTGTTATAAAGCAGCAAGAATAGATTAAATTAGACCTCAAATTGTGAAGTACAGTGGTGATAAAAAACTGGAACAGGTAGATAATTTCTAGTATTTAGGATGTGTGTTCTCCCAGGATAGTAATATAGTAAGTGAGATTGAATCAAGGTGCAGTAAAGCTAATGCAGTAAGGTCGCAGTTGCGATCAACAGTGTGCTGTAAGAAGGATGTCAGCTCCCGGATGAAACTATCTTTACATCGGTCTTTTAGACCAACTTTGCTTTCCGGGAGCGAAAGCTGGGTGGACTCAGGATAACTTATTCATAATTTAGAAATAACAGACATGAAAGTAGCGAGAATGATTGCTGGTACAAACAGAAGGGAACTATGGCAGGATGGCACTCGGAATGAAGAGATAAGGGCTAAGTTAGGAATGAACTCAATGGATGAACCTGTACGCATAAACTGGCTACGGTGGTAGGGTCATGTGAGGCAAATGGAGGAGGATAGACTACCTAGGAGGATAATTGACTCTGTTATGGAGGGTAAGAGAAGTAGAGGGAGACCAAGATGACGATGGTTATACTCAGTTTCTAACGATTTAAAGATAAGAGGTATAGAACTAAATGAGGCCACAACAATAGTTGCAAATAGAGGATTGTGGCGACATTTAGTAAATTCTCAGAGGCTTGCAGACTGAACGTTGAAAGGCATAACGGTCTATAAAGATGTATGTTGTTCACATTTCCCTAACAACGCGGTATTTATTTATTTATTTATTTATCTATTTATTTATTTATTTATTTATTTATTTATTTATTTATTTATTTATTTATTTATTTATTTATTTATTTATTTATTTATTTATTTATTTATTTATTTTGTACAGTAGTTTCACAGACTGTATTGTGAACTCAGTGTGGTGTTGATTCCTGTAGTTGACGTTCTCACAACAACTGTATTTCTCGTGGAACATTATTTCCGGTCATACGAAGTGGTTCGTCAGAATGGGCCGAGTTTGCTTCACGTTTAAGAACGGTAAGAGGATCGATTTTATAAGGAGGCACCAAAAAACAGAACAATGTTAGCTGCCGTTGATAGGTTCCATCATAGAAATCAGTCGTACGTCCACAAAAGGGGACATGAATGGGTTCAAGAACCGACACCACAACGACTTTCCAAACAGGTGTTACAGTCCCCAAAGCGCAGTCTGAAACTCGGTTTGAGCGATAAGCCTGTTCGGCGGATGTGTAAAATGCTGGGTGGACATGCATACCTCATTCAAGTTGTTCAGCGCGTAACAGAGAGGAATGAGCGAGCTCGATTACAGTATTGCAACCGAGTGTTGTCCATGATATATGTGGATACGAATTTCTTCTGCTACGGCACTTTGGAGATCGCCTAATTTCTCGTGCAACTCCGTTCCCGTATCCTATCCCCTTCCCGAATCTCACGACCCCAGATGCCTACATATGGGGCATGCTGAAATTACCCACCTAAGAATGTTCCCGCATTTCGAGAGGAGTTAACGTCCTTTTCTTTGTTTTTCTACATCAACACTTTTTTATCAACATGTTCAATATTCTTCATAAACCTTATGAACAAAGTTAGGCTTATGATGGCACACATTTTGAACACATACAGTGGCAACGCAGTTGAATGGCATTTCAGTGTCGATTTTTTTTTTTTGCCACATGCAGTATGTTCTTGCATATTGAACAGTAATTGTAAAATAAATATAATCCTATTCTTTATGCCAACGGCCGTAGCCGGATCCCGTGAGATCTCCGAAGTTAAGCAACATTGTGCGTGGTCAAGATTTGGGTGGGTTGCCACGCGCTTTTGGTGGGGGGTAAGAGAATGGAGGTGCGGAAAGGAACTGGGCACCCTACCGTACGTAACCTCTGGCTCAGGCACACCTCTGCAGAGGTTCGGACCTGCCTTCGGGCAGAATACACCCTTACGTTTCTTCTTTATGGTCTTTTTCCAAGTAATTATGGCCGACACTATATGTGGATTCAATCCAGTTCTAAGGCCAGATACCCTTTTTTACGCCAACTGTAAGATAACAAATGTGTTCGCTACTGGGTGTTTCTGTGGTCCTTTTCAGTGTGATGTGTTTTATGTAAGAAAGAGAATAACGCCCAGCATCGATCCAGAGGAATTAAAATTCCCCGGTTAGAATTCCCGGTCTGGCCGGAAATTGAACCTCTGAACCAAAGGCCAGTACGCTGACCATTCAGCCAAGAAGTCGGACAAAGTAATTGTAATATGATATTAGTCTTCGTTTATACATCCTTCAAGGAGCCGTTTCGAAAGTGTTCAGTGCTTGTTAAAGTGATCGAGTTCTGATGATGTGCTTAGTTAAGTTTAATGTTACCGTTATTTAAGTTAATGGGCTTCATAAATATGTATTTCTCAATAACACGTTAAATTACAGAGGATGTCACATTCGAGGCTAGTATTTTCTTGTATCAACTCGACAGCCGCTCAGATGAATGTTAATGTGGTACGGTAAACACTTGAGATTTCAGGCGAAGAGAGACAGGAGCGAACCTATTAATGTATAGAAGTATCTCCTCGTTTAAATATAACTTTGGAAGTTCATTTGTACATGATGGAAATTTCCCTTGGGGCTCAGATGCCCTGCCCTGGAATTACGTTCCAGACCGGATGTAGCTGAAGGGCACTGCGAATGAAGGAACAGTGTCATGGTAATAATCAGAGAGAATAGGCCAAGTCCTGATTTTGGAATGTGTAGACAGATAATTCAAACGAATTATATCAGAAATTAGACCTATAGTCATCATAATGACATATCCCTCTTTGGATTATTGGTAGAGTGTCAGCCCCCGAATCCCAAGATAGCGGGTTCAAACCCGGCAGAGGGTGTCGTATTTTTGAAGGATGAAGGAAAAAATTATCTACTCGACTCTCTACGCCATATGTTGTCGTCCCTTAAAATAACACAGATGACGCATTTGGTGTTTATCCGAGAGAATTAAACCAGCTGTAGGTCGCCCAAATGGAATTCTGGTTTCTTTACAATCTGCTAGAGTAAAACAGAACGTCGATATTGACACTTCACCCTAAACGCAGTCATTTCAAATTGTCTGCACTCGCTAAATGATATTATGATTATTATTGTTATTATTATTATTAAATTAATTACGTAACGTCGATTGACGTCAAATGTTCTCAGTTGGCCAGTAAGTAAAGTCTTCAGTATATAACTCTAACAAATTCTATGAACAATCACGGTATAGCTAAGGCAATAATGTTTCAAGTAATAAAAGTGCTACTTAAAATTCCTTATACTTCTATAGAATTATTTTGAGAGTCACTGGAGTGTCGGAAGTTTAACTCAGAGGAAACGAACGTCATATATTTATCACATTTAAACGCCCACCCCCGTAGAGATTGAATTTGCTGTCGTGGGAAGAGAAGGATTGCTACAAACTGACTATACCGGAGAGTTTGGTCAGAGTTGAAAAACGTCTCTCAGAATCGAACGCGAAAACCCCGTTCCATGGACAGTTGCGTTAAACCATTTCTACATGGACCGACGCAGTCGAGAACAACTCTCTATTTAATGATGAGTAGCTGTCTATCAAGGAATATTCTGGGTAGAGACTGTATTACTGTGAATCTGCTTGATCAGTGAACCTTATCGGTCGAGTCAGACTGTGATGGTGTCGACCTTATTGGTGCAGTTGTTGGTCTTCCGTTCGCAAGATGGGGCACTCAATCCTAGCTTAGGTCGGGGGAATTTGATGCTATTTAAATTGATATCTCCTTGTAATTAACTTCCTGCTCGAAAAAAATATTATGACACACTCGCTCTGTTAAGATCTTTTTCAATAATTTTTTTCGATTTCGCGGGGTGAGATTAAATTATATGGCATGTTTTTACTGCAATTCCCTTCCCTGACGCGAGAAGTAAATCACTTGTCGCATTTATTTCACGAAATAAATCAAACCAGGGCCCTCTGAATCGAAGACCTTGACGCTGACCATTTAGTCTGTCAAGCCATCAGTCCGAAGGCTGATCGAATCCTCAAATAGCACTACCGAAGTTCATGCCGTTATCAAAAAAAACCGAAGAAACTGTAGGCGGGGTCATAATGAGGCGTGCTGGTCTAAGTGAGGAGAGGGATGTTTTGCCATTGCTTTCCTCATTGAGACAAACATGATGGACTCTATGAGCAGCACCTTTCACAACAGATGCATTAATTGTGTCCCATACTTCGATAGCTTCCGTACGGTCAGTCATGCATGAGACAGATTCCAGTGGAAGCTGCATTTTGTCCTGGCCTGTGCCAAGGGATGGATGCAAAAGTATTGCGTTCCTCAAGAAATAACCGCACGCGGGGTAATATCATTACATAATAATGAATAGGCTTCGGTGTTGGGACCACGTGAGATGAATGGAGGAGGATAGGTTACCTACGAGAATAATGGGCTCACTCACTGAGGGCAAGAGAAGCAGAGGGAGACCAAATCTACGATGGTTGCACCCACTTTTTAGTGATTTAATAAGTGCGAAGCTAAACGTGGTCGCAGATCTAGTTGCAAATGCAGGATTGTGGAGGCACTTAGTTCATTCACAGAGGCTTGCAGAATGATATGAAGATTTATGTAGGTATAAAAATTATGATTATGCCATGGTACATATTCTTCGCTTGGGGAAAAGTAACGTAGCACATGTTAACATGGACCCCTCTTACTTCAATCGTCTCAGGTCATTACCGATCAAATTATACTTCGAAAGGAATCTTTCTTGATAAAGGGATGAACAGAGTACCGGAGTAGATTTCATCATTTGCAAAGTCCAGGTCAATTGAAATTTACCAAAAGATGGAATCACAGTCGGAAGTAGATAATTACGAATTTTCAAGAATGTATAAATGGGATGTTGTGAACCCAGTCATCCCAAAGATAGCGTTCCAAATATTTCAATAATCTGGCAAGAGATAAAGAAGCATGAAATGGTCGAGATTTGTGCCAGATTACTTATAAGGGATTCCTCCTTATCCCTTTCATCCTACTTAGTCATGCTATGAAATTTCCGAGAAAATTAAACGGAACAGATATTTCTATCGAGTTTAGACATCCATGTTTTCTTTTAATACACATTATTTTGGAACAAAAATTCCTGCTGTAAAATGTCGTTTTAACTCCATACTTATCGTAAAATTGAATTTCGATTTAAATGTTTCCAGTCACTGTAATTATTCAACAAAATATGACAATTTTCGTAACCTGCTCCTATGATTCTTGAAGTTGTATCAAAATCACTTCAAACTACTGTTGTCCCGTTTATCGTACATGCAAAAGAATGTTACTACTAACCAGTAGCAACGCACGTAAAACTAATACTGGTTATTATTATTATTATTATTATTATTATTATTATTATTATTATTATTATTATTATTATTATTATTATTATACAAGATTGCGATAGTGGTGGTCGTTTTTTTAAGAAGAAAATACTAAGAGTGTAAACCCTTGAGTAGTGGAAGTTCCGAACATTTAAAGAATGGATGTTGTGTACTATGAAGCGAGGAGGATGATGGGAAGCAGAAAATAAAAGAATCCGTAAGCCCCGGAAACCTAATACCGTCGTTATCGGAAAAGAACTAGACTAAGGGGATTTGGACATGAAAGATGATACGAGAAGGCAGGCATAAAGAACTGGAAACAATGGCTGGCTGTCTCCCGATGTCGACATTCATTTCATAAATTGGGAGTGCTGTGAACATCTGCGGTTGCTATGTCGAAATATAACCTGCTTGTTTTAATCTTAAAAATAATTTCTTGCAATACTTTGCTTTAAAGCGATCGCTACGTATAAATACGATGCTGCTTACCTACAAAATATCTGGAAGGCTTCTGCTTCTAAAAGTTGTTGGAAAATAATTGTTTGACCTAAGTTACTGCGTAGCGTAGAGCAACTCCTTCCCTTTCAAGAATATCATCAAGAATGGGCGAAATTCGAACTTCACTTTGCAAGCCATATAGATAATTATGGAAATTTATTAACCCCGAATCATCACCAAACTCTCCCTCGGATACTTCGGTCATTTAACAACTCCCTCAAAAGGACAGCTCCAATATTTTGCTCTCCAGAAAGAGCAAAGTTTACAAGGTGGAAGGAGGAACTAAACCGACTGTAGTGAAGAAAGAACTGCCACCAGGACGCGACTTGCCGAATACCACTTGGGAGTGTCTCAACCGTTTACGTGAGTGCTCCAAGAAAGTGTACAATACTAGTATGATAGCGGATGTATAAAGTTCAAAGTCTGCATAATAATAGAACACATGATTTTGTGTTAAAAATATAGCCACAGTACGTCTAAACGGAATCCATCCCGCGTAACGTACATTCACTCGAACACGCGTGCGAAAGCTGCAGAGAAGACTTGGGCAAGACAGTTAAGGAACAGTGCGCTTCGTGTAGAAAATGGCACCAGGTAAATAAACTCAGTGAGTGGGAATGTGATGTGTACCTAACCAATGGAGGAAATAATAATAGAGTAAGTGAAGGAATACCGTCGCTAGACAGCACATTTAATCTTCTAAAGGAACTGATTCACGAGGAGAAGGCGAGAGAAATTGGTCTTGGGAGCTCC
This sequence comes from Anabrus simplex, assembly GCF_040414725.1. NCBI lineage: Eukaryota > Metazoa > Arthropoda > Insecta > Orthoptera > Tettigoniidae > Anabrus > Anabrus simplex. Next base: position 488,074,396 of record NC_090265.1, read on the forward strand.
GTGAAAATGTGTCACAGGAAAGTGGACGATGCTGATCTTGTTATAGCAAAACAAAAGGAAGAGAGAGCACAGTGTAACAAGTGTATCGAAACTCAGTAAAACACAAACTTCAGGTAAAGATTCAGTTACTGGAAAACTGTGTGAACAAAGCGGAAATGTATTCCAGGAAAAATACTGCAGAAATACATGTGGTTCCTGAAACAGAGAAAGACTCGGTATTGAATACTGTAAAGAGGATAGGACATGCACTAGATATTAAACCTATCCGAGGAAATGGTGGACATCTGTCATCGTCTTCTTAGTGCTAGCGGCATTATTGTTAAGTTTGTATGATGGACAGGCGATGAGAGGTTCCTAGAGCGCAGACGAGTCAAGAGGAACCCGTCTACCAGTCACATCGGACTTGCAGGCGACACGTCTACTGAGAAGAGGAAACTCCTAGTACAAGCATGAACGATCAGAATTACGCCTACATCTGGATAAGAAATGTAATAAAATTGCGTAATATCAAGGCAATCATGGTATCATAATCAATAGCTGGGAAGACCTAGGCGAACTATACCATGAAGGTTTCGCAGACTATTTCGAGGCCGTATAATACAGTACATCACAGAAAGCACAGTACACAATACCAATTAACTACTCCACCACCTCCGTCAGAGTCCACGTTAATAGCATAACGAGAGATGATGTCATTATAACAATAAAGAAATTGAAACCCAAATTATCTTCTGGACCTGATCAAATACCTCCTTCTGTCTGTCTGTCTGTCTGTCTGTCTGTCTGTCTGTCTGTCTGTCTGTCTGTCTGTCTGTCTGTTCCTTACACAAATCCATACCGTTCCAGCAATCTGAACCAAATTTGTGTATGCTTACCTTTCAGGACCCTGCACATAACCCCGTCTACAAGAAATTTTAACAGTCCTCTCCATTAGGCCCTTAGGCCTCCTGGCACATTAACATAGGCTAATATAGGCGAAATACCGAATTTGTCGTACAAAGGCGAGGCAAAGCTCATTTTTTTGCCTCACAACGCGAATAACAAAACTCGGGAAGTTCCTATGGGACCGAAAACCATGTTCTAAGGCCCAACCGTTATGGAGTTACTGGCATCACACTACCAATGCTCTATTATAGGAATGGCATGAAGAACTGACCGGCCGTAACCATGGCATCGCGAGCTCAAGTATTCTACAGTAGAATGCAGGCCTGGTGTTCGAAGTAGGCACGTGCGTGAATGTAGCGGAGGCCAAGGAGAGATTCTGTTACACATATGACTTGCTGTTTGGAAAAAGCACTGGGTGGGGGTTGTACACCACCGCTAGGAGTGGAGGTGGGAAGGGGGTGGCATATACAAATAATCGAAAATAGTGTCTAATTGATAGTTTTCGGGTTGCTGAGATGAACAGTGACACTCCGCATGCCGTTTAAGTCCAAGTTCATCGCCTTTGGCATGTGTGTGTGTGTGTGGGGTGGGGGGAGACTGGGTGAAAAATTCCAAAATGGCTGAGTTTATCGATGTATGTCTGTATGTTCCAGCATAGGTATTTGAGGTGAAGACTACAATTTTACATAACCTTAACATCAAGCAGCCATACATGAAACTAAGACTACGGTAGAAACTACAGTTTACTCTTTGCTGTACCAAAAGACAGATGAAAACATTCTACCCATCAAGAAATGTCAGCAGATGGTAGTACACAATTATTTAAATAAATTTAATCGAAATATGATTTTCTACCTCCATAAATGTGTAAAGCGTAACCTAAATTATACATATGTCGGAAATATTTACATACATTCAAAATGCTCATAGATATAATATTTTTTGAGGAAACAGAACAAAGATTTCGCAAAACGTAAAGGTTCTTTTCAGTTTATCTGCCAAAAGATACCGTGTTTATTATTCCAGGCCATGCTAACATCAATTTCAGCATTAAAGTTATTACATTTGAAACGATGTAGCATACAGCTCTTTATAGAATCTCATTAATTTTCCTAATTTTACTAGAGAGAAGAGAGCATTCGTTTATTGTAATCCAAATTATTTTATTACATGCGTTTTATAATAATCTTTATTACTGTTATTTGTACCTGTTTTTATATTAATCGTAATTAGATCTTAGTAATGTTGTTATATCGTCCTACACGTTATCATAATTTTTTATCCCATAGATATTAAGCAGTATTAAACAGTGTTATATATATTAGGACAAACATATATTCTACCGTTTATTATTATTATTATTATTATTATTATTATTATTATTATTATTATTATTATTATTATTACCGTGGTTTGGTGGATTAGCAGAGGTGAAAGAAGGTACCGGGGTGAACGGCTCTAACTACAAAATTAAAGTTAATTTTAAAACTGTAACAAGGTTATATCTTTGAACTTTAACAATCATCAACAACAAAACTTTAACAACTTCTAACTTAGTAAAATAACAATTTGGAAACAAGACAAGAAAGGTTCAAGATATCAGAATTTTAACACCCTTGGGCTACAAGCCCCTAGTTTTACAAAAGCAAAATTGTTCCAAGGGCAGAAAACCCCTAATACATGGAGCCCTTGCTCCCAACTTTTAACCTCAAGCCTCCCAGAGGCACTTTTCACACACTAGAAAGAGCTGACCCGCTCTCAGTTTTTCAAGCCTCTTCGAGGCGATGGCAGACTTTACAATCACTTGTCATCAAGGCACAAATTACACAACTGAAACGGGGGTATCTTGTATCCAATCTACTGGGTCTTAGCGGAAAAGAACAGGTTAAGTGAATGGCCCGCAATACCACAGGAACGGAGGCTAGAACTTGCACTCCTAAATACTCATTTAAAACCTAAAGGGCACTAGGCCGATGAAACAGGGGCTATTCCCACACTATGGAGGTGACTCGTATAAGAATAATTAATACATTAAGGAAGAGAAGAAAATCAGTTATCAAAACGTAGTCACCCCAAACAAAAAACGAAGGGGAGTTCGAGAGGGTAAGGCACTCTCTATCCCCGATTTACAGTTCTAGATTTTATGAAGTTTTTACATTAAACGGCAAACATTACATGTTGGAGAGATAGGTTACAATGGTAAAGGTTTCTGACCTTCCCCGCGGGTTAAACTGCTGAGCTAGCAAGAAATAAAGATGTTAAGTGGCCATTACCTTGCTGAAGAACAGCTGCCAGATGAAAGAGGCGCTTCCTGCCCCCTGCTACACGTCCATACACTAGGTTAGATGTCAATGAAGTGGCCCAGAGACAAGAAAATCAGCAGCTTTTATACTCTCGGGGAAAGTTCGAGACCTTTCATGAATAATTAAGACACACCCACAGGTTTTTATTGGATAGCTTGAGGTTACACATCAAAATCGAAGAAGAAAGACACGATTGGTCAAAAATTAATTACAGAAATTCTGGATTGGCTAAGTTCAAAACTGGTAAATTGAAAGATTAATATTGCAAACCCACAAACGAAAGAACGAAAGTTAGTAAGGACAAAAACTTATGAGTACAAAATTTCTTCATACAAAAGTTCCTTCACTTCGCACCAGGGTGCATGATCACAGTTCTTAGGCAGTGACATCTATGAGAGAATGTCCAAACTTCTTGATAAATAGTAAACAAAAACACGTCGAAATTCACACAGTGACATCTTCAGAGGAAAGGTTTAAGTAGGACCAGTTGTAAGTTCACAGTTTTTACTGTAGAGGAGTACTTTAAGGCGGAAGATTTAAATGTGCGTCGTGGAGGTGTACCACCCGGTACAATTATTATTATTATTATTATTATTATTATTATTATTATTATTATTATTATTATTATTATTATTATTATATTCGTTTACGGCCATTTGAAACCACGCTGAGCAACAATCACACATTACTGGAAACCTTCTTTGAAGCCCAAAATCATTGCATTCTTTCTCTCGCAGCCTGTTTTCTTTCCTCTGTCCATCCTCTCTTCAATTTCTGTTCGTCATGGAAGCCCCTGAAGCTGTTGATCACGCATCTATGATTAGTTCGGTTTAGGAAGTCTTCCCGATGTAATCCAGACTACTCAAGATCCTTTCTTACTTCCCTGAACCATTTCTCGGAAACTTTAGGTCTCCTGTCAAGTACTTTAAAAACAATTTTGTCAGCCTCTTCTCAATCCATTGTAAAGAGATGTCCATAAAATTTGAGTCTTCTTTTCTTCATTGACTCAATCAATTTTTCGCTTTCTTGGTACAATTCTCCCCCTCCTCGTAACCTATACTGGCCATCCACGATATTTGGACCCATTATCTTGCGGAGTATTACGGTTTATTATTTACATTAATGCTTATTTTAGGTTGTTTCAATTTCCTTTGCCACATGTATTTTATCATAACAAAATAATTTTGTCCTTCCAGATACGATCCAATTTTTGTTTAATAATTTAATAACTATGTGAAATCGTTTCCGTCTTTGTATTTTAACCTTAGAATTACTGTCGAGATTTTTGATCGTAAGTTATTATGTCTCCCTATAGATTCTCAACAGATATACCTCGTTCATTGTTTCTCCAAATTACAAACAAGGATTATTTCTCCCTTCGACACTTATTTTTATATACTGTACACCCAATAGACATCCTATTTGTCTATTTCAAAATCGTTCTTTATTTATTTTAATCCTCTTGCTAGTTCTTTTGGTCTTACATTCTGACATTTTGTTTCTCAGTTATATCACTTTGCAGTTACCTTCTTATTTAGCATATTTTAATCACTCTGAATCTCTTTGTCTCACATATCTCTCATCTCTACTTTGTCTACCATCCCTTTCGCCTCGTTTACTTGTAAACAGCATGTATTAAATTTGAAGCGAAGCCTAGAATTTTACGTATCCTAAACATCAAAGCTATGGTGGTAACATGTCCCCTAATTCTTCAGGAGAGGACGAGGTGGAACACCGATATTAAACGAAGAACAATAATGTAACAACCTAGTTTTAATTAATTCACTATTTATTTTGTGATAACTCGGAGAATAATCTTCAAGAATCATATCGTTGCTGCCGGGACAAAACCTCCTATGTGAAAAAAATTAGCTTAGAACTTTGGCCGGTAAGGTCCTGTCATGTAAGGTGCAATATTGTGTGCTTATTGCCAAGGCATTCTCGCTCTTCATAATGCATGTGCTGCGGGTCAGTATATCTTCAAAAATATTAACACATAGGAGGTTTTGTCCCGGCAACGACGATATATTACTCTTATTATGTTTTGGTAGGTTGGTGGACTTGGGCTGGGGCAGTGACGAATTTCTTGGAGCTCTTTACAGATTTCTACGTGCATATTTTGTCGGAAGCTCTTAAGAGAAGACAGGTTTTGGGAACTGTGTTGTTAATTAAGCATTAAGGAAAGTGGCGCGATGTAATGAACTGAACTCTGTTCACTCCACCTTCTCGTGCCATTAATATTCCATAGGCATACAGCTTCCCTGTCTCAATGTCTTAAGAAGATGGAATAGATTTAGTTCTACAAGTTCTGATGGATGAAAGACTTCATTTCGTATTCTCTCCTTTACGTTGGAGCCTATTGACTGGATAGGTTTCACTTTTCAGCTTGTCCGAGAAAACTTATCTGTTTACAAGCTCTGGTTTGTAACAGTTTCAACGTGATGTCGAAACAGGGCTGTTATAAGTTATCGGCGAATCGGATCGATGATTGCAGGGGTAGAGCGATGCAATGAGCAAGTCTGAGCATATGCCATCAGATTATACCTCTCCATTTCTACTACTCGGTTTATTTGATCAGGCGGCAGCCCTGAATATGGTTTTCCGTGGGGCTGTACCATAATTAAGGCCACGGTCGCTTCCTTCCCACTCCTAGTCCTTTCCTGTCCCGTCGTCGCCATAAGACCTATCTGAGTCGGTGCGACGTAAAGCAACTTGTAAAGAAAAAATGACCAGAAAACCAACCTGCTTCTAGACGAACAAAGAGACTCATAAAAGAACGAGTCTGGACAGATTCGAATCAGATTTATTGCTGCTCAGTCGAACTGGGCAATATTTGAACAGTGAATTGTGTGTTGAAACTCGGTAAGAGGCTCGGTATACTGGTCCACTTATTCCACAGTCACTCAGTGGGTGATCGAACTGCCAGTTGTTGCCTTGTTTCTGTTTCACGTGCTTGCGCCACTAGTGTTATATGCAATGATGATACAAAGAAGAGAGCCGCACAATAAAGATGTGTCGAGAACCAATGCTGTGGCAACAGTGTGCCAATGAATCACTTGCATTTCCAAGCTGCTCGATTCTGCCCAGACTCGTCCTGCACATTGTGATCGGACAGTACGGACAGTTGGATAGGTACATTTGTTCAGTTGTCCGGTTCCATGGCTAAATGGTTAGGGGTCCTTGGTTCGATTCCCGTCAGAGCCGGGAATTTTAACCATAATCGGTTCATTCCGCTGGCACGGGGGCGGGATGTATATGTCGTCTTCATAATTTCATCCTCACCACGTGCAGATCACCTACGGGCGTCAAATCGGAAGATCTGCATATGGCGAGCTGAACTTGTCCTCAGACACTCCCGGCACTAAAAGCCATACGCCATTTCATTTAATTTGTTCAGTTAATTTTCCTGTTAAAAAAAGAGAATGGGATGTCTTAAACGTAGCTGTGCTACGTGTACGTTCAAACTCATTTATAAGACATCTGTTTTGATCAGTATTTGGACGTCTACACTCGTTCAAAGCTTTCTGCCTGAGGACTCTGTTCTACGAGTGTTTGAAGGAAACATGCCCGAAAAGATGCTCAACTTCAATCCTGAATTATCTTCCAGCGTCGAAGAAAATATTTTTGCTCCTTAGTAGACCCCTTGGGATTCTCTTAAGCCATATTAGAACAAAAAACATTTTGTTGCCATTGCTTCAAAAATATTTCCTTGTCCAATATATTGGACACTGGGCCTGGGAGGTTGTATGACCATGACATCTTAGAAATTGTCATTGCTGTAAATGGACCGGTTAAAAGACATTGATTGAGCGAGTAGCAGTGCGGTTTGAATCGAATAGCTATCAGCTTCGATTCGGGAGACAGTGGGTTCGAACCCCACTGTGGGCAGCTCTGGAGGTGGCTTCTCGTTGTTTCCCATTTTCATACCAGGAAAATGCTGGGGATGTGCCTTAATTAAAATCACGGTCTTTTCCTTCCCACTCCTAGCCCTTTCCTGCCACAAGACCCAAATGTGTCAGTGCGAAGTAAAGTAAATTGTAAATTTGTACAATGAGCACCAAACAAGAATTTACGGCAAATTCAAGTGAGGCGCGAGCTCATGGTAAGGACAGGCTATATTCCCTCTGACACCCACCAGCCCATCCCGCTGACTGTTCTCTTTAACAAGAAAGAATCGGGAAACAGGCTCATTATCATTAAAAATTCCGGTTGCTTGGCTGAATGGTCAGCGTAGCGCTCTTCGATTCAGAGGTTCCCCGGGTTCGATTCCAAGCCGGGTGGGAGATTTTAACCTTAAATTGTTAATTCCCTTGGCTCGGGGTCTAGATGTTTGTAATGTTCCCAACATTTCTGCAACTCACACACCCCACACAGCAATTCCTCCACTACAATAGTACGCAGTTTCCCATACATGGCGGATGCCGCCCACCCCCGTCGTAGCGTCTGCCTTACAAGAGCTGCACCAGGTTACAAATAACTACAGGACATGTTTTAATCATTAAAATGAAAGCAGGAAAAAATTAAACGGAACCAAAGATTTGCATTTTCTTACTTTAGTGTCATACCAACTGCTGAAAATGATGTACATTATTTTCGTTTTTGAAGAAGGAAATTCCGCACGTAACCATGATGGATGGATGGATGGCGGAATGAAATATCCAAACACCATGAAATAAAGAATGTAGAATACTGAAATTTTGGCAGTCGTATTTGTCGAGGTAACATGTTTAATTGATTAAAGGTACAAGACTACAGCTTAATATCCACGCGAGAAAAGCCGTCGCAAATATGCCATGCTGGTCCATTAAAGAACCGGTGTAATCGCCTAACTGTTGAATGCAGGCTGCAAACGTGCATGCATTGTGTCGTATAGGTGTCGGCTGTCAGCTTGTGGGATGGGGTTCCATGGTTGTTGCACTTGGTCGTTCAATAAAGGGGCGATTAATGCCGGTTGTGGATGACGCTGGAGTTGTCGGCCAATGATGTCCCATACGTGCTCAATTGAGGACAGATCGGGGGATCATGCAGGTCAAGGCAACATGTCGACACTCTGTAGAGCACGTTGGGTTACAAAAGCGGCAGGGGGGCGTGCATTGTCATGTTTGAAAACACCCCCGGGAATGCTGTTCATGTATGGCAGCACAACAGGTCGAATCACCAGACGAACGTACACATCTGCAGTCAGGGTGCGTGAGGTAACCACGAGTGTGCTCCTGCTGTGATAGGAAATTGCTCCCCAGACCAGAACTCCCGGTGTAGATACAGTGTGTCGACGCCACAGACAGGTGGAATGCAGGCGCTCACCTGGCCTCCTCCTAACCAGCATACGGCCATCACTGGCACCACGGCAGAACCGGATTTCATCGGAAAACGCAATGGACCTCCACTGCATCCTCCAATGAGCTCTCGCTTGACACCACTGGAATTGCAGACGGTGATGTTTTGGGATAAGTGGAATGCACGCCGCAGGGCGTCTGGTTCGGAGCTGCCCTTCAAGTAACCGATTTCGAACAGTTCGTTGCGTCACTGTGGTGCCAACTGCCGCTCGAATTGCTGCTGCAGACGCAGTCCGCTGCGCCACAGCGGTCCTCCCTCTCGGTGGTGCCACGGGGACGTCTGGATCCTTGCGAGCGTACCTTCTCGTGACCACTGCTGACAGCATGCATGCACAGTCGAGACATTCCTGCCAAGTCGTTCTGCAATCCCCCTTCACGAAGCCCTATTATACGGCCTCGTTCAACCTCTTCGTCGTCGTAAAGGCATACTTGACCCACTCACAGTCACTCTGTCCATTCTCACAGGTAATTAACGCTCTCGCACAGTACAGCTCGCATTTAAAGCAAACCTGATGTGCAACGTCATGGAGCCGCTACTAGCGCCATGCCAATGCGATTTGCGGGAAATTTGAATCAGCGTCATTTTTCAGATTATAAACATGCCTATGAACGTGCATTAATCTAACACAACTCTTTCTTTGTATATGGATATTGTTTCCGCCAGTGTACTATGCGCTTTATAATCACAACACTAAATGCGTCAAGTAAATCACGTGTCTCAGTATCACAAGTAAAGATATGTGCTAACGACCGAACCGTATAGGACAGAGGATAGAACAAAGAAGCTGTTGTCTCCCGTCAGGTAGCTCCTTGCTCGTCCCGAGTGGGGAATACACATGTAGCCTGTCCTCCCCCCATCAGTTCGCTATACGCACCTCGCTTGAGTTTGCCGTAAACTCTTGTTTGATGGTCACTGTATGACATAACCGTCTACTGTAAGTTAACCCTTGGCACTCAAATAAGTTTAGCTGGTTATATAACTCTACTCGTATTCTTCTTCTGGAGAAGTATGTGGGGTATTGCTTTGTATTCCTAACGGTAAAAAGTTTTCTACTTTGTTTCTTTTCTACAAAATCCTTCCTCTGTTGAGGGTTTAACCGAGGAATTGATGGTTGCCACAATGGACAAAGCAGAATGAAACAATTATTTTACTTATTGTATCACATTATTTTTGTAATGTCACTAAAATACAAAATCTCCGAAAACTATAGCAAGTAGTTAGTGGGACATGAAACCAATAACAATATAATACAAGAATTATGACAGCTGCTAACAAGCACTTTTCAATTGTAAGGCTAACAATTAACAATTCTGGTAGGTTTAAATTAAACTTCTTCCAAATAGTAATAAACTAATCCCGTCACCTTAATCTTCCTCAATGTAAATTTATCTTTATTGTGAGGTAGTCAATTCATAGATAACCTTCTTATACCTGTCAACTTCTTCTGGTTGGTCAGCTGACATTTAGAAACGAACTGTGGTTTCAATTTATCTTACACAGTCTGATTTCTTGTAGGGGCTATGGTACCCCCCCCCCCCTGTCCTAGCCCTTTCCCATCCTTGCGTCGTTTATGTAGAATGAGATTAGATCATGTAATTTCGGATGGATGTATCCAATTACGATTCTTTCGGCTGTGACGTCCCTACTTCTCTTCCTTTAAAATAATTGATTGAGATCACTCGAATTCTCATTTGGATAGCTTATAATGTTGTTAGTCCGGCTCTGTGGTGTAGTGGTTAGTGTGATTAGGTGCCATCCCCGGAAGCCCGAGTTCGAGTCCCGGTTCTGCCACGAAATTTGATAAATGGTACGAGAGCTGGAACGGGGTACGCTCAGGAGGTCAAATAAGTAAGGGTGGGTTCGATTCCCTTCTCAGCCATCCTGGAAGTGGTTTTCCGTGGTTTCCCACTTCTTTTCCAAGCAAATTCGGGGATGGTACCTAACTTAATGCCATGGGCGCTTCCTTTACTCTTTCTTGTTTATCCCTTACAATCTCTCCATCCCCCCACAAGGCCCCTGTTCAGCATAGGTGAGGACGCCTGAGCGAGGTACCGGTCCTCCTCCTTAGTTGTATCCCGAGACCCAATGTCTCACGCTCCAGGACACTGCCCTTCAGATGGTAGAGGTGGTATCCCTCGCTGGGTCCGAGGGAAAAGCCAACCCTGGAGGGTAAACAGAATAAGAAAGATAACTTTTTACTACGTCAAAGTAATTAGAAATCATATTACACTTGTAATAAATGAGTGTAGCATTGCACAGTACAATACATTATTTTTCTCCGAAGAGAAAAAATATACCTCGAATTCCTAGAAATGAAATAACACTTTGTGCCGTTATATCCTCTCTATGCTGCACACAAACACTAACTTCTGAGGAAAATATGTCAGCAGTCCATTATATTGACGGCCCAGTGGAAAGCCATGTCACTGTGGTATACAGCGCCGCCTCGCATCATGCCATCAAAGAAGAAAAATATACCTGAACGCTACCTTTCAGAGAAAGTATATTGTGCTGTTAGACAATTTGTAAGGGAGGGATCCGCAGTGCCGTCGCGAAATTCCTTTCTCACGTCGCGCGCTCGATAGACTATATACAGAAATTTATAGCTCCTATCGATAAAATACGAAAATGCTTACAACCTTGAACAATAATATGTATATACGAAACATTTGTTTAAACTTTTCATTAGATTGACAGATATTAAAACAGACACAAAACTGTTTTTCTACATAGCCTCCACTAACATGTACACATTTGGATCGCACTGGCAGTTTCTTCTTTTTCGTTCATCAAAAAAATGTTGGACGTGTACTTAGCCAAATGCCTATGAAGTATTGTATTCCTTCGTCTTTCGAATTTCCCCCGCCTTTTTTTAGGGTTCCAAACAAACTGTAGTTAAATGGTGACGAATCTGGACTATAATATGGGTTGGTCTAAAACTTCGCAGTGCATCTCTTCCAATTTGGCTTCCGTAGCAGTATAAGTGTGGGGCCTAGCACTATCGTAAAGAAGCACAACGTTGCCTGTACCGGGCGGTACACCTCCGCGCCGCTAATTCAAACATTGCGCCAGTTGAAACTCCTCTACTGGAGGAAGCTTGAACTTCCACATTAATGCTAAGATTTCTCAGAAGATGTCATTACTATAAATTTTGAAGAGTTCTGAACTGTGTCTTTTTCGATTTATTTTTGTTTTCTCTGTAGTAAGAAGTGTGGACATTCTCTTCTAGATGGCACTACTTAAGAACTACAATTGTGCACCCTAGTGCGAAGTGAAGGATTTTTTTTTGAAGAAATTTAGTATGTATAAGTTTGCTCTTTGTTAAATTTCTTTCAGTCATTGTTTGAGTTGGCATTGTTAATCCTTTCGTTCCGCCAGTTTTGAATTTAGCCAATCCCGAATTTCTTTAATTAATTTTTGACCATCAGGTGTATCTTCTCCAACATGGATATGTTGCTTGACCCTAGCCAATAAAGTGAGGTGGGTGTGGGTTCTCATTCATGAAACGTCTCGAATTTTCCGCGAGGGTATGTAAACTGCTGTGTTTCTGGTCTCGGTGCCACTTCAGTAACATCTTTCCTAGTGTGATTATATAGCAGGGGGCGGGAAGCGCCTCTTTCTTCGGGCAGCAGTTCAACCATCAGGTAATGGCCGTTTTATAACTTATTTTCTTGCCAGCTCAGCAGTTTAACCCTCGGGGCGGGTTCGAAACTTTCCTCATGTAACCTATATTCAAAATGTAAAAGACACTTGGTATAAATTCTGTCTCTTTAACTACAAATTGGGATAGAGAGTGCCTAACCCTCTCGAGTTTCCATTCATTTTGTTCTGAGGTGACTACGTTTTTATAACAGTTTCCCCTCTACTCGTAATGTCATAACATTTTCAATCGTGTCACCTCCGTAGTATGGGATTAGCCCTTGCATAAGTGGCCTAGTGCCAAGTAGGTTTTAAAGAAGTGTATTAGGAGTGCAGTTACGCCTCCTCTCAAGTTGGTATTTTGGGGGCCATGTAATTGTCCTGTTTCTTTCATGAATAGGCCTCAGTAGGTTGGGTATTTTTACCCCTGTTTTCATGTGCTCCGAGGACAGCTTGAAGGTGGAGTTTGGTGTGGCCTTTGATAGGCTTGAACTTTGAGAGCGGGTTGCTCTTTCTTAATGTTGGTTCCTCTGTGCCTCGAGCAGGCTTTACTGAGTAATAGGGAGCAAGTGCTCCTGGGCATGATTGGGGTTCTCTGCCCCTTTGTCAAACTTTGTTTTTGGGTAAAGTTGGGCTAATTGCTCAAGAATTGTGAATCTGGGGCTCGAAGCCCAAAATCCATTAATAAACCGTAATTGTACTTTCTTAACTTGTGGATATACAAATGAGTTCCTGTTATACTTGTTGTTTCTTGATCTTGAAAAGAAAATATAACCTTGTAAAATTTTAAATCAACTTTAATTTCGTAAGTTGAGACCTGTTCATCCCAGCACCTTCTTTCACCTCTGCACATCCACAATACACCGTAACATTGCCATTAGGAATTTACGTCTGTTGGAACGATAGGTCTCTGTAACTTTGCCAAGGAGTTTACAGCAGTACAAAGCATTGACAATCCATGCCTCAAGTAGAAAATCGACGTACACAACAACTTTATCATCCCAGAGACAGCCATGGGAACCTTGCAGACAGGCAAGTGGGTTTACGCCTTCACCAGAGTTGCTTCTTCTTTTGTCGCTTATTCACTGGTATGCTGTAAGTTTCGAAAGTGTATTGCTACGCAATAGTTCTGTACGTTTAACATCCTCATATGCTAAAAAGTAATTATGTGTTGCACTGTTCAACTCATTTCTTCAATTCGTACATCAAGCACGCATTCATTAGAGAATGCTCTCTCCCCATGTGGTGGCTATCCGTGACTGGGAGAGAGGACTTAGAATCCAATTCATTCATTCAAGCAGTCAACATTTCACACATAATGTAATGTTCAGTTCAGTCCATCAAGTCATTCAATCACTCACTCATTCATAATAAATGCTCTGTCCGACTCGTTGGCTGAATGGTCAGCGTACCGGCCTTCTGTTCAGAGGGTCCCGGGTTTGATTCCCGGCCGGGTCGGGAATTTTAACCTACATTGGTTAATTCCACTGGCCCGGGGGCTGGGTGATTGTGCCGTCCCCAATATCCCTACAACTCAAATACCACACTTAACACTATCCTCCACCACAATAACACGCGGCAGATGCCGCCAACACTCATCCAAGGGTCTGCCTTACAAGGGCTGCACTCGGCTAGAAATAGCCACACGAAATTATTAATAAATGCTCTTTCCCCAGTTAGTGGCTATCTGTGACCGGGTGAGAAGAGTGTTATTCATTCATTCACGTAGGACCACAATTCAATCATGAAATCATCCATTCATTAATTCATGCAGTCATTCACTCATTCAATTGTATAATTGTAGGATATAACTTTGCAAGATTTGTGACAAAGAGTAAGATACATACTGGGAAGATACATGTTGTCCTAGACTATATAACATTGTTAACGTCTAGCAAAGCAAATAATCCTCCCTACAGGCCATGAAGGCCCTTGGAGGGGTCGAAGATAAAGGCTTCCACTATTGTTAACCTCGGCACTTGATGGGGTGGTGTGGTTAGTTCTACGCCCGGCCGCCTTTGCCCCCAGGAATTAACCCGGTACTCATTTGGTGTAGGCTGAGTGAACCTCAGGGCCATATGCACCTCCGGAAGTGGAAATCTCGTTTCTTAAATTTTACGACTTCCTGACGGGGATTCGAACCCACGTCCTTCCGGGCGAACCGAACACGCCTTTATCGCCTCGGCCAGGCAGCCCCTTGTTAACGTCTAGGACAAAATAAATAAAGAATATTTAGTGTAGTAATAGTCAAATAATTGTTATAAGGACAATATAATGTATGTATTGAATTTAATAAATGGCAATAAACGAATGCTTTCTACCCACCTTCAGGTGAACTGGAACTAGGGGATGGGAGTATTCTATTCTATTCTGTTGTAATTATGTGTTGCACAGCCAACACATGCACCTCCTGAACACACAGTGTGATAACAATAAGAGGAGCGACTGTAGAGGCAAGCATGCAGTCTCACACACATTTCTTCCACCTTCGTATAACGAGAGTAGATAGTTCTTGCTCGCAAATACCATAACATGCAGACTCTGTTAATCCTTTGTACTTCGTATATTAATTTTTGATATAAATGGGGCATTGGTATAACAACGCGAATCCACGTTTTGACCAAAATGACTTAATGATATTGTATCAGTTACAAAAGGCAAGTCTCCGCTTCCTGTAAAGTAAAACGAGTTTGCGAATTTCACATGTATTCTATTGGAATGTAAAATGTTGACGTTATGTCAGTCCTTGACTCACGTGGCTTTACTATTTAATCGATACCTCTGACATTCATGTATTTCGGCAGCCTTGCGCTATTATGAGGCTTGAATAGTTCACTGTCAAAGCTTATGCTTCTGATTATAAGGGGAATCCTTCAGCATATTCCTCACCAGTACATCAAGTCTAATGATACGTTGATGCAGTGCAAAATTCCGACATCCTATCCAAATTCGATGGGTGTTAGTTTGAAAAATGTAGAAATAAGCAGCATATTAAAAACAGCTTACGGTAGTTTCCTGATAAGTAAAGGTGCTATTTGAGAGCAGTATGTCCTTCAGATCCTGTTTCCACGAACCTGCTACGCAGGCGTAGCAGGGGGAGAGGTGATACTCCCACGTGGCGCGTCCCAGGTGGCGGATAGGGGGGTCCTAACCGGCTTGCCGGCAGACTTGAGGGAAATAAAATACCTCTCGCGGACCAAACACACACCCCCTGTGGGTGGGGGAGGCAGACGAATAATACACCCACGGTATCCCCTGCCTGTCGTGAGAGACGACTAAAAGGGGCTACCAAGGGATGATTGGATTAGAACCATGAAACTATTTTTGTTTAGTACCATCACGCGCGGAACACCATCGGTCACTTTTACTTGCGAGTAGTACCACTCTGTAAGGTACTCCATATTTTTGTGATTCGTAGCACTCGAGTGGGGTTCAGTGTGGGTTTCCAGTACCCGTGAGTCGTGCCCGTGTGTGCAACACCACAGGTCTGGGCGTTGCCTGTGAGTTGTACCCGTGTGAGCGACACCACGCGTCTGGGCGTAGCCTGTGAGTTGTACCACTATACGAGCGACACCGTAGGTCTGCGTTGCCAGTGATTAGTACCCACTATGTGAGGAACACCACGGGAATGCCGGCGCCTGTGATTAGTACACCTAGGTAAGGAACCTCATCGGTTTGCGTTGGCTATGAGTGGCGCCATTTTGTGAGAAACACCATAGGTCTGCGTTACCTTTACGATGTACAATACTTGTGAGTAGTACCTTAATGTTTGGAACACCGTAAGTTTACGCTGCCTTTGATTAGTACCGCAGCTTGAGAAATAGTGATTAATGTTTTAAGAGGAAGTACAACTAGGCAACCATCCTCTGTATAACACTAATTAGAGGGGAAAAAAGGAAGGGATCCGACACTTCGAAAAATGAAGATATCGGTCAAAGAAAGACAAGGGCCACGAAGGGCGTGAAAATGAAAGACTCCCTAGCCCTCGCAAACCTAATAGCGTCGGGGTCGGAAAAGAACAAGAGTTGACCAAGAGAGGTCAGACAATATAGATGAAAGTGAGGAGCCTGGCACAAGTAAGTGGAAGCAATGCCAGGACTCAGCTGAGGGGCCCGTGGTCGCCAACCCACGCTCCAAAGTTCAGAGCCCCTGGGGCCCCTTTTAGTCGCCTCTTACGACAGGCAGGGGATACCGTGGGTGTTATTCTACTGCCCCTACCCACAGGGAGGCTTGAGAAATACCATGGTTCTACTTTACTCGCGACATATACCATTCTGAGGGGCCTTAGACATGGATTTTGGACCCCTTTAGACATCAAGCATCCTCGATTCAGGATTGTGCTTCATGAGTGGGCCCTTGGTCAATAATGAATTATCTATGATCTTTTTTGAGTTGGGTCCACTCCTTTTTTGTTTGCTCGTTTTTGTCGGTTATTTTGTTTTTGGTTCATGTCCATCCATTCCTTCTTCATGACGATTTTTTTATTTTGGTCAGTGGATGATTTTGATTTTTTGTTGTCATTTCATTTCGTACCATTAGGGGCCGATGACCTCGATGTTAGGCCCCTTTAAACAACAAGCATCATCATCATCATCATCATCATCATCAGATCCTGTTTGCAGTTTCCACTTATTAAATGAATGCACTCGATAATTCGCAACGTGTAGCTGATCGTGAGCAAATGGTGCCTAGGGTACAGATACGAACGTTTTCTGAAGTTTACCCTCGCGCTTTGTGAACCTTCATTCAAAAGCATGATGACATTTTCGTCTTTTGAACGAACATGAAGTGGTATGTTCGATTGATTCTTGGAACAGAGTTCTTTGACCTATCCTTTCACCAGTATTGATTTCAGGTCTAGACAGTAGTCATACATATTTCGTACAGTCAACTGCGTCCCATTACAAGGCCTTAGCAACCATTACAATTTCTCTCAGTAGCACAGGTATTTAATATGAGAGTATGCGGTATGTGGCGGCAAAATAATCAGTTTCAAATAGTTGATAAATTATGTTGGAAACTTCTTTCTTTCCTTCCTTCTTTTTTCAACAATTTGCTTTACGTCCCACCGACACAGCTAGGTCTTATGGCGACGATAAGATAGGAAAGGGCTAAGAGTGGTAAAGCAGCGGCCGTGCTTTAATTGCGGCCCGCTATGATCCTGAGTGGTAAATGCGTAACGCTGGAGGTTTCTGAACTTTCGTCGTGTGAGTAATAGAAATTTCCATTACCATTCTGAAGTAAGAAATCATATATTTCTAATTAATCTGGTTTTAGGCGTAAGTTTATAAATAACTGAAATGTCTCAAATTCTGATCAAAGTGGAGAAAACTTCGTGCTCTTTTGAGTTGTTTGCCGGACTGGGTAGCGCATGTGGAAAAGCACTGCCTTTCTAAGCTCAACTTGGCGGGTTCTCGATCCCAGATCAGTCCGGTGGTATTTGAAAGTGCTCATATACGGCAGTTTCGTGTCGGTAGATTTACTGTGGGACGAAATTCCGGCACCTCGCCGTATTCGAAAAGCGTAAAAGTAGTTGGTGGTACTTTAAAACAATACAGTTAATTACGGTTTGATTAGAGATATATGAAAGTACTGACAAGTGGCTCAGACGTTTGAGGCGCCAGCCTTCATCCTGACTCAGTTTGGTGTTATTTGAAGGTGCTCAGATATATCAGCCTCGAATCGGCAGATTTACTGGCATGTAAAATAACTCCTTCGGGATAAAATTCCGGCACCTCGGCGTCTACGAAATTTTTTAAAAGTAGTTAGTAGGACGTAAAAACAATAACACTTATTTCCAGTGGTCAGAAATCTAGGTCATTTTCAATATACCTAAGATTATATATGTAAGAAATTTATTTCTGTTCTGTTTACGTATATTGGCCGGATACAATAAAGACTTTACCGGTACCTCAAAATATTTTTGTACTCTACGCATTGAATTACAATTTTCACTATTACGTTTTTTAAGAGGGAGTGTGATTAGCTCTGTGTCTTAGTTGCTGGCTTCCCACTCAGAAGACTGAAGTTCGAAAATTCTGGTCTATTCCTACGTTTATCATCTCAGAAAAACTCGGATAAGCTGAAGAAAGTTTCAAACAAGTATTCAAAACTTATCATGAGACGTCCATCGATAACAGCTAACCTCTAAATAGCGAGTGAATTTCATTAGTTGTGAAGGGACATATATTTACTATCCAAGTTCAATACTGTAAATGCATTAACAAGTAGATATACAGTATGTTTTCAAATAAATATCTCCGACGCACAAAAACAACTTGAACTACTACAAGAACAAGGAGCAAAAATTAGATTACAAATCTCGTTTGAAAAAACAAAATTTGTGACCCACATCAAAATCGCATCAAATGAACTTCTAATTCGTAATAACAAGATCTTTAGAGAAAACGAATTTAAGTATTTAGGTGAATGGATTACAGCCTATACAACAAAAAGAGCCTGTCTTGGAACTACAAAATTGGACATTATACAACTGTAATCAAACCTGAAGCACTCTCTGCTTCAGAGACAATCTCCAACACAAAACACTAAAGCACCAAATAGAAGTGAAAGAACGTAAAATAAGAAGAAGAATCCCTGGGCCAAGAACCAAAGACGGTGTACATTATCCAAAGCATAACACAGAAATATATATTTAAAATCCCACAATCACAGACACAATGCGAATGGGAAGAATTCAATTCATGGGTATTTAGAAAGAATGGACCCGAACAGACTAACGCACAAAATATATACATGCATAAAGAACAAGGCTACTAGACCGAATTGGTACAAACTTACAGAAAAAGACCTGAAGGCATTAGGATCACCAAACCTACTTGACCGGAATGAAATCAGGAAAATAACTCACACAGGGGGTTTCGAGGAAGAAGAGAAGACTGCACAACATACGTGATCAGACCAGTGAAAACAGATCCAATCGTTGCGCATGAAGGAATACTGGTCCAACAGGAAGGCTAGAAAGTGTTGATTCCGCGTGGTCCTAAGCGACCCATTCGCGAAGAAGAAGAAGAAGAAGAAGAATAACAACACTGTACTCCAATCAACATGTCGTTGAACGGTACGAGGAGAGTTTAGTAGTCACAATCGAACGGTACCTCCCCTACCCCGTGCTGAGTGTGTTTGCTTTCTCCCTTGAGTGCGACGTACGCTGGTACGTCAAGCCAGCCCGCCCGCACTGGGCAGCTCTGATCTACATGTTGCATGATTCGGGAGGGATTTTATGCCGAAAACCTTCGATTTGTTAGTGCGATGTTACACCACTAGCAATAAAATATCTATCCTTACACTTTGATCACAAATAGTTGAACCTCTTTGCGCTCGTATGTTGGAACTCTTCACACACACTTTAAATGGGGGGGGGGGGGTTAGCATCTTGGAAAATGTCACTTCTGAAAAGTAGCAGTTCATAATCTTTGAAATGGATTCATGGGAAGGCGAGGAGTATTTAAACGGAAAGCCACACCATCTAGTTACGCACTCAAAACGACCACGCGGGGCTGTGGCGAGTCCAGTAACAGACAAAATAATGAAATACGATGTACTGGGCGAGTTGGCCGTGTGGATAGGGGCGCCTGGCTGTGAGCTTGCATCCGGGAGATAGTAGGTTCGAATCCCACTGTCGGCAGCCCTGAAGATGGTGTTCCGTGGTTTCCCATTTTCACACCTGGCAAATACTGGAGCTGTATCTTAATTAAGGCCACGGCCGCATCCTTCCATCTCCTAGGCCCTTCCTATCCCTTCGTCGCCACAAGACCTAAGTGTGTCGGTGCAACGTAAAGCCACTAGCAAAAAAAAAAAAAAAAAAAAAAAAAAAAAAGAAAGAAAAAGGAAAGAAATACGAATACTTCTTCAAAACCCTTACAATGAAACTTCATCGAGGCGAGCTACACAAAGAGAAAACGCGAATATAGACAGTACACCTATAAATTCTGTATTTGCAGCATATAAAGTACTAGCAAGATACCCGTGCTTTGCTACGGTTTTAAATTGAAAGTTATTTCTCAAAGTTTTGCATTTTGGACGGTCTACTGTCGACCGAGACTGTAAAATATACCCTCAGTTCGGACGTCAAACGGTTTTGGGGGAATGATTATTACTTCTCTTTTCTAACACGCATTTGAACTCCGTTCAGAAGAATTGGAATGTGTTTTAAACTCTATTTTATTTAACATGTAAGATTTAAAAGCGATCAACCTGTGAAATTTAGATGTTGTACGTTGAACAGTAATGGGGGAATGAATTTTAAAAATATTTCTGAACATCTAGGTCATAGAAGACCACCCTTCAGTATAAAATTTTAAGATCGTGCCTGAAATGGTTTCGGAAAAATGGATATTTGTATTTGAGAGTCAACCACCACCTAAACCCTTTAGGGGAGAAATATTTTTAAGTATAATATCATTAAAACTAAAATATTGTGTTATTTTGTATTTAGGACATAAACGAAGAACTTTCTCGTAAAATTACAAATTTGTACGTCAGACGGCTTGGGGGGGGGATAAATAATTTCATTTACGGAGAGAACCCCATTTAACACCTTAGGGGTGGAATATTTAAAAAATATTTCCTATTTCACACCTAGGATTTAAAATATATATGACTATTTGGAATTTTGTCTTCGTACGTTGAATGGTTTCGCAGGAAGGAATATATCTGTTTACAGATCTTAACCCCATTCAACTCTCTGAAGGGTTAAATTCGTCTCAAACTTTCTGTTACTTAACACCTACGATATGATTTGAAATTTTAACTGCCGGGCTGAGTGGCTCAGACGGTTAAGGCGCTGGCCTTCTGACCCCAACTTGGCAGGTTCGATCCTGGCTCAGTCCGGTGGTATTTGAGGGTTCTCAAATACGTCAGCCTCGTGTCCGTAGATTTACTGGCACGTAAAAGAACTCCTGCGAGACTAAATTCCGGCACTTCGGCGTCTCCGAAAACCGTAAAAGAGTAGTTAGTGGGACGTAAAACAAATAACATTAATTATTAATTATTAATTTTAACTACGTAATTCAAACGTTTTCATAGAAGTGAATATTTTTGTCATCATTCGTCATCCCCCAGTCAAAACCGCATAAGGGGGTGTTGTTTGAAGCCTACTTCTTATTTAAAATCTAAGACATAGAATTGTGTGTGTAGAGGGCAGCACCAATCTCTGATAAAATTTGAGGTGAAACCTCCTTTATTATTTAGGCCTATTATGTGTATTAAACTTCTTCTTTTTTTTCTGCTATTTGCTTTACGTCGCACCGACAACACAGATAGGTATTATGGCCACGTGGCCTTAATTAAGGTACAGACCCAGCATTTGCCGCGTGTGAAAATGGGAAATCACAGAAAACCATCTTCAGGGCTACCAACAGTGGGGTTCGAACCCACTATCTCCCGATTACTGGGTACGGGCCGCATTTAAGTGACTGCAGCTATCGAGCTCGGTATATTAAGCTTCTGAAAAGTGATTAGTATTTTCAGAGGTTTAAATCTTGAAATATTAGACATTCAACGTCTCCAAGACTCTGTAGGTATAATTAATGGTATACAGTCCCAAAAATATGTTCCTCCAGTTGTGCATCAAGTTCAAGATTGTTGCCGTTAAACCCCTGAGTTTTAGAAATAACTATTTTGGCAATAAAGAAAAGGCTGTTTTGGAGACTTAGTTTTACAACTTTAGCAACTTCTACATTATCCCAATCCTTACACGTGAATATTTTGAATTAGTCCCATGTTTGACACCTACAGCGTCCAATATTTTTGTAAAATTTCAAATTTATACGTCAAATGGTTTGGAGAGAGTAATAATTTTGGCATGAGTCGTCACCCCCCAGCCAAAACGTCTTAGAGGTGTATTATTTTAAGAACTTGTCTTATTTATAATCTAAAACGTATAGGAGCAATCATCATGTGAAGTTTCAATCTCGTACGTCAAACTGTTCCAGAGAAATGAATAATTTTGTAATCAGGCCTCACCCCTACCGCCTAATCAAAACCCTTAGCGGTGTTTCGTTTTAAGACAACTTCTTGTTTAAAATCCATTACATATGGGATCAAATATCATGTGAAATTTCAGTCTCATATGCCAGTCGATTTCAGAGATATGAATATTTGTGTTTTTAGGCCTCACCCTCATGGTCAAAACCCCCTAGAGGTGTATTATTATAAGACCACTTTTTATTTAAATTCTAAGACATATAGGAGCAACCATCATATGAAATTTCAAACTCGTATGCCAAATGGTTTGAGATAAATGAATATTTATGTTGTCAAGACATCATCCCCCTAGTTAACCCCCACCTCCACCCACGTTAGGGGTGTATTCTTTTAAGACCGCTTATTTAAAATTTAAGACATGTAGGACAACGGTCATGTGAAATTTTAAGCCCATATTGAAACGTTTGGAGAGAAATGAATATTTATGTTGTCAGCCAACCTCCCTCCGTCAAAACCCCTTAGAGGTGTATTGATTTATGGCACCTTTTATTAAAAAACTGAGACATGCAGGAGGAACCATCATGTCAAATTTCAACCTCGTATGTCATACGATTTCAGAGAAAGGAATGTTTTTGTTTTTGGGTATTAACCCCCATTTAACCCTTAAGGGCTGAATTGTTTTCTGAACTTGTCTTATTTTACACCTAGTACATAAAGAAGCAATCACTGAGTGCAAATTAAACATTGTCTGGTCAACGGTTTCGGAGGAATGGATATTTTGTTACGTAACTGTCAGTATTTATTACGTAGTAACAAGCGTAGGATAGAATATTCATCAAGTAAAGTAAGTCCAGTAGATGTTTCAGTGACGGTACTGTCAAACACACACATCATAGGTGCATGAACGCGTCATGCTCTATCATTTCAAAGGGGATCGGTATAGAATTAACAGAGTGCGAGGAAAATGCTGGGAACCCAGAGGAGTTCGTGGTAGGCTTTGATGAATATAAAGGAATTAAAAAAAAGGAAATATAAACGAATTTCAACAAAGAATAGATAACATGTATTTTGAATCGAACAGGTAATAACAACATCGAGAACATGGAACTTGAAAGAACAGAATGTGTTCAAATTAGAATTTAATGTTAACAGCGGAGATCACAGAGATCCATCAAATCGGCCACAATAAATTGCAATACAGACAAGTTAAAAACATATCTTTCCAGCCGAGATGCCCAATAAAAACAAATTGCCCCAAGGGAACAAGTAGGGAATGTGAAAGGGGGAAGTCGGGAGAGAGAGGTCGAATCCTGCATCCGCGTTTATTTCAATTTGAATATAAAGGATGCGATGAAAGTGCTTAGAATTTGATGAAGTGAAATAGAACACAAGTCCTTAACCACATGTTTGCGCACTGTGTGTCTTACAAAATTAATTCTTGAACAAATTGACGATTTAGTTCTCACAATTGAAAAGCGGGCGTAATATATAATAATGAAATACATGTTTCTTTATTTTTAAAGGAGATTCAAAATACTAATTTTCCTGTCTGTAATATCTTCAGTTTTACATAAATAAGTACCCTAATAAAAAAGGATTGTACCCCATTTTCACGTCCTTTCAGCCCGCCTTAAGAGGATTTTCAGAAAACAAAAAAATATGTGTTCCTTTATTTTCAAAGAGATTCCAAAAAGCAATCTCTACGTATCTAAACTTTCAAGTGTTTGAGATACATATTTACTCATTTAAATAATTCACCCCACTTTTCACCCCCTTAGCGATGAAATATCCTAAAATCCTCTCTTAGTGAGCATCTACACTGTAATACAAATGTATCACCCAAATTTCGTTTCTTTCTGTCCAGTAGTTTTGGCTCGGCGATGATGAATCAGTCAGTCAGTCAGTCAGGACGTGTTATTTTATATAAATGTAGATTAACTGTATTTCAGTTCGAGGTTAGTATAATATATTTCAGCGTTAGAAATACACTCCGGGAAAACGAAAAAAGAACACTATGAATTCGTCGACTCAGCAGAGGGAAATGTTATTGACACGCTCTTGAGGACATAAACAACACACGATCACACCAACAGAGCCATGTGCATCTCAGTACAGTCGACAGGGTGTGCGCAATATCAGGGCTAGTAGTATGTATACCCTCCTTTTGCAGAAATGCAGGCTGTAGTTCACCCATAGAGCCGATCGTACAGGCGACGAATGTAGTCTTGCGGAATGACCTGCTATGTAATTTCCACCTGGTATCTCAGATGGACCAGATTTCCTGCCGGTCGTGCAGACCGCACAAGATGACGTTTCATCCGGTCCCAAACATGTTCAATGGGGGACGGTTCTGGGGATCGTGCTGGCCAGGGTAGTTGACGTACACCTTGGAGAGCACGTTGTGTGGCACGGGATACGCGTGGACGTGCAATTTCCTGTTGGAAAAGCACATCGTCATGGTGGTGCATGAATGGTAGCATGACGGTTTGAATGATGGTTTGGATATGCCGTGCACTGTTCAATGCTCACCAGATCAGCAGATGAAAACGGTCAGTGTAGGACATGGCTCCCCACACCATGATGCTGGGTGTTAGCCCTGTGTGCCTCGTCGAATACACTCCAGATGTTGCCGCCGACATCCAAGACGCCACAGACACGTACGACCATCATTAGCACCAAGGCAGAAGCGACTCCCATCACTGAAGACGATACGTCACCATTCGTCCTTCCATAAGCGCCATCACGACACCATTGGAACCGGGCTGCACTATGTTAGGGCGTGAGAGGAAGATGCCCTGTCGACACGCAGAATTGTAGCCCTGCTTCACGGAGACGGTTGCGAATGGTCCTCGCTGATACCCCCGGAGCAACCGTGTCCCTAATTGTTGTGAAGTCGCGGTGCGGTCCAATACGGCACTTCGTACGATGCGACTGCCTTGGCGTGCATCTTGCGTCGCTGCTGTCCGGACCCAGGCCGACGGCCATGTGCACCTTCTGCTGACCACTAGCGACAACATCGATGCACTGTAGAGACCTCTCGCCCCACGCGTCGCGCAATTCTGCGGTATGACCACCCGGCCTCCCGCAGGCCCACTGTACTCCCTTGCTCAAACTCCGTCAAATGCACGAACGGTTCACGTACACGCTGTCGCGGCATGCTAACAATGTTGCAGACACAGACGGAGCTCCCTATGCCACTGGCTCTGGCGGTGACCAACTGTTGCGTACAGTGTTGCCAACAGCAGAATGGGGTTAACCACTAAACGGCTGCTTGAAAACAATCAAAAACCACTAGTTCTACCTTCCTTAAGCTTAGCTGATATATAGTGTTTTATCAACATGAAATTTGAAATAGATTTCAAGGTGAATTTATCTAATTTTCCTGAATCACTGATGACCATTTTCAACACGTTGACAGAAGGTACTTATTGTAATTGTTTGATAGCTTATATGACAGAATTGTTCATTTCTTCTCAGTCCTGTCTGAATCGATAAAAGCAAATTTATTGTTCTGAGTCCTATTTTATTTTTGGCTTCAGTTTTAATAATGTTCCACTGCCTAAAAGTTATCTCCAGTTGTGCATTTGACCATTGTAATACTAGGTGCGACAGTGTGAATGTTGCCATTTCCTGAAATGGATTGATCTTACTAGCATCGCAGTATTTCATCACTATACATCAAAAATTAACATGTCCATGGTTTGAGACCATATTACAACGGACTCATTTTATCAACTGATATATTAAACTTTGCACTGGTGTCCAAGTTACATGGTTCAAGAAAAGGTATCAGTGACTCTATAAGAAACTTGAGTGCGTTTGACACTGGAGAAGTGACGCTTTAATTTGAAAAGAGAAAGACACACTGAAGTGTTCCTTACTTGCTTATTTTTAATTAAATTCTCTACAGCTCAGCTTTATCTAGAGGTCAGATCTTCCCCGGCTCACTTTTTCATGGCATCACAACTGTCAGAGTTGAACATATATTTTCCAAGTTGCTCTACGTCGCACCGACACAGATAGGTCTTATGGCGACTATGGGGCAAGAAAGGGAAGGAAGCGGCCGTGGCCTTAATTAAGGAACAGCCCCAGCATTCGCCTGGTGTGAAAATGGGAAACCACGGAAAACCATCTTCAGGGCTGCCGACGGTGGGGTTCGAACCCATTACCTCCCAAATATTGGACACTGGCCGCACTTAAGCGACTGCAGCTATCGAACTCGGTAGCGTTGAACTTAAATTTTAACTCATATGTTATTATATTCCCTATAATATTACATACAAGTCCGACTCCTTGGCTGAATGTTTAGCGTTGAGGCCTTCGGTTCAGAGGGTCTTGGATTCGATTCCCCGCCGAGTCGGGGAATTTAATCGCCTTTGATAAATTCTTCTAGCTTAGAGACTGGGTGTTTGTGTTTGTCCCAACATTCTCCTCTTCATATTTACACAGCACACCACCAATCACCACAGAAACACACAATAGTGATTACATCCCTCCACATGGTGTTAGCGTCAGGAAGGACATCCGGCTGTAAAACTAAGCCAAGTCCACTTGTGCGGCACAGTTCGCACCCGAGACCCCACAAATGTGGGAAGAGGGGGAGAAAAGAATAAGAATAAGAATAAGATTACATACAACTTCAACTCAAAAACGACCACAATATCCGCTAACATAAGCATGAAGAAGACTAGATTTCCCACTGCCCATTGTTAGTTAAAATCTACCCACTGAGACAAAAACAACCTAGGTTTAATAGGAAAACCACCTTTGGCAACTCTGGTCCACAGCTGATCCTGGCGTGTCCGCAGCGCTCCACGTGCACAGCCCTCTCGTAGTATCCCGTGCAAGTATTCACTTGTGTCAAGGTGTTCTTTTTTCATTTTCCAGGAGTGTAGATAGCATATACGTTCGCAGGAAATAAAAATAGATTCCAATAAAATTATGGAACCTGCCAAATTTATTCCACAGCTGACGATTAATAAACTCATTTTATTATAGTTTGACCTAACAGACTCTTAATATGGTGCTCGCTACCGTGGTGTAGATGTTAACACAGCAGCTTCTCGTCCCTTTTGCTGAACTCGATTCCCGACTCCGTCATGACACAGATTTGTGGCTTTGGAACGGGCTTCGTCCAGCGTAAGATATCAGAATTAAAATCGCCATATCTCACTCTTAATGACCTACTTCCTACTTCTAGGAAATATTGAGATATGTTCGAATTCATGTACCTCTGCCCAGATATTATCAGCAATGGATACTGCAGTAAGGAAAGTGCAGAATCGCAGTGGCGACGAACACTTCATTTGGAAAAAATGATCCAGGTCAGTAGAGGTACGGCGGGTCGCATACACTCTTCTGTATCTTCCTTTACGGCAGGGCCTCTCAGGTTGCATACACCTGGTGCATGCACTGGCACAGTGAAAAAGACGACTTCGCTTGGTTGACCAGAGTGCAGACCCTCACTCCTCGATTTGGAGCAATGGAGTATATGTCTTTCCCCACGCCTGTCTCGCTCGCTCCGCCTGTCTCCCCCTTCCTCACTTGCTCCGTAGCGCTCCAAATCCGAGCCGAGTTGAGCCGAGCTTAGCCGAGTAGCCCAGAGACGAAGCGTTGGTTCGAGCGGAGCCGAGTGGGACCGATGCACTGTGCACAGGAACGCTGCGCCTCAGTTTGCACGCGTGAGATTTTGGGCGTTTGAGAGGCCCTGCTTTACGGTGTGGAAACGTGAACTGTTAGCACGTCAGACAGGAAGGAAATAGATGCTTTAGAGATGTGGTGCTGGGGAAAAATGCTATGTGTTCCTTGGACAGAACGTAAAATCAAAGTCTCAATTTTAAAGGAACTGAGAATTGAGAAGAATTTGTACACTTTTTGTCTCCAACGAAAACTGCACCTCTTTGGCCACACTGCACATAGTGGGGAAGACGGTGATTGTGTTCGGCCAGATACCTGTTAGAAGACCACGCAGAAGAGCGTCACAACGATGGTCTCATAAAATTGAACGCTGTGTTGGTCCTACAGTTATTACCCCATACAGGAGAGGACAATATGGAAACCCCTCGCGAAAAATATTAAGTAAGATGCTCAATCATGAGGGAATGATAGGGAGAGAATTAATTTTGATCGCGGCTGCTTCCTCCCAGTTCATTACAACTTCGCGTATGAAAACATTCACCTAAGCTTTGAAGTTATCACCTTGCGTTCACGCAAGCTGTTACATTCCTGCTCCACGTTTTATCATTGGAGCTCCCTGTTTCTTGTCTCAGTGAACTTCCCACATACGAATTCCATGCAGTCAAGAACAATAAAATCTGGGTGTAGCCTTACATTTTTAAATAAATGGAAATGCTGCATAAGCACGCCACATTGCGTGCCTAATTTTTCTATACATAAACTTGAGGTACACGTGGTACCGAGCATGATATCTAGGTTGCGAGTCCATTAATATTAAAGTCGAAGATAAGTACAACTAATACTTGACTATCAGTGAACTATTCTACTTGGATACAGAAACTTCAGAAACATTACAAGAGTGAAACATTGTTCCTTGTCGTAATATGTTATAAACTTATCTCATAAATCAATTTACTATGGAATATTTTGCCGCAGTATTGACCTTGAATTGGCGGTTTCGGGAGAAGCGCACTGTTGCGCTGATCTAGCACTCAGCTGCTAACTCCGAGGTCCCAGGCTTGAAACACGTCGAATTCAGTAGAACTCATGCATTCTGGTAGGAAGGTTATTCGGCCTAAACTCACTTGTCAAATCCAAAACTGAACTAGAGTGCTCACCGACCCTATATAAACATTGGAAGGGAACATTAAAAAAATATTTTAAAATTATTTTCTTTGAACTGTCCACAATTTAAAGGTCGGCTTGTCGAAATTTTTTTACGCTTCACAACTTCGCCTCCATGGCTAAATGGTTATCTTTATGGCCTTTGCTCACAGGGGTCCCCGGTTCGATTCCCGGCAGGGTCAGGAATTTTAACCATAATTGGTTAATTCCGATGGCACGAGGGCTGGGTTGTATGTGTCGTCTTCATCAGCATTCATCCTCATCACGACGCGCATGTCGCCTATGGTTGTCAAATCAAAAGAGCTACACCGAACTTGTCCTCGGACACGTCATACGCCATTTCATTTCTTACGCTTCACAATAGGCTTTAGAGTCGTATATTTTACATTATGTACATGCCATACACAATATTACGTCCAACAGAGACTTAAATAGCGAGACAAGACGTAGAAGTAAACCAAATTCCCCTTCCTGTCCCCTTAGCGCAGCAGGATGGCGTGTTACAGACGTTCGGTGATCAGGACTATTCCGAAGTAAGGAGAATTTCTTTGTCGTATCATTTCAGCCGGTTACTAATCATCTGTATGACATGTATCCTCCCCTGCGAACCATGTGACCTTGCCGCGGTGGGGAGGCCTGCGTGTCCCAATGAAGCTGATAGCCGAGCCGCAGGTGCAACCATATCGGATTAGTATCTGTCGAGAGACCAGACTAACGAATGATTAATCGAAAGTGGAGTAGTAGCCTATCGAAAGTTGCAAGGGTGGCAGTCTAGATGATTGACTGATATGGCCTTGTAATAATACTTAACATGCCTTAGCTGTGTTGATACTGCTACACGGGAAACTACAGCCGTAACTAACTCCTGAGGACATGCAACTCTTTCTGTACGAATGATGTACTGATGATGGCTTCCTCCCGGGTAAAATATTCCGGAAGTATAATAGTCCCCATTAGTATCTCCGGGTGAGGACTACACGAGAAGGGGAAATCATCAGGAAGATGGATACTGACATTCTGCGAGTCAGAGCATGGAATGTGATAAGTTTGAATCGTTGTGGTAGGTTCGAGAGTCTGAAAAGGGAGATTGATAGACTTTAGATGTAGTTGGTTTAAGTGATGTACATTGGCAGGAAGAGCAGGATACTTGGTCTGGCGACTTCAGAATGATCAACCCAAAATCAAACAGGGGAAATGCAGGAGTTGGTTTAATACTGAAGAAGACAATAGGGCAGCATACTAGTTCAGCGGATGATGAAGAAATATAATGTATGAGGAGGTAGAAGATTTAATACAATATGTAAAAGGCGACGGGAATCTAATTGCGATGCGAAACTGGAATGCAGTGTTAGGCCAAGAGAGAGAAGGTAATATAGTAGGAGAATTCGTATTGGGACAAAGGAATGAAAGAGGAAGTCAACTGATTTAAGTCTGCACCGACCATAACTTAGTCCTTGCTAATACTTGGTTCAAACACCACAAACGACGGCTGTATACGTGGACTAGACCTAGAGACACTGCAAAGTATCAAATAGACTTTATTGTGATTAGGCAGAGGTTCAGAAACCAGGAGTTGGATTGCAAAACTTTTCCAGGAGCAGGCGTGGAATCTGATCACAACTTGGATATACGAGTTTTAAATGTTTTTGAAGACTTTCTTCTGGAGCGTGGCATTGTATGGAAGTGAAACATGGACGATAAGTAGCTCAAAAAGAAAGAGAATAGAAGCTTTTGACATGTGGTGTTACAGAAGAATGTTGAAGGTGAGATGGCTAGATCGAATAACGAATGAAGAAATACTGGATCGAATTGGGAAGAGGAGATCGATTTGACTAAATTTGATAAGAAGAAAAGTGAGAATGGTAGGGCACATCTTAAGACATTCAGGTTTTGTTCAGTTAGCTTTTGAGGGAAGTTTAAGTGATGTAAACGATAGGGATAGACCAAGGTATGAATATGACAAGCAGATTAGTTCAGATGTAGGTTGTAATAGTTATGCAAAATTGAAAATGTTAGTATAGAATAGGGTGGGATGAAGAGCTGCATCAAGCCAGTCTATGGATTGATGACCCAACTACAACATCAGGTATATACGATCAAATGTTCAAAATTTATGAATGAATATTTAGAAAGCCCAATATTAACTTAGTATGTCACTCAAAATTCAATATTCACTTTCTTCACGAAATGATCTTGTAATGGATCCTTTCAGATCTCCTTCAAAATGTTTAAAGATATGTAACACTCGAATTTACGGTCACATTGGTGAAAACAGATGCCGTCGAAATATACGTCCATGACTAAACTACTATTTGCGTGCTATTCACTCAGATGGCTGCACATAGAGATGTCGCACTAAAGAACACATGGAAAAAGTAACAATTCTGGGCAAAAGGATTCTGAAGACATTCTTTTAAATTGCTCGTTTTAATACCTACTGCGTCATCGACTGCAGTCTTCAAACGTAGACAAAATAATAAAGTTTCCCGGCCCCGCGGCGTATAGGGCAATGCGTCCGCCTGTCACTCGGCGGCCCCGGGTTCGATTCCTGGCCGGGTCAGAGTTTTTTAACTGTAAATGAATAATATCCCTGGTCTGGGAACTGGGTGATTGTGTCGTCCTTAACGTTCCTTTCCTCACATTCAACACTCTACATTTCCGCAATGCCAATTACACGCAGATTCATATCATCTGGTGCAAGTAGGGGCAGAAGATCTCTATAGGTCGACGCCCAGAACAAATAGCAAAAAAAAAAAAAAAAATCAAGTTGTGTATTTGGCCTTATTCTGTTGCTGTAAAACGAATAATATTTACCACACCAACATGGGATATGATTCAGGCGACCTTAGTCAAATAAGGAATGAAAGAAAGAAAAATACTACGTGGGTCCTGTATCGAAAGAGAGAGAAGCGTCTAAATGTCATTTTCGTATTTTACAAACTGTAATCGATAAGAAATAAGATTTTAATGACGGAAACATTGTCACTCTTGAACCGTGTAATTTTTGTATCTCGCCTTTCAACTTGTGGTGTATATTCGGGGACTCGAAATGTATTAAGCAAGCATTAAATTTTACGTGACCACAAAGACAAGCCTTTTCATTTCAAGAATCCCATCTGATTGACCAAGATTCGAAGCGCTGTCGACTTTGTGAGTAGCAACAATTATTATACTCGGTTATCACGCCTCCTATGGTCTATTGATCTGTATCCTCCCGCCTGGCGCTGGCCTTATGAGATGATAAACTTGCAAGGTGAGAAGCAGCAGAAAGGTTCTTACCAGGTAGGTCTATCCTACAGGGAGCTTCCTCTGAGATTTGCGGATGGCCCAGACTCTATTTTTAGCCCGGTAAGCCCTAGAGCACGTGCAAGGTCTCCCACGCCTCACGGCCTGTGTGGAAGGAATGCCAATCATTCTCACCTTCAGTACTTGCGCGTACCACCAGTTACAATCAGCCCTCTCGCCCCATAATTATGTGCAATTGACCATTTTTGGACCAGGAATTCTCCATTACTGGTTCACTCCCTTATACAGTTATGCCCACATAACCTATGAAAATCCATTACCCTACTTGAAAATAGTGAATTTTAATTAATTTTTATTTATTTATTTAATTATTTACGAGTATTTATTTATTTATTTATTTATTTATTTATTTATTTATTTATTTATTTATTTATTTATTTATTTATTTATTTATTTATTTATTTATTTATTTATTTATTTCCGTAACACTAAACAGTTATGAAAGAAATATACACATGCAATTAATGTATGTTTACAACTTGTCTACCAATGCCATAATTGCCCTGTCGTTTGCACTGAGTAAGCCTTTCTCACTGCATGGTTCATTCAGGTGGTCATAGATCAACATATGGATGTACTGAATCCTCCTCTCGACGAAATGTACCCTTTTAGTCGCCAGTGTAACCCCATTTCTCCGGGTTTACTTTGCATCGTGTTACTCCAGTTCTCGGTGGAGTCTTCCACGTTACGAACTGTAGATGGCAACCCATTACTACAATCTGTCCATTGAGTGTTTCGCAGATGATATACTACGTTCATAGCCAAAGATCAATAATCTGTTGAGGAACTGGAACTGAAGACTATTAAACTGCTTGAAAGTATTGAGTTGGAAGTTAATCGAAGTGTTCCGGCATTATAATCGGCAAAGGAAATCATAAAGAGAGAAATATCCGTATATCAGAGAAAATAACTATCAAAAGCATTCGCAATGACGAAACAATTAAATATTTGGGAGTGGATTTCTGCACGACAGTCGCCGTAAAAAGTAATTAATTAATAACCTAAAGGATAAACGGGAGAGCTTTTTTTGTTTTACGTCGCACAGACACAGATAGGTCTTATGGTGATAATAGGCGTCTACTTCCTTTAAGGCGTCCGGCTTCATGGCCAAATGGTTAGCGTGCTGGCCTTTGGTCACAGGGGTCCCGGATTCTATTCCCGGTAGGGTAGGGAATTTTAACCGTCATTGGTTAATTTCGCTGGCACAGGGGCTGGGTGTATGTGTCATCTTCATCATCATTTCATCCTCATCACGACGCGCAGGTCGCCTACGAGCGTCAAATCAAAAGACCTGCACCTGGCGAGCCGAACATGTCCTCGGACACTCCCGGCACTAAAAGTCATACGCCATTTCATTTTTCCTTTAAGGCGACGCTCCGGAGATAGAAATGGATATTTTGGTAATTTGGGTGAAATTTCTTAATGACTAAAATTGAAAGGATTGAGTTTCTTTTTTCTTGACACGAATTTATTCCGCTGAATTCGAACAATTTTTCACTGTAATACTTCTTGGTTTACCAATTTTACATTTAAATCCCATTTTTCTCCCATAATATTCTGATAAATGTAACAAAATGTGTATGGTATATGTATCACAAGTATATTAAGAAACCTGCGTATGGAATTTTTGATTGCAGAATTTTTTCAAGTAGTAGGGATTTTTAATCCAAAATTTCAGAACGTAAAACATACACACATTTTAGTACGATATATCACCTTATATAAATTATGTACAGAGTAATCGATACGTAGTGCTTTTTAAAAGAAGTATTATGTACCTAATTACGAATTTACATAAACGTGTTAATTATGTTTCATGAAAATGGAAATCAAAATTCAAAAGAAAAACATGATTTTGGAAACCTATTAATTGCATATCAAAGGAATGCTCTTAATATGTCTACTTTTATGTATGTGACATTCCCACAAAGTTTCGTGGAAATCCATGAATTATGTAAAAATATCTTCTTATATCCACAGTTGTTGCCTTAAGACTTCATTTTCTAATATAATAGTCCATGCATTAACTGACTTTGTTTGACTGCACTCCCATACTTTTGTTTCGTATTTATTTATGGTCGTCTTACACTCCTTGCCCAAGACTGTCCATACCATTCAGATCTTCTGCAGACTCAGATAAAATAACAATATCGTTAGTAAATCGCAGAGCTTTTATTTCCTCTCGTTGGACTGTGATTCCCGTTCCAAATTCCTCTTTTAATTTTCTTAATAGCTTGTTCCGTATAAACAATGAAAAGGAGAGGGGACAAACTGCAGCCTTGCCTCACTCCTTTCTGGATTGCTGCTTTTCCACAGCCGTCAA
Source organism: Anabrus simplex (assembly GCF_040414725.1). Classification (NCBI taxonomy): domain Eukaryota; kingdom Metazoa; phylum Arthropoda; class Insecta; order Orthoptera; family Tettigoniidae; genus Anabrus; species Anabrus simplex. The sequence continues at coordinate 488,108,938 of NC_090265.1, forward strand.
TTCTTATCACTGCAGACTGATTTTTGTACGGATTGGACAGTTGTTTCATGGGAAAGAAGTAGATGATAATGTTCTGGAACAAGAAGAGGTCAGAAGTCGAGAAATCTTTGAGAGACCTAAATAGGAACAAGGCACCTGGAATTGATGACATATATATCAAAATCCCAATTAGTATATTCATCACAAAATCGTATAAAGTGAAATGACTTGGTGTTATTTTGGTGCGAAATGTATTTATTGTATTAAGCACGATATTTATCAACTCATAAATAGGCTGGAGTCTTTACAATATCTTGCTACATCTTCCATACCTTCAGCAGTATAAATCCAGTTATTCTCACGTTTGCTTTACACACACACAATTAGTTTCATAACATGAGTTGTACTTCCTAAAATGAATAGTAAGAACAAGAAATGCCTATTTAAAAATCTTAAAATAAGACACTGCAATACAGTGGTGAAACCAGAATATCTCTACGCGAGTGAATGTCTAGTTTTGAACAATATTTTAAATAAACTAGACGTACTAGACAGAGGAATCGCGAGAAAAGTCTTACGTCCAATGAAAACAATTAAGAAGTAATAGTGAAATATAGGCCTACCAGAACATAGAAAATATAACAGAAACAAAACGAAAAAGGAGATGGATAATTTTTGGACATATCTATAAAATGGATGATAACAGATTGACAAAATAGATTTTCGAGTTCCTTTGGGAGACAAATTCACCTACGAGCTGAATACAAGAAGTCAAGAAAGATTTAGAAATAAATAAAGTAAGAGAAGAGGAAATTATAGAAAGGGAGATTAAAAATGAAAGTTTTAAAAATGGATGCATTCCAAGGAAGAATGAAAGGAAAACTCAGTCCAGAGGGGTCTGAGGAGAGAAAAGTAAAGCATAGTGCAATGGTGAAGGAATACTGACTTCTTCTTTCTGGCCAGGAGAAGGAGATTAGCTGTGAAGGTGAGAGGTATGGCGGTCGTGGTCTATACTAGAAACTGTCCAGATAATCGGCCTAGTGTAGGAGAATAGAAAATCACGGCAAACCATACTCAGGACAGCCGTTGAAGGGGAGCAGTCCCCCTCCGTCTCCCGAATGCAGTTCCTCGAGCCACGGTAGAGCCGCCTTCACCGCTCCTTTGCTCGGCTGGACGGTCGAAGTGCAAGATCTCGGACCATGAAACAGTCGTGGCCATTTGTAGGCCGAAGCCTACTTTGCAACTGCCGACCAAGGGGTGCAGTGGCATCGTGCTGTAATCCTGTTGACGATCTGCCTCCAGGAGTCTCCTTTTTGGGCACTGTGACTTGTTTACTGTAGCCTCATCCCTTCACTCTCCTAATCTGGTCCATCCATAGCTATGGTGCACGTCCCTTGGATCTTCGGCTGTCAACTTTATATTTTACTGGCGAAAGTATCCGTTTTTCGTAGGGATTCATGAGCAAGGATGAAGGCGATTGAATCAAGGTGCCCTCAAGTGTATGTGTGTCTTTTAACATGCCCTTGTAGACATTAATCTTTTTATCGAGTACCTACATATACATAGCTTACGCCCACTAGACACTCGAGAGCACACCATGCTGAAATAACCGTCGAGGTTGGAAAATAACAACAGTTCGTGAAGGGAGGTCGCGCAGGAAGGATTACGGGACGAGCTTGGTACAAGTTAGGGGCACCAATGCCGGATTCAGCTTGGGGCCGTCACACCACGTCTCACAATAAAACTACAAAATATTTTACTATAAATAAAAACGAGTGTAAAGGTTATAATATAACCGAATAAGAGATGTGAAATGAAATGTGAAATCTCTACCTACAAAATATGAGTACTAAACGTACTCAAACCGGGCGAGTTGGCCGTGAGGTAAGGAGCGCACAGCTGTGAGCTCGCATCCCAGAGATAGTGCCTTTGAACCCCACTCTCGGCAGCCCTGAAGATGGTTTTCCGTGGTTTTCTATTTTCACACCAGGCAAATACTGGGGCTGTACCTTAATTAAGGCCACGCCCGCTTCGTTCCCATTCCTAGGCCTTCCCTCTCCCATCGTCGCCATAAGACCTATCTGAGTCAGTGCGGCGTAAAGCAAGTAGAAAAAAACGTACACAAAACTAAAAGGATGGAAACACGAAATATAATACCATGACGGTGGTCAATAGGAAGATTAATTAGAGTTTGCACGAGGATCACCTTCGTCTTGGTAGAGGTGCAGGCATTCCAAATGCGAGTAGGTAACAATATAATTTGAACTTGTCGCACGTTGAAATTTCGTACTATTGCCAGTAAAGTTACGTCAACTCGAGCACGAAAAGTTAAAATGTATGAAGATATAATATTATGCACCATACCAATACCTAAAGAGTCATGTTTAGGTTCAGATAAGCCTATTTGGGAAGCCGACCTGAGATGTAATGGCATGCACGGCTAACTCGGAAGGACGTGGTGGGTTCATTCCCCGTTAGAGAGTTGAGAAATTTAGAAAAGTGCCTTCAAATGCTGGAGTACCACATGACCTAGGGTTCACTCAGCTCAGAAAAAAAAGTGTACTAATTTAAATTCCTGGGGGAAGGTGCCCAGACATACACAGTAGGTTTTATAGACTCCACACCACCGGTCTAGTGGGCCGTGAGGTTAGGGGCGCGCAGCTCTGAGCTTGCATCCGGGAGACACTAAGTTCGAATCCCACTGTCGGCAGTCCTGAAGATGGTTTTCCATGGTTTCCCATTTTCACGCCTGAAAAATGCTGGGGTCGTATGTTAATTAAGGCCAGGGTCGCTTCCTTTCCACTCCTAGACCTTTCCTACCTCATTGTCGCCATAAGACCTATCAGTGTCGTGTGACGTAAAGCAAGCTGTAAAAAAAAGAAAGATTTGACCCCATGCTTCATCTTCTTCTCTTCTTCAAGAGCCATATCCGGCCCCCCCAGCCGTTGGTGATCACTCTGGAGAAAGCACCTCTTTCTTTAGCCAACTTGAGTATTATTTCAGTGTTGTTGACCCAACTGTAGTCTTTGATGTTTTGGAGCCATGACATCGTTGGTCTACCAGCTCCTCACTTGCCTTCTACCTTTCCTTGTAATATGAGGCGTAGAAGCCCGTTCCTTCTGCCTCGTAGAACATGGCCTAAATGAGCTGTTTTCCTGGCTTAGAAGCTCACACTCAGCTCTAGCTCTCCTAAAAAAAATCTCCTTACAAAATCTGCCCAGGCTATTCTGAGCATGCTCGTATGTTGTAACCGGAATTATTGTTCAAGTCGGCTAGCTGAGCATAAGACTAACACAGGGTGCGTCCGGTTCCTATCTGAAGCGTTACAGAGAGGAGAGGTTGGCATGAAATAAGTTGCTGAAGAATTTATTCACAAAATAAATTTTATATTTCACATCATCTTGGTACAGAAGATTTTGTGGGTGCCCTCCTTGGTCTGGGCTGGTAATATACCCTGCGGTCCTGCTAGTACTCTTTCACCCCTGCATCGTCTTCCGAAGGAGGTCTGTAAGTTCTCGAAATTCTAGAAGGTCTAGAAGCTCTTGTAGACGTGGAAATAGAACACGGCAATGCACTTATGCCCGAAATGTACTCGGTTAGGCAAATGGCTTCTGCACAGACAAAATTATTAGTAGAAATTGTTTCAAAATAAATCACTAGTTACGACAGAATGTCACTGAAATCTGATCGCGCTTGAAAGAAATTAAGATTCAGTGTTACTAAAGTTGAACACACAACTGAATTTAGATCGAGTCGAATGTAAAATGGAACTGAACTTGTAACGCAAAAGAGCCACTTAGGAAATAACAAAAAGTATGTCACTCATTACTGTCGAGTGTTTTTAAAATGGACTAAATAAAGTACTCCACTCGTAATTGCTTATGAGTTCACACAGTTTCAATTGGAATTAATCACTGTAATAAATTGTAAATAAAGAGTTCTATCTCGTGAATTTCGTTCCGTTCACTTCAATTGATTATAAACAGTAACGCTGGAATGCAAACATAGTCTGTTCGAAAACAGTCCTTGGTTCGACCTATCTGAAAAGTAACTATTATTTCCAGACGCCAGTTTAAGAACGCGAGAAATGTCTTCCGTACGTCAAGCACAAGTTTTAAAGAAGTAATCACAAATCGTGACAAAGTCCTACTTAGAATGTTGTTCACTTGAAAAAATTCGACTCGTTGGCTGAATGGTCAGCGTACTGGCCTTCTGTTCAGAGGGTCCCGGGTTCGATTATCGGCCGGGTCGGGGATTTTAAACTTCATTGGTTAATTCCAGTGGCCCGGGGGTTTGTGCTGTCCCCAACATCCCTGCAACTCACACACCACACGTAACATTATCCTTCACCACAATAACACGCAGTTACCTACACATGGCAGATGCCGCCCACCCTAATCGGAGGGTCTGCCTTACAAGGGCTGCGCTCGGCTAGAAATAGCCACACGAAATTATTATTATTATACTTAGTTAAATATGTCAATCACTTGGTGAAACTGACGTACAATTTGAAGTTTACTGTCGGGAAGAATCCCTATCACCTTTTGCCTTGAGCACTGAGTGGTGTTTAATCACTTGAAACAAACGTTGCACTCGTGAGAGAAGAAAAAATACAAGTTCTCATTACATTGAGCTGGTCACATAAATAGTTAATCACTTGAAATGCACGTAAATTGACCCGTCTTAATTCACAGAGAAATTGTTCTATCATTCGTTAATGGTGTTGAACTTCCTAAGTCCGATGCGAAGCATCGTAGAGTTAAAGTTCTTAACACGCAGACTTTTAAACACTTGACGAGAACCGAACTCGTAACTCACATCACGACGGTTTAGAACCATCAGTTGACCGTCCGACTCCACGTTGCTCGCAGCTGATGTGCCTGTAGCCGGCTGGGTGTTGGCGCACGGCGCCTAGTTCGACCTTAAGCATCGGGAACTCTGTCTTAGACCAGCATTCCTGATACAATGTAGACAACAAAACATGAATTTACCCCTGCAATCTTGATAGAAAAGTGCCGGCCGCGTGGTGTAAGGGTAGCGAGCGTGCCTCTTACCCGGAGGCCCTGGGTTCGATTCGCGGACAGGTCAGGGATATTTCCCTGGATCTGAGGGCTGGTTGGAGGTCCACTCAGCCAACTTAATTAGATTTGAGGAGCTATCTCACAGTGAGATGGCGGCCCATGTCTAGAAAGCCAAGAATAACGGCCAAGAGGATTCGTCGTGCTGACCACATGACACCTCGTAACCTGCGGGCCTTCGGGATGAGCAGCGGTCGCTTGGTACGCCAAGGCCCTTCAGGGCTGTAGTGCCATGGGGTTAGGTTTAATCTTGATAGAAAAATTTCATTCCCGACAAAAACTTACTGTAAATTCGGCCCCATCTATCCTAGTAGAAATATTTACCTTCCTAATTAGAACTTTCGGTTTTGCTCTTGACGGTGTGGTTACGAATGTTTCTTATAGAGCAGTTTCGTCAACTAAGCACAAATGCGAACCATGCATATAAATTCGGTAGTTAAAAATACCAGAAAATGGATCTCCATTTATGAACATTTTTATAAAATCGTATCTTGTTACGCTATTTGACAGCCTCTAATGTGAACATGTAATAACCGCCGATCAGGATCGAATTCATGTATCCCTCTTTCCTACCGACCTCTGATGGGGTCTTCCGCTCCTCTCACTTCCAAGGGTACGTGTAGGGAAAGCTTTTACCATCCACTCCGTCAGAGGTCATCATAGTACGAGATGGCTAAATACACGCAGATGTTGGCGATATTATGTTGCTTCAAGGAGCGCGCCACTAAGGTCAGCGCCCTGAGACATTAACGAGGATTGCAGTACGCGTAAGAACATGAGCGAACATACAGTATATGGCTTCCTCTGAATCATTCCACGCACGATGCGGATGTGGTGTTATTTTCGTCTTGATGCACATTTATTAAACTTGAACTTTTGAACGAAAGTTCAGAGATTTATTTCCGTAAATAAAATGTAGCAGCCATGTGAGGGCGGCGGAAAAATAGACCTAATTAACATTGAACTAGTTTAAGTGTACCTTTCAGAAATAAGGCAATTGGCTCTGTAACTTCTGTTGCAAACTGAGTGCACCGCAAAACAGTATGTCACTTCAGAAGTGAACGTCCCATTTCCGAATTCACGATTATCTGGCGGAGAAACGAACCCACGCCCAAATATGAGAGCTAGTCTCTTTAGTCTTCGTGTTAAATTTTATACATCGATAATCGTCAGTTTCTTCAACAACTGCAAAATGGGTCTGTGACAGCCAGTCGGCCTTTATCTCAGTTGGAAAAACAATGCCTTTAGCATTGAACTACAGCCACTATACCCAAAAATACTTACATTCTTCGAGACTAAGTTATTTGCGTCGATCTGTTTATAAGACTCCTTGAAAGTATTGAAAAGAAAAAAATCATTAAGTATGACCGTCTTGAACAGGTTTTTGGGAAGCAGTACTTGTCAAATATCTTCCTTTTTGTACTTTTAAGGATTAGTGATAAAGTTTCAGCCTCTAGATCCTAAAACCGCAGGTTCAAACCCGGCAGAGGTGGTTGGATTCTTTAATTAAGTATATTCGTCACGGCATATCATAAGATATCGGCATCATAAAGATCTCTGATGACGCATTCGATGTTTATCCGAAAAAATTATTTGAAGTTGTCAGTAGGTCGACTGATAGTGGGGTGATTTTCTCTGTGAGTTGGTATGATAAAACGGCACGTCGAAATTGAAATATCGTCAATTTAAATGGCGTTAGATGTAAAGGCCTCTGCAGGATATCAGAGTCTACATTATTATTATTATTATTATTATTATTATTATTATTATTATTATTATTATTATTATTATTATTATTCCCTCGCTTACCATGCACAGGTATTTTTATTTGTCGCTAAATAGGATACTGCGTGTCAATTCAAATTTTCTGTGTCTATACCAAATAGAGAAAGTGCGAATCTATTGGGCGACCTCTTTCTGAAACAAAACCCGTTGCGCAAAAGCCCCAAAAAGCCATGGCCTACTAAGTGACCGCTGCTCAGCTTAAAGGCCTGCAGATTACGTAGTGCCGTGTAGTCAGACGACGAAGCCGTTCACGAACCTACTACGCAATCGTAGCATGGAGAGAGGTGATACTCCCATGCGGCGCATCCCGGATGGTGGATAGGGGACGTAACCGGCTTGCCGGCGAACTTGAACGAAATAAAATAGCTTTCGCGGACCAAACACACGATCCCCTTTGGATGGGGGACGCAGACGAAGAATACACCCACCGTATCCCCTACCTACCGTAAGAGGCGACTAAAAGGGACGATCAAGGGATGATGACATTAGAACCACGAGAATACTTGTGATAAGTACCATTACGTGCGGAATGCCATGGGTCAACGTGAGTTGCAACCAGTACCACCTTGCGAGAAAAACCATGGGTCTACGCTACACACGAGCTGTACCATTATGCACGAAACACTACGGGTCCGGGCCATGTTTGTGATAATGGCCATCGTGTGTATTCCACCGGTCGGTTCCACTGTGTTCAGAGTGGGTCTGCGTTACCTATGAGTAGTACCACTTTATGAGAAACACCATGGGTCTACGTTGTCTGTGATTAGTGCCATTAAGTGAGAAATACCACGGGTTTGGCTGGCACCCGTGATTAGTACCACTATGTGAATAAAACTATGGGTGTGCGTTGCCTGTGAGTAGAAGTACTGTACCATTATGTGAGGAACACCATGAGTTTGTGTTGCCTGTGGGCGTTGCCATAATAAGTTATACACCGTGGGTCTACATTGCCTATGATGAGTACCACTATGTGAGCAACACCATGAGTGTACGTGGCCTGTGATTAGTCTCAGTATGTGAGGAACACCTTGGGTCTGCTTTGCTTGTGAGTAGTGCCCTTATGTGCGCAACACCACAGGTTTTTGTTACCTGTGAGTTGTGCCAATGTGTGTGCCATACCATGGATCTACATTACCTGTGATTAGTACCTCCATACAAGAAACACCATGAGTCTACGTTACCTATGCGTAGTACCACTATATGGGGAACACCATGGTTCTACATTACCAGTGATTAGTGCCATTACGAGGAACCGGTGACCTGGATTCTGGATCTCTTTAGATAATGAGTATCATCCCAGTAATTAAGGCATTGTGAATTGGATCCGCTGATTGTTTCTGTTTCACGATCATTTTTTCATTACCATTCGTTTTAGAGTCATATCATTGGATACATGTTGAAGTTTAAATTTTTATTTCGGTGCATCTCTTACCATTAGGTGCCGATGACCTAGTTGGCATTTAAACTACAAGCATCATCATCCTCCCGGCCGTTATTATTCGGTTTCTGGGTCGCGGCCACTATCTCACCGTCAGACAACTCCTCAGTTGTAATCACCTAGGCTGAGTGGGCCTCGAACCATCCCCAGATCCAGGTAAAAATCCCTGACCTGGCAGGGAATCGAATACGGGGCCACTAGTTAAGAGGTACGCCCGCTACCTCTACAGCGCGGGACCGCCGCACCTCTCTCTGAGTTCCGGTTAGTTTTGTCGAATAAATACCCAATATATCGTCAGAAATCCTTCGTATGCCGATATTGTATTATAAAGTGTCAAAAGGATTTTTTTCTTTACATGTTACTATACGTCGCACCGACACAGATAACTCTTATGGCGACGATGGGATAGGAATGGGCAAGGAGTTGGAAGAAAGCGGCCGTGGCCTTAATTAAGGTACAGCCCCAGTATTTGACTGGTGTTAGAATGGGAAACCACGGAAATCCATCTTCAGGGCTGCCGACAGTGAAGTTCAAACTTGCTAACTCCCGAATGCAAGCTCACAGATGTCCTACCCTAACCGCACGGCCAACTCGCTCGGTAAAAGGATATTCTTTCGATCTTTAAAATTACCGATAAACCACGATTTTGGAATTCACAGGCCGTCACACCACCACTAATGTACGAAGCGAGTTACTATAATAAAATAAGAATACACTATTATAACAATACAATAATATTTCATGTAATTGAATATCGATAATGGTTAGAAAATATCCGTTATGAATAGCTGCTTCTACATCGAGGAATGTCCATTAAAATTATTTGTTTTTCATTCGTTTTGACTGGTCCTTTCTTTGCGGGGATTTTAGTAGGATTATAGAAGAATAATAACCCCATGCTTCTCTATGTTTATCGAAGAAGAGAGAGAAGAGCTTTTGTTTGATAAATACCACTTATTTAGTGACCGAAGGTGAGTAACGTGGCGGTCGAGCACTCGGATTACAGACAAGAAGTCTTAACATTCTCGTCAAATGCTAATTAGAGGATCCATTGAGCCGAGCGAGGCAAGAAAAATCACATAATGCATGGTAATTATTGCGCATTGGTGCTGGCGGGCCGAAACTTATCATCAACATAGTTAACTTGAAGCTAACCAGTCCAGTTCTTAGTTGTGCTTCTTTTTTCTCATGTATCCCTCCCAAGATACTCATTCAGCTATTAACATATTCACGTCTGTTGCATCAGCTGGGTTGTTCGGGCGTATCACTTGGGCGTGTTCCAAGACGGACAGTCCTAACCTTGAGTGGGCTATGGACGTACCTCTGGAGCGTCGTTTCTTACAATCCAAAATGTGTTTATTTTATACTGCAGCCTGTGATAATAAAGTTCGGTGAATAGTCCTGTACTGTCAGCATAGATGAACAATGCACGACAGTGACCTTACTGTCCTTCGAAATAGTACCCTCACATAACTATGCACTGCTGAGTTCGGTGATACATGTCCTGGAAACTTTGCAAGAAGGCTTCCTTTGGGATGGTGTTCAAAAACCTCGTCACGTTTCGTTGAATGTCAGGAATATCGTCAAATCTCTTTCCTTTCAAAGCGAGTTTGAGTCGCGGGAATAGGAAGAAGTCTGGAGGATTGAGATCTGGCGAGTATGGGGATGTTCAAGTTGCACCACGGTACATTGAAATTTTGACCCGTTTCATGAAACGTCTATGCAGGGTACGACCCCAGTACGCACAACAAGGTTCATGGTTTTTGTCCATGACAACGCTCCCCCACACGCAGCCAATATCGTCAAACAGTTCATGGCAAAAAAAGGGACAGGAAAGAGATTTGACGATATTTCTGACATCCAGCCAAACGTGACGGGGCTTTTGAACACCATCCCAAAGGAAGCCTTCTTGCAAAGTTTCGAGGACATGTATCGCCGATCTCAGTAGTGTATAGTTATAGGAGGGGACTACTTCTAAGGACAGGAAGGTCACTGTCATGCATTGTTCACCTGTGTTGATAGTACAGGACTATTCACCGAACTTTATTGCCACAGGTTGTATATCGAATGCCGTATGTTCACGTTCTTCAGAAAAGTGTAGAAAGAGGAACTTTGCGAAGCTTTAGTTACTCACCGCACTCAACTTGAACCAACACAAAACCTATATACATGCATGTAATGTAGGTACTTAGATACTTACCAGATGGCTACACTGCATCATGTGGGAGAGTCAGTACGCCTGTTGACTGATTCTTGAAAGATATCCATTCTAAACTGAGATTAATGTTTTCTTAATATAGAGTTTTATTCTTGACACTTGACCGATGCGTTTCCCTCTCTGCCATCAGGCATGTGTTCCGCGCTCACTCTCGGACTCCCTGCTTCAAATACTGTGTGTACAATACAATACAGTGCAATACAATGCAATACAGTACAATACAATACAGCGCAATACAATACAGTAAAATACAGTACAATACAATGCAATACAGTACAGTACAATACAATGCAGTGCAGTACAACACGGTACAATACAATGCAGTACAGTACAATGCAGTGCAATACAATACAGTAGGCCTACAATACAATACAGTACCATACAATCTTACATTATGACAAATGCTGGAATTATCCTCCTTCCTGGCTTTAAACAGGCTTTGCATCTGGAAAGCACATTCTGGCGTAAGTTCTTCTACTCTAATGTTTCTGATTTCATTCGTAACCTTTTCTTTTAGTTTCTTCAATGTATGAGAATTTGCCTGATAAACCCTTTCTTTCAGTCTACTCCACAAGTCAACATCACACACTGTAAGATCTGAGGAGCGAAAGGGGAAGAGGCCAACACTGATCGCTCTGTAAGAAGGGATTTTTCGCTGTATGCACAGTGTCTGACTCTTGTAGAAAACACCCAAGCAGTTTTTCTTCTTCCTTCAACTGATGAACGGGTAGCGTCAAAATGTCACGTCGGTACCCCTGTGAATTTTCGCTCCTCTCCTAAAAGATAGGCCCAATTCTTTTTCTTTCATTAACAACGCACCAAACACCAATCTTCATTTCATAATGAGGAATTTCCTACAAACCATGTGGATTTTCTGCACTCCAGTAGCCAGATATTGACTGTTCACACGTCTAATAAGATGAAACCAGTCCTTATCTGAAAAAAGAAATCCAAGCTGTGGGTCTATTAAACCATCATGCACCGATGAAAGATAACACTCGCAATATCGCAACTCTTGCTCCTGGATCACCAGATGGGCCCGCGTAAATTTGTACGGTTTGAGTTTTAGCAGCTTCGTTGCTTTGCAGAAAACACAGAACCCACTATTTGTGCTAATTTTGGGAGAGATTTATTCGGGGATTGTACAAGATTTTAACGAATTTAGTCTAACCTTTCTCCTGTTAAAACTGTTCATTTGTGCTTTCGTTTCTTGTTTTCCACTGAGCCAGTACTGTCAAATTTATTTAAAATATTGTAAATTGTTGTTCTTTCACCAGGAAAGTTCCGAAAAAACTCAACACGCTCCCGACGAGCTGATTCGTATTTACAGTACTTTTTACACACGAGGATGGGCTGCTGTAATGAAAGCATCTTTGTAAACGAACAATCCAGGGCTTTGACCTTCGATTGAGCACTCGCGATTGCAAGCTACAGACATGCATTCAAGGACAGAACGGTGCTATCGCGTGCCTGGCTGTGGAGAAGGAAAACGTTCTGCCATCGGTGAAGAGATAGAAATAAATCCCTGTATTATTTAAGTAAATATAGAAAAATTCAATATAGTATGAAATCAAATACTCTACAGAGTGAGTCCCGTAAGGGTTGCCGCACTTCCTGAATGCTGTGTGTCGGTAAACGAGAGCGCGGTCGCCGTCACACCGATCCCGCACGCCCGTAGAAAACCATCAACTCCGATGAATGGTTTAAAAACGGATATCAAAATAATAAAACGTCCCCATTACAGAAAGTTGAAAATGCTCACCCTCAGCATAGAGGCCTGCTACATGTCTTTTGAGTCGACGACTTATAGGCGAACTGCGTGTCTGTCTGGATTAGACCTTACCTATAAAATAATCTAATGCTGAAGATGGCACACACACCCAGACCCCGAGCCATCGGAATTAACCAATGACAGTTATAACACCTAACCTGGCCGAGAATAGAACATAGGAACCCTTGGACCAAAGGCCAGCACGCTAACCATTTAGTCATGGACCCGGACATAGCGTGTAATAATACTCCGCTTCACTCTCTGCAATTCAGACTCATTAATCTTAAAAATTTCAGTACGAATTGCATTTTAAAATCTACATCTCATGAAAATGCGCTGATCAACACTTAATTCAGAAGCCGTGAAACGCACAAGAGCGTTCTATTATTTCTATAAAAGATTAATAGCGCTGTACGGAAGCTTGTCGCATACTAGCTGAGACCAAAACATTACTAGGCAAGCTATGTGGATCCGGCGGCTATTGCATCTTCCACTCGATATGGCGGTCCTTCTTATCCATTTATTAGGACAAGAAGCGTGAAGATGATTCCAGGTGATTAATGATCCGTAAGGTTGGGCCCCGTCCTGTTGAAACCACATTCATAATCAGCCGAGCAGTGGCACGTTACGTTCTTCAGTAACGGTGGGCGTTCATTTTGAAGAAAGTGAAAGTAGCGTGCGCCCGTCACATGACCATCAAAGAAATATCGACCGTTTAGTGGAGCGAATGGTTATCGTTGGATACTACAACTATTTAACTATACTACAACCAAGTTATTGAAATGAATTGTTAATTCAATACAATACCTGTCATCAGTTCCCATACAGTGATAGGTTTAGGAAGGATTTCCTCGTGTGACAGTTACCGAAATATTGAGAATTCTCTTTCGGAACCTTTGTTCCGTTCCTTCAGTTGAGGGCAGAAGCCAGTTAGGCTTGGGTCAGATTTACGGCTTTATGGACTCCAGATTCTTTATATATCACCATTCTCGATCACCAATATCAATGGTGCCTCACCACATAACTGCATTAGGGCATCCGCATCCTTGCTGGTATCTACCGATTAGATAGTTGCCCAAGATCCCACACGAGACATTAACTCCCTACTGCTCTTGAAATGGGTCCTGTATTACCCAATGGGGATTCTCCGTGCTCCATTAGTACATATTTGCAGATTCACAGCGCCATTGTTGCGAAATCCTTCGTCTGTAAGTAGACCTCTTGACAAGGAAATAAGGCTGCATCATTGGTCACATTGCGTAATGCTTATTGATAAAATGTTACTCGATGATCGGAATCACGTCCGTAGAGCTGTTGGTGTAACTGCAGATGGTATGGGTGAAATGTATTGATATGCAATATTCGCATAACACACGACCTGCTGATGTTGGTCTGTAGTGCAACTTTCCATGTAGTAATGCGAGTATTATTCCGGACAGCGTCAAAAACAGCCTCTTCATTTTGATGGAACGTTATAGGAGCATCTGAAGCAGGGGATACCCTGCCAAATTTTCCAGTTTTCCGCAATCATGGTTCAAGGTGTTGGAACGTATTTGTAGTCGGTAATCTTCTGTCAGGAAACCGCTCGTGATAGAGGCGTTGCGACTCGAATGCATTCTGCCTTGTTTCACCACAAATTAGCAACATATCAACGTATTCGTATCTGGAATACATCGTGATTGAAAATAGCTGTGATGTGATCCGGGAGGTCTGGATAAACATTATGTCCCCATTACAATGGGCATCGATCTGTCGTTCAAACAAAGTTTGAATTCGAACCGCTACACTACGGATACTCATATATCACAGGCGACCGGCACATTATCGACCACAAATACATCATATATGATATTTTCCAGAAGAGTAGTACTAAATAATGACCCTTCCACCTCGAATGTTAATATCAATTCCAGAGCTTTCAATCATCCTTACGACGTTCATTTAACTTTCTACCATTAGAGATCACGTGGCATCACCTATTAATTCTGTTGTATTACGGGTAGGCTACGCGTGTTATTTCAGAGAGCAAAAAGTCATGTTTGTATAACGGTCCGTAGGACTGGGCGGGAAAATTGTGCGTAATCATTTTTCCTTTGCTACTTCCATGACTCATTTACGCTGCTGACGCTCAGGCAGGATGCACAGCAATATCGAACTTAAATTTAATGTTGGTTGGGTTGCATACAACTAAATAATAAGGAGCGGGTGAGCCACCCGAGGAGGATGGGAAAGGGATTCACTCTGCTTTCTGAGATCCTATATATATCCTGTATATAAACACTAGTTTTCTTCAGCCGGCTCCACTCATGTTGACCAAGTTTTGCGAATCAGAGCCATTGTGTCCTCTGACTTTCGTAACAATTCATTTAGCGGAACACAAAGTTGTAGCAGTTTTTGTTATTGTTGTGAAATGAATTTGAATAAACTTTGAGTAAACTTTGACAGCCAGAAGTTAGAGGTAAATTTCTCCGAGGTAATAATTTCAATGCAGATCAATGTTAAAAATATGTAGCAGTTTTCGTTTCTGTTTGTTTATTTGTTACGCAGTAATGAATTATTATATTCCCGAAATTATGGAATTTTACGATATTATTTGCAGTTTGTTAATATTATATTTTTCCCACGTTTTCACTTACATGGAAATAATGATTCTGTCTCCATAATTGTTTAAAACAGAGATTCGAAAACTAATTTTGGCCACATGGGCGAATACGTGGAAATGTACGGTAGCTATTTAGTTCAGGTTTTTTTACATACAACTTTTCTTGGTTTACCATTAGTAGGTAATGACTGCAGGGTACAGTATAATGACACGCGGGAAAGCAACATATATTGTCCATGTGAATAATTAATCCTAGCTATCTTTACAGTAATGCCATTGATACTTTTTTCAGTCTATTCCTTCTCTGTACAATGTCTAATCATTTTGCAAGTGTTACATTTTGGTTACTGCCCTAAAGCTGTTGTCCTGACACTTTATTGTTTATTTTTCTTTCTACTGCATGTTTTCCAGGTATGCTGTATGGTTTTAAATTATTGTTAGCTGCATGTGTCAAAAGAGAGGGAAATTTTACAAGAAACAATTACCTTTTCCTAATTTGTGGTTTCCAAGATTATGGGAAATGAGTATTATCTTTTTCTTTAAAAAAAGATATACTCTTACTGTGCGACTACCGCAGGCTTTACTGTAGAACTTTCTATACACTAACTTTTTTACGCACATACAGTAGTAGATTGTGGATATCTTTAACAGTTTAGGCAGCATAAGCCGAGAACATGTTCCCATGGTGTAATTTTATTTGAATTGCTTCTCAGAAACTGTTAATACTCAGACTTCTTCCATTATAGTTCAATATTTAATTTACAAAAACATTCCACGGGACGTCCTCTAAATAATAGTGAAAACCGAATAAAAATTATTTCTCGAGTTGTAACTGAACACACACAGAGATAGACAGAGAGGAAGAGAGAGACAGGTGGCAGGCAGACTTCGAGTATTATATATAGGGATATTTACGAGAACAGTTAAAGAGATGATAGATAATTAAGCTCTTCGTGTAATACCGTACATGTGACGTCGTTGAGAGAATACTCATTCAGACGAATACGCAAGCAAACGAGGAGTTGTTGATAAACATCTCTTGAAATTTATTTGACGGAAGTTCCGCCTACTCACCTGAATGGCCGGCAACATTTAAAAGTGGAAGTCTTCCGTGCTTTTTTCGTCTCACTCGCATCACTCCGCCTACTCTTCGTCTTTCCAGAAATACTCCATACTTCCTGTTATAAATGGACCGCTCCAAATTCTCCAGCTTGGCTCACGCGTTTATCAACATTAAACTACAGTCTTCATCCGCACAATTACTTTATACTATAGACCAAAATGTTAGAGCCCAAGCCGGCCTGTTTGTAAGAACACGAACCTTATCCGAGCTCGAGGCTGATTTTATCTGAGGGCTATCAACAATGGAAAGGATCTCGATGAAAATAATATATTTCTACGAATTTATTTGTATTAGTACTGGATACGAAACACGTGTTCCTAGTGTAGGGTTTTCATAATTCTCTTCCAAAAAGTCGGGACAGAAATATACGTGAGAATGTTCAGAGGAAAGCAAACATAATACAAGCAAATTCAATCGGTAAAGAAACCTTTTTCATTCTATAAAACACCTCAGTTTATCACACCACTGCATTTTTAAAATATTATACCAACGTGTAATCATCTTTAAATTCGGTCGTCCATTTCAAAGCCGTCACCTGTCTGTAACAGGTTTTTATCAACATAAAACTCTTTAAATTCGGTCGTCCATTTCAAACCCATCATCTGTCTTTAAGAGTTTCTTATCAACATAAAACTCTTACACGATTCCTGTAATAAAAAGGAGTACAATTCAGAACTGCTCATAATGGAACCCACATACCTATGTTCATCAAGCGAATAAGAAACAGATCCCTGTCGGTTACAGCAGTTCTGCTGTCTATTGTGATACATGCCACTTATTATTCCAATATGGGCAGGTAAGAGAGAACTTGATGACGGGAGTTTGAATTTATTTCAATATTAAGTCATAATACACACCTAATGGGTAAATGTTAACCGGGCGAGTTTGCCGTGCGCTTAGAGGCGCGTGGCTGTGAGCTTGCATCCGGGAGATAGGAGGTTCGAATCCCACTATCGGCAGCCCTGAAGATGGTTTTCCGTGGTTTCCCATTTTCACACCAGGCAAATGCTGGGGCTGTACCTTAATTAAGGCCACGGCCGCTTCCTTCCAAATCCTAGGCCTTTCCTATCCCATCGTAGGATGTGTCGGTGCGACGTAAAACCCCTAGCAAGAAAAAAACAAAAAAATAGGTAAATGTTAATAACCCTGGACTTAACGGGAATTTTGCTGAACCGGCCGGGACAATTTTTATGTCCTACAATCCAGGACAATCCCGGTTTTCTGGGACGTACGGCAACCCTACCCTAGCGTAGTGTTAGCGTTTCTCTCTTGTATCCGGAGGCATGGGGTTCGATTTCCGGTTCACCTTGAATTTCACTAGTTAAAACTGGATTTACTGAACCTACCACGTAAGGTTGCCCACACGGTATGGGTCGTGAGGACATGGTTTTGAGTTGCGCCTTAGGCAGCCGTGAAAGTGGCTTTGTGGTTTCTTATTTTCATACCAGATCAATAATGGAGTTCTACCATCAATTGAGTGTATGGCCGAAATCTCTCCTGTTCAAATCATTTGCTTTTTCACCGTTGCAGAAATTCTTGAGTAAGTCTTGGTATCACTATGCCATTGTAAGTACATAACCTGGACTGGAGTTTGAAATCACCCGTGACCGAGCAAGTGGCCATGCGGTTAGAGTCGCGCAGCTGTGAGTTTGCATTCGGGAGATAGTGGCTTCGAACTCCACCGACCGGGCGAGTTGGCCGTGCGCGTAGAGGCGCGCGGCTGTGAGCTTGCATCCGGGAGATAGTAGGTTCGAATCCCACTATCGGCAGCCCTGAAGATGGTTTTCCGTGGTTTCCCATTTTCACACCAGGCAAATGCTGGGGCTGTACCTTAATTAAGGCCACGGCCGCTTCCTTCCAACTCCTAGGCCTTTCCTATCCCATCGTCGCCATAAGACCTATCTGTGTCGGTGCGACGTAAAGCCCCTAGCAAAAAAATAGCGAACTCCACCGTCGGCAGCCCGGAATATGGTTTGTCGTGGTTTTCCATTTTCATACAAGACAAATGCTGGGGATGTATCTTAATTACGGCCACGGTCGCTTAATTTCCACTCCTAGCCCTTTTTCTATACCATCGTCACCATAAAACCTATCCGTGTCGGTGCGACGTAAAGCATCTTGTAAAGTAAGAAATAAGAAATCACCCTTTCGACACTTTTAAAGTGATGGACGGAATTATGTATACCTACGGCAAATTTCTTTGCCTCTTCCACTTACCCATCCGACCTCAATTTAGTTTATGTGAAGAAGTAGAACTACGTTTGAAAATTTTCCAAGAAAATGCAGAAAGACTGTTAGAATGAGAATATATGAGTCCAGCTAAGCTGAAAGGTGAACGTTTTGTTGTTATTTTCCGACGGCCCCACGTTCGATTCCCGGCCGGGCTGAGGATTTTTAAGTGCATACTGTAAATTTCTCTGGCTCAGGAACTGGGTGTTCGTGTTCGTCTTAATACACATCTCTTCACCTACATACAGCTCACCACACCACCAGCCTCCACAAAAACATGCAAGAAGGAATGCATCCCTCCATATGAATTTGTTGTCGGGAAGGGTACTCTGCTGTAAAACAGGGGCAAATCCACATAAGTGACAAAGTTTACACCTTGATCCCACCTCAGGGTGTGAAAAAGGCAGTGATGGAAGTAGTAGTAGTAGTATTGTGAGAATGTGGGAACAAACCACGAGTCATACTTGTATCGTGACACTGTAGTCATAGAAATGGATAGAATGAGTGTATTAGATGATAATTTTATCTGAAGATAGCAGCAATGAATAACAGGAATTTTAGGCTGCTAGCCACTCTGAAGAATTCCACCGACATACCTCTTATACTATACCAGCTGCAGTATATATATAGGATTTTATATAGAATGTGCAGAATTATCTAACTCCCAGCTAGTTTCCGCCAGTATTCAGGGAAACTGTTTCGCTCGGGACGCAGCAGTAATCCCACTTCTCGGATATGAGTGGCAGCAGAAGAGACAAATCATATCACAACAATGATCAGTATAACGTTATTGTTGATCAGTGTTATTAGCTTTCGATATTATAGGTCTTTACATTTAGCTTTCTTTCGACTCTGGGATATTAAAGCAACTAATGTAAAGGCAGGTCTTCTTTCTTTTTTCATGACTCCATTTTGCCTTATTCTTCAAGCGATCGTTTTTTACGATTTTCTTGTCAATGCGGACCGATGACCACGCGGTTTTACACCTTAAGACAATCATGACAAAAACTATCGGCAGTTAACACGACTAAACAATACTTCCATGTTAACAATGCTTGTCGTTGATATGGACTAAGCAACAAACATCTAAATTCATTATTCTATTGTCATAGTCGGTACGGTAAAACTGTTTAAGACATAAATGATCGAAATTGTAATTCTATATAACTTTAGTTACGTAGTATTTATCTTTTTTTTTTTTTTTTTTGCTAGTTGCTTTACGTCGCATCGACACAGATAGGTCTT
Organism: Anabrus simplex; assembly: GCF_040414725.1. Lineage (NCBI taxonomy): Eukaryota > Metazoa > Arthropoda > Insecta > Orthoptera > Tettigoniidae > Anabrus > Anabrus simplex. The sequence goes on from NC_090265.1 coordinate 488,128,406, forward strand.
ATGGCGACGATAGGACAGGGAAGGGCTAGGAGTGGGAAGGAAGCGGCCGTGGACTTAATTAAGGTACAGCCCCAGCATTTGCCTGGTGTGAAAATGGGTAACCACGGAAAACCATCTTCAGGGTTGCCGATAGTGGGATTCGAACCTACTATCTTCCGAATACTGGATAGTGGCCGCACTTAAGCGACTGCAGCTATCGAGCTCGGTGTAGTAAAGACCGCTAATAATATACATATTTGAGAATTACATTTTATGCCTTCCCCTAAACTACCATTTCACTCAACGTGAATAAAATGATTTATATCCTAGATTGTAGTGCATCATTCTCCGAATTTACACACTGATTTTCATTAAATTCTCTTCAGCCATTTTCTCGTGATGCCCGTACATACATACATACAGATAGACAGACAGAAATGACGGACATTTCCTTGTTACTGTGGACACGACCGATTCAGAAATACCATTCCTTTTAAATTCTGAGCAATGTAGAGACAAAACTCTTATTTTGTATATATAGATAAATATGTGGATGACATTTTAATGTTCCAGATATTATTTCAGTCGTAGCATACTAGTAATACTGCTTAAAACTTGAGCTAATCGATGCAGTGTTCTACAGAACAGAACTCCCACTGAGGCAGTAGAAATGAAAACTGATTTTAGTAAGACATCTCACTGTTTTCTAACTTCATTTAAAATTATTGTTAATGAAGTTGGAACATGTTTTGTGCAGCCGTCCTCCGTACAGATGAACAAGTATACGGAGCTGCCAAACTTCCAACAAGTGCATTATAAAGGATGCAGCGTCCAACAAGTGATTGGAACTTCCGAACAGATACTGTAAACTTGTAGATACTGTATTTACTTGCTAATTTGCAGAAGTTTCCAGCACATTGAGCTATAATAAAGTTTGTAGCAGAATAAACAGATGTTGAGCTTACAACTCCTCTGCTAGAAAACTTCGATGACATAAAGCTGAAGGGAATATTTAATATAAAATTAACAGAATCTTCTTACAGTTTTCCATATAATATACGACTTCAGTAAAGGAGACAGTAGCTGTCTCAGGCTATTGACCTGTTTGTGGCTGATAGTCCATACGTATTCGCCGATAGAGCAAAGTTTCCGGTTGGAAGCTCTCTGCTTTGGGATATTGATCAAATAAAATGATAATATATAATATTTTGATTGTGTGACCATGGAGTTACATGCCTTGATACTCCAGAGAGACGACTGACATATTCGATCTAAAGTATACAGTTATATCCCAACTTAATTACCAGTAGTATCTTTATTTTATTCATATTAACGTATCTTATTATTAAGCTTTCTGTTGTTATTAAAATTATTGGTATTATTATTATTATTATTATTATTATTATTATTATTATTATTATTATTATTATTATTGTTGTCATAACGGAAATACGGTGCTTTAATTTAATTCTGAATTTATTAAGTTAATAGGTTTTCATTAATGTGTTCTTATATTTATTGTTAACAAAAGTACGGTACCATATTATTGGAAACATCTTAATATCAATTTCATGTAAGGGGTCATCACCATTAATTTATTATTTTTATCTTCGCTTGATATCCAGAATTAGTATAGTGTAGTTTATTCGTTTCATTTTATTGTGTACTTTTTGTATTGTGCGTTTTATGCTGCCACCGGTTGTAAGCCAGTAGTAGCAGAAATGCTTGCTTGCTTGCTTGCTTGCTTGCTTGCTTGCTTGCTTGCTTGCTTGGTATGCACCTATCAGATTGAGGTTAATATAGTAAAACAATGGCTTACCAATGACTTATGTAAACCATACAGTAAGTTTCCCAGATGATTCCTATATTTAAGCAAAGAAACTTCAAACCCCACTGAGCCACACCCTACAAGCTTGGAAAAATTCTCCATTAGATTTCTCGATGACTACTTTACGGATTATAATAATTAAGTTCTGGTGGTAAAAGGATAAGTTTCTACCTTTGATGGAATGTTCATCAACTGAAAGAAATCCAAAGAATTTTATCTGACCCATTTTTTTTTTTGAGAGAGAAATATTTGTTGAAGTTGGTGCTTTATGTAAGAGACATCTGAATAATTGGACCGTTGCACTTTGTATGAGAACGAGCGAGCTGGCTGTGCGGTTAGGGTCTCGCTGCTGTGAGCTTGCATTCGTGAGATAATGGGTTCAAAGTCCACTGTCGGCAGCCCTGAAGATGGTTTCCCGTGGTTTCCCATTTTAACACCAGGCAAATGCCTGGGCTGTACCTTGATTAAAGCCACGGCCGCTTTCTTCACACTCCTAGCCCTTTCCTATCACATCGTCGCCATAAGACCTATCTGTGTCCGTGCGACGTAAAGCAAATAGTTTAAGAAAAGTACTTTGAGCGATGTTTTCCCGTTGGTTTTTAATTTACTGGGACTGTATTTGGAAAGGAAGTGACCATGTTTATGTGTTAATGCATCCGGCGCATTAAGGAAGGCCTGACCTTTCGAAGAACGAGTGTTCCTGAGTCAACAGTGCCAAATTGACGGAAGGTAGTAATGAGAATAATAACAGATACAACCAGGATTTTATGCAGTCAATTTATTAACTGAAACAATCCCTTCCTGTCATTTAAATTGACTTCTAGGTTTCCCTAAGCATCTACTAACATGAACTCTACCACATATCGTGAGCCCCAGATGTGGATCAGTCTTATATATCAATAACAAATCAATTGTAAAATCAAAATGTTAATATATATAACTACACAAATCCCGTCGAATTTCGATGAATGTTTTTTACTGAAAAATGTTGCAGGAATAAACAGCAATTTGCTATGGCAGAGATAATTTATAACATCAGTTTTCTGTAAATGGTAAGTAAGGGTGTACGCAAAGGGGAGATTTGGGGAAATATCTCCCTCTCCGCCACCATGAAATTTCGAAATTTATAACTTGTGATTAATTGTTGCTGCCATGCTAAAAATTAGGTGATTCATTGCTTTAAAACTATGTATTTGCCAAAAATGTGTTGGTGCTTGCATTATTCATAAGTATTTCAGTGCACTTGACCTGGCATTTAACCTTCAGTCTGTGTTATATTCTGAAGTTGTTAAGACAACGCAGATCGCATACGTCATTAGCAAAAGAAGATTATGGTATAATAAGACCACTGCTCTGTGTTGTGATGGTAAGTGAATGGGTTTCAACCCTTGCCTTTACCCTAAAAGTTGAGTAAGAAGAAGTGTGATCTGCAGAGAAAGGCTGAAGTTCAGGAGGAGGTTGAATGACCAACAACACAGGATTTTGTGAACAATGAATGACACGAACCGGTGAAATATTTGTGATGTGACGAGCTCAGAACTTCAGACGGAGAGAGCCAGACATCAGACAGCAAGCCTTGTGAAGTAAATTAGTTATGTCAGTTAATGCGGAAAGACATGTGATGATGTGATGTGTGAGCGCATGTGATTACAGTGACGTGACATTTTTTCACGGCATAATGAAGAAATTAGACAGTTACATTTTACCGAAGAAATAGAAACTGAATAATGACGTTGCAGGTGAAGAATATTCTAGTAATATGTTATCTCCACCTGTCAGGCTTAGTACTTCTATTTCTGAAGAGAATTCTATAAAACTGTATTCTCACTATAAAATAGGTCTATATTCATCTAGGCCCTATGTGTTCTTCTAACCGACAAAAATATAAAATTTAAAGAAAATATGGTCCCCAGTAGAAGAGAGGAATTTAACATTCCAGTGGAACTGGCTCCGCGAGTTTCAATGGTTGGCGTATTCTGATACAAAACCAAAAGTATTTTATAAGTACTGTGTAATATTTACATCTGATTTTGGAACAGGGAAAGGCTGTCATGTTCATCTTGGTTCTTTGGTTAAAAATCAATTTAATAGATTTTAAAAAATGCCAAATAAGAGTTTAGAAACCACGAAAACAAGGAATATCACAACAACAAAAATTATATCTGTTTTCGCAAACAAATCGAGTTGTGTCATTGACAAAATAGACAGAGACAGGAAAATTCAAATAAAGGAAAACCGGACAAATACTCCAATTAACAAAACTGTGCTGTTTTGTGGCAGAGAAGGTTTAGCATTGAAAGGTCATAGATAATTTGGTCACAATTCTTTGGAAGGAAATCAGGGTTTGCATGAAGGCAACATTAAAGCATTGTTGCGCTTTCGAACTGACGTGATTGTGATCTAAAATAATATCTTATAAGTTGCATTAACATCACAATGTATACCAGTCCGAGGATACAAAATTAAGTTATCGAAGTAGGAGCACAAATTATTACCAAAATTGTCAATAAAATAAACGAGTATACATATTTTAGTGTTCTAGGAGATGGAACTGCAGATGTTTCAGGTATTGAACAATTCTCGAACTGCATTCAGAAACAATGGTCATTCGGGGTGATTTCCTTTTATCTGTTTCCGTAGATGATGCTCACGGTTTATCGTAACTCAATGTTATCATCGAAAACCTGCATAATTTTCGTCTAAATGTGAACAGTTTGAGACGTTTAGGTTATTATTGAACCAGAAATATGAGTGGACGATTTAATGGCCGTACTGCTAAGATAAGGAAGAAGTACCCTCAGGCACTGTACGTGCACTTTGTCATGGATGCAGCGTGTCTAGTACAAGGAATATCTTGGCCACTTTGAACAGTATAATTACATTTTTAGAGCATCGCCTAGAAGAGAAACTATTTTGAAGAAACACACTGAGTAACGTACGGAAAGTGCTAAACGATTATTCAAATTCTGCGAGACACGGTTGGTTGAATGCTAGGATGCTTCGCCCTTATTTTCAGAGCTGCGTGATTTCATTGTTCATTCACTTCTAGAAATTCATAACTTTGTAGATTCTGAAACATCAAGCAAAGCATTTTCATTCGCAACTGCGATTCAGTCAGTATCAGTGGTTATTGTTAATCACAGTTTCAGTTTTTTCCGTTGTCCCTTTGATTTTTCCACACCTCTTCAGTCAAAGCAGGTAGATATGAAGACGTGTGTTGATCGGTGTGAAGATCTTGAAAAAGAACTGATAGACATGAAATATAAGTTGAATTTGGTTTTCTTGCTATCGGAAGTAATTGCAGAACATATTGGAGGTGACGATCTGGAGATTCCTAGGAGAGCTGGTCGACAGATACATCAAGTTAAATATGAAACTAACGGTGCAGAGAAATATTACGGGATATCAATATTCCTCCCTTTCATTGATAACATGTTTAGTCAGTTATGTGATCGGTTTCTACAACACAAATATATCCTGAAGAGCATGGAAGTAATTCTCTCTCAATTGTGAAGGCATCGCATGACGAAATACAAATTGCTCTTGATAGCTCAATGAACAGATGATATCAACGTGGGTAAAATTATATTTTCCAGTGAACTCAAAATGTGGAGAGAAGAAATATTCTAAAATCAATCATCCTGAACCAATGGACTTCATTTCTGCTAGCGACAGTGATATTTTTCCAATAAGACATAGAGTACTGAAACTATTTGCTGTCTTATCAGTAATCACTGCCACACCAAAATGCTCTTTATCATCCCAGAAGTATTTAAAAAGGAATAAATGGGATAGCTCTTTTCCATATACACAAAGAGGAGCGTGTGACTGTAGAAAGTATAATCCACGAACTGGCCGAAAAACCCAGGAGACTTCTGCAATCGTAATCATCAACATGAAAACAAATGTAAGTCTTAACTGAAGAAGTGTATTATTTTGAACGTTTTAATTTAGTGTTTGTAACTTCACAATATGCACCTATTTTCCTAAACGATTATTTTTAAATTTTAAGGGTCAACCATGTAAGATCAAAAATCAATGAAGCAAGAATATAACCTCCCCCCCTCAAATAATTTCCGCGTACTTTTCTAATGGTAAGTAACGGATGCCGTAATAATTGCATTCAAAGCTTTTTTAATGTTGAAAACCTGTCTTGGCAGACAAGGTATGCGTCCCCGTACTACGAAAAACGTAAAATTGAACAATTTCCAAATTTTTGCCGAACGTTAAAGGCCCAAAAGGCCCGGAAAGGTTTAAAATTGTGTTTTGGATATCTCTATCAATCTAAAGAACAAATTTCAAAAATTACTTCCGGCCTAAATGTAGTTCCGGAAAAACAGCCTAAAATCGCTTGTTTCAGTACTCGTTTTTAAAAATTCGAATCCTAGCCAAATTAACTTATTTACATAATTATTTCATTAATGTGTTCCTTGGTTCAATACCCCCAGGCATTTTTTGATTTTTGAAACATGTCCACTCCGAATGTAGTTATAAGGTTTAAGTGAAACTCGGCATGGACTCACATTAGCGCTCGTAATGGTTGAAAACGGCAAACTGCTAATCTAATCGACCGGATAACGATGATTAGGAAAAGGATTGTAATTTTTAGGAATAAATAATGTATTCTCAAACTTCGTTATATTGTATTTACCGAAAATTCGTAGTATCCCTAGGATGTTTTCAACATTTAGTTGCTGGCCTTTAGGCTAGAGCTGTGGATTTTAAAGCACCCTTTTAAATATAACATTGGAACATTCGGAGTAGTATGACCTTTAGGTACTGCTTGCACTTTCAAATTATTAAAAGAACGCAGTCGTGACACGCAACATACTGTACAACTTGCCATGAGTAAATACCAGCTGGGGTGGGATACCAACATCGTTTAAAGTTTGTCCTTGTGCTTTGTTAATCGACAGACAAAAAGCATGACGAATAGTAAACTGACGTCATTTGAACGAAAAGGAAGTGTTGTGTCTAGTGGTGTTAAATTGATTGTTGGAATCAGTTTATTTTACCTCAGGGCCTCTCAAACGCCCAAAATCTCACACGTGCAAACAGCGGCGCAGAGTTCCTGTGCAGAGTGCATCGGTTCCACTCGGCTCGGCTCGGACCAACGCTTCGTCTCTGGGCTACTCGGCTAAGCTCAGCTTAACTCGGCTCAACTCGGCTCGGATTTGGAGTGCTACGGAGCAAGTGAGGAAGACGGAGACAGGGGGAGCGAGCGAGACAGGCGTGGGGAAAGAGAGAGACAGCGCTATTGCTCCAAATCGAGGAGTGGGGGTCTGCACTCTGGGCAACCAAGCGAAGTCATCTTTTGCACCGTTCACAGTGCATGCACCAGGCGCATGCACCCTGAGATGCCCTGTTTTACTTATTCTTTAACAAGTAAAGGGTACAAGAAACTTCACTACGTTATTAGCTATTGCTAGGTACTCGTGCTGGTTTTGGATCAGAAAACAGAATGCTGCTCGGAGTAAGGAAAAAGTGCGTTGAGAAGATATTTATCTCTGCGTGTGATTCAATAATATACCTTACTAAGTCACAAGATATTTGGCTCCCATTAGTTCACATCAGTTTATTTTTAAATGACATATTGTTATTAATATTTTTAGGATAAGTTAGTTGAGATTCGATGTGATTTTGAAATCAGACAACATTTTAACAGGTCTTATAAGGATTTTTAGTCGTACCACATAATAATCTTACGTGTAACACAAATTGAAGATCTCTGGTCACCTATTACCTGTGAGTGTATGAAATCATCGATGTGTGTATTAATAATCAGATGCCAGCAGGACTCGAAGGAAGTGACTGTACACAATACATAAGGAACTGTGGTTATGCAATGGACGACGGCATGACCCTAGTCGCATTATAGTAGTTATTTACATCTCCTCAACGCTCTACCACGACGTGTTTCTGTCACTGAAATTCTAGGGTGAGATAGAATTAGGACGTGTTACGTGTACGTTAAATGGAAGGTTATTGAAGCCTCGTCTAAGTTTCATCTGTTGCCTACTATACATACGTTAATTACAGAATCGTGTTTTGTCTGCTTCCTGTGAGGTTTAAAGCTGTGCGTGTATCTTTCCTGCATTGGCAATGCGGTAATGTGAAACACGAGTCTACCTGATAACCACTATTAGTTTCCCCATTTGCATGTGTCATTATTGAAGATGATGGCGTTGGACCCATGTAATCTAAAAGACATGTTCCTTTCTGTCATTAATTCCACGTACAGCTAAACACACTAACAAGGAAAGTTCATGAACACCTATCTTAGGATTGTGATGAAACTTTCACATATTAAATAAATAGTCAAGATGAGCATATTTAAGGAATGCTAGATTTTTGGAATCGTACGCTTGGGTTGTGCCTTAATTAAGGCCTCGGCTGCCTCCTTCCCAATGCTAGCCCATTTCCATTCTTGCGTCACCAAAAGCCTTGGATTTATCGGTGCGACGTTAAAGCATTACCAAACAATTATACCCATAGTGAGTCCAGGATGGTGGAGAACAACTTAATTCCTGAATGACTAACTAGATAAATTTCGTTTTGGTTATTTATATATCATGTAATAGAGTTACAGTCCTTTGTATACCGCTTCTCTTTGGGTTTGAGATACAGAAATAAATCTACAAAAAAAAATGTTTCGAAATGACATAGGCTATGGAAGAAACTAAATAATGACTTATATGCATTGAACCTGTAATTCTCTCTTTGATGTTATTTTGTGTAATAACACAAAGGAAGATTTTATATACTTTTCAACAGTTTTCAACAACAACAACTGATAATTTTCCTTGCAGATCTCTGCGTATTATAAGCGTGGATCACGTGATAAATAAGACAAACAAAACAAACAAACAAACAACTACTTCGAAGGTGTATATAAAACTGAAAGCACGTTACATATATCTCTAGCCTTCTAGAATTTGTATTGTGAAAAAGCGTAGCTCCATTTGTAACTAGTTAAACTCTTCCAGATATGCCTCTATGTTAAGGTATGTTCGGACAGCATCTTCTCCTTCATTGTTTGTATCGGCCTACTAAGGACCACGTTCTTCTCTGGGCTCTGATCGTTGCCCAGTGCTCCTTCATTCGTTACCGATCTTGCACTTTTCTTTCATCCGTCCAGGTCTTTCCCGCCTTCAACTTTGGCCTTTCTTGAAAGCCCTGGTGGTCTTTTAGTCTCCTCCTGAGCGGGTTGCGTTCTTGGATATCATCATAAGTGATACCAATTTCCTGTTGGTCCCTTTCTACCTCTTTGAACCAATTTGGCTGGGTCTTCCTATCTTTAAAATAGGTAAAAGTCTGGTTCGAAAATCGTATTGGTTTCATTCTTATCATGTGGCCTTGAAATGCAATTCTCCTATTCCGCATGAAATCAGAGATCTTCTGGACATGAATATATAGCTCATAGTTATACCGACGTCTGTAATCATCTTTGTCCTTAATTGGGCCAAGAATTTTCCTTAAAATCTTTCTTCCTTTAATTTTCAATTCTTCTATCACGCCTTTATTGTTCATAGCTAGGCATTCCGCTGCACACAAAGCCTCTGATCTTATGACAGTGTGCTCAAGGATACGGACGTTTTGTTGAAAACGTCTTTGGTCAATTGATAAGCCATTTCCAATTTATTCAAACGTGACGCAAAAGCTTCTTTTTCAGATATATTTGGATCTATCCACTCACCAAGATATTTAATCTTATCTGTCCGTTTGATTTCCCCCTGGTTAATATTTCAAAATGTATTGAAAATGTACTTCTATTATTTTCATTATGTCCCTATTTAGAAAACACACACAATACACTTCTTCAGTATCTGCTTAGCCTTGCATATGATTGCGAAAAACCTAGGACTTTTCACACATACCTCTTTCAACTGTAAGTGTTTCAAAGATATTTTAAGCGGGAATTGCATGCACGTTGTTCGTAAGGTAAGATGCTGAGAAGACTGGCAGTGCTCTTTCATCGAGAGATCAAATGATAAATGGTTCGGCCAACATAAAAATTATTTTCTGAGGTTGTTCATGGTGTGGGTTACTGTAGTCACGTCCTAGTTCGTGAACCATGGGCAACGGTTGAGTGGCCTGGTAAGTGGTCCTGAGAGTCTGGATACCAGTTGCTATGGAATGGGAGTGGGCATCTCGGACATATTCTGAGTCATGGCCCTCCTTGTGCTCAGGTGTCTACGACTATACAATTCATCGGTGGTCCCCAACCCGTTAGAGGAGAGATCCTCACTTGGACTATGTGCAAGTAGGGTAGCATCCTGCTTCATGAATCCACCGAGCTCAGAACATTTTAACCAAGCCTCGGACCTATGGGAGTAACGGAGTCCCACTCCCATTTGACAGGCGAGGGACTCCTTCGAAACAACTTGGCGAACGAAATGGAATTCGATGGAGAGCTATCAATATTAATAGGGCTTATGGAAGAAAGGAAGTAGAACTGGCTGAGTCAGCAAAGAGGATGCATCTGGATGAGCTAGGAGTAAGTGATATTCGGGTAAGGGGAGATAGCGAGGAAGAGATAGGAGACTATAAAGTGTACTTGACGGGTGTTAGAAAGGGAAGGGCAGAGTCTGGGGTAGGGCTCTTTATCAGGAATACCATTGCACGCAACATAGTTCCTGATAGGCACGTAAATGAGCGAATGATGTGGGTAGATTTGGCAGTTGGAGGAATTAGGACGAGAATTGTCTCAGTGTATTCACCATGTGAGGGTGCAGGTGATGATGAAATTGACAATTTCTATGAAGCATTGAGTGACATCGTTGTCAGGGTCAACAGCAAGGATAGGATAGTGCTATTGGGCGATTTCAATGCAAGAGTTGGAAATAGAAATGAAGGGTACGAAAGGGTGATTGGTAAATGTGGGGAAGATATGGAAGCTAACAGGAATGTGAAGCGTTTGCGGACTTTTGTGCTAGTATGGGTTTAGCTGTTACGAATACATTCTTCAAGCATCAAGCTATTCCCCACTATACGTGGGAGGCTAGGGGTACCAGATCCATAATAAACTATATCTTAACCGACTTCGAATTCAGGAAATCTGTTAGGAATGTACGAGTATTCCGGTGATCTTTCGATAATACAGACCACTGTCTGTTCTGCAGTGAACTAAGTATTTCTAGGCCTAGGGTAGAGAAAGTGAAATATGTCTGCAAACAAATAAGGGTAGAAAATCTCCAGGACGAGGAAATTAGACAGAAGTACATGGATATGATTAATGAGAAGTTTCGAACAGTAAACTGTAAGCAGGTTCAGGATATAGAAAGAGAATGGGTGGCATACAGGGATGCTGTAGTAGAAACAGCAAGGGAATGCCTAGAAACAACTGTGTGTAAAGATGGGAAAAGGCGAACATCTTGGTGGAGTGAGGAAGTGAGAGCAGCTTGTAAGCGTAAAAAGGAGGCTTATCAGAAATGGCTCCAAACAAGGGCCGAGGCAGACAGGGATCTGTACGTAGATGAAATAAACAGAGCGAAACAAATAGTTGTTGAATCCATAAAGAAGTCGTGGGAAGATTTTGGTAATAACCTGGAAAGGCTAGGTCAAGCAGCAGGAAAGCTTTTATGGACAGTAATAAAAAATCATAGGAAGGGAGGGAAAAATGAAATGAGCAGTGTTTTGAGTAATTCAGGTGAAATCATAATAGATACCATGGAATCACTGGAGGGGTGTAGGGAATATTTTGAAGAGATTCTCAACATAAAAGCATATCTTCCTGGTGATGTTGCGAACAGTCAAGCTCATGGGGAGGAGAAAAATGGTGTTGGTGAAATTACGCTTGGGGAAGTGGAAAGGATGGTAAATAAGCTCCATTGTCATAAAGCAGCAGGAATAGATGAAATTAACTTGAAATGGAGAAGTATAGTGGGAAGGCAGGGATGAAATGGCTTTATAGAGTAGTGAAATTAGCGTGGAGTGTTGGTAAGGTACCTTCAGATTGGACAAAAGCAGTAAGTGCACCTATCCATTAGCAAGGGAACAGGAAGGATTGCAACAACTATCGAGGTATCTCATTGATTATTGTACCAGGCAAGGTATTCACTGGCATCTTGGAAGGGAGGGTGTGATCAGTCGTTAAGAGGAAGTTGGATGAAAACCAGTGTGGTTTCAGACCACAGAGAGGCTGTCAGGATCAGATTTTCAGGATGCGCCAGATAATTGAAAAATGCTACGAGAGGAATAGGCAGTTGTGTTTTTGTTTCGTAGATCTATAGAAAGCATATGATAGGGTACCGAGGGAAAAGATGTTTGCCATACTGGGGGACTATGGAATTAATGGTACATCATAAAAATCAATCAAAGGCATTTATGTTTACAATTAGGTTTCAGTGAGAATTGATGGTAGAATGAGTTCTTGGTTCAGGGTACTTACAGGAGTTAGGCAAAGCTGTACTCTTTCACCTTTGCTGTTCGTAGTTTACATGGATCATCTGCTGAAAGGTATAAAATGGCAAGGAGGGATTCAGTTAGGTGGAAATGTAGTAAGCAGCCTGGCCTATGCTGATGACTTGGTCTTAAGGGCAGATTGTCCCGAAGGTCTGCAGTCTAATATCTTGGAACTTGAAAATAGGTGCAATGAATATGGTATGAAAATTAGCATCTCGAAGACTAAATTGACGTCAGTAGGTAAGAAATTCAACAGAACTGAATGTCAGATTAGTGATACAAAGCTAGGACAGGTCGATAATATCAAGTATTTAGGTTGCGTATTCTCCCAGGATGGCAATATAATGAGTTGAGATTGAATCAAGGTGTCGTAAAGCTGAAGCAGAGAGTTCGCAGTTGCGATCAACAGTGTTCGGTAAGAAGGAAGTCAGCTCCCAGACGAAACTATCTTTACATCGGTCTGTTTTCAGACCAACTTTGCTTTCTCTGGGTGGACTCAGGCTATCTTATTCATAAGTTAGAAGTAACAGACATAAAAATAGCGAGAATGATTGCTGGTATAAACAGGTGGGAACAATGGCTGGAGGGTACTCGGAATGAGGAGATAAAGGCCAAGTTAGGAATGAACTCGATGGATGAAGCTGTACGCATAAACCGGCTTCGATGGTGGGGTCATGTGAGGCGGATGGAGGAGGATAGGTTACCTAGGAGAATAATGGACTCTGTTATGGATGGTAAGAGAAGTCGAGGGAGACCAAGACGACGATGGTTTGACTCAGTTTCTAACGATTTGAAGATAAGATGTATAGAACTAAATAAGGCCACAGCATTACTTGCAAATAGAGGATTGTGGCGACATTTAGTAAATTCACAGAGGCTTGCAGACTGAACGCTGAAAGGCATAACAGTGTTTAATGATAATGTGTGTATATGTATGTTGTTGTTGTTGTTGTTGTTGTTGTTGTTGTTGCTGTTTGAGTCATCAGTCCACGGACTGGTTTGATGCAGCCCTCATGCCGCCCTATCTTGTGCTAACCTTTTCATTTCTACATAACTACAACATCCTATATCAGCTCTCTGCTTGTCATATTCATATCTTGGTCTACTCCTACCCTTCTTGCCGCCTACACCTCCCTCGAAAACCAACTGAACAACTCCTGGGTGTCGTAAAATGTGTCCTATTATTTTCTCTCTCCTTCTCGTCAATTTTTTCCAAATCGTACTTCTTTCATCAATCCTATTCAGTATCGCTTCTGATTCGATTCAGCATTCTTCTGTAAAACCACATATTAAAAGCTTCTGTTTTCTTTCTTTCTAGTAATTGTCTATGTTTCACTACCATACAATGCACGCTGCAAACGAAAATCTTCAAAGAATCCAATTCCAAGGTATCACACTTTAATTCTTGACAAATCCTTGCCTTGACTGTGCCAACAATAATAGCCAAAGTACATCCCACGGGTTGAAAGATTGCGTGACATAGAGTGGTGTCCTCAAGACCCCAACAGTCTAAAATTGATAACACCTTCTTGTGAACAAGATTTTTGTTTTTCGAGATTGTTAATTTCATAGTCATACCCAAGGAACCTATAGTTTTAAATGGAATTCGAACCATTAATTTCAAGAATCCTACTTTCGTTGTCCAGGAGCGCAATAGCAATAGCCACGTAAAACTACAAGCGTGCTTGATTTGTAACCTGGTATTTTTTCTGTTGTAGGCTGAAATAACTCAAGTAATTCCTCAGAAGTGATCCACCTCCTTTCAGAATTTCACTACGACCTACCGAAAATCAAACTCACATCATCTCGGTTCGTGGTGTATTTTCTTTCGGCATTATACAGTACCCTACACAGGAATGTACGGCAATGTATCTATCTGCTTGTGCCAGTGGTTCTCTTCAATCTTCACTGTCCGATCTCTTTTCCGACTGTGACAGTATTAGAGCAAAGAGGCTCATTTCTTGACGTGAACTCCCCCACATCGAAAGCTTGTAAATCTCTCCGTTTACTCCCAATCCCAACCGAACAAACAACATTCTTCACAACAATACTATCGCAAGTTTATGAAACAAACCATTTTCATCCCAATTGGTTTGAAATGATGTAAGTTATAACTTTGAAAACATAGAGAAAAGATTAAGAGTTTAAATTAAAGATCTCAGCACACTTATTCATGGGTTTTTAAACTTAAACATTTTCGAAGAATTTTGGAAAACGTAATCAAAATTGTCTGTTGCAACGGAAATATGACTCCCATAAAGAAGTGATACAAAAATCTGTGCCATCAAAAACAGCACCATATAAAAGGCGAATTCGGCATTAAGAAAAATGCGGTCACTTCCGATGCAGAACGCATGCGCGAACTCAGTCAACGTTGGAAGCCCACTGAGCTCGGCGCACCATCATATTGATACGAAGTTACAAGTGCTATGCACTGTTATGCACAGTCGATCACATCATTATGATCACCGGCCATAAGTACCATCCCCAGCGCGTAGCCAATGACGTATAGCCCGTGGCTTTTGCTTGTGAAGCGGGTATATAATGCGATCGACAGGCTGTTTGTACAGATAAGCACTTCCTGCTGCCATGGGTAAGGGGAGCGATTTAACAGAGTTGAGAAAAGGGATGATTATCGGCTTTTGGACCAAGGAGGACAACATTTCGGAAACAGCTACGTTTGTGCCTCTGTGGTAAAGGTGTATTGTGAGTGGACGAATGGCACCCTTTGAATAACAGTCATGGTAACTGCAGGACTCCATCTCCTCGCGCCATTGATATCCAAGGTTAACTTCGAATACGACGATGTGTGGAGGCCAACCGACAGGCTACAATAGAACAGTTCACCGTCCAAGTGAACTAAGGGGCATCCAGACACGTTTCTGTCGCAAAAGTCCAGCGAAACCTTCTGTAAATGGTGCCCCAGAATTGACGGAGTGTGACTGCACCCTTGCTAACACAGCTGTACCGACGAAAACGACTGGAATTTGCTCGACAGTATGTGAACTGGACTATGCTCACGTTTTCAGCTGCACAGAACGGATGGACGCTAGGGTGTATCGTGAGAAATATCGGAGAATCAGCATCCTGTAACCATTTGCTGGACGAACATAACGCTGTAAAGGCAGTGTTATTGTCTGGGAAATGTTCTCGTGGTATGCTCTAGGTTCCATCATCCGTATGGAAGGCATTTTTGATCGATTTGGTCATGAATACATCCTTGGCGATCACGCCCACCTGTATATGATGATGATCTTTCCTCGTGAGGATGGGATCTTCCACCATGATAATGCACTTTCCACAAAGATAGAAGTGTCCGCATTAGGCTGAAGGAGCACGATCAGGGCTTAAGAGTGCTTCCCTGACCCCCAAACAGCCCACCGATCTCATAACATTTGGGACCACCTCACGTCATGTTCGCTGTCTGTCTTCTCCGCCACGCACCCTTCAACAGTTGTGGGACGCAGTGCAGACAGCATGGCTTTAGATACTAGTGGAAAACTATCAGCTCCTGGCAGTCTATAAATTATAGGTGTTGTCCGTGCTGCGAAGGGCGGTTTCTGGATACTAGCAGGTGCTCATAGTAATGCGATTCGGCTGTTGAAGTGTTACTCTTTCATGTTTATTTGCTCCACAGTAACATTGGGACTAAAGAGTTGAAGTATGTAGTTTTCCAATTCTCGCACGACCTGAATAAGTGCATTTCAGTCCTCATTTAAACGCTTTGGGTGTATTTTCAAGTGGTTTAAGGTTGTATCACTCGGAATAGTTTTCCCCGACAATGAGATAGGAAAGGTCTAAGAGTGGGAGGGAAGTGGTCGTCGCTTTAGTTAAGGTACAGCTTTTGGCTGACGTAACAGTGGAAAACCACGGGCAACCTTCTTGAGGGCTGTGTATGGTTGGGCTAGAACTCACCATCCTCCGAAAACCAGTTAATACGGCGCATACCGCGTAGTCAGCTCTCTCGGTCCCTTAATCTTCGATAGGCTCTGGCATCTTGATGTTTCTAAAAACCGTACTAATAGTTAGTGGGACTTAAATAGTATTATTATTATAACTAGCTGTTACCCACGGCTTTCTAGAGCGGAACTGCTCTCTCACCGTCAATAGCTCCTTAAGATTGTAATCACGTACGCTGGGTGGACCTCCAACCAGCCCTCATATCCAGATAAGAATCCTTGACCTGACCGGGAATCGAATGCGGAGCCTCCGAGTAGGAGACAGGCTCACTGCCCCTACACCGCAGGGCCAGCGCACTTCTTCTTTTTCTTCTTATTCTCCTTATTATTTTTTCTTTTTCTTTCTTTCTTTCTTTGTCTATTTTCCCTCCAGGGTTGGCTTTTCCCTCGAACTTAGCGAGGGATCCTACCTCTACCACCTCAAGGGCAGTGTCCTGGAGGGTGAGACTTTGGGTCGGGGGATACAACTGGGGAAAATGACCAGTACTCCGCCCAGGTAGCCTCACCCGCTATGCGGAACAGGGGCCTTTTCGGGGGATAGGAAGATTGGAAGGGATAGACAAGGAGGAGGGAAGGAAGCGGCCGTGGTCTTAAGTTAGGTACCATCCCGGAGAAGAAGTGGGAAACCACTTCGAGGATGGCTGAGGTGGAAATCGAGCCCACCGTTCCAGCCTTCGTACCACTTTTCAAATTTTGTGGCAGAGCCGGGAATCGAACCCGGGCCTTCGAGTGTGGCAGCTAATCACGCTAACCACTACAACACAGAGGCGGACTTTATTATTATTATTATTATTATTATTATTATTATTATTATTATTATTATTATTATTATTATTATTATTATTATTATTTTCTCTCAGATTCGTCACTACTATGATAGTCTTATTCCAGTCCTCTTTGCCTCCGTGTGACACTCAAACTGGATGTAGCGGACGGAGTATTCAGAGTATTTTCTTCGTCTTGTGATCTATGTATACTAGGGATTAAGGATCATATTTCCTCGTTAGTGGAGGCTTGTGTAAACAGACCAGAGATGGAGAAAGTCTGTTCCTGAGATTGTGAGGCTTAATAGAACTACATTATCGTCTTTAACTCACCGATTCTTTATCCTTAGCAGTGTAAACATGTTTCAACATAACGCCTCTCCAACAACAGAAAGCAGTCGGTCTAGAAACAACAGCAGCATGTGAAATACCTAAACATTTAATACCAATATGTGCATTTCTCTCGATATATTTCCCTAAGCTGATAGATTCGACATAATTTCTCGTAATTTTAAAAAATCACACATCGCTTGGAAGTTTTTTCATATCAAACCATCTTCAGTGAATTATAACGGCATAAGCTTCCGATATCTTTTTTTTTTCACTTTCACAGTCATCTTGGAGAATTATCGGTTTATTTGTAGCATACCTGATATTCATAGTTATGAGTTCGGCATTCGTCACACTCAGCTAACATTAAGAGTGTGTGAAGCGACATTTCTCCTTAGAGTTGATTACCCTTTCACCAATCCCTCTATTTCTGAAGGCGAATTTCGGTATCCCGGCCCCTTTTAAGACATTATTATTATTATTATTATTATTATTATTATTGTTATTGTTATTATTATTATAGGCTATAGGTTGTCTGATAGTTTCTGAAATACACAGTAATAAAATTATTAATAATTCATGAAAACATCATGTGTACAAAACGGCATTTTTATAACAATGAAGACAGAAACATGATGATGATGATGATGATGATGATGATGATGATGAAGGGGGAGGGTGAAGCCCAGTGCCTTTATAACATTTTTGTTATCCGAATTTACTCATCCTTTTTAGAGCAATTTTTCACTTATCGAAGGGATTAAGCTCAGACATTAATATTAATATTGCGTAGCTATCTAAAATGTGTTGATAATAATCACTACCATTACTATTTTTTTCTAGTAGACAATTATTATTATTATTTGCCTAATAGTGTTTGAAATGCACAAATAGATCAAATAAACGCGTAAT
This sequence comes from Anabrus simplex, assembly GCF_040414725.1. Taxonomy (NCBI): domain Eukaryota; kingdom Metazoa; phylum Arthropoda; class Insecta; order Orthoptera; family Tettigoniidae; genus Anabrus; species Anabrus simplex. The sequence goes on from NC_090265.1 coordinate 488,146,582, forward strand.
ATATAAACAGGCTTATTTTTCACACTGAAATTATACTTAACAGTGATTTATGGTAACCGTGACCTACGCATGCGCTATACGACTGTTATAATAATAATAATGGCGTATGGCCTCCGGAGAGGCCTGGTGCAGGTCTTTTTCTAGTAGACGCCCTATTAGGCGACCTGCATGTCTGTGAAGATGAGGGCCCTACCTAGGATGATTTCTAATGTTGAATACGCCACACACTTAGCCCCTAACCATTGGAATTAACCAATTAAGGTTAAAATCCCCGAACCGGCCGGGAATCGAACCCGGGACCCTCTGAACCGAAGGCCAGTACGCTGACCATTCAGACAACGAGTCGGACGATACGATTGATAACCTCCGTATGTCGTTTACTACCAAGCCGGCCCTCCAAAGAAATAAATAATGTTGCACAGTATCATTAATGACTCAGAAAGCGACTGTCTATGAAGCAAAACATTCTCTGTTCGGGGCATGAAGACCCATGGAGTAGTTGAAGGTTAAGACTTCTACAATCAGTAACTTCGGCACGTACCAGAATATTGCATATTGTGATCCATCCTTTAGCTGACCGCCTTTGTGTCCATGAATTTGCCGGGTATTATTTTCTGCTTTATGTTGAGTTAATTCTAGGGCAATGGGCCTCTCTGGTAGAAACGGTCTCGTTTCTAAATCTTACGACTTCCTAATAGCAAAACCCCTTCTTGATGAAGCAATTAGGCCTCTATCCGGCTCGGCAGTCACCGATCATCTTCAAGGTAATAAGCTGACACTAAATGTAAATTTTTGTCGTTACTGTCAGATATATTTAGTATCTTAGTGTTGTTTAGGTCTAGAAAAAACATGGAATGATTTTTCCGTTTGAAAAGCATGTAGATCGAGAAATTAAATATTTAAATTAATATCTGTACAGTTTGATGAACTTAGTCCTATCGTCGTCATAAATCGACAGTAAGGGCCGGTTCTACCACCTACGGGTAAAGTTACGCGTAACTTGCCTTCCACGTGAAAGGTAATCGAGTTTTTTAAAATTTTGTAATTACCTGTTTTATGTATCTGCGTGCCTTTTTTTTATTCGTTCCTTTATTGATAATATATTTCATTCAAATATTTAGTTACAATATTGTATCTATTAGTAAAATGCTTTATATACAGAATGCCTTTGCTGGCGGGACCTAGTGTTTACAGAGCACTATGTCTTCTGGTATGGGCTAGAGCAAACTTGTTACTTTCATTGATCTGTCTCAGCTTTATCCTTGGCTTTGACAAAATGAAAGTGACTGAGGTATGAGTGATGCTAGTAATGCCATTCCTTCTGCAGCCAGTCCCTGCTATGAATGGTGTGAAAATATTGCTCATAGGGTCGGTTGGTGCATGCATTTCAGTGGGCTTGGCAGACTGATATGTAATAGCAACTTCTGGCTCGGTGAGGAAAGCAACGGGAAACTACCTCACTCCTCATTTCCCTAGTAAACCTCTTCAGTGATGCCTAGGCCATCTATGACAGCTGATCGCAGAGCTGTTGAGGATCCAACCAGCCTTCGGGCTGATTACTAAACATACATACATACAGGATGCAGTCTTGTAAGTTGCTTTACGTCGCGTCGACACAGATAGGTCTTATGGAGACGATGGAATAAGAAAGGCTTAGAAGTGGGAGGGAAGCGGCCGTGGCCTTAATTAAGGTGCAGCCCCAGGATTCATCTGGTGTGAAAATGGGAAACCACGGAAAGACATCTTCAGGGCTGCCGACAGTGGGGTTCGAAGCGGCTATCTCCCGGGTGCAAGCTCACAGTTGCGCGTCCCTAACCGCACGGCCAACTCGCCCGGTATATATATATATATAGGCCTACAGGATGAACCCGAACTCCGCCGAGAAACTTTCGAAGGTTGTTCATTGGTACAAGGGAACCCTGTATATGTTATTTATAAAAAGTGATGTTATGATTGAACATTAGAATGGCATGAATTATCAGTAGAAGGAAGCATTAGATCTAAACGAAGCTATAGAGATATCTGCAAATGGAGGATCGTGAAGGTATTTATTAAATTCTCAGAAGTCTGCAGACAAAATGCTCAAAGGCATTAAGTCCATGAGGAAGATGTATGATGTATATCCAAGCACCTAAAATAGAGGGCCGATGACCTCGATGTTAGGCCCCTTTAAACAACAATCATCATCATCATCATCATCATCATCATCATCATCATCAAAAGAGAGTTAAAAACAACGGGAGGGAACAAAACTTTAAATTTAACACCAATTTCGGAGTGAGCTCCTTGATCACGTTAATACGAGAGCGCTTTTTAAAATGCTCGCTAACATGACGGCTTTATATACATGTGTATGAAAATGTAAACGTTAAAATCCCGAGATTTTAAGCCGAAATAGGAATTGATTTTGAACCCACAGAGATTAACTTCACTGATACTACAGACTCCCTTGTTGGCGATAATCGGCTGATGCAAGTACAGGAAAATAAGACGATCGAAATCCTATATCCGACATAGATTGCACCTCAGTCGAAAGCGAGAAATTACTGAAATTCAGTTTTGCCAATCCCGTACATCGGTGTATAGCTCCATGTAGCTACCTAGTGCTTACATGGAGGTGATAGCACGCAAGCCGGCGGAGGGAAGTAGTACACCCTTGCTTACCGATAGTCAAGATTTGCCTCTGGCTCTTGCTAATGTAGACTCTTCTAATCTCAGGGGTCCTGGCTCTTCACTCACTTGTTGACATAAAACGGCAGGTAGCATTAGGAAATTTAATTACTACTTGAAATAAAATTTTAGAAGTGGGCCAAAATGGATTTATTTTAAAATAAAATACAACGTTCCATAGATGTGAAGCATCGAATAATAAAAGAAAGTTTGTTAATTTGACAAAACAGGTGACATAACTTTGACCCAAATGAAAAATATTAAGACATCAGGAATTATTTTATTGATATTTAGGTAATTCAAGCGTTAATTGCCATTCCAAAATAGAATTCAATAGCAAAAACAATAAAAAGAGAAGAACCTGAACATTACTATCGGATTTCAAGTAACACCGTTGGTCGATTCACTTGATCCGTGAAGATTCAGTTTCCGTAACTGGATTTTTCTTTAACTGAGGTTATTCGCCGATCACAAAATACCTCGCAGGATATCATCACCCACCGAATGGACCCTTAATCGAATCGAAACAACCTCAGGTTATATTTAAACCCATTAATTATACACAAAATAAGAGCATGCAGTTCACGGCATCAGTCCCATTTACAAATGAGTGGCTTGCTTGGCTGTCGAGTATGGCTGAAAAATTCTCGTTGCCTATCCTCAAGATGATAGCTGGGCGAGATTGGTCTGTTCTGCTCAAAATCTGACCAATCCCTTTCCCACTTGTCCAGGGCTGCTTGTCTGTCGGGTCTTCAAGCGCATTCCTGTTCCCGGTCCCATGCCCCCTCAATCCAGAATGGGCCGGACCTAGTTTTTCCGATGCCAAAGTTGGGCATTTGTTCTTCAAGTGTCCCGTTCTTCCACACTGGTAGCATTTCCTAACCGAGCTGATCTCTTCCATGGCTTTAGTCTTGTGTTCTTCTTCCAACAGGGCGATGATTCTACGCAGATCATCAGAGGATCTCAGTTGCGATACCGTCACTAGGGGTCTAATATTGTCGTGGAGTAGCTCTAAGATGTCTGGTAGGATCTCGTTCTCATTTCCTTCGGGATGCAGCCATTTGAAGATCTGGTACTTCTGGAGGACGAACACGCTAGGCGGTGGGTTGTGCATCAATCAGTAGCTTCCTTTTCACACAGAGCTCTTCACCCTTCGGAATTGAACCTAGCGAGGAATTATCTCTTGAAGTCAGTCAAGTTCAGGTTCAAGTCCTTCAGGTTATTCCACCAATTATCTGCTTGTCCCCTTAACTACGGTGTGACGAGTTGAACGAAGATGTCCTCCGTTAGATTAGTCCTTCCTAGTAGACTGACTGATCTCTTGATGAAGCTAGTCGGGTTCTCTTCCAGTCTCCCGTGGAATTCCGGAAGCCTCTCTTTAATCACCGTCGGGTCTAGGTGTCCTGTATTGCCAGTTATATTTGAGGGGATAGAAGGCGTGGTGATAGGTCTTGTTCGATTTAATCTATCTATTTTATATCACGTGAAGGATGGTATCTCTCATAATCTGAACATCTCCCTTGATGGTCGAAATCCGGTTTTCTAATGTTCCTTCAATGGCAGAAATACGGCTCCAAAAATTTCCCTCAACGGCAGAGATACGGCTTCCGAAATTTCCCTCGACGGTAGAAATTTTCCCCTCAACTTGTTGTTTGATGCGGGAAACCTGGGTTTCCACCTCCTCCTTGAGGTTCGAGATGTCTCCTTCCAGATGGCTTACCCAACTATCGATTTGCTCAACCTGTTCCAGTTTTGACTTGTTGCCCGATATCTTCTGATTTAATTGATTGGTGACGTCGCTAATTTGGGAATTGATCTGGGAAATTTTATCATCTACGGTTGAAATGTTTGATTCTAGGCACTGTTCTACTTTGTAAACCTGCGTGTACACTTGAGATATTTGTCTGGTTAAAACTGTATTAGCTTGAGAAATCTTGTCATCTACCTTCGACATTTGTTCCAAACTCTGTTCTGTTAAGGCGCAATTAACGTTTGAAATGTGGTCATTTCCAGTAGTTTGGAGACATAGTTGCAGTATTGGGCCGCGCATTGTCGTGGAGGAGGATGACCTGTCGAATTGGTTGGTTTCATCTTTTGCGGCGATATGCAACCGTCGCCTTGTTCAACAGCTCGCAGTAGTAATCAGCATTGATTGTGCGTCGCTCATGCAAAAAAAAAAAAAAAAAAAAAAGAGATCAATCAGCAAAATGCCTCACCGATCAAAGAAACGGTTGGAAATGTTTCGAAATGTTGTCGGAAATCTGTTTCGTTAAGGCAGAATTACCTTCGGAGATCTTCCTATTGAGTGCCTGTATCATGCTCATTATACTGGAACACATTGTGGTTATATTTACCTCATCTTCCGATGGCGAGTCCGAATGTTCGTCAACCTCAACGGAAAACCTTTCGAGATCTTCGCCGTTTGTAATGAGGTCTTCTTCTAGCCGTGTCTTCAATGTTCTCTTACTTCCATTCGTCGGAAGATTTCGTTTTGCGAGTTCGGTTTGAGGTTGTTTCACAGACATACGAGGGGGGTCAAATATAAACGGTATTTTCTTTTTTTATTTAAATTAATTTATTGAAAAACACAAGACAATTACAATTTATTTTCCACACTTTCCTGATTTGATTGATTTTGAACCCACAGAGATTAACTTCACAACGTAGGGGCTGCTGTTTTGATGCCCTGACCGTAAAAAGAACAGGATCGTGTCACCAGCCAGTTGCGCACGAAGTCGTCCACACCCTTGTCATCTTCATATCGTTGCCCTCCTAGAGCTGCTTTAAGCGGTCCGAACAAATGGAAATCGCAGAGCGATGAGTCCGGGCTGTAAGGAGGATGATCAAGTGTAGTCCAGTGCATTTCCTGTAGTTTGGAGACACAGTTGCAGTATTGGGCCGCGCATTATCGTGAAGGAGGATGACCTGTCGAATTGGTTGGTCTCATCTTTTGCGGTGATATGCAACCGTCATCTTGTTCAACAGCTCGCAGTAGTAATCAGCATTGATTGTGCGTCGCTCATGAAAAAAAAAAAAGCAATCAGCAAAATGCCTCGCCGATCAAAGAAACGGTTGCAAGAACCTTGCCAGCTGACAGTCGAGTCTTGGCTTTCACTAGTGCTGCCGCCTCCCCTTTCCTCCGCCACTCCTTACACACACGCGTCCTTGACAGTCAATGATCACCGAACTGCGCAGTCAATCTCTGGCAAATTTCCGCCGCTGTAACTCCTTCACGAACAAGACATTTTATAATTATGCGTTGCGCAGTAAAGGGTGCACCTGTTGCTCCGACATCGTGAGCGTTACTGACGAAACGGCGGGAAATATCTGACAGCCCGCTCTCCCCACTCCTAACGGTCCCGCCTAAGCGTAGTAGAAGCGCGGGGCCAGTCCTACCAACTGTTGATGTTCAGGAACCAAAATCCCGTTCATATTTAATCGACCTTTTATTTTCCAGTATCACTTCCGTTTTCTGATTTGCACTTACACTCTTTTTCACTACCAAAAATTATTCTTCAGTCCTGGCACACGGTTGCCACTTATCGTATTCACAAAGAAGCACACACGAGATGCTGTCAGTAATGTACACTGTTTTATTTACTAATAATAATAATTTCGTGTGGCTATTTCTAGCCGAGTGCAGCCCTTGTAAGGCAGACCCTCCGATGAGGGTGGGCGGCATCTGCCATGTGTAGGTAACTGCGTGTTATTGTGGTGTAGGTTAGTGTTACGTGTGGTGTGTGAGTTGCAGGGATGTTGGGTACAGCACAAACACCCAGCCCCCGGGCCAATGGAAGTAACCAATGAAGATTAAAATCCCCGTCCCGGCAGGGAATCGAACTCGGGACCCTTTGAACCGAAGGCCAGTACGCTGACCACTCAGCCAACGAGTCGGACTATTTACAAATGATACACACACATTAATGAATCACCATCCTGAACTCGACTGAATCAAAGAAGAAGAAGAAGAAGAAGAAGAAGGAGAAGAAGAAGAAAAAGACTACATCATTAGCATGTCGGCAAACTACCTTCTTCTTCTTCTTCTTCTTCTTCTTCTTCTTCTTCTTTTGCTAACGCTTTTCCCACACCTGTGCGGTCGCACATGTGGATTTGGCCCTGTTTTACGTCCGGATGCCCTTCCTGACGCCAACCCTGTATGGAAGGATGTAATCACTATTGCGTGTTTCTGCGGTGGTTGGTAGTGCAGTGTGTTGTCTGAATATGGTGAGGAGAGTGTTGGAACAGACACATACTCCCAGTCCCCGGAAGCGATTAAAATCCCCGACCCGGCCGTGAATCGAAGCCGGGACCCTTTGAACCGAAGGCCAGTAAGCTGACCATTCAGCCAACGAGTCGGACGCATGTCAGCCAACTGCCAACACTACAAAATCACAACATGAGTTGACTAACGTCTTTCACTAGCAACAACTCAACTCAGCTCTCAAGACGGTCCTTAAAGTAACATGTTTTTGAATGAGATCTTCTGATATCCCACTACATCTGACAGTAAAATATTGAATATTAGTCTACTAGAAGAAATAGACTGAGCGGAGTAGTCCCGTGTGTTAACGCACTACGTCTTTTTTGGAGCCGTGCTCTACATTCGAGAGACGAGTGGTTCGAACCCCACCGTCGGCTGTCCTGACAAGGGTTGTCCGTTGTTTCCTATTTTCACCACCAGGAAAAAGTTCCCTTTTCATAGGTCACAGCCGATTCCTTCCATCTCCTTACCCATTTTAATTCACCATCATTCATCTTCATTGTCCGGCTCCATGGCTAAATGGTTAGCTTGCTGGCCTTTGGTCACAAGGGTTCTGGGTTCGATTCCCGGCAGGGTCCGGAATTTCATCCATCATTGGTTAGTTCCGTTGGCACGGGGGCTGGGTGTATGTGTCGTCTTCGTCATCATTTCATCCTCATCACGACGTGCAGGTCGCCTGTGGGAGTCAAATCAAAAGACCTGCACCTGGCGAGCCGAACTTGTCTTTGGGCACTTCCGGCACTAAAAACCATACTCCATTTCATTTTTTTCATCTTCATTGGCTCTTCTACATGATTTCATCTCACTTCATCCCCGAACCTGTATCAAGAAACAGGACTACTCTAATAGAAGAAATAGGGGAACGATACAAACTTCTAAATTAATTATATATACTGTACTGTGATTGCTGTAGGCTATGGGTCAGAATCATTGACCCTGCGAAAGGCTGAATTACTCAAGCTCAAGGCCTTTGAGATGTGGTGTTGGCGTCAACTCCTAAGAATTTCTTGGACTCACAGATTCATTAACGAGAACGTTGTCGAAAGAGCAAATGGTTGAAACCTTGAACAAAAGAAGAAATAGCATTGTTTGCCAGTTGCTTCATCATCCTGACTGGTGCACCACCCTGTTTAGAAGGTAAAATGGAAGGTAGAAGAACCAAAGGAAGACGTAGAGTGCAATTTATAGACAACATTAAAGATAAGCACACCTATTGCCACTTGACGCTGTTGGCCAAAGAACGGAAACGCATGGAAAACATGCATGTTTCCCACGAACCTTTGGGTTGAGGAGAATAAGAAGATACTGTAGTATATATATGGATCAGTTGAATTTGTGAAAAACTTGTAAGAACGTGAAGTACGAAATATTACTACTAGTTCTATAGTGTTATCGGTTTTCATTAAAAAAAAGATTGTGATATTACCTTAAAAATTACTCGAGTAATTTGAGTAAAATCTAGAAAAAGAAAAAAGAATCATACCTAGGACAACCACTTTAAAATTTATCATAATAATCGGATGTCTCAAATCCGGATCGTTGGCTGAATGGGCAGTTTAGTGGCCTTTTACTCAAAGGACCCCGAGTTCGATTACCGGCCGTGTCGGGGATTTTAACTATGTATTGTTAACTCTTATAGCTCGGGGGCTGCGTGTTCCTAGTAGCTACCAATTCATGTTCCTTCCCGTAGCACCCGACATGCTGTCACCTTTCATTTACCCAGGTGCAGAACTGAATCACACAGGAACTCTTAGTTTATGCAGGCCGTAATATTTCTGAACGAAGTTAGCGAGAGTTTGGATGTATTCAACTCGTCAGCTAGTGAAATTCGTGTACATCACATGGACGCCTCATCCTATTCTGCGTATTTGGTAACTGAACTTTTTCTTCTTTATTGTATCGGTCATTTCAAATGTATAAACACTTTCCTGTCTTCATGTTCTCTTCTCCATATGTGTTTTGTAATTATGTATATATAGTATATTGCTTAGTTATTGTTATTAGACTTTATTATATCATCTGTAATTGGAGAAGTAATAACTCAGTTGATAATCAAATCAAATCAAATCAAATCAAATCAAATCAAATCAAATCAAATCAAATCAAATCAAATCAAATCAAATCAAATCAAATCAAATCAAATCAAATCAAATCAAATCAAATCAAATCAAATCAAATCAAATCAAATCAAATCAAATCAAATCAAATCAAATCAAATCAAATCAAATCAAATCAAATCAAATCAAATCAAATCAAATCAAATCCAATCCAATCCAATCCAATCAAATCAAATCAAATACATTACAAACTACCATCAAGTGCATATTGTTGGTTATTACTGCCAATCATTCTATTGTGTGGGGGAGTGATCAGCTCAGTGGCTTAGCTTTAGGCTTCCTACCCAGAAGGCGGAGGTTCGAATCCAGGTCGATATTCATCTCAAGAATCACGTGGCGTCAGGAAGGACACCCGGCCTTCAACCCCCGGCCAAAACCAAAATGAGCCTGGGAGGGTCCAGTGATCCCAGAAATATCTTGGACAGGCTGAAGAAAGTTTTATTGTGTGACTGTGGAAATACACAGCGATGAGTATTTCTAATATTAGCGCAGAGCATTATATACTGTATTTGTTCAACACAATGAATGCCTCTGAAGTACTTGACGAAACAAGTCATTATAACAAGGTTCTCCAGCGCTCCAATGTCCCTATACACTCTTTCTCATGACAAAGCAAACGTTCTTGGCGTCGTTCTCAAGTTGAAATTTCCAATCCAGTGATTTTAATTCCAAATGCAGGTAGACAACAAAGTAAATAAGGCATTATGTTCCCTTTGTGCAATATGTTCATCCTTTACTGATTGCGAATAACATTACACTCAAATGCCCTCCTCGGAATATGAGTGTTGGAGAAGAATACTGATTACTGTAAAAGCTGTGTAAGATCCAACTAGCCTTGGAAAAAGAAACAACAAGGCTTCAGACGAGACGAGACATTATTAAATATCCTACAGACATGATATTTCGTACCATTTATGAGCGTGTATCTACCACGTATAACACAAATTAATTCTCAAACATTTAGGGATTACAGGACTAAAAGTTGGCGGGTTCAATCCCGGGCTAGGGTAGTATTTCAAAGTGTTCAGATACGCCGTCTTTTGCTTGGCTGAATTCCAGCACCTCGGCATTTCTGAAGGTCGTAAAAGCATTGTCAGACGTAAAACAAATATAAGATTTATTATTATTATTAAAAATTTGAAGGAGAAAACAAAGCAAATATGACGAGAGATGGTTCTGGGCATACCAGACAACAGCATCTGTCCAACGTTGCTAAACCTATAACTTCCAACACAGTTACGTTTCTCTCCTACTTCCTTTTCTTGTTTCATAGGCCGGAAACTGTTAGCTGTGATACTTTTTGACGCGATTACAAAAGAAACTGTTACATGTCAATTTCTTCCATCCTCTAGAAAATCTGTTCGAAAGTACAGCCTCCTGCTGCATGATATTATTATCTGCAACGATGTACCATTGCCTCTCGCACATGTTCAGAGACTCCACGCATCTGCTGCAGAGAGTAAGCAGCCGCAAGCAACCGAACGACGAGCTGTTCCTCCGATTCAATTGGAGTTTTAAACTCCAGGCTCTTCAAGTGCCTTCACACAAAAAAGTAGGGTAAAGTCGGGAGAACAAGTAGGCCAGGAGGACATTCTTTTGAACAGATTTTTTAAAGGATTACAATTCAATTGAAATGTAATAGTTTCATTTTCAGTGTATGTATGTATGTATGTATGTATGTATGTATGTATGTATGTATGTATGTATGTATGTATGTTGAGTCCTCAGCTGCCATAAGTAGACTAGGCGTCACAACAGAGGCATTCTAAGGAAATGAGTGAGATAGTTTCCCGTTGCTTTCCTCACCGAACTAGAAATTGCTGTTACATACTAGTCTACCAAGCCCACTGAAATGCTTATACCAGTCGATCCTATGAGCAACACTTTCACGTCATTCCCGTTCATCAGAGTGACTAACTGCATGCGGAATGGCATTCCTAGCATCTATTCATATCGTCAAAGCCATGGATAAGACTGACACAGGTCAATGGAAGTAACAAACTTGATGTTACCCCTACCAGGAGAGACAGTACACTCTGCACACAGTATCTCACCAGGCACGGTTCTGGGCATTCCAACCAATAGCATCTGCACAATGTTACATATCGTAGAACTACGCTGTTGTTCATCTTGTGCCGATTTTCTTACATTCTTGTGGCATCGCAGATGCGAACCGTGGACTTGACTCTATTTTATGACCGGATGCCCTTCCTGACTGTTGCACTATTGCATATGTTTGTCTTGCTATATTTTGGAAATAGGAGGGCCGGGTGCCCTTCCTGACGCCAATCCTATGTAGAATGGATGTATTCACTATCGTGTATCAGTCTCTTGATATCTTTTGCAATTTTTTTTTTTTTTTTTTTGCTATGGGCTTTACGTCGCTCCGACACAGATAGGTCTTATGGCGACGATGGGACAGGAAAGGCCTAGGAGTTGGAAGGAAGCGGCCGTGGCCTTAATTAAGGTACAGCCCCAGCATTTGCCTGGTGTGAAAATGGGAAACCACGGAAAACCATCTTCAGGGCTGCCGATAGTGGGATTCGAACCTACTATCTCCCGGATGCAAGCTCACAGCCGCGCGCCTCAACGCGCACGGCCAACTCGCCCGGTCTCTTTTGCAAATGGGGGTGTTTCAGATGACATAGGACAGGGATGGCAAACCTTTATCGACTAGCGTGTCAATCAAGGTCTTGTGTACTACTTTTTATTGTCTAGTGTGCCATCGGTTATTTTCCTATAAAATCATCACGAAACGCTCTTATTTGACTTCATTTAGACAATAGATTGCATTTTGAACGTTTCACGATTTTATTTTGCAAACATAACTGAAAATTACATTTTAAAGAGCAGATAAATTTTAATAATAAGGTTTTTCCCTTAAACCAATACAATTTGTAAAAAAAAAATATGACCATAGAATTAATTGATGCATAGGCCTACTTCTTTATTAAAGCTTAATGTTCAAACACTCTATGTTGCTAGATTTCCGACCTATTTATTACATGTTAAAACATTAAAAACGTGCCACACAAGTCGTGTTCGCGTGTCACCTAGTGGCACGTGTGTCATAGGTTCGCCATCCACTGAGACTTGTCGACAGATATTCATGAAGCTGTATACAAGACCGTCACTATCTATTATGTGACATTTATTGTTATTGGCTGTCGAAATTCCTGTTCCAGAACATTTAATTCAGTTCTGCCCCTTCACTCGCAAAATAACGATAAGATATTATCGGTAGTTCTGTGTAGCAAACACATCTGTTTGACGAGAGCGATGTTTCGTGGAGGACGTGTCCCTTACCGTTTTTGTCCAAAAGCCTTACTTTCTACTGTAGACTCTCATATATTCAGCACACGAATATTTCTTTCCATCCGAGCAAGTAGCTGTGCGATTTGAGTCACGTAGGTAACAGCTTGCATTCGGGAGATAGTTGGTTCGAACTCCAATGTCGGCAGCCCTGAAGATGGTTTTCCGTGGTTTATCATTTTCACACCACTGAGGCTGTACCTAATATTAAGACAACGATTACTTCCTTCCCACTCCTTCCCTTTTCGTATCCCATCGACCTATCTGTGTCGGTGCGACGTAAAGCAAACAGAAAAAAAACTTTCTTGTGCTTAGAACACCGGGAGGCTTCATTTAACTGATCCAGTCCAGAAAACATTTTCGAAGAAACCAAGCGATGGGAAATTTCTCGTTCAGCTTCCTTCACCACGAAATTAAAGAATTTGAAGGCAGAAGATATTTTCCGTAGTCTAGTATTTTAATTTTTTTTGCCCTAATTTTGAGCTTCCCGCAGCAGTGATTGCAGACCGTGACCAAGAGTTGATGTTATAAATGGCTTTTATTTATCTGTCCTTTTTACTGCGTCTCCCACAATATTTTATAACAAGCAGCTGTGCACAGTGGAAACTACGAATATTAACATATTCGTACATCTGGTTTGAACATTTTCGTTTGAAGCTTTTAATCTTTCAGGGAACGTATTGATTGATTGATTGATTGGATTTGATTTGATTTTGATTTTGATTTTGATTTTGATTTTGATTTTGACTTGACTTGACTTGATTTTGATTTTGATTTTGATTTGATTTGATTTGATTTGATTTTATTTTATTTTATTTTATTTTATTTTATTTGATTTGATTTGATTTGATTTGATTTGATTTGATTTGATTTGATTTGATTTGATTTGATTTGATTTGATTTGATTTGATTTGATTTGATTTGATTTGATTTGATTTGATTTGATTTGATTTTATTTTATTTTATTTTATTTTATTTTATTTTATTTTATTTTATTTTATTTTATTTTATTTTATTTTATTTTATTTTATTTTATTTTATTTTATTTTATTTTATTTTATTTTATTTTATTTTATTTTATTTTATTTTATTTTATTTTATTTTATTTGATTTTATTTGATTTTATTTGATTTTATTTGATTTTATTTGATTTGATTTGATTTGATTTGATTTGTAGCTAGTTTTCAGTACGAACGGCCGAGGTCCGATCCTTTGGATCCCAGATTGGAATAGTCGCCTTGAAAAGCATGTGGCGTCAAGGGCACCGTGTCTCAAACACGTAGCCAAAACTCAGCCATGATTGCTCCATCGATCCCAGAAATAATTGGAATAAGTCCAAAGGGTAACGTATGTATTTCTATTTATTTATTTATTTATTTATTATTTCACTTCTTTATTATCTAGTTAATTAGCTCTTCTTTTAACGCACTTCGCACATGGTCTTGGGCACGAACTACGTCACACATGTGGACTTGATGCAGTTTTACAGCCGGATGCCCTCACTGGCACCAACCCTTTGTGTTTCTATGGTGGTCGGTGGTGTAGTATGTTGTTTGTATATGAAGAAGTGTGTGTTAAGACAAAACGCAGAGAAATCATTCAGACGTGGTTAAAATCCCCGACCTGGCCGGCAATCGAACGCGGAACCTCTGAGCCGAAGACTACGCCCCTGACCATTCAACCAAGATGCCGAAATTAGTTCTTATCTATTTGTCTGGCCCTTATAAGCTTGAACAGTCATATTCCATTGGGGATACAGCTGGAGAAGGTGATCTGTCTATCCTCTCAATCCGTGAGACACGAGTTACAACCTCTGAATCTCTGCTGAATGTGATAATACTTTCACCCACATGTGTCTGATTCTCACATTCATATTTTCTATTGGTAGTCCCTTGCTCAGTTCTTGTTCACTTCTTTCCTTCGCACTATATTTTTTCCGAGACGTAACGTGTCTATCAATTTCTGCTTTTTCATAGTGCTTCACTTTCCTTAGTCCATTTACTATTTTTTTTTGGAAGGTTTGACTTTGAAAGCCAGCCCCGTGGTGAAGGGGTAGCGTGCCTGCCTCTTATCTGGAGGCCCTGGATTCGATTCCCGGCCAGGTCAGGGATTTTTACCTGGACCTGAGGGCTGGTTCGAGGTCCACTCAGCCTACGTGATTAGAATTGAGGAGCTATCTAGCGGTGAGATAGCGGCCCCGGTCTAGAAAGCCAAGAATAACGGCCGAGAGGATTCGTCGTGCTGACCGCACGACACCTTGTAATCTGCAGGCCTTCGGGCTGAACAGCGGCCACTTGGTAGGCCAAGGCCCTTCAAGGGCTGTAGTGCCATGGGGTTTGGTTTGGTTTGGTTTGGTTTGGTTTGGTTTGGTTTTGACTTTGAAGAGCTCACTTGTTTCCTTCTTGAAATAACGGTTGTGTTGTTTGATTTTAAAAAGCTTTGGACAATATGATTGACAGCCCTATGTACTCATCACATCTACTGTAGCCTATTCGGAGAACCTGTATAGATCTAGTTGTCTGTTTTGGTGTGTAGGACTGCAATTAATTTGGCGCCAAAGTTGGACAGAAAACCTAAATAGTTTACACGAGTATGTCAGGCACTATCTCATTATTCGTCTGTAGTTGAAGTAGAGAAACCCGAGGAAAATAATTATCCTTCTAGTACTACAAAACAAACAATAGTCCTGAATTAAACTAAATATTCACTATGTATATGTGTTGTGTGTATTACTGTTGCTAATTTCTCCTTTTCTAATAGAGAAGAGCTTAGGCTTAATGCGCAGTATTAAAACAAAATTGAAGTACGACGTATTTTCATATACTGGAGCAACTGACATTTATGCTATTTTTATTTGGTACTTTAAAGCAATATTATTTTAAAATTAATTTAATTGTAGTTGAGATACTTCGGCAGTAGGTCGTGATTTATTTGCCAATAACACTGAAGATAATACTAGGTTGAAATTAGAAATAAATTCTGTGGGCGTGCTGACGTTAAAAAAGCCTGTCTTTAAAACACATTAAACAGGGTAAGTGCGGAAGTTTTCTGATACTACCACCCAATAGAGATATAGAGCACAATTTCTTCAGGGTACAAGATGTTTAGAGCACTTTAGATGCCGAGCTGATGCAACACAGCAGTAAAGTTACGTTTCAGCTACTACGAAATTAGCCGTACTGCAGATTTAGCAAGCCGAGCCTCCCGTACTGAAAATGTTCCACGGGAACAGCAGTGGGATACCAGAGAAGCGATGAAGAAGTGTTTCGTTCTCCCGGAAAGACGTGGATTCTATTTCCCTTCGGAAGTCCAGTAAATTCAAACAAACAGACATTCACTCCTGGAGAAGGACATAACTCTTGAGGTCACTCGGAAAGGAGACTACTCCTGGTGGGCACAGAACATGGAGCTGACCACTGCTCTTTGCTTAGTGGCTGTGCTTTTTCCCCATTCATCGGTGAGTATGGAGATTGCTTTACTTTTTGTTCTTACAGTTGAACAGCCTGTGTACACACACCAGATCAGTATTCAAATGCTGCCCTCGTTTCATAATTGTCGCTTTGACATTGTCACACTGTCCAAGTGTGAAAACCTGCCACATCATGAATAAATTCAGAGATTAAAACAAGTTACGTTGTATAAACGGGTTACTGCTTACGATTAGGAGGGACTAAACAAGACAGGATGACTCGTCCTTTCTCTTACAATTATCGTTAGTTTTATTCTCACCAACAAGTACTCTTTTATACCTGCTGGGACATACAGACTACTGGCATTCAACCTGGAGTGTAGAGAACAGGAGTAACGCACTCCTGTTCCATGTGGTTCATCCTAGTTCCGTTAAAAAACAAAGGAGCTTTCTGTTTGTTCAGACGCTGGCGACGGTCAGATCTCTAATTTTACTTCAGCGATGTCTTTAGAGTAATATACTAATGGTATGGCCTCCAGAGAGACGTGATGCAGACCTTTAGAGTTGACGGCCATGGACATGTGAATCTATGAGACCGGTACCCTAGCCAGGATGACATCTGATATTGTTGGCGGCACTAATGCTCAGTCTCCGAACCAGAGGAAATAACCAATCAAGATTAAATTCCCCTATCCGATCGAGAATAGAACTCGGGACCCCTCGGATCAAAAGCCAGCATGCTATCCAGTTAGCCACGGAGCCGGACAACTTTGGAGTTAACTTCCACCACCCCGCCAACGGCCATAGCCGTGTTGAAACACCGGATCCCGTAAGATCTCCGAAGTTAAGCAACATTGGGCGTGGTCAAGATTTGGATGGGTTGTCACGCGCTGTTGGTGGGGGTTAAGGGAATGGAGGAGCGGAAAGGAACTGGCCACCCTACTGTACGTAAACTCCGGGTCAGGCACACCTCTGCGGAGGTTCGGACCTGCCTTCGGGCAGAATACACCCTTGCCCCCTTCACCACCCCCACTATCGAGTGCGTCAGGCTTCATATTTTTCCAGATTTACTACCTTGTCTTTTCCTCCCTTCTTTCCTTCACTCTTCCTTCCCACCCCCCTACCTTCAATCCTTCCTTCCTTCCTTCTTTCCTTCCTTCCTTCCTTCCTTCCTTCCTTCCTTTCTTCCTTCCTTCCTTCCTTCATTCCTTCCTTCCTTCCTTCCTTCCTTCCTTCCTTCATTCATTCATTCATTCATTCCTTAATTCCCCTTTTTGTTTCTTTGCCCTTCTAAGCCAGTATCGGTAACGAAATAGTTGATCCCCAATATCCACCAATGCCACCATGTACAGACTGTCAAAGAATGGTGAGAAAATTGAAGGGAAAATATACCAGTACACGGGGTATCGCGTTACTGCTTTGTAGCAGCAAATGAAAAATGGCGCAGTTTTATGTACAGGACTCCGTGGGACTACAGCAGTGGGGTTTGATATGTAAGGATGCTTGTTTTTAATAAGAATAAAGATTGAGTTCATGTGTAAGCGTAACCACTGCAAAAACAGAACAAAAAGCATGTGCTGGAAATGTATCTGTACCACAGCAACACTCAGCCTGGTGAGTATCACTATAATACTGATTAGCCGACCTCAGTGGTGCACACAGATGGTCGTTGTCCTCGTGTTCCCAAGATAGGTCGTTCGACCCCGGCTGACGTTTCTGCCATTTGGAAGTGTTTCAAGGTGATTGCTCCGTCCGTATCTCTGAGAACTCCTGGGGAACACATAGGGCGTCTCTTAAATTCTACAGCAATAAAAGTGGCCAATCCATTTTTTTTTCTAGTTGCTTTATGTCGCACCGACACAGATATGTCTTATGGCGATGATGGGACAGAGAAGGGCTAGGAATGGGAAGGAAGCGGCCGTGGCCTTAATTAAGGTACAGCCCCAGCATTTGCCTGGTGTGAAAATGGGAAACCACGGAAAACCATCTTCAGGGCTGCCGACAGTGAGGTTCGAACCTACTATCTCCCGAATACTGGGTACTGGCCGCACTTAAGCGACTGCAGCTATCGAGCTCGGTCATTATTATTATTATTATTATTATTATTATTATTATTATTATTATTAATAATAATAATAATAATAATAATAATAATAACCTGAACATACTGCAGTGTCCCAAAAGATTTTAAAATAAATATCAATATTAATAAAACCAAACTTATGGTACCGAGCTCGGTAGCTGCAGTCGCTTAAGTGCGGCCAGTATCCAGTATTCGGGAGATAGTAGGTTCGAACCTCACTGTCGGCAGCCCTGAAAATGGTTTTCTGTGGTTTCCCATTTTCACGCCAGGCAAATGCTGGGGCCGTACCTTAATTAAGGCCACGGCCGCTTCCTTCCCACTCCTAGCACTTTCCTGTCCCGTCGTCGCCATAAGACCTATCTGTGTCGGTGCGACATAAAGCAAGTAGCAAAAAAAAAAAAAAAACTTATGCTCGTCAAGAAATCAAGTGGAAAAAGAACTACTAATGTGAAGATAGGAAGTCACAATATTGAACAGTGTGACAGTTCCTGTTATCTAGGTACAGTCAGTAAAGAGAGTAACAGGAGCATCACATAAATTAGGAGCAGAGTAGCACTGAATAAACGTGCAATAGAGGCAGTGGAAATGTGGATTTTGAAGAAAATCGACCAAAATTTTTCGGAGGCAGGAAATAAAACTGAACGTGGGCAGAGAATGCAGGCATCTAAGAAATACAATTCAATTCTTTGGTAATTTACTACTGCACAATACCTTTATCACAAACATAATTGAATACAAGATCCTGGTGAGGAAAACCAGAGGGATACAAAGAAAAATTATAATGGACGAAATAACACTCATAACAGAGGGCAATAACTATCCAGAACTGCAGCAAAAAGCACAAAGAAGAGAAACATGGTTGCATCGACAAGGTGATTCTGTATCGGATACAATTAAAATCACTTCTTTCTCCTTCTCTTGGTCCTTCCTTTGCTTTTCGCACACCTTCGTGGGGTCATGGGTGCGTGTCGCATATGTGGACTTGTCCCTGTTTTACGCACAGATGTCCTTCCTGGAGCCAACCATTTGCGGAGGGATTTATTCACTATTGGGTGTTTGTGTGGTGGTTGGTAGTGTAGTGTTTTCTGTGTGTATAAAGAGGGAGTGTGCTGGGAGAAACACGAACAGCCATTTCCCCAGCCCGAGTATTAACCAGACGCAATTAAAATCTCCGACCAGGGCAGGAATCAAACCCGCGGCCCTCTGAACCGAAGGACTTGACGCTGACTATTCAGTCGAGGAACTGGACGGATACAATTACAATAATTATTACTTCACCTCCCACCTTCTGTCTGAAAATCAGTATGTGTGTATGTAGGTGGCACTATGTCATAATACAGACGTATTGGGATACTGGCGCCGTTTATAGCTGAAGGAGCGATGGCCGTGATCAGATATTCGAATAAAGTACAGTAGAGGAAAGGTAAATATGTCAGGCCATTGAACCGATATGACTCGCAATTCCAGGAGCACGAACCTATGCACCATTTGGTTATAAATCTCAGCAGAACGTCTTTTCTCTCCAGCGTACTCGAGAAACAACTTCATTCCGACTACTGGTAGTTTCGTAAGCGCACGTATCAAGGAATACGTTTTAACACAGAGCTTCTCAAACTTTGTAGGATTGTTGATACCATAATACTAAGTATGCGAGTGCATTGAAATCGAATAACTGTAATAAATAAATAAATAAATAAATAAATAAATAAATAAATAAATAAATAAATAAATAAATAAATAAATAAATAAATAAATAA
Source organism: Anabrus simplex (assembly GCF_040414725.1). Lineage (NCBI taxonomy): Eukaryota > Metazoa > Arthropoda > Insecta > Orthoptera > Tettigoniidae > Anabrus > Anabrus simplex. The sequence goes on from NC_090265.1 coordinate 488,166,191, forward strand.
ATAAATAAATAAATGACGAATGAATGAATGAATGAATGAATAAATGAATTAATTAATTAATTAATTAATTTTTATAACAATTACTAGGTTAATGGAATCTTTGAGCTTGAATGTTGCTCAGATTTTCGGTGATGTCTAGAGAGAAGTATCTTGTGGATAGATACACGTAAACGCTCTTGTAGATGACAATCATTTAATCGCGATCGTGAAATATTTTATCACTAAGGAGGACTGTAGATCTGTCAATTCGAGTTCCGTACGAGCAGCCATATTATTTCGGATATTTCAAGGTGATTAGACTGTGCTGTGGGTAATTCAACTAAATTCAAAACTTAAAAGTCGCTAAATGCTAATGTATTACAATGGATGATTATCACATTATTATTCCGATTCACACAGCGAAGTGTGAGCAACAAAAGTCTTTTAAGGGGTATTAGTGAAATTTCGAAGTTTTCAGTGAAAATCGTTCTCTTTTTTTAGCACAATAAAATACCCCTGTCCATACTCTGTCAGGAAATTGTATATTTTCTGATCCAATGCTAATGACAGTCATTTTTAAAAGTTACTGCGTGAGGACTTAAAATGGTGTTGCACGCTCACATGCATGGAGTGCAAGAGAGCATTTGATTTTAGACATTTCGTGGGCATACCATTCAAATGTACCTCTCAAATGAACTTTACGCAAACGTGGAGGAGGTAAGTGCAGTGTGATGCTTATTTGTTTATTCTACGGTCAAAATAAGTACTAATTCTATCATCTAAAAAGGTCCGGATATTTTGGTGTTTCCCTCTGTTGCAGAATCCTGTACATGATTTTCAGTAGTGCTTTAATTACATATTTTTCTTGAATTGTCTTATTTAGTGCAGTTTGTTAGATTTGATTGGACTGGGTGGTACCAGTATAGCCTGAGGAGTGGTTTTGTAAACAAGCTGGTGTTGGTGTGAATTGGGAGGTATTGTGGTGTGAGAATTTTGTACTGTGATGGAGTTTTTATTTCAGAATGAGAAGGCCATCTGATAGGATATCGAAGAAATGTTAAGCAGGTAAACAAACAGCAGAAATGTTCTGAAGAAAAGCGAAAGGTGACTCTGAAGGGCAAATGAGTGGAACAGTACAGTTCAGAGGCAATGGGACGGTTATGTAGGCCTAACTAGTATTATTTTCTAAACTTCACATTTTAGTCTTTCTTGCTGTGTAAAAACTGCTCCTTTTGACAGAGCTTTTCTCATAAGTAGGCGTAAATGTTTATTGCATACTGTGTATATGTCAGGATGAAAAACGAATCTTGGTTTTCATATCTAGTTTGTCCGACTGAGGTTTATTTGGTACATTTAATTTCTTTCGAGATACATCACAATTATGATATTTAAAAAGCTCTTGACGGTTATATTTTTAACAGAATCAAAATATTCATACTAATCTTCAATTTCACATTCATGAAGTACATTATTGCCAAATTTTGGATTATATCTATTGAAATGTTGTGACATGGAACATTCTTGCGTGTGCGTGAAACATGTGTAAAATGCTTCAAAAAATTTAAAGCTAGATGATATAAATTAATGAAATTTGGTGTACAGCTTACCAGTAAGTATGTATACAGTAATTTAGGGATATCTCGACACGCTAAGCAAAAACCTGTAATTTTGATCATGCTTTATTTGTAAAATATTTCAATTATTTCCCAGGTGATTTTGTACACAGTTAGTTTATGTTTTGTATTATTTACGGCAAAAAATAACATTTCATGATATGTTAAATTATCAAATAAATAAAGGATGCAATAATGTCTACTTCTCACGCACTTAGGGAGAACCTGACACTAGGTAGGACCTCCGAATAGTTACGCAACTATTGTACACAATGGGTACATATAAACTGCTCATCGTTTCCATTTTCCACACACATCTCGTGGAACCATTTCCTGCATTCCCCACTACATTGGACCCATGCCTCATTACGGTTGTCGTCACATACTGCGCAGTAATTCTCAGAGCAAAGATGACTGCTTGAGAAACTAGCTTCCCCGTTGCGCACGCCGAGTTCTCGTTGTTGTCCTTCAATTTGAAGGATTCTTTTCATTTTCGCGTTTCCTGTTCCTTCAGTTTTCCCGATAATCCTGCAAAGTCACCGTGGCGATTGGGGGGAGGGGGGAAACAACACATCCCTATTCATACTGCTTATGTCTTATCAAGCACATCCGGATCTTTGCAGTGCGTGGAGTGTCCGTCGATTATGAACCGAATCCTGCCCTGAGGTTTGTAACGTTTTAGGTGATCAAGGAATAATGATTCGGACACTTTAACAACTGATCCACTGGGCATTCCTTTCGAGTGTATCTTTGCCTTACCGCTTTCATTATAACAAAGGGTGGGATAGCATACCCAATAGCATTACCACACACCATTACTGTCACCGTAGATCCCTTTTCTGCCGTGGTGCTGTGAAACATGTTTTTCTTTCCTTTTTCACTGATAATCTTCCTTGCCTTAAATATGAGCTGACCACCAGTTTCATTGACATTCAAAATATACCAGGCTCTTGAAAAACCCAGTCATATCTAACCATTGCCTTTTGGTTTTTAAATATGCTTCCTAACACCATTCCTCTGAGTGAACCTAAAAGCCAGTTCAAGTCGGTCACTGTTCGCCCAAACCCTTTAGAATCGAGATGAAAAAGATGGTTGACTAAATGTTCCTCCATAGCTTTGTCAATCGTTGCTCGTTTTTCCAGTTTTCTATTGTTAGATATACCAGATAGTATTCTGGATCTGAGTGTATTCCTTGGAATACTGAAATACTTCGCAGCTGTTGCTAGAGTACTTCCATTCTCTTTCACGTCCTTAATAGCAGCAGCCATATCTTCTGCATTCCATCGTCCAAGCAGACCTTTGTACACATATTTCCGTGGCATCCTCCACCTATAACCATTTAGATGCAAAACTATTAATGCGAAACTTCTACTTTATCATCAGTCTCCAACCTTCGTAATTTGAGTTTAATTTAACACTGCAAACATTATTATAAAAATATCTTATTACAAAAATAATATACATATCCTAATACACTACATTGTCATAATTTATTACTCCTAATAAACTGTAGAATTAACGCACCATTAAACCATGTCCCCAAAAATGTATCCCGGTTTAGAGATTCAGGGAGACCAGCTTGTCGTGTCTAGATCTCCCCGAGTTTCATTGGCAGGCAAGAGGTCGCAACACTTACCAAGCTGAAGGTTTGGCGATTTGGAAATTACATCACCGCTTCTCCGAAACTTTCTTAGTGCGCCTAACCTAAAACATTCTCTTAAAAGTATCGCATATCTACCTATTTCGTTACACAACCTACTCATCCTATTATAGCAAGTTACTTTTAAATCATATATCACTTACTTACTTACTCACCTTCAATTGTTCATATTCCTTGTATGTATAGTGATAATCTTCAGCTAACAGGGTGACCATGAGCACAAAACCATACGGCTCCAGTAAATGTAGTTGCAAGTTTGACCTGTGCAGTACTGTGGTTACCAGAGGCGCTAAGCTTAAAAGTGTCGAGTTCTCCCTTATGTCGGGATCTCCCTAAGTTACCTTATGTTTTACACAAATTTCATAGGGGCTGCCTGGCTGAGGCGGTAAAGGCGTGCTCGGTTCGCCCAGAAGGACGTGGGTTCGAATCCCCGTCAGGAGGTCGTAAAAATTTAAGAAATGAGATTTCCACTTCCGGAGGTGCACATGGCCCTGAGGTTCACTCAGCCTACGCCAAAAATGAGTACCAGGTTAATTCCTGGCGGCAAAGGCGGCCGGGCGTAGAGCTGACCACTCTATCCCATCAAGTGCCGAGGTTGCGGATAGTGGTAGACTTTACCTTCGAACCCTCCAAGGGCCTTCATGGCCTGTACGGAGATGACTTTGATTTGCTTTCACAAATTTCATTGTAATAGTTTAAGAATTGTACGGCCGGGCTGATTGGCTCAGATTGGCCTTTCGACCAGGTTCGATCCTGGCTCAGTGCTCAAATACGTAAGGCTCGTGTCGGTAGATTCACTGGCACGTAAAAGAACCCCTGAGGAACAAAATTCTGGCACCATGGCGTTCACGAAAACCGTAAAAGTAGTTACGGGAACGGAAAGCAAATGACATTATTTAAGAATTGTACAAGTTTGAAATATCGGTAATACCTCCCCAGACCTGCAGGTTGAGAAAACTTATTATACACTGATGCACCTCATGTTACGAGCAACCTTTATGCAGTATGTTTGAAAACTAACTGGCTTTAAAGTTGAAACGTCATTGTTCTCCATTAGGCCGATGGTAATGATGGTAATCTTTACAGAATAATGAATAATGATTAATGAAATCTGAGTTGAGTAGCTCACATGATAAAGCGTTGCATTTTTAAGCCCAAGCTGGCGGATTCGATCCTGGTGCAGTCCGGTGGTATAAGAAGATTATGTCAACCTGGTGTCGGTAGATGTACCGGCACGTGGAACTTGTGCTGGACAAAATTCCGGCAGCTCGGCCGCCCTGAAAATCGTAAAAGTAGTCAGTGGAACTTAAGATCACTACAATTGTTGCTAGAAATAATAAAGGTAAAGTCGCGTCGTTTATAGCATTGATCTCTGACATGAAAAGCAGGCTGGCATATGTGCCGCTGGGTGAGAGGCTAGTAACGATATTACCCAGCTATACGCCGTCTAAACAAAAGAAGTCTATGTCACTACTAATAAGATGTAACACCTTGTCTGTACACATGTACAGAGGACGAAAGACTCGATAGAGATAATTACCTAACATGTAGGTCGTCGGATTCTGGTGGTACCTATAAAATGAAACGAAATGATTCAAAAAATTTACCCATTGTGTAACCGTACAACAGGGTTACAGATTCCATTCAGTATTTATTATTATTATTATTATTATTATTATTATTATTATTATTATTATTATTATTATTATTATTATTATTAAACCGATTCATTAGATTTTATATTCTGTTTCTCATCATTTAGACTGTAATAATTAGGTATCACGCATATTATTGTATTTAATCATAGGTTAAGTGAATATGTTTGTAATTATGCTGTATATTAGTAAGTGAGATTTGTTGGTTTGATATAGTCATTCTGTGGCTTGTAACTCTAGGCAGATGTGTTGGCAGAGTATTTTGCAATCGAGGCTATGTTTAACTGAGAACGTTATGTGCAAGTAGGTTTTCCGGTGACTCATGCCGCATAGTCACTGTAATCCGCTTGGGTACGCTTATACGACACATGACTGATGACATCAGTGCGTGGGCACGTGATTGCGATCAAGTGTCAGTATTCGCCAGCTACTGTATGTTGAGCTGGAAGGGATGAACAGAGAGTAGGGAGATGAGTCGTCATCGCGAGGTTATAAAAGTCGAGGCAACGGTGGTGTGAGGTATCATATCTATCAGATCATATGTATCAGTCAGATGTATCAAATGGAAGAAGTGGTCTTAGAGTGATGGTCAGAACTAAGAGTTGTGTTTGAAGAAGTAATAATCGAGGAGGTCTACAAGTGGTGGTTGTATCCGAGCAGAGACGAGTACTATGCTGATAAAGAAACATTATCTTCTTGTGAGGATGGACTTCACAAGATGTTTCAATAATATTTTCCAATTTCTTATAATATATTGAGTGGACGTAATTACATTGGAGCTCCCTACACGCGTACATGGTATGTAGACCAACTCCTTGTTATATAAGAAGATAACAGCAGACGGCTCCCGACTTCAGCTCATAGGTTTTCCCAGGAATTTCAAGTTCAACAGCGGTGTATGCAGACATCAGGTAATTAAAGCATCAGACATGTTATGCATTCATAACATGAAGAAGAATGTAATCAGCGGCGATATCACATCTCACTTCAAGTTCATGCCAATAGCTTTTTTTGTTTAGATTAAATTTTCTTTTTCATATTACCGCAAATCTCACTAGATATATTTTTTGTTAAATTAAAAGACGTCAATGCTTGTTCATTGTGACGTAAATTATAGTATATAAACTCAGTTTTATTTTAATTATAATAAGTGATTCCAGTTCCATGTACAATCCTCAGTTGTGGAAATGCAACAGTAATTTAATATTGTCCTGATCCATATCCCTGTATATTGCCAAATATGTGAGTTTATCACCTCACGCCTTGAGATAATTGATATAAGAGGTATGCTCTACCAAATTTTGTTGTTTTTATTTAAAAAGCAACTGGCGCTCAAACAAATGTTATGTATATTGTGTGAAGGAGATGAAGGTATAAGAGTAGTGGTTGGAATAACAACAACGTGGCGCCCAACGTGGGGCTCGAAAGGTTCAGAAAAAGTGTTTCTGAATGGCAATATACATTGATCAGTTCTTTTAATGAGTACGCACATGTTAAATTCACCGAGTAATGTTAGGAAGGTCATTTTGTAGAAGTTTGTATTTAAGGGGTAATGTCAGAGGAAGTGCAAGGGGAAATAGCTTTGAGATCGCGAAAAATTAGTAGGAAACCGAAGATGGACAAGGATAGCAATATGCAGTCAGGTGATGAGGCTGAGGTTATTGTGTCCAAGGAAATCCAAGATGGTAACATAAATAGGAAGTTGGTGACTAAGTTGGGACCTGCTGAAAGTCAGAAAATAGTAGAAAGTGAGGAAAACGCTGTCACGCAAGATCAAAGTAAAGGGGTGATTGGCCTGGGTTTAATTAATTTGCTGATGTCCAAAATGACTGAGCAGAATAATGCCATTAGTGAGAAAATTGAATCTCAGAATAATATCATTAGTGAGAAAATTGAATCTCAGAATAATATTATGAGTGAGAAAATTGAAGCGGTCATTAGTGAGAAAATTGAATCTCAGAATAATATTATGAGTGGGAAAATTGATGCTCAGACTAATGTCATAAATAGTATTAATAAGAAGATTGATGATGTTAGTAACAAGATAGATCATAAGGTGTTAAGAAATAAGTAAGCAAATTAATAATTTAGAAAGTAAGGTAAATAGGGAGTGTAGTGACATCAGAGCTGAGATGGAATTGGGTCGGAGCAATCTCCATACGGAAATAGAGCAAATTAGTGAGACATGCATCAAACAGATTGATGAATTAGGCGCCAAGATCGAGTCTAATAAAGGAGAAATCAAAGAGTTAGTAGAAGAAAGGTTTGAAAAGATAACCAATACAGTGGGGCAAGAAACTAGGAAATGGATTAGTAGGGTAGAACATGTGGAAAGAAAACTTGGAGAAGTAGGTGATCTAGAGAGTGAACAAAAATCATTATCACAGAAGGTGAGAGAATCGGAAAAATTTTGGAAGAATTAAGAAAAATTCAAGAAAAGTCTGAGGAAACAGTGGAAGAAAAATTTCTGAGTTGCCAGAGAGTACTCCAGCAAGAAGTGCGTGATAGTAAGAATGTACGTGAGATAATTGTAAATAATGGTTTAATCACTAGAGATCATGATATACCTAAGTTTTCTGGGAAAGAATTTAGCCCGATGGAATTTATGAGAGTAGTAGAGAAGAAATTTGCTGTTCAATTAAGAGACAATATTATTAGCTGGGAAACTGTATTGGAGATTTTATCTAATGCTTTCGTAGGAGAGACTAAGTCTTGGTTTCAGGTATATAGAAGCTCGATGTCTAGTCTAACTGAATTTAAGGAAAAATTCATAGCTAAATTTTGGAGTGAAGGTGTTCAGAGTAGAGAGAGAGAGAGAGAGAGAGTAATGTTTGGCAGGTATAATTCTAACGAGGGTGTTAGAATGACAGAATATTTTTTGGTTCATGTTTTGGTGTGGAGAAATTTAGAATGTATTGGACCTGAGGCTGATACAGTTAGACTTATGGCTAAGCACTATCCCGATAGAATAAGAGAAGCTGTTTGTATGCAAAAAGTGGAGACTATTAAGGAAATGGAGATTTTGTTGGAAAGTTTTGATGCTTTAGGTAGTAGCTTGAATAATAGTAGGACACTAAATAGGAATGTAGAAGGAAGGGGTAACCAATCTAATAATCAGAACAGGCCTATGAATAATCGTAACTACAGAAGAGCATATCAGGAGAGACCTAATAATAATTTCCACAGGGAGAGAAATTATCAAAATAGTTCGGAACATTTCAGGACTGGGAGGCGTGATTATGGAAATCAACCAGAAGCTGTTAGGCGGGAGAATCCAGGCCATAATAATAATGACGCTAGAGGAAATAGGCAACAGGGGAGGCCGACTGAGGTGTGTAACCAACAAGTCGTAACCGAACCAAGTAATTTAAACGCGCAACGGAGTGTATGAACAGGTCACTGAGACAGTCCGTAAATGGTGAGTTCACGTATAAGGTAGATAAGTATGTTAATGTCGACCAGCCTATAGTTGTAAGTGAACATGATTGTGACCTAAGTAGCAATAATTCAAATGTTTTAAGTGACGACTTAATCGTAGACAATAAATTCTATAAGTGTAATTTAAATTTAGATATAAGGCAAGATTTGTTAAGTGATCTTATATTATGTAATGAGGATAATTTAAGTAGTGTTACTGTTACACCGACGATTGAACTGCTGATATGGGGCAGAAAAGTTAAGATTTTGTTGGACTCTGGTAGTGAGAAGTCATGTGTAAACTGGCGCTCAAACAAATGTATATTGTGTGAAGGAGATGAAGGTATAAGAGTAGTGGTTGGAGTAACAACAATTGACTAGGATTAAAATAATACCAAGCGAGTGGCTGCATGGTTTGGTCACGTAGCTGTCAGCTTGCATTCGGGAGATAGTGGGCTCGAACCTCACCGTCGCCAGCCCTGAAAATGCTTTTTAATGGTTTCTCATTTTCACACCAGACAGATACTGGGGCTGTACCTTAATTGAGGCCATGGTCGATTCCTTCCCACTCCTAGCCCTTTCCTGTCCCTATTTGTGTCGGTGGACACAAGGCAAATTGTGAAACAAAGTAATGGAAATGATTGTGAATTCAAAGTAATCAGTGGATCTAATTCGCAGTGACTTATTTTTCTGTAAAATACTTCATAGAACATGGGAAGAATTGTGATCGCACCTGTTTTAATTTCAGCAGCTACGCTATAGTCTGTGCCTTTGCTGGCAGGACCTAGTCTTTACAGTGTACTATGTCTTCTGGTATAGGCTAGAGCAATTTTGTTACTTTCATTGATCTGCCTCTGTCTTATCCTTGGCTTTGACAATATGAAAGTGACTGAGGTGTGAGTGATGCTAGTAATGCCGATCCTTATGCAGCCAGTCCCTGCTATGAATGGTGTGAAAATGTAGCTCAGAGGGTCGGTTGGTGTATGCATTTCAGTGGGCTTGGCAGACTGATATGTAATAGCAACTCTGGCTCGGTTAGGAAAGCAACGGGAAACTACCTCACTCCTCATTTCCCTAGTACGCCTCTTCAGTAATGCCTAGGCCATCTATGACAGCTGATGGCAGAGCTGTTGAGGATCCCACCAGCGGAATCGCTGACGGACTGAACATACATACGCTATAGTCTCAAAATAAACCATTGAGCAGTTACGCGATTTGCCGTTTTAGCAGCTATTCCGCATACAAAATAAAAATGCAGCTCACCTGTCCGCACCTTGGTTGCATCTCAGGGATACTATGTTTTTAATGTTTTTTAGCTGCTTGCTACATGAGGCGGTAAGGAAATATCCGGTTAATTCGGAGCAACATGAGTTCGATTCTCCATGAGGAAGTCGAAAAATATTGGAATGAATCTCTGGAGAGGAAACTGGGTTTCACTCAGCGGACTCAGCCTACTCCAGGGCATTAATTCCTGGCGATCGGGCGAGTTGGCTATGCGGTACGAACCATGTGCGAGAGGCTATTAGATTGGATTGACAGATGGTGGATTCGAACCCCAGCATCGTTCGCCTTCCCCACTCAGTGCAAAAGCAACTGTGGGAGGTAAAGCCACACCTCTTCTTGCCAGTAAATGTGCACACCCGGGTGTCTTACCTACTTACTCCGCCAGTATTACGATTCTTCAACGTTGTGCAGAGAAAGAGTGCGTGTAACCAAATTCGCTATGTGGTCACCCGTACTCTCGCCATTCTGTCGGGAACAGCCTTCATCAAATAACTTCTCTAGAAACCATATACTGTAATTAGCAGTAAAGTAATCACGTGGTTCCTGTTTAGTGAATTAATCTAGCAACGTTCCTGGCCCACTCGCATTTGCGCCGTCCCATGGCCTACTCTGCTGCTTGGTCCCTGTTGATCTCTTACTATTTCTGTTTTGCAATAGGAGAAGAGGAATGTAGGGGTAAAGGTTTTCCAAGTATCATGTGAGATGTGTTTTTTATTATGTTAAAATGTAGGCCATGGCTAGCCGTAGTTTTCTTCCTCTTACATCCAGATGATATATCTTAATAAAAGCTCGGAATGCGTAACTTGACACTTGCATGTGTTGTTTTCTTGTAGCCAGCTGCCAGTTGCGAAGAAACAGCATCCATGTGTTCGACCGTAAATTTGCATAAGCAAAGTATTGTTCCTTTTTCCACATATTATTTTCTCCCATTGTGAATCAGTGAAAAATATTGGCCTCCGAATCCCAAGATAGTGGGTCAAACCTCTTAGAGGTAGTCTACTGGACACTCCGTGACGTGGGTTGTCAGCATGTAAACATATCTCTAGTGACAAATCTGATATTCGCTCGATAAATCTAACTCACTTTTTCAATTCAGTGTTTATTTAATGTCTATAGAACCTTACAGTTACCAGACAATGTCAAGTTATACCCTATATACAACAAAAATTATATTCTAATTTACATACTGCGATCAGCAGTATTCTGTAAGAAGAAAGTCAGCTCCCAGACGAAACTATCTTTACATCGGTCTGTTTTCAGACCAACTTTGCTTTACGAGAGCGAAAGCTGGGTGGACTCAGGATATCTTATTCATAAGTTAGAAGTAACAGACATGAAAGTAGCGAGAATGATTGCTGGTACAAACATGTGGGAACAATGGCAGGAGGGTACTCGGAATGAGGAGATAAAGGCTAATTTAGGAATGAACTCGATGGATGAAGCTGTACGCATAAACCGACTTCGGTGGTGGGGTCATGTGAGGCGAATGGAGGAGGATAGGTTACCTAGGAGAATAATGGACTCTGCTATGGAGGGTAAGAGAAGTAGAGGGAGACCAAGACGACGATGGTTAGACTCGGTTTCTAACGATTTAAAGATAAGGGGTATAGAACTAAATGAGGCCACAACACTAGTTGCAAATCGAGGATTGTGGCGACGTTTAGTAAATTCTCAGAGGCTTGCAGACTGAACGCTGGAAGGCGTAACAGTCTATAATGACAATGTATGTATGCATGTTACATACAAGTGAAAACCATATATTCTGATTTACAGGTCATTTATGGATTTCAGGCACCTGTTAATTAAGTTACCTTTCAATGACTTTTGAAACACTTTACCATTCTGATCTTTTATATCCATAGGCAGTTTGTTATAGAGTAATAACACTTCAGCTGTGGGCATGCATTCAGGAGATAGTGGCTTCGAACCCCACAGTCGGCAGCCCTGAAGATGGTTTTCCATGGTTTCCCATTTTCACTCCAGGCTAACACTGGGGCTGTGCCTTAATTAAGGCCACGGCCACTTCCTTCAGATTCCTAGCCCTTTCCTATCCCATCGTCGCCGAAAGACCTATCTGTGTCGGTCCGACGTAAAACAAAATGTAAAATAAAACTACTGATCGTTCACACGATAGTCATGCAGTGTGTGTTCTATCTCAAAAAACTTCCGCACGGTGCAACAAGTGGCTAATATGACTGCTTTCTGAAGTTCTCTGAAGCTAAGTGGGTGCATATTTAGAATTTTGAAGGCTGTTATTGAATGTCTTTGGAATAAGACCATTGCAAGCTAATTTCCACCGACATATCAGTGTACTCGGATATTTTTCTTGTATGTCTTGCCTTCAGATTTTGGGAACTACAGCATGCAATATCTGTGATGTAGCAAGTTTATTTGGTCTGAACAAGCAGCACAATGTCTGCTCTATCACATGACATCGTCTCGTTAGTGATGATACTTCTGTCCCAATAAAGCCTACAGTACTCATTTTTTAGAATTTATGCTGGTGTGTACTTCCAGTACTGTAGTCCGCGTTTGCCAGTAATCGGCCACCGGAGGTGATGTGTTGTATTGTCTTGTTGTATGTGGAGCATCGGCGACAGAGAACAGATGGTACCGGTTGGTCCTACAGTATGTACTTTCTGTAGTTCCTACTGGCTGTAAATTAGTCCTTAAAATGATGATGATGATGTCTATTATTATTATTATTATTATTATTATTATTCATCTGTTTACCCTCCAGGTTCGGTTTTTTCCCTCGGACTTAGCGAGGGATCCCACCTCTACCGCCTCAAGGGCAGTGTCCTGGAGCTTCAGACTCTTGGTCGGGGGATACAACTGGGGAGTATGACCAGTACCTCGCCCAGGCGGCCTCACCTGCTATGCTGAACAGGGGCCTTGTGGAGGGATGAGAAGATTGGAAGGGATAGGCAAGGAAGAGGGAAGGAAGCGGCCGTGGTCTTAAGTTAGGTACCATCCCGGCATTCGCCTGGAGGAGAAGTGGGAAACCACGAAAAACCACTTCGAGGATGCTGAGGTGGGAATCGAACCCACCTCTACTCAGTTGACCTCCCGAGGCTGAGTGGACCCCGTTCCAGCCCTCGTAGCACTTTTCAAATTTCGTGGCAGAGCCGGGAATCGAACCCGGGCCTCCGGGGGTGGCAGCTAATCACGCTAACCACTACACCACAGAGGCGGACATTATTATTATTATTATTATTATTATTATTATTATTATTATTATTATTATTATTATTATTCAGCTTCCGATGGTAGCCTTACGCATGTATTATACTAGAGTTGGGCCTACACTACATAGGCCCTAGCATATTTAAATTTTTTGTTGTTGAAATACTTGTGTGTCAGTGTATACTGATGTATTTGTTCAGTATTTATGGTAATTTTCACTGTCAGGGGTAAATCACTAACCGTAAGAAGGAATGGAAGCAGTTCTAACTCCCGGAATAATAAGAATATTGGTAAAAATGGATCATTAGAGGTAGAATATTAAAGACTCCTTATACCTTGCAGACGTAATACTGTCAAAATGGAAAGAGTGAAATACTTAATCGAGGGAGACCTCTCAAGAAAAAAATACATATATTATTCCCTATGTATACATGCTGCATGCAAGTGGGAAATACTGGACTCAGCTCTGGTCCTGCTGTTGCTACACCAAACCTGCACTGGAGCAGATGTTACCAGTCTCTATCAAATGAGGAATGCGTTACTTCAGTACTGTGGTTTCCTGGGTTGTGTGGTTTTAGTCATTCTTATTTTCTGATAAGAATTATGACAGCACAGTTCTGTTTAACGTCATGCGGAAATGAAATGACCACTGGACGCCGTCTAATTTCGTAACGTCTATTTCTACATCAAGAGCAGCGGTTGGGATTCATCCTAGAGAGGGAGGGTGATGCGGTCTGGTCATCGCTCTTCCAAACTCGGAATACGATCTATGCCAGTTTTTACTACGGCTAGGGCACACTCCAGTCTCCACTTCGAACCTTAGCCGTGACAACAAAGCATAATCAAGGCCTAGACACCAAACTGGAAGTCGGCCTCCTACCACTATGCCTAACTGCATCCTACCTGGCGTAGATCTGGCCTACACAGACGATGTTCTTTTCCGGTACCTGAAAAATGAAGGAATCCCGATTATAAACCTCCGAATACATCAGAACTACATGCCTACTGACCGGGTACTCCTCCAACTTTCTTCAGAACGAGCGGTCCAGACAGCAATAAGATATGGAATTTTCATCAACGCCAAGCCACACTACGCCGAGCCCTGCCCACCCCAACTGAAAAACGAGTTCGGACCGGACCCGGGAACCAAGCCACCTTGCCAGCCACCTCCAATAAGGACACCCCCATACATCCCACCACCCCAGCCATCAACCCATCCCCTCACTACCCTAGTCACTACTATTACCACCACCATGGCTACTACTCCTGCCCGCAGCCCTCCCTACACCCCTACAACCACTACCACCATGACCCACTCATCCCCTATCATGATGTCCCCCGTTTCCCTACCCAACCCAACCCGGCCGGCGACAGAAGAAGCAGCCCACAATACCACCATGGACACAGAAAGACCACCGTCACCGCCACCAGCTCCCGAGTCCGAGTCCGAGCCCGAGCCCAATAGAACAACCCCGCATCCACCAGCTCCAGAACTTCACACCAGCTGTGTCATTAGAGGAGTGAATCCAGCCATCCCACCAGAACTAATAAACCAAGAACTTCAACGATCAGGACTACAGCCGAAGAAAGTAAGCAGGATCCACAACGCAACAGGACCTATCTATATGATAAGAGTACAACTCCAGCTCCCCGAAGAAACTCACCGCCCGACCGAAAATGGTATCCAGCTCTTCGGGAAGCACCATCGGGTGGAAGCATCACGCTCCCCTCCGCAAAAACCCACCCACCCCAATCGCAACCCTTCACAAAACCACACCCGTCTCGCTCCCCCTACCAACTCACATAACAACTCCCAGCTCCTTCTACTACTCCTCACCTCCCTAGCAAATATCACCTCCTTCTACCACCAAATCATCCCTCTATTCCTTCCAAACAATCGCAACCTCATTAGAATTTAAGTCTATCTATGTAACCAGCCAATGTATGTAAACCGTAAAATAATTCCAATTAATGTATGTAACCACAAAAGAAATCAATAAAAAGCAAAAGAGCAGACACTGCACCTTAGCCAAGAGGCCAATCCTCCACTTCACCAAATCCAAAGCTCCTTCCTTTAAACATCAAACCTCTCCAAATCCCCGAACCCCGCCAAATCTCCTGGCCAGAGAGAAGGCGTAACCTTCTAGGTGGCCCGCCCCTTCCCTTCGGGAAGGGGAATGAAAACTTCCCCCTTGGTCCTTGTGGTCTGGTCAGAGGTAAGAGTCACAGTGTTGAGAAAGATTTCAGAAGTACACGACAGTTTCTTTTGCTCTATGCTAATGACCCACAGACTGTAATTAAGAGAGTATATACTTAATAGACTGAGAAACTAAAGCAACGTGAGTAATTTTACAACACTGTGTTGATCCCAGCGTGTTCCGATTTTACGCAAGATTTCTATATGCACCCACACAGATTTTAAGTCGAGTCGTCAATATTATACAACGTTCTTTTCTGTGAGATACGGTGAACGCTCTGACTAACTTTTACATTTGGAACAATTCTTGAGTGCTTTTGCTTTATTCATAAGGTGCCAAATTTGGAATAATTAATTAGCTTTACATTTATGTTAGGACCAGCCTCCGTGGCTCAGGCGGCAGCGCGCCGGCCTCTCACTGCTGGATACCGTGATTCAAATCCCGGTCACTCCATGTGAGATTTGTGCTGGACAAAGCGGAGCCGGGACAGGTTTTCCTCCGGGCACTCCGGTTTTTCCTGTCATCTTTCATTCCAGCAACACTCTCCATTAACATTTCATTTCATCTGTCAGTCATTAATCATTGCCCCAGAGGAGTGCGACAGGCTTCAGCAGCCGGCACATTTCCTATCCTCGCCGCTAGATGGGGGATTCATTCATACGATCCCTGACCCGGTCGAATGACTGGAAACAGGCTGTGGATTTTCATTTCATTTACGTTAGAATAGAGAAGTAATAATAATAATAATAATAATAATAATAATAATAATAATTTCGTGTGGCTATTTCTAGCCGAGTGCAACCCTTGTAAGGCAGACCCTCCGATGAGGGTGGGCGGCATCTGCCATGTGCAGGTAACTGCGTGTTATTGTGGTGGAGGGTAGTGTTATGTATGGTGTGTGAGTTGCAGGGATGTTGGGGACAGTACAAACACCCAGCCCGCGGGCCATTGGAATTAACCTATGAAGGTTAAAATCCCCGTTCCGGCCGGGAATCGAACCCGGGACCCTCTGAACCGAAGGCCGGTACGCTGACCATTCAGCCAACGAGTCGGACAATAGAGAAGTGTTATCTAAACATTGTACCGAGCAAGGGGCTGAACGGTTTGGGTCACGTACCTATCAGCTTGAATTCGGAAGATAGTGGATTCGAACTCCACTGTCGGCATCCTTGAAGATAGCTTTCAGTGGTTTCCCATTTTGATATCAGGCAAATGCTGGTACCTTAATTAAGACCATGATCGCTTCCTTCCCATTCCTAGCGTTTTCCTATCCCATAATCGTCATAAGACCTATCTGACCGAGCGAGATTGCTGTGCGCAACTGTGAGCTTGGAATCGGGAGACGGTGGGTTCGAACTCCACTGTAGGCAGCCCTGAATAAGGTTTTCCGTAGTTTCCGATTTTCTCAACAGGCTAATGCTGTGGATGTACCTTTATTGGCTCGTAGTAGGTGGTGTGAAAATAGGCTACACAGGGAATTGACGAACTCGGCCATACTAGGTAAGAGAAGTGGCGAGAGACCGAGTCGGCGATTATTAGACTCAGCTTTAATGAGTTATTAATCAATTTACATGTTAAATCCTTTATGGGAATAAAACGATTAGCAGAAGAAAGGGACGAGTTGAGAAGAAGAATCGCTACCCCCCGACCTTCGGACTGGAGAGCCAAGAGGAAGGCTGTTCATGAATTAGCTGTATGTAGAATGTGGTACATTATCGATATTTTGATCCTATAATGAACATTTTAAAAATAGTGCAGAAGTATCAAATATTCCAAACTGTATTCATTCGAATTCCAGCGGATACTACTGTGAACAAGTTTCCTTAAAAATGGCATGGCGTCGGGAGGGGCTCGTCGCTAAGCCCCCGGCCAAAACTTGGTATACGTCAGGGTTCTGCACTGCTATGACAAAATAAATGGGCGGGTAATATGTGCTTTTTCTTGCTGTATTGAGACGTAAGCTATGAGAATTTCACTCTCCCACTCTCGACTGTATCTGTCCTTGATTCCTCTAACTTTATGACTCGGTAACAGTGTCTGCTAGGAGTAAACATCAGATATTGTCATCGTGAGCAATTCCTCAGATTTTCCAGTCTTAATTCGATATTCTGTAAGTACCTGTTTAAACGTTTACATTGCAAAAATTAAGACGAAAAATAAATTTGTTTTGCTCTCTAGGTAACGCCGCACTATCGCGTACTGATTTTCGCTGACACTGGATGGCAAAGGGCCAGGTTTAGGGAGATAGCGGACGTGATCTTAATTAAGCTACAGCTTCAGATTTTACCTGGTGTGAAAATGTACAACCACGGAAAACCGTATTCGAGGCTACCGATTGTAGGTTTGGAGCTTATCACCTACACATAGACAACTCGTTCGGTAAAGACAAGTCCGTGAAACTCGAAATGTCAAGAATGATAATTAATCATTTAATTCTGCTTTATCTTTGCATAAATACGACCAGTTCGGTAGTTGATTCGAAACGAAATAAATTAAACTGACATAAATGTGAGCTTAGGAATAACCAAGTGTTGTCGGAAAGGTGAACCCAAATCAAAATACATTATGGGGGGAGAGTCTTTCGGCGGATCTAAATAAATTACAATACTTAGAAACAAAACACTTAAATACAAATTGTAGACACTAATAAGGTTTAAGCAGGAAAAAAATCGTGGTTTTTCACGTAAGATGATTAGCTGGAATGACTTTTTAATATTCATATTCGGCTATGGAGCAGAAAGGCCTCGTTCAAAGTTGATGAATTTATTATTGTTGAAGCTGAACTAGCATTTCGACAGATTGCCCAAATCTCTACTGGAAATGTCGATCCATCGACACCTTGTTAACCCATATTTCCATTTAGTTCTTTGTTTCAGAAACACTTTAACCCAGCATACTGTGTTCGGGTTCCAAGTAGTACCGTACGCCGATGATTTATCTATATTCGATTTCACCCATAAAAGCCTCCTCTTTGTGTAAGTTGCAGGTGGAATGAAATGCGCGACTCAATGGTACAACAGCCAAAATAAAATTTGTTATATTGGCGGTTTTGTTCGTGTTCACGTTTCAGGGAAATATAACTACCTAATTGTATGTACTAGGCATTTCCTCATCTGTGATGTATTTACATTTATATATCTTGAATTTTGCATAGATTATTCCAATGTTTCTAAAATGTTGCAAAGTCTTTTATCATACTTTCAGGTACCAAATTAAAATATATGTATAAAATAAGCTGCCTGCTGTCATTTCTTGATGGATACAGTAATTTTGCATCCATCTCTTGGCACAGGCCAGAGTAAAGTGTAGCTTCCACCAAAGTCCCAGTCAACATCCATGGCTGTGACAATATGTAAGTTGCTGGGGTATGGGTAGTGCTGAGTAATGACATTCAGAGCATGACTAGTGCATCTGAGTGTTATGAAAGGTGCTGCTCATAGGGTCAGTCGTGCTGCAATAGTACTTTCTGACCCAGTGAGGAAAGCAATGGCAAGCTACATCACTCCTCATCTTGCCTGGTACGCCTCATTTTGGTGCTGCCATTGGTTTTTGGGGTTTCCTTATAACCGCATAACCTTTGGTGGTGCTATTTGGGGATCCAAGCAACCTCTGGGCTGATGACGTAACAGACATATAAAATAAGAGTTTTGTCTGTACATTGCTCAGACTTTAAAAAAAGATGGTATTTCTGTATCAGTCGTGTCCACAGTAACAAGGAAATGCAATTTTTAATTTTACGTAACTTCTGTCTGTCTGTCTGTCTGTCTGTCTGTCTGTCTGTCTGTCTGTCTGTCTGTCTGTCTGTCTGTCTGTCTGTCTGTCTGTCTGTCTGTCTGTCTGTCTGTCTGTCTGTCTGTACACGCATCTCGAGAAAGCGGCTGAAGAGAATTTAATGAAAATTGGTATGCAAAGTCGGGGAATAAGTCGCTACGATCTAGGCCGTAAATATTTTTTTCACGCTGAGTGAAATGGTAGTTTAGGGGAAGACCTACTGAAATATTTATGTTATTAGTGGTCGTATCTTAATGAAAATCGGTTTGCAAAGTTTTTTTTTTTTTGCTTTACGTCGCACCGACACAGATAGGTCTTATGGCGACGATGGGACGGGAAAGGCCTAGGAGTGGGAAAGAAGCGGCTGTGGCCTTAATTAAGGTACATCCCCAGCATTTGCCTGGTGTGAAAATGGGAAACCACGGAAAACCATTTTCAGGGCTGCCGACAGTGGGGTTCGAACCTATTATCTCCCGAATACTGGATACTGGCGGCACTCAAGCGACTGCAGCTATCGAGCTCGGTGGTTTGCAAAGTCGAGGAATATGTTGCTATAATCTCCGTTGTAAATAATTGTATTCACGCTGAGCGAAATGGTAGTTTAGGGGAAGGCCTTAAATTTAATTCTCAAATATTTGTTATTAGTGGTCCTATCTTAATGAAAATCGGTACGCAAAGTCGGGGAATAAGTCGCTATAATTTAGGTCATAAATAATTCCATTCATTATAAGTGAAATGGTAGTTTGGGGGAAAGCCTACAATTTAATTCTCAATTATTTATGTTATTAGTAATCGTATCGATAAGTTATATAGTATTAAATTTCCGATCATTTATGTCTTATACATTTTACCGTACCGGCTATGATCACAGAGAGATTCATGAATTTGGATTTATTGTTACCATGTCCATATCAGCGCCGAGTCATGAGAAAATAGGTAAACAGAATTTAATAAAAATCGGTATGTTAAGTCGGAGAATAAGGAACTACAGTCTATGCTATAAATAATTTTATAAGACGCCCTAATATCGCAGAGTAGAAAGATAACTTATGCGAAGGCCTACAATATAGAAATCTCATAAATTGATCAACAATAACATTACACTGACCATTGTTTGTTGTGATGTGCTTTTATCTTCTGTCGCCACTCATCTCCGATAGATAGGATTACCGCTGCTTACCGAGTATTTTCTTTAAATTTGCTTTACGTCGCACCGAAACAGATAGGTCTTATGGCGACGATGGGATTGGAAAGGGCTAGGACTGTGGAGGAAGCGGCCTTGGCCTTAATTAAGCTATAGCTCCAGTATTTGCCTGGTGTGAAAATGGGAAACCACGGAATTACATCTTCAGGCCTGCCGACAATGGAGTTCGAATCCACTATCTCCCGGATGCAAGCTCATAGCTGCGCGCCCCTAACCACACGGCCAACTCGCCCGATCGTACCGAATGTAACAACCTGCCTGATTATTGGCGAGAAGTAGCTGGGGAGTTAGATAAGTAGCATTCCATTCCTCTGGTTCATAAATTTTCTGATACTACCGGTACGTAACACACTGGTTCATCATAGCATTCGAGCTATTCAATCCCTACTCTGAGGCACTGATTGGAATGAGCAGTGTGCATATTTAATGGAATAATGGCAGAGGAGTGTTCGCGGCTGTCTGTGGCCTGGTCACTCCAGCACTCGAACTTTGGACTGTTAAGATTTTTGAAGGTGAGAAAATGTGCAGTTTTTCATTTGATCGTATATGATAACATTGCTTTTAATCGCTACGTTCCTACTGCCTGTTTTGTAATGACCTATGTTGACTTCGATTAGGAAAACTACAGTCAGTATTTCTGATAATCCCGTAGCGAAGCACGGGTACAACAGCTAGTAATTAATATAACCGTCAAAATCTGAACATATCGATGGCGTAGAATGTAAAAGGCTTCTAAATAAAACACTTTACAGGAGACAAGAGAAAACAATTATAAATGGAATGACGTAGGAGAAATATAATCCTATAATTATGCGGAAGCATTGAGAAACTGACATAGGAGGTTTTCATTATACACCACCACTATGTTGCCCTTTTCTTAACATAGGGCACAGTATAAAACATATTGTGAGTTCAAGGGTTAAATTAAATTTAAAACTATATAAAGTGTAAGAAAAAACAAAACAAACACATTTAATGAGTCCATCTAATGAAAAAAATGAAATGGCGTATGGCTTTTAGTGCCGGGAGTGTCCGAGGACAAGTTCGGCTCGCCAGATGCAGGTCTTTTGATTTGACTCCCGTAGGCGACCTGCGCGTCGTGATGAGGATGAAATGATGATGAAGACGACACATACACCCAGCCCCCGTGCCAGTTAAATTAAACAATTATGGTTAAAATTCCCGACCCGGCCGGGAATCGAACCCGGGATTCTTGTGACCAAAGACCAGCACGCAAACCATTTAGCCATGGAGCCGGGCAGTCCATCTAATGATAGAATGCATCATCGAGTGTGGAAAGTGTCCACCGTCGGACAGAATCTTTTCTGAGAACAGAAGTCTGTTTTCCGCGTTACTGTTTCCTTGAATTTTTATCAAGTATGAGTCGTATGGTGTTGTCATCGTAGAATTACTTTTCTTTCAAATCATACCCTCGTACCCAGCAGCAGAATGTATTTTCAGTGCTCTTAATTCTCACTCGATGAGTCACAAACAATGTGTTGAAACAGCTTTTGATGGGTGTCAAACGATGCGTGAAAGACACAGTGATGTTTTTGCCCGTATTTGTCAAGTGGTACCAGATGTGATTTGGGAACACTGATTTATTCACAGTGAAGCATAGGCTGTAAGGCCATGCTGAGTGATTTCAAGAGTTTCCTATTAGCAGTTCAAATGGTAACGTAATGCAACCTCGTCCATTAAAGACAATGTTTTTCGTTTACCTTTCAGTGAATTGGGCTATGAATATAAGCTACTCTGCTTCACACAGAGAAACGCTCATGGTACTTGGAGAACTTAACAAACTGCCAGAGTAACTGTAAAAAATGCGTTTGTAGCCTTTCTTACAGATGCGATTTAGTTGATTATTGGCTAGCAAATTAGATTAGTTGGATGCCTCTATTCAAAACAATGAGAATACCTGGTCTTGATTGCAAGGATAGGCGCCTACCAAAACTGAAGCAAATAGTAGTAAGAACACGGTAAAATAATGAGATGAGGAAATGGGGGTGCGTTTAATTAATGTACCGAAACCTTGTAAGGATTTTCATAGCAAATTTAGTAAATGATCAAGGCTGTTCATATCTGACAACGCAATAGCTGAATTTTTTTAAATGGGACTAGGGGTAAGTTTGTAGGCCGCAAGATTTTGCATATTCGGTCTACTCACCTCTGTCGTATATGTTTGTGCGAGGCTATACAGCAGACAAACCTCAAGATTGAGGTCCTAATCTTAGAAGAGGTTCACGCAGCCCCAGCTGCTGCTAAAAATGAACCTTTTCACACCTTATTGTATTACTTTATGCTTGTTATGATAATATTGTGTACATGCAGGGTATTTTGAAACAGTATCACCACTGGAAATGTCCGACTCGTTGGCTGAACGGTCAGCGTACTGGCCTTCGGTTCAGAGGGTCCCGGGTTCGATTCCCGGCCGGGTCGGGGATTTTAACCTTAATTGGTTAATTCCCATGGCACGGGGGCTGGGTGTATGTGTTGTCTTCATCATCGTTTCATCCTCATCATGACGCGCAGGTCACCTACGGGTGTCAAATAGAAAGACCTGCACCTGGCGAGCCGAACCCGTCCTGGGATTTCCCGGCACTAAAAGCCATACGACATTTCATTTTACCACTGGAAATATGGATATTTTGAGGCTCATCGTCCAGGTAGCAAACTGGCTTGTTAAAGTGTCCTCTGAAATTCGGATTTTTGAGAACCGAATATTTTGAGGCGACACGAGTGAGAGTACCGATTTTCCCGGTTCCAGCTGCCCCCTACTGTGAACGTTTTGAATTAACCGGGACTTTTTGTAACGTTAATATTAAAACAGTTAAATTTAACCGTTACTTTTATCAATCCATATTAATAAACTGTTACGATGAGGTTATGAAGGTTACATGAAAAGAACTGTTAAGACACTTATCCATTTCCTATCCAAAGGAGCGATCAATAGTGAATCGGATGAGAAAGACAGTTCAGAGATCATCTGAAATCTGTACAGGGGTTGCATCATTAAGAAAACATCCACGGACGTGATGAAAGTGCGAGCACGGGCGGACACGGAGAAGTTTCTTCGTGCGTACAGAGTAGATGAAACGCGACCGGATTGGATAAAAGAACTAGCAAGAAAAATAAAATAAAATAAAATGAACGAACAGAAGAAGAGAATGGAGCAGAATGTTCCCTGTCTCCTTTCCGTCGCGTCGGTACGTGGAGATGCGAAAGTAGGTGACAATAGACAGCAGTTTATATTTGCATAGCACAGTAAGGGAGAGTGGTATTTATAGAACCTCCCCTATCTCTATAGATCCATGAAGTTTTAAAGTAAATGGGAAGAAACTAGCATTAGTGAGCTTTACTCTTACCGTTACAGTCCACAGTATGACAGCAGGAAATGCCATTAATGAAAATGTATGAAGCAGTAGGTTTCATGTCTTTCAACTGTAAATAATAAACCTGCAATAGTAAATAGATACGTTTAAATGCAATCCAACCGGAAATTAAAATCGCATTCTGTGAAGTATGGATTTTCTATCCCATCCCCTTCTTTGGAAGTGCTCAACATTTATCAAGATTCTTAACAAAGAAAAATATAAACCGATAGCATTCAAGTTGCGAAAGCGTGACTGTATTATCATTTACGTACTCCTATTAATGTCGAAATATCGACACACGTGTTACAATTTCTAACGAAAAAGGATGGGATTGAAAAGTGACCGTAAATAGAAGATAATTATGTTAAGTGAGTAAATTAACAAATAAAGCATTTGATCTATGGCTTTGGATATCAGTAGACTTCCACAAATACCAATACTGCCCTATGACTTATACTACGATGGCGTCTTTCCGATGTGTTCATTTGTATTAATGGGGACCTCTTCAGAAGAACAATCGTAGCATTTTTCTAATATGGAAAAGGGAAATCAAGGAAACCAAGTACAGGAGTAACCTCCTCCTCCTTCCCCTCCTACTATTTTTTTTTTTTTTTACAAGGAAGTTGTTTTACGTTGCGGCGATGGGATAGGCAAGGGCTAGCAGAGGGAAGGAAATGACCTTGGCCTTAATGAAGGTACAGCCCCAGCATTTTCCTGTTTGAAACGACGGGAAACCATCTTTAGGGCTGCCGACTGCGGGGTTCGAACCCACTATCTCCCGGATGCAAGCTCACAGCCGCGCGCCCCTAACCGCACGGCCACCTCCCCCTGTCCTCCTCCTCTTCCTATTACTGTTACTTCCTACGCCGCTGTTCTCACAGTCTGCGGGAGAGAGGGCAAGGTGGTTCTCGCAGGTGGTTCTCGCAGGTGTGTAATTGGACCCATTTACAGTCGGCTGCCCTTCGTCTGGAAGAATGTACTTACTATTTCATCTTTTTATGGTAATGCGTACAGGTGAAATATGATACTGGAGAGAGGAAATGACAATAAATAGGATTTGAAAAAACTTCAAATAAACATGTGACTGTTAGGGTCTTGCCGCAGGTTTTTCAATGGATGAGTGTTGCTGAGATCACAATGGCCACGCGTTAAACCGTCATAGAAGTTATCGGTGTGTGAGAGCGCCGAAAGTTGTTGCAGAATTATTGAAATCAACCGTCACATGGGTATTATCGAGTTAAGCACTCTGAATGTGTAGTCCAACTTTGGGTGACGTGATTGTCAATTGTAAAAGTTGTGAATACTGGGAACGAGTTACAGATGTTGGAATGGCAAATGTATACGCTGCTGGTAGAATACAAATTTAAAAAATTAAAAATAGGCCTAGGTGCAGCAGATGAAAATGGATGGTTGAACGCTGGTAGCTGTTTTTGCCAGGCTGCAGGAAAAATGGTACGAATTGATGATTCTCGAACGATAATAAACTTAAATTATGCTAGACGTAAGGCCAGCATGGATTTCAATTTTGGCTCTTAAATATTGTTTTTCTTCTTATTTACTGGCCCTTTCCGTTGTTAATTGGGGTCGCCAATAATGCGTATTAACCTTGTTTTATGGCCGGATGCCCTTCCTGACACTGACCCTATGTATTCACTGTTGTGTATTTTTGTGGTGGTTAGTAGTGTACCTGTCCAAGGCTTCAGTCTGTCTGTCTGTTAGGTCATCAGCCCAGAGGCTGGTTGGATCCTCAAATAGCACCACCAAAGGCTATGCAGTTATAGGGAAACCGCAGAAACCAATGGCAGAGCCCAAATGAGGCGTACTAGGCAAGATGAGGAGTGAGGTAGTTTGCCATTGCTTTCCTCACTGGGCCATCCGATGCTACTGCAGCGCGACTGATCCTATGAACAACACCTTTCATAACACTCGGTCACTAGTTGTGCTGCAAATGGCATTACTCACCACCACCCATACCCCCAAGAGCTTCCATATTATCACAGCCATGGATGAGTCTGGGACTTCGGTGGAAGCTGCACTTTGCTCTGGCCTGTGCCAACAGACGGATACAAAACTACTGTGCATAAACAAAATACTGTGGCTCATAAACATGATATTGGAATGGAGCACCTACGATGAGCTTCGAACTCAGCCCAGTATCGAAGTCTCATCTCCCCTATTAAAATAGTACGCTAGCTAAGTCGGTAGAACATTACGGGTCTGAATGGACCGTCCGATGGGGCGATAATCTTCTAATAATCTCTATAGTAGGGGAATATTAATTATGAGAAGAATACTAGTTCATTTATAATGAGAAGATAAACTATATCTTATATAACAACTAGTGAAACACACCTTATTCACATGGATATGCCATACACTACACTTTACAAATAATATTTAGAGTAATCTTGACGTATTAAGTGTTTTGTAGTCTCTTTCTACGCCTCATTCTACGTTCAGTTATTTAAATCTTAAAGAGGCGTTTCCTCTTGAATTATTTACACTTTGCGCTTGCACTTATCCCATTGCGCGTTGCCTATCACGATTGCACATATTTCATTAGTATGACCATACCTTGTTATAATTCTGTTTATCTGTCGAGAATTAATATATATTGAAATTATTCCAAGTTATGATACCCTAACATCGGATGAACTGAAGTAAATTGCATGTTTCTATGACTACATTTCCAAATATTTGAAGGTCGTATCACGTCATTTCCCTAAATTAATCATTGCTGAATATGCAATATAATACACACGCTTGCTTCATTAGGATTCCAGCAAATACCCCAACAGGACATTATACACAACGTTGCAATTCTGTGTACGTAGACACAATAGAGCCAATAGCTCATGAATACAATTTGCACTTCCTGTAATAAACAGACAAAACATATGCACTTTAAATGCACTAGATGAAGTTACAAGAACTTCAATCCATCTGTCGGTAGTAAGAGATAGCACCAACTTTCGCTGTATCCAAGGAGTCTCCTCAGACATGGAATATGTTAACTTGTAACCCTATACGTTTTAAATGGCTAAAGAAGAAACTGGTGGGATCGCTCATCTCAGAACACTGGAGCTTAATCAACGGTGTTCATAATTTAGAGGGAAATATGACAGATAATACTCCTCTACCCTTCACAAACAGAGCGACCGCTCGGATCGTCTTCGTCCTTTTGCCGGGTATCATAAATCACGCCAGCAGTGACCTGGTTCACTTCCAAAACACAACGGGTTGCCCTTCCGGGTCCCTTTAAATCTGTCTCGTCACAGCGAAATACACCATTCCTTTCCTGGCAGCTTATCCCGATTCATTACACCTTGTACTTACCCTCAGCCTTAATTATTTTATCTATGGCGCGGCATACACTTCGCGCTAATCAATTTAACTCGAAAGGAGCTTCATCTACATTTCACAATACCAAGTCCAAACTACAGCCTGGACAATAAGCTGTCTCCTTCCCCTCGATACGCCGAAAACAAGCCACCTTGAATATGAATCTACTACACGGGTCAATTTATTCCAAGCACTCCCGAGCTAAATATGCATGCAATGTACATTCCAATTTCATGTCTCGTTCGTTGTCTCCGACGTCTTACAATTCTAAACGGGGGATTCCTATCTCATTATGTGCAGTGTCCAATCAACAAATTTAAAAATCTCGTGATGAATCCTGTTAGCTAGTGAATCGGTGATGATCTGAGTCATTTATACAGAATATTTACTCCCTATTATTTTACGACAGTTCACGCTTAGTAAATCTAAGGTTCTTAAATCTACGTTATGCACTATAATCCCTTATAAATAAGCAGAAAAGAAATATGGTTGCCTCAACCATGAAGAAATATCTCCTATAAAAACCCATCAAATAAAATGCTGTTATTCCGCTGAAATAGCATATTAGCGACCTATGTTATATCTACATGCAAATTTACCCTTTGTATTTACATCATGATACGATATTCAAATAATAATAATAATAATAATAATAATAATAATAATAATAATAATAATAATAATAATAATAGAAAATATGCTCATCCTTCAGCGACCACGAACACAGCTTCACAGGAGGACACACCCATATATTTACTCGGTCTTCATGATGCCCTCAGCGATGTGAAGTCCTTTGATGACCAACTGGTGAGTCACGGACATCACGACTTGATCTCGTGCGAAGTTTCGGTCGATCTCTGCTATACAAGGCGAAAATCCGGCAGGTAGCTAGATGTCTCGTTCTCTTTGCTACACAGGGCGAAATTCCGGCAGACAGCTAGATATCTCGTTTACTCCGACGTTCTTGTAGACTCCTTGTGTAAATGAGGGGAAGTTGTTTGATGTGAATGCGTTAGTTTTTATCACACATCACAGATTAAATATATGGTTAGATCTGCTCAATGACACAAGCATCCCAGCCTAATGACGGTTATGTTTCTGAATCCCGACATTATTTCCTCCTCATCTGCCTATCCTTCTTATTAACAGTTACTCTAGGTCCTGAAGTTTCACTAGTTCACTTAGAAATGTCACTGGATGCGCTACTAATGTGTTAACACTCTCGTACTACATAACAATAATTCAGACTCCACTGCACTTAAGTCATACGTATTTCGAGCTCGTTACCGCGTTAGGGATTTACCTGACGAGACACTGCCCTTATACATTTCCGACAATGGGTCGTTCATTCACTTTCCTAAATATTTCGCGTCCGTTTCTGATACACTCGCTCCGCGCACTTACCTAAATAGTGCCTATTTATGTTAATTGAGCCGTATTAGTTTAGGTATACATGAGGCTCGATGCACGACCTCCTCGTCACACGGACAACGATTATCATGGTTTCGTATCGTTAGCGGCACACTGTACACGCAAATAGCTTAATCAGATTCGGTTACTTCCACATAAAATTACAACTTTAATACATCACTGTAGTGTACTGTTCACACTTCGGAATGATTCCTTCAAAAAGAATTCACACACAAGTCACGACAAATTGGTAACGAACTGATGACGAACTGAAAATGAACTGGTGATGTCGGTTTCGCAGCTCCGTAATATATAGGCAAGATACCCTGAAACTGGAAGAGGGGGGAAAACACGCCCCTTTCTCAAAATGCGCTCCGCTAATACGTAACATACAGTAACGAACGGGGTATCAAATTTTAGCTCCTGTACTCCCATTTCCTTGAGGGAATCTTATTAAAATAGCTTCGTGGATTCTCGAGCAATTTTAAAAGCGTTCTTTGGTCTCTGTCGGTGGATGATGACGTGCCCTAGGGGAATCCCTGTGCCCGTTGCCACGGTTAAGACCCAACATCTGGTAACCATTAAGGCGCACCCTTGTTACAGCGTAATTACCGTTCTTTCAATTATGTAGAGCACTTCTTGGCTTCATAATTGTATGTGTAAAATTCTCTCTAATTCAAATGAATGTTTGAACATGACTATCCGTTGAGTATTGTGCGATTTGTATTCATCGTCTGGTGAAAAACAATTGAATTCGGCGAGTTGGCAGTGGTGAATGAATGAGGGAAATACGGTGTGCCCGTTCGCATCTCGTAGACCAGTTTCAAAATGGCGGCGTAGGAAGGTATGGCCCATGCGATCTACTAAGGCAATGAACTTCATATTAATACAGCGTATAGAAGGCTACGTACGTCACGGAACGGATTATTTTGGAAGACACTCCAGAACAGTAGAGGCTCATTTTGAATTGTTTTAAAAAAATATAGCAGCGAAAAGGATTGTTTAAGAAGATACTCAAAAAATTACATTCGGAGAAGCAAGACGCAGTTACGAGCGAAGCTACATATTTGAAGAATATTCTTAACTACTGAGGAGAATATTAACTATTTACAATCGGCGATAGCATACGATTAAATTATTCACCGGTGTATGCTAAGAAAAGAGGCGAAAAATTATATAAATAAATAATTTGTGGTGAGATACGTCGGACTTGGATTCGTGAGCAGCCACTCTACGATTGAAGGAAAAGGAACTCACCATTTTACAATATTGATTATTTCATACGAGAAGATAGTTACTACTGTGGCAGTAAAGTTAATAACTATTTACGGAGAAATTTTTCCAATCAAAGAAAACTTAGACGATTACTATAAATAATAGAAATATGGAATATATCATGACTGATTGCTCCGCGAAAGGAATTTTCTTCGTTGTCTACAGATTCGAAATGATGACTATCTGCTAAATCAACATGATGGACTGAACTGGGGATATGCACCGTCGAGCCAGATGACCAGCTGAGGATGATTGGACCGGCCAACCAGTGGACATGATGACGTGGATGAGCACCGGCCAGCCAAAATACCGGACGATAAGGAGTGGACCGGCGAGCCATGTGACCAGCTGATGACCATGAACATGCAATCCAACCAGAGATCCAGATCCGATCGGAGGGTCTAACTGCAACCGAGGGATGGAGCAACAACCAGACCAAACGTAGCAACTGGCGAGCGAAGTCCATACATTTCTTTAGTAGAGTAGTTTCTTGTAATCTGCACCCTCAATCTAACTCGGCATGTGCTGAATATTTGGTGATATTTATGAATTATTTAAGAACGCGTGTGAAATATGAAGTGATGTGTGAGATATTTAAGGATATAAGATAAGATGGAAGTGTAGAATTAGAATGCTATTATGACATATACAGGCTACCGCACTTGCATACATACAGTAGAAACTAGTTTGGATAAAAGAAAGAAGTGTTACTTGTGAAGACCTAGTAGCTATGAGTCTAATTTACTAGTGAAGTTTCGATTAATCTCGCTTACCTGTACATAGATTACGTCACGAATTACCTGCGCGATACGATGAATATTGTCAAGTTAAGTATTCCTTTCTTCATAGAAAGAGGGCATTGAACTCGTACTACTGTTTTTTAAGATAAAGGTTATTAACTGCCTATTTTACAAGGCAATTCTAGAATGTTTAGCATATAGTTTTGGGAGTAATGGCTATATGCATACGGCTATATGTAAGCCGGTGTTATGTTAAAATAGGTTTGGAATGGCGTTGAAATGTGATTATGTATTGGAGTATATTGAGGAATAGTGATGCATAGAGGTTTGTTTATGTTCTACGGAAAGTGTAAGAATTGCTATTCGACGAGATAACGTTGTATTAGAATTACAAAGTGAGTTTCTGTGCCATATTGGGAAGAATATGTCAAAGTGTGAACATCGCGCAGATGACCATTTTAAGGTAAGATAGACATGTATTATGGTAGAATTGTGTATCGTGACAGTTATATTTATGTCTGACTTTGGTGAATAATGGGTACTGAGTATATGAGAGTACTTTAATATACAGTTCACTAGACTCATGACTTAGTATACATCGGATATTCTTTAGTGCGGTGACGTTACAGTATAATACGTAATAATTTCATTCTATACTATCCATACGAGTTGAGTAGCTCGTATACATATGAAATATTGAGAAAGAGCATATTGCTAGAGCACATTGAGCCGTTGATAGAGGAGTGTGTGGATTGGAAACTACTTGAATAGTTAGATAGATGTTTATTTCATTTCATGCAATTATGATTTCAATTGAAGTATTTTAAATATGAAGAATATGATAATGGTTAGTTAGGAGCCATATGTCGTAGGCTTTAGGGAGGTATTGTCTTAGCCCGTAAGTTGTTACTTGTGCGTACTCGAAATATGTGACCAAATAATCAGAGTTCATATCTATGAGTGATTATAATTTATGAATGGAAAGTTGGAGAACACTTTTACAATTTAATACTCACGCAAGTGTTTGTTTGGGAAATAATTACGTGAAAATATGAGCAGATTCACATTTACAATCTGAATTTTTCCCATTTAATTTTACTACGTTTTAAGTTAGCAAACCGATCATTTTATCTCAGCGAGATGACTTAAATGTTGTGAGAATAATTTAAATAATTAATGTGACAATATTCACAATGTGTATTTTTATTGATTCCGTGATTGCTCAGTGATCACTTGAATATATTTGGAGAAAATGAAATACTTTTCGGAACATGGCTACGAATATTGAGATATATATTAATATGAATTTGAACACTAATTAGGAAAGAATGTAAATATTTTAAGCCTTAATTATTTTATTTTATTTGAGCCAGCGCTGACTCTAATTCTTCATGTTTAAATATTACTCGAATAATACTACCCAGATTTCACTTATTTTACATCGAACATTATTTATTCAATAAATAATCTTATATTTTTCTTTTGTAAGTGACTGTGTCTTAATTTCTGTTTGGGTAACGGCTAGTTTGTAAGTTAGTTAATAAGTTTTGTAGATATAAGCAATTGATTAGTTCTACAAGCGGTAAGAGATTCCTTTGAAGTTATAGGCCACAGGTTCGTACTTGTGCGTGTAGGTATTCCCGTGACGCGTATCCCAGCGGACTGATTCTCATCCGAAACCACGTAAAATAACTATATATAAAATCACAGATTTTATGAGCGGAAAATGGAATGCCCTGAGAAGAAATCAAGAGCTACCGGGATAACTTGGCACTGACCGCTGCATGGGCGGGTGCAACGGTATAATGTTAGTTATTACGTTGGATATCCTCCATGAGCTCTGCTAGTGACCTAGATTCTCAGTCACGTGATAACGCGTCTCTTTTCATCTCGCTTGCGGTTGGAGTGATAAAACTTCAAGTACAAGCGCTCCTGCAATGCCTCGCTGCTAATTACCAACAATTAGAGTTGGATCGCGCAAGTCAGCGTACTGTCATTCGTATCCCCGAAAGGGTGGAAAAATCCTAACTTGGACAATTTATATCGTAGAATGGCGCGGAAAACGGCTTATTTCATCTCCTGGGTATCATGACATACTACAGGTTACGTTGTGAACGGTCACGGTAGTGCGATATTCTGTGTATAAATGAGAATCTCAAACACCCATCCTCCGAGATAGAGGAATTAACCAGACCGGGAATTGAATCCGGGGTTCTCTGCACCGAAAGCCACGGCGTTGACCATTCAGCCAAAAAGTCGGACGGCTCTGAAATATTGTTTGTTCAAATTTTAAGGGCTTGATTAATCAATGGTCGTCGTCTCTATGTATTTCTGTGGGATGTGTCTGAAAGACAGTCCAACATTCGATTTAATTAGGTCTATACATCGCTGTAGAAAGAGCTAAGATGGGCAAGAAAACTAGCAATAATAACTGAGAGGAGGTTTTCACGCTGAAGACCATCTGGTGGGGTAGCAATTGTCTTAGCCGGTCGAAGTTCTTAATGGGCTGCATATGTCACTGGGATTTATACATCTGAGGACTGCATAATCTATACACTATTTGCAAGATTAACACAAAATGGGCGACTCTCGAAGAAAATATCTCACGAAGACCATTGTACTTTAGAAATGTCGGTATGCCAACCCGGAAGACTTCCATTTCAATTTCATTTATTTTACTAGTCTGTAAGAAGGAAGTCAGCTCCCGGACGAAACTATCTTTATATCGGTCTGTTTTCAGGCCAACTTTGCTTTACGGGAGCGAAAGCTGGGTGGACTCAGGATATCTTATTCATAAGTTAGAAGTAACATACATGAAAGTAGCGAGAATGATTGTTGGTAAAGCAGGTGGGAACAATGCCAGGAGGATAGTCGGAATGAGGAGATAAAGGCTAAGTTATGAATGACCTCGATGGATGAAGCTGTACGCATAAACCGGCTTCGGTGGTGGGGTCATGTGAGGCGAATGAAGGAGATAGGTTACCTGAGACAATAATGGACTCTGTTATGGTGGGTAAGAGAAGTGGAGGGAGACCAAGATGGCGATGGTTAGACTCAGTTTCTAACGATTTAAAGATAAGAGGTATAGAACTAAATGAGGCCACAGCACTAGTTGCAAATTGAGGATTGTGGCGAAGTTTAGTAAATTCACAGAGGCTTGCAGACTGAACGCTGAAAGACATAACGGTAATGATGTATGTATGTATGTATGTATGTATGTATGTATGTATGTATGTATGTATGTATGTATGTATGTATGTATGTATGTATGTATGTATTGCAACCGTCCCCCTCCCGAGTCCCAGACTAGCATTGATCTCAGGGGTGTCGGTTCATTATTTTAAGTCCACGAATATATAAATATAGAGGCATAATAGAACACGGGAATGAACGGAGCAATTAAGATTAAAATGGGGAAAGCTCGATTGTAAACTTGAATTTAAGGACTCCATGATAGGACTAGGAAGTGACTGTTAACTTTAAAAAGGGTATCATCTAACTACAATAAAAAGATTATGAGAATGGTTTCCTTTGAAATAATTGCCAGAAGGAGCAGTTTATTACGCCATCCGACGTACGAAACTTTGATACATTTGGCAATGATATTTAAATTTCCACACATGTTACATAAACAAATCACTTGCTATACCGCAAGTGGTATCAATATATTGCTGGGTTGCTTCTGAAAGAAATTACAAGTGGAGTATAACTTACGGATCGATTCCATTTGAATTGAACCGTTGTTCAAGGATATAGCTTCCTTCTATCGGGAGCCCGAGTATAACCCATGTTACGGTCGGCTTCTCGATTTAACTAAGATGATGTATCCCGGCTATATACATTTTTCCGAGACCGGTACTCGGACTGGGTAATGTTTCTCGTGAATTACGAAAAATGGGAAGCGGTGGGAAATACCGTGCCGATGACCTCCCCTCGCATCGCCAGCGAAGTAAACAAACACACCAAATATTACTGTAACTCGTCCCGTGCGGAAACCGTACAATAACGAGGTAACAAAATGACTATAATATTTATTATTCATATTATTCAAACATACGAGTAGATGGATGTGGTCACCAGTTAATTAATTCACTATCGTCAGGATATTTATTATTATTATTATTATTATTATTATTATTATTATTATTATTATTATTATTATTCTCAACGGTTCCTGGCCCTGCCACGTTTGATTAATATCGTCATTATTATGCGGGACGCAAACACAAATGGTTATTACTGTTATTATTATATCCCTCTTGTGGTTATTATTATTATTATTATTATTATTATTATTATTATTATTATTATTATTAATGAATAGGTGACTCCAGATTTTATTATTATTATTAATGTCACTCAAGATTATTATTATTATTAATGAACCGGTCACTTCCGCCAAAATATATTAAGATATCGGTCGTCATTACAATTATTTCGCTGATCAACCAACGACATCATTAGTGTTATTATTATGACAATTATTATTAATCTGACCGCGATGATTTAACATCATCCTAACATTGTTATTATAATTATCGGTTGCATATTATCATTTAGATTCCCGTTTAACATCTTTATCAACGCTCATTTAATTAAGGCGGTCCAATCATTTATTTGCAATATTTATTATTATTATTATTATCACGACATCATGATTGTCATCACTCGTCATTACAATGATTACAATATCCGATCATTTATGTGGACTCTGAACTCTCATTATCCTTAGATTCGTTGTATCTCGACGAATATCTACGCAGTCTATTTACACTGACTGACAGAGCAAATGCAACACCAAGAAGGAGTGGTCAGAACTTTATGCCAATTGCAGGGTAGACTGACGTCACTGAGGTATGCTCATGATGTGAAATGCGCCGCTGTGCTGCGCACGTAGCGAACGATAAATGGGACACGGCGTTGGCGAATGGCCCACTTCGTACCGTGATTTCTCAGCCGACAGTCATTGTAGAACGTGTTGTCGTGTGCCACAGGACACGTGTATAGCTAAGAATGCCAGGCATTTCCAGCAGACAGACGACTTTACGAGTGGTATGCTGATCGGGCTGAGAAGGGCAGGTTGGCCGCTTCGTCAAATCGCAGCCGATACCCATAGAGATGTGTCCACGGTGCAGCGGCTGTGGCGAAGATGGTTGGCGCAGGGACATGTGGCACGTGCGAGGGGTCCAGGCGCAGCCCGAGTGACGTCAGCACGCGAGGATCGGCGCATCCGCCGCCAAGCGGTGGCAGCCCCGCACGCCACGTCAACCGCCATTCTTCAGCATGTGCAAGACACCCTGGCTGTTCAAATATCGACCAGAACAATTTCCCGTCGATTGGTTGAAGGAGGCCTGCACTCCCGGCGCCCGCTCAGAAGACTACCATTGACTCCACAGCATAGACGTGCACGCCTGGCATGGTGCCGGGCTAGAGGACTTGGATGAGGGAATGGCGGAACGTCGTGTTCTCCGATGAGTCACGCTTCTGTTCTGTCAGTGGTAGTCACCGCAGACGAGTGTGGCGTCGGCGTGGAGAAAGGTCAAATCCGGCAGTAACTGTGGAGCGCCCTACCGCTAGACAACGCGGCATCATGGTTTGGGGCGCTATTGCGTATGATTCCACGTCACCTCTAGTGCGTATTCAAGGCACGTTAAATGCCCACCGCTACGTGCAGCATGTGCTGCGGCCGGTGGCACTCCCGTACCTTCAGGGGCTGCCCAATGCTCTGTTTCAGCAGGATAATGCCCGCCCACACACTGCTCGCATCTCCCAACAGGCTCTACGAGGTGTACAGATGCTTCCGTGGCCAGCGTACTCTCCGGATCTCTCACCAATCGAACACGTGTGGGATCTCATTGGACGCCGTTTGCAAACTCTGCCCCAGCCTCGTACGGACGACCAACTGTGGCAAATGGTTGACAGAGAATGGTGAACCATCCCTCAGGACACCATCCGCACTCTTATTGACTCTGTACCTCGACGTGTTTCTGCGTGCATCGCCGCTCGCGGTGGTCCTACATCCTACTGAGTCGATGCCGTGCGCATTGTGTAACCTGCATATCGGTTTGAAATAAACATCAATTATTCGTCCGTGCCGTCTTTGTTTTTCCCCAACTTTCATCCCTTTCGAACCACTCCTTCTTGGTGTTGCATTTGCTCTGTCAGGCAGCGTATTTCGTACGTGCTGTCACGGGTTCGAATTCTACCCGCTACGTAACTCAGTATTTCTCTGTGACACTGCCCGTACATTTTACACCCATTTCAATATCCTAAGTGTCTCTCGTACGGAATTTATATCCCTTTCTATCTCAATATTCCTTGATTCATTTATTTCTCACAGAATTATCAACTGACTTATTTATTCACTTCTGACATCGTACGACCTTTTATTATCTGACTGCAGATTCTTTAACATTTTTCTATCTCGTTTGGATCTACGCCTTAATTCATTTTCCACAAATAATCGTAACATTTTGAAATTACATTTTCCAAAATTTGACAATCATGGTTTCGTAATATTAGTCCTACGTGTTCCGGCTAATGAATTGCAACTTTAAGACACGACATTTATCCGTAAAGAAAAATATTGGACCGTAATTTAACCCACACGTTCATTAACATGTACGGATTATTAGCACCGATCTATATTTCAATATTATTAATTTATCAAGTTAAATTACCACACACTTTAATTCCGAATTAAAAACGACATCCCGTCATTAAATGATTCCCGACAAACTCAACACCTGATCACTTAAATTTTATTATTACGCACTGCTCACTAAAATTTCCAATATCTCATGAATTATTATTATTATTATTATTATTAATATCGCTTCTCACAAATTTAACAACTTCACTTTGAAAATATGAACATACTAATCAACAACAAAACACAACTGGTATGACAAAGCTGGACTTTCCTTCAATGTCATTACATAGCTCGTTAAAACGACAAACAGAAAAGCACATATCGGGCCTATTTGACTATAATAACCAAAATCAAATGTAAAGAAATTTATTCTTGACTACAAAGAAATATGAGAATGCATGCATGACTTAACGTACTACCCTATATCTACAAAATTTACATCTACAACAAACTGAATACCTAAAAAGACCCGATTATTTACATTGTTATTATTTAATACTGTCCGTGCTACAAATTTAGGATGGGGTCGTTAAGCGACTCCTCTTGTTACAGAAAGTAACCAAGTATACTCAAATTATTCCCATTTTTCCAATCACGCTAACATTTCCCAAATATTATCTACATTTTGTACTCATCTTAGTTATCGGTAATCCATTGCAGCTTGGCAGATGAGAGGCTCCTTTCGGCCCCTCTCTGCCATATTACTCCTCCATTCTTGATGGCGTAGTTCCACAAATGATATCCTGGCACATTACCATTTTACACTAATACCTTAATTATCACAATACTTCACCATTGACAATGTTAACACTGAACACTTTACTTTTATAAAACAAATTAATATCCTAGACCCAAAATTTTATATTTTACACTGTTTTAATCTTCGTCCAATTACCGCACAATGGACATGGACACGTACGACGAGGTGTCAAACTTTACGCCCGTCGCGATTTATGTCGTCCGACGCGATACGCCTGTTTCATACGGCCCTCTTGAAGTGTTCATAATAGCGGTTCGATATTCCAAAGTACAGGCTATTATTCCCTCAAAGTACTGTTCGTCACACAGTATGTTATTTACGTACTTATTGCGGTGCAATTCATATTACACTCTTACAGTGCAATTAATTTACTTCACTATGATATTTATAACTGGCAAACACTGTCCTACGTTAACTACTTCCAGTTCATGTTGCTTGAGCGCGATCACATTTTATAAACACTGGCGGATGCTCGCGCCATTAAATGTTGAGTTACTGTACGCCCGACGGATTTGAAGTCAGCTCCGAACGACGGTTCAGCTCCAGAGATTCATTTCGAGTGTGTTTGCGAGTATCCCTTGTCCCGTATATATGGATGAAGCTTTCCCTCGCGGGTTCATTGACGTCATACCCATGAGGGAGGGGGTGGATTTTTAATATCGGCACTTGCACTCCGAACTGGACGTTAAAATTTATATCAAATTAATCCACTCCGCTAGCATGTTTGCTGGATTAAATATGAACTCCTAATGATCATAGATTTAGGAGATACGGGTGGATTTAGCTCCTCACATTTCGCGCCTTTGGAAGCGTCCCTTACAACGTGGTTTTCGTCCAGCCAATGACATTCAAGCTGTCTGGTTTCCAAGAAATCCAGCCTTCAATTTATTTAATTTGCCAATAATTATTGATTATTTTTCTATATGTGACATCTAATAAGTTCATTACATCGATCCGTGTACTCACAATAATTTATTACTAATTACTTTTGAAGTTACGAGAATATCTCATCCATCATCCCTTAAGATGGTATCCCTGGGTCTTCCATCAACTTTTAGCGATTGGCCGGCAAGTGGTCACGTGATTTAAGTTTCCACCTGCGATCACCTAGGCTAGCGAATGTCCTCGCAACTACTGTACCTTTCCATGACGTCACGGAAATTTCCGTCCGCCAAAAATATCCCAGCGCACTACTCATGTTGCAAGATTCCTTTGTGTCAAACTGCCCCCTTCTCTTTCTGACCAAGACTTATTTGTGGACTTGTATTTTTCCTGGTCGCCACTAATGGGGTCCCCTGCTGTGAAGTAGCTAAATGTTGTTGTGTCGAGCTAATCCGTCAGGCTCCAGTCTGTCGTGTTCCGGCTAATGATTTCGACATTACACAGATGAAATATTTTCAACTACACTTCTGTATTTCAATAAATGTACTATTTCCCTTCATAAATCAAATCATGATTGACTTTGGGCCTAAGTCACTCGGGTTCAGTATGTATGTATGTATGTATGTATGTATGTATGTATGTATGTATGTATGTATGTATGTATGTAACTAAATGTAAATCTTAAAACACCAGATCTTTGAGAACGTAATATTACCATGTAACACAGTCCTTGGATGACTTGAAGATAAAATTAGAAGCCTCTGTCCGTAATGTTGGCACTGAGTAGGATAGAGTAATTAGCTCTAAGACCGACCGCCTCTTTCTCTCTTCCCCTCCTCCACCCCCTTCTCCCCACCCTACGAGGCATTAACCCGGTTCCCACTGTAGACTGAGTGAACCCAAGGGTCGTGAGCCTCTCCAGAAAATTTTCTTCTTCCTGGAGGCGAATGGAACCGGCGTCCTTCCCGGTAAACTGAGCCTACCTTTACATTTTCGGCTAGGGAGCTCACTGATAAGTATCGTTCAATTAATTTTAAGTAGGTACACTTCTTAGAAAATGAAATTTAATTCATCAATACTACTCGATCATAAGCATGAGCCCATCCTCTTGTATTTTGAATCTATAATAATAATAATAATAATAATAATAATGAAGTGGAGTATGGCTTTTAGTGCCGGGAGTGTCCGAGGACATGTTCGGCTCGCCAGGTACAGGTCTTTTGATCTGACTCCCGTAGGCGACCTGCGCGTCGTTATGAGGATGAAATGATTATGAAGACGACAAATACCTCCAGCCCCCATACCAGAGAAATTAACCAATGATGGTTAAATTCCCTACCCTCCCGGGAATCGAACCCGGGACCCCTGTGACCGAAGGCCAGCACACTAACCATTTAGCCATGGAGCCGGACACAGTAATAATAATAATAATAATAATAATAATAATAATAATAATAATCATTACTAGCTGAAATCCGTCAAGACATGACGGTCAATGAGATAAATATGTATTAAAGGATTTCCTTACATACGGCATTTCTTGTACATTTTTTAAATATTTTTTTACGTCGTACCGACTCTGATAGGTCTTACTGCGACGATGGGATAGGAAATTCCTAG
This sequence comes from Anabrus simplex, assembly GCF_040414725.1. Classification (NCBI taxonomy): domain Eukaryota; kingdom Metazoa; phylum Arthropoda; class Insecta; order Orthoptera; family Tettigoniidae; genus Anabrus; species Anabrus simplex. Next base: position 488,206,213 of record NC_090265.1, read on the forward strand.
AAGTGGGAAAGAAGCGGCCGTGGCCTTAATTAAGGTACTGCCCCAGCATTTTCCTGGTGTGAAATTGGGAATCCACGGAATACCATTTTCAGGGCTACCGACAGTGGGGCTCGAACCGACTATCTCCCAAATGCAAGCTCATAGCTGCATAACCCAAACGACGCAGCCACGTGCTCGATGAATTCCTTGTACAATTACCTCTTGGCACTATTCTAACATTTAACTGGCCAGGGCTGAAAACTGGCTGTGGTAAATAGAGACCTTCACGTCCCTTGAGGTTTATTGATCGTGATACAAAATGCTAACCGAATTGGAAATTGATGTCCCTTGAAAGAAAATGGAAGTGTTTTATCGGATGTTGTTAATTAATTCGAGGGATTAGAGCTCTCTGTCAATCTTTATCTCCACTTATTATTTCCAAATCTAAACAATTTTTGTACATGGGCTACTTCTTAGAATTAGGTCCTAATCTGGTTCCGTTTAGGAGCCGTAGGGAAACGTTCCAATTTCTAAGAAGCATAACTGTTGCTAACATTTCTATAATAAGTGGGCTGTATGTGGAGGCAAATCATTCATTTGAAGGAATATAGATATACTATACGTATGTATACACCCGACGTGTACTGCTCTTTTCCGGCACACCCTCTACGAAGGTAAGCTCTATGTACCTATTTACCAGCCGTTCTGCCAATCTTAAATTTCTGGCAGTACCGGGAATTGAACTCGGGCTCCCGAGGACGGCAGCTAAAAGCGCTAACTATTGCACGACTACTGGGGCGGACTTTGTGTAGCTGTGACGTAACGAGTCATTACCCAGAGAGATGTATATTATTGCGGAGGAAAGACGTGTGCTGTTAGTTACAGCACTGCATATGCAACAGATCCTTCCATATAATCTCCGTGCCGTGTGAGCATTGGCCGTCTTGAAGGAGCGACAAGAGGATAAGAAATGAAGTAGTCGCTTTCAAAGCCCAAGACGGAAATGGAAAAAGGCAAATAACAAAGTCCGACATCGTTAGCCGTAACGCCAATAATAATAATAATAATAATAATAATAATAATAATAATAATTGTTCCGAGGTATCTGTGGAACAGCAGAGGTGAAAGAAGATGCGGGGGTGAACGGGCCTCAAAATACGAAATTAAAGTTAAGATAAAATTTAACAAGGTTATATTTTCTTAGCAAAATCAAGAAATAATAAGAATGGCAGGTACAGAGTAGCAAAGTAACAAATGTACAATTACAGTATTCACAGGATTTGGGCTTCGAGCCCCGAACTCACAATTCTTGAGCAATTAGCCCAGCTTTACCCCACAACAAGTTTCAACAGAGGGGCAGAAAACCCCATTCATGCCCAGGAGCGCTTGCTCCAAATTACACAGTAAAGCCTCCTTGAGGCGCACAGAAAACAAAATTTCCAAGAAAGAGCAACTCGCTCTCAAATTTTAAGCCTGTCAAAGGCCACACCAAACTCCACTTTCAAGTTGTCCTCGAAGGACCAGAAAACAGGGGTGAAATACCCAACCTACTGAGGCCTATTAAGTAAGGAAACAGGTCAATTATATGGCCTCTAAAGTACCAATTTGAGAGGAGGCGATCTGCACTCCTAATACATTTGTTATATAAAACCTACTTGGCACTAGGCCGTTACTGCAAGGGCTAATCCCATACTAAAGAGGTGACTTTTAGAAGGAAACAGTTTACATTACGTTAAGGACGAAACGGTTGAGAAAATAAGTTCACCTCAATGCAATATGAGTGGGAGCTCGAGAGGGTTAAGCACTCTCTATCCCAATATGTAGTTAAAACAGAAAGAATTGACACCGAGTGTCTTTACATTTTTAAAGGAAAGTTACATGGAAAAGGCTTCGGACCTGCCCCGAGAGTTAAACTGCTGAGCTAGCAAGAAGAGAAGTTATTAAAAGGCCATTACCTTGTGGATGAACCGCTGCCCGAAGAAAGGGGCGCTTCCCGCCCCCTGCTACGTACTTTACACACTGAAAGGGGTTACTGAAGTGGCGCGGAGACCCGAAAATCAGCAGTTTATATACTCTCGCGGAAAGTTCGAGGCGTTTCAGGAATGAGAACACCCTCCCACAAAAATTTTATTGGCTAGGGTTAAGCAAGAGATCCAAGTTGATGAAGATACACCTGATTGGTCATAAATTAATTAAAGAAATTCGGGATTGGCTAAATTCAAAACAAGGGGAAAGAAAGGGTTATACAGCCAACTTAGACAATAACAGAAAGAAATTTAACAAGGAACAAACTTTTGAAATAAAAATTTCTCCAAAAAACAGTTCTTTCACTTCGCACTAGGGTGCACCATTATAGTTCTTCAGTAGTGTCCTCTAGAAGAGAATGTTCACACTTCTTACTACAGGCAAAACAAAAATACATCGAAAACGACCCAGTTCAGAAACTTCAAAATTTCCAAGTAGTGACATCTTCTGAGATACTTGAAAAATAACCCATCAGATAAAGTTCAGACTTCCTCCGGTAGGGGAGTTTCAACTGGCGCAAGGTTTGAATTAGCGACGTGGAGGTGTACCACCCGGTACAATAATATTAATAATAATAATAATAATAATAATAATAATAATAATAATAATAATAATAATAATAATAATAATAATAATAATAATAATCCGCCTCTCTGGCGTAGTGGTTAGTGTGATTAGCTGCCACCCCTCGAAGACCCAGGTTCGATTCTCGGCTCTGCCACGAAATTTAGGAAGTGGTAAGAGGTCTGGAACCGGCTCAACTCCGCCTCAGGAGATCAACTGAGTAGAGGGGAGGTTTGATTCCCATCTCAGATATCCTCGAAATGGTTTTCCGTGGTTTCCCACTTCTCCTCCAGGCAAATACCGGGAAGGTACACCTAGCTTAAGGCCACGGCTGCTTCCTTCCCTATTCTTTGTCCATCCCTTCCGATCTTCCCATTCCAACAAAAGAATCCTGTTCAACATAGCAGGTGAGGCCACCTGGGCGAGGCACTGGTCCTCCTCCCCAGTTTTTCCTCGACCCAAAACCTCACACTCCAGGACACTGCCCTTGAGGCAGTAGGGGTGGTATCAATCGCAGAGTTCGAGGGAAAAACCAACCCTGGAGGGTAAACAGATTCAGAAATAAGTAAATAATAATACAGAGTAATAATAATAATAATAATAATATTAATAATAATAATAATAAAAATAATAATAATAATTTGAGTTTCACGTTCCTCTAACTGTTCAAGAGAAACCGAAGCCATATTGTGATGTTCAAATTGTTAATGCCGGCACTGAGTGTTTTCATGTGAAATGAGACCGGGGAATTTCTTCGCAAATATTTTAAGGTATAGGTTGTTTAGATCTTGTATTTGTATTTTATTTAAATTTTGCAAATTAATTAGCATTTCGGTTAGAAAATGATCTTACTAGTTAGAGGCTGTACTTTTCGCTGTCGACATGTTGGGTATGTGAATATATCTGGGATGTTCATTTCATACGTAGGCGTATTTTGATTTTGCAATATGTAACTAGATCAAAATGACAGCCAGTGTATGTATGTATGTATGTCCGTTCCTCGGGTTGGGTATGAAGTGAAGTGAATCTTCGTAGCGAGTTTTTACAACCGGATGCTCTTCCTGACGTCAGCCTCATCAGAGGAATTAATGAGATGAAACGAATCAGGTGATTAGATATTGCATGCCACCACCTCTCCTAACCTGACGGCCAAAATTCTGATATTTTCTGAAACTGGGCATGTTTTATATCCTTCGAATGAAGGTAATGAGACACGGCTAGTCATAACACAAAAGGAAGCCCATTGTGTGTGCGTAAAATTTAATTTCCTACAAAAGAAAGGTCATATGAATTTTCTTCGCAACTCTGGTGGGAAATTACACTTTACAATTAACCTCTGAGTTCCAGGACATTCGTTCGTCAAACTCTATAAATCGGTATTTGTACACATTACCGCTGTAAATTCCGTTTACATATCAACAGTGAGAGCAATCCCAAGTCAGTGACACAGCCAACGAGTACGTTCAACTAGTAATCTATAAATGTGCTACTGTTTACTCTACGGTCTTTAATTTTTATTCCAATAGGTCAATCACAATTTATAGTATAAGCAAATATTTAAAATATATGATCTGAAATGAAAATGTTAATGAACACAGAATTACTTTCTCTCCCAATCAAGGAGTCATTTTGCGATACTTTGAATGCTTCCTCACATTCTCACTATAGACATCACGCAGCTTGAAGCTTGCATTCAGGAGATAGTGGTTTCGAACCCCACTCTCGGCAGTCCTTAAGATGGTTTTCCATGGTACCCCATTTTCACACCAGGCACAGGTTCAGACACTTTACAGTGCGGTCGCGAGTGTATAACTATTTGACCGGAGATAACGCCGTATGCATAGACTTCATCATAGAAGCTGTACGGGCAAACCATATAAATACTAGCCCTAACACATGGCAAAACACCTGTTCACTTATCTCATGGCTGATGACCTCACGGTGTCCTCCGTCTGGACATGGCTGTTCCTTAATTAAGACCACGGTATCCTTCCTTCCCAGTCCTAGCCCTGTACTATCCCATTGTCGCCATAAGGCCTATGTGAGTTGGTGCAACGTACAACTAATAGTAAAAAAAAAAAAGCATATCGTTGTAGAAAATGAGTATCGACACATCATGTTTCAAAAACAGCACGAAATATTTGACAAAATTCAGTTTAGAATTTGTGTCAGTATCTACAGTAGCACAACGAAAATCAGTCCCCTTTTACTACCTTTGGTTTCTTGAAGCACACATTTCAGTAAGTTCAGGTGGCAAATCTGACAAAAGATATTATGAATTGGCATCCGAAGCAATGTCCTAAGTTGTATGACAAAGAATTAGACACGCGTACGTTACAACAACTCAATAAAAAAATTAAAAATAACTTTAGAGATGATAACGTTCTTTTTTTTTTTTTTTTTGCTAGTTTTACGTCGCACCGACACAGATAGGTCTTACGGCGACGATGGGACAGGAAAGGGCTAGGAGTGGGAAGGAATCGGCCGTGGCCTTAATTAAGGTACAGCCCCAGCATTTGCCTGGTGTGAAAATGGGAAACCACGGAAAACCATTTTCAGGGCTGCCGACAGTGGGGTTCGAACCTACTATCTCCCGAATACTGGATACTGGCCGAATTTAAGCGACTGCAGCTACCGAGCTCGGTGATAACGTTCTTGTTCGTATTGTTAGTGTAAAAGTCCAAGAAAGCCATTACGGTAAGTTATAACGGCAATTGCAGTTTATGTGTCGGTACACTACATTCTCAAAAGTTCATTAATACTAATATTGCCGAGTTTACGTCCCACTAACTAATTTTACGGTTTTCGGAGACGCCGGGGTGCAGGAATTTTGTCCCGAAAGAGTTCTTTTCCGACTGGTGAATCTGCTAACACGAGGCACTTTCATAATACAGTACCACCGGATGAGCCGGTTCGAAGAAGAAGAAATTTATTTGAAATAACATTTGTGAGCAGTCGTTCTCAACGAGGCCGGAAATTCCTGCGCGTGAATTGGGAACATGGGTCGGTTTTCAAAATTTACAATTCTCTGTGTAAGAGTGTCGGGAGTGGACTCGAAAAAGGTTCGGTAATATGCCAGTAATTCCATAAAAACACGTCCCTCTCATCGTATGATCTTTTATATGCCAATCGACTGAGCTGGAACTCGATTCCGAAACTTTGAGCAAGGGGACTTGTACCTAACCTTGTGTGCTACGCAACCAGTCAAGAAGAAGAAGAAGAAGAAGAAGAAGAATTTGGATTACCGTAATGCTTGCAAGTCTGTTTGCAGCACTGCCATTGGTTTTTCAGATTTTGCAGTTATCTCCTATCCGCATAATCACTGGTGGTACTTATTTCAGAATTCAACCAGTCTACGAGCTCCTTGCCTTATACCATCCCTTGTTTGCCATTTACTGTATATAATGTGTTAAATGAAACGCTTGTGTAAGCTTAAATGTAACACAACTATATATTCATTCCTCACGGAACTGCTGCCAATCACTGTACTAGGGTGATGGTTCAAGTTAGTAGATTAGGTTGTGAAGTATGTTGTCGGTATATTGAAGAAGTAAAGTAAATATCACGTAGAAGACTTTGTGCCTGATGTTACTTAATTTTATTTAAACAGTGCATGCTACAGGATTTTCATCCAATTACAACACCATATTTGTAATAAAAAGTAAAATTACAGACAATTATCATTTAATATTGCGTAGCCTAACGTTATTGAATCTAATATAAGATGTCTAACCTAATCCACCCTGTTATTGTGGGCATGGATTTACAAGACATGTTCGAGAATAGTTTATTATACTGCAGATATAGTATTGTATCATAATTCTTATCTGTCAATGGTAACAGTGAATTGTTTTGAAAATACGATCGTGTTTGTACTGAAATCAAGAACAATATTTTTCCGAGATGCGCTGTTATAATCTGTAAAGTGATGATTTTTAATTTAAAAACCGTGTATTATATTTTGAATTTGGGTGCGGCACATGAACATTCACAAAGGAAAAGAAATTCAGGATTATCTATTATGAACGATTTGATAATTTCATCTGGAGAATGATGTGATGTTTCCTCGTCATCTGAAGTCGACGCTGAGCTTCAGAATTCTAATATGGTCGGGCTGAGTAGCTCAGACGGTAGAGCGCCGGCCTTCTTAGCTCAAGTTGGTAGGTTCGATCCTAGCTCAGTCCGGTGGTATTTGAAGGCGCTCAAATACGGCAACCTCACTTTAGTAGAATTATCAGCACGTTAAAAAACACCTGCGGGAGAAGAATTCACCTCTTCGGTGTGTTCGAAAACCGCAAGAGTAGTTAGTAAGAAGTAAAACCAATAAATTAACTAATTGATTTATTAATAAGAATTAACCTAACCAGTTAGTGCAACTATCAATGTTTTAACAGAACAGAAAAGTAGCAGTTCTAACTGTCATTTCGTCATCACCTCTTCTTATAACGGCGGTCCTTATGTCCTTGTATACCTCTCGAAGTTGCGGATCTCGATTTCGGATAGTGTGGTGGTGGTGGTTGTTGTTTTAAGAGGAAGTACAACTGGGCACATCCTCGTATAACAACAATCAGAGCGAAAATAAAAAAGTCTGCCCTTTGTAAGAATGAAGGTATCAGCAAAAGAAAGGAAAGTGACATTCAAAGTCTCCCAAGGCCTCGCAAACCTCATGCCGTCGGCCGGAACAGAACTCGCCAAGAGAGATCGGATATGAAAGATTAAAGGCCAGACTCAGCCAAGCGCAATGTGGTTGCACCTTAGATCCTAACTTGAGGGCCTCCCGGTAATTCTCTTTCAGTCGCTTCTTACGACATTCACGAGATACTGTGGGTGTATTCAACCACCTCCACGCACAAGGGCTTCTTTTCTGTTGAAAGATGGTTGTGATGGCTGTTTTAAAATAACGAAGTAACGAACAGAAATTGTGTGAAAAGAACAATGAAGACGAAATATGGCGAAGTGAAGGTCACAAAGTAGTTTAAATACCTGGGAGAGATTATCAGTAGCAACGGGATAGATAAAGAGGACATGGAAAATAGGATACTTAAGTTGGAAAGGCTAAACACTGCCACCAAAGCCATTTACAACAAAAAGAATATTTCCATTAATGCCAAACTAAGAATTATGATGCTGTGGTAAAACCAGTGATTCTGTATGGGGTGGAAACAGCAACACTAACGAACCTAGAAGAACTATTAAAGATTGAAAGGAGAATATTAAGGAGGATTTACGGTCCAAGGGTGGTAGAGGGAAACTACAGATTACGATCAAATAGATATACAAAAGTACAGAAGACCTGGAAACAACAATAAGGAAAGGGCGGCTGCGATTCTATGGACACATGGTCAGAATGGATCCAGCAAGGTTAAATAAACAAATTTTTAATAAAATATACTACTTGAAGAACCAGGAGGGATATGCCAAGCAGATGAAGGAAGAACTCAAGAGGTTAGTAATTGCAGATGAAAAATGTTGTGATAGAGACCAATTCAGGAAAAGACTTTCCAACATAAAAGTTCTTGTGGAAGAAAAGAAAGAGCGCAGAGGGGGAAGATGGACTGAAGAGAGAAGAGTGCAACATTCTGAAAGAATGAAGGCACTGTGGAGAAAGAGGAAGGAAGAAGGGATGATAAGAAGGAAGTCTAGTGGTATTGAGTGGGCCTAAGTTTGGCGGGTTCGCAAGAAAGAAAGAAAGAAAGTAACGGAATAATTTTCTGCTCTTATGTCTAATCAAATGCGAAATGATAGTGTAGGTGATTGTAGTTTTAAAGGGAAATAGGTTACATCTGGGCAACCATCCTATCTCAACGCTAACCAGAAGGGAGAGTAGAAATGGTCTGATACTTCGAAGAACGAAGGATCGGCCAGAGAAAGGGAAGGTTGTGAAAATAGAAGACCTCCTAGGCTTTGCAAACCCCCTGTAGGCCTAAAGGTTAGAAGAGAATGAATGTTGTCCGAGAGAGGTTAGAATGGAGGATAAAAGTAAAGTGTGCGACACAAGTTAGTAGATGCAATGTCATACTCTGCTAAGGGTCTCTTAGTCACCAACTCATGCTCCCAATTTGAAAGACATTAGGGTCCCACTTTAAGTCACATATTACAAAAGGTAGGGCATACCGTAGATGTATTGTATCGTCTCGCTCACATGAGAAAAGACAGTGAGTAATGGACAATTACGAGCAAGTTGAGGTGTGTCTCTAAACAGCAGCTCATGATGATGATGGTGATGATGATGATGCTTGTTGTTTAAAGGGGCTTAACATCTAAGGTCATCGACACCACAAAGAGCAGCTCATGGAAAACACACGCGTTAATGTGAAGTATGTTAAGCAGTAGGACTTCTCCCAACGTCTAATTTCACCCATATTGGCCAGTTGCCACGTTCATAGAAATCTCTCACCGAGCTCGATAGCTGCAGTCGCTTAAGTGCGGCTAGTATCCAGTATTCGGGAGATAGTAGGTTCGAACCCCACTGTCGGCAGCCCAGAAAATGGTTTTCTGTGGTTTCCCATTTTCACACCAGGCAAATGCTGGGGCTGTACCTTAATTAAGGCCACGGCCGCTTCCTTCCCACCCCTAGCCCTTCCCTGTCCCATCGTCGCCATAAGACCTATCTGTGTCGGTGCGACGTAAAGCAACTAGCAAAAAAAAAAAAAAAAAAAAAAAAAAAAGATAGAAAGAAATCTCTCCTCTAAGACTCCAGTACGATGTTGATTCGGTAGTGTATTAGCGCTTCAGCTTCTTCGTGTTTATCGCCCAATTGATGAGGCTTACCGTGTACTCAGAGTTATTTGGTGAGGTGAGGTGAGGTGAGGTGGTGTGGTGTGATCGCTATTTGCTTAGTCTTAAGGAATAGGTATTGTACTCGCTACAACAGCATACAAGGGCAACACTTCATGAATTCAGCGTTCCTCTCCAGGAACAGTGTAGACACGTAATTCTCGTCTCTAACATCACGCAATCAACACATGTTTATCTGGACTAGTATAACGTTGTTACTGTTCCATTTCCTCGGCTTCTATTTGGGATTGCTCTATGTGTGATCCACAGCACTAGCAAAAATTTGACATGTTCCAGTGTTTACAATGATGCACATGCAGTTCTAGAATAGTTCAATGAAAATATGTATAACTAGCATATGGACCCGTTCTTCGCACGGGAATTTGCAGTGGATTACATGTTACCTTCAGGAATATATGCGAAGTAACATGGCTCTATTCACACATTTAATGCTACGTGTGAAAATGGTATTTCCGAACGAAAGCGCGTGGCAGTACCGTGAAGTGTGATGAATCTGAATAAAGTCGAGAGAGAATGATGACGATTTTCGAATTTATTGCACGGTACGAATCCCGGTCCGAAGTTGTGCGCAATTCTCTCTGGTTGTCAGGATGGATATTGTATCTGTGACCACTGGCGTGGCGCTCTGTCATTGATGATATCTTCCTTAATATGTCCTATTGAAAAGTGTAAAATCGCTCTATAGTTCTCCCCGCTGCTCATCTTGAAGTGACATGCACGACACGCCGCACGGGACTTGGACTGAAAATACAAATCATCTGCGTTATTATCCGTCGTACGATAAATACGTACGTGGCATGAAGGAACGGAAATAACAAATAACATACTCTTAAACGGTTGTTATATACAGTCTTTTGATAGACCAAATGTTAACGAAAATATTTCAGAATAATTTTCCTATAAATGCAAACTCGATGTAATTACTATGGCATCATATGCACTGATAACACAATCCTGAGTGAGTAGAATCCAGATACGTAGTTTGGTTGAAATAAGTCCAGCAGTTTCCCACTTTTAGGAATATACAAACAGATTGATAGCCAGACAGACAGACAGACAGACAGACAGACAGATAGACAGACACCAAAGAGAAAAGTTCTACCTCATGTTACCTCGGTGTTCACATACATTAGGTGATGTTAATTTTCAAGCCGAGCGAAATATTATGCATCCTCTGATGTTCTCTTGTTAGGGGACTTTAAATAACTCTACGTCTGCGAGGGTGTCCGTGACTAGTTGCAGAGCATGAAGCCCGTGCAAAATAGTAATTTTCTCCGTCATTTGAAGAATACCTAAACGAAATTATGTGCATAACAAAAATTATTTAAAATGAACGGGCGTTTCACATATAGTCTATATATTTTACATGTAATCTGTAGTATAAAAGAAAATGAAAAAATCTTCTCTTATACCAATAAACCCCTGTCTATGCAGTGATTTTTAAATAATATGCATATCGAAACTTGCTCCTGGATGAGTTGGTGAAGATAAAATCAGTAGTGTAAGAGAAAATGGAAAAACCTCGTCTGGTCTTCGTATAAACCCCCAGTCTATTCAGTGATTTTTAAATTATATGCATATATATAAACTTGCTCGTGGATGAGTAAACTCTAAAAAGTTTGATCCAGATATATTCAATAGTGTACGAGAAAACTGAAAAACTCTTCTGGTCTTCCTATAAACTACCAGTCTGTTCAGTGATTTTTAAATGATATGCATATTGAAACCTGCTCCTGGATGAGTAGACTCTAAATATGAAGTTAGGTGGAGATATAATCAATAGTGTGAGAGAAAATTTAAGAAAAACTCTTTTGGTCTTCCTGTAAACCCCCAGTCTGTTCAGTGATTTTTAAATGATATGCATATCAAAACTCGCTCTTGGATGAGTAGACTCTATATACTGTACGTAGTTTGGTTGAGATATAATAAATAGTATACGAGAAAATTAAAACAATCTCTTCTGTTCTTCCTATAAACCCCTAGTCTGTTCAGTGATTTTTAAATAATATGTATATTGGAACCTATTCCTGGATGAGTAGACTTTAAATATGAAGTTTGGTCGAGACCTATTCAGGCATTTACCCGTGATGGTGGAACGAACAAACAAAGAAACACAAGAAAGCTTAAAACTACTGATACGGTCTTGAATTGACCTGAAACGGATAAATATATAAAAAGTTGGCGAAAAAAATACATTACAGACAACGGACCCCCTAAAATGTTATTTATAAGGTAAAATACTTAGAAATGGTCTCTCTATTCCGACTCATTGGCTGAATGGTCCGCGTTGAGGCCTTTGGTTCAGAGGTTTCCGGGTTCGATTCATGGCCGGGTCGGGGATTTTAATCGCATCTCATTAATTCTTCTGACCCTGGGACTGAGTGTGTTTGTCCCAACATTTTCCTATTCATATTCACACAGCACAACACACTACACTACCAAACACCATAGAAACACGCAATAGTGATTACATCCCTCCATATAGGATTGTTGTCAGGAAGGACATTCGGCCGTAAAACAGGGCCAAAACACAATATGCTACACAGTTTGCACCCGCGACCTATGAGATGTGGGAAAAGCAGCAGCAGCAGAAGAAGAAGAAAAAGAAGAAGAAGAAAAGGAGAAAATAAGAAGAATATGATGATGATGATGATGATGATGATGATGATGATGATGATGATGATGATGATGAAGTGTCTGTAGCTTTCGTCGTAGAAATTACCTTTCACAATCACAGTGACGTTTAAAGCTGTAAAATTAATTGACCCTCAGTCGAAATGGGCAAGCTGTCTACCAGGTTGATGTTGGTGATAAATAATAATAATAATAATAATAATAATAATAATAATAATAATAATAATAATAATAATAATAATAATCGGTAGTGACTCAACAATATATAGATTATTTTATTTAAATTCTCACTGTGTATCTTCAATGATGACGGGAGATGTACCAGCTCAAATATTCATCAAGAAATTGACAGAATTCTAGTTCCATCCCGTCCTGTCAATAAAGAACTCGCCCTTAACCTCTCATTTAAATGTCAGACGCAAAACTATACGTAGCGTAACGTAAGAAATAGGTGACGGCTGCTTAATTAGAAACACACGCAAGTGCAATCATTAGAAATATACCGTTTTTCAGAGTGGCTTAATACGCACTAACAGTAAGTAAATGGGATTGTTAACACCGTTACCTGAATTTCCTTCTATGGAGCAATAGTAACATGTATTTCTACTTTGAGAAAGGTTTGTGTTTTATAATATGTTAATGTATCCACTCGGTGGCAAATTGTTGGCTTCTGCTTTAATCCGTGTTCTGCTAAACAATCTACTCTGCAGTTGACTTCTACTTCAAAAGGAGCTTTGAGAAAGGAACGCAGACAGGCTATTAAAACAGATCTCTGAGGAAATGGTTAGAATTGGCGTTTTAAATCCCGCTCTTTGCTAGCTGTAGGGCTTACAGTAATTAGTTCATTCTTTGCAATTCACTGAATTACAGAAGAAAATATCTATCGTGGCAGATCTGCATCATAGATTGTACTGTAGGATAATCTCCACTTAGTATAAAATAAAGTCCTCGATTCTGTCTGTACCGGGCGAGTTGGCCGTGAGGTTAGGGGCGCGCAGCTGTGAGCTTGCATTCGGGAGAAAGTGGGTTCGAACCCCACTGTCGGCAGCCCTGAAGATAGTTTCCCGTAGTTTCCCATTTTCACATCACGCAAATGCTGGGGCTATACCTTAAGTAAGGCCACGGCCGCTTCTTTCCCACTCCTAGGCCCTTCCTATCCCATCGTCGCCACAAGGCCTATCTCTGTCGGTGAGACGTAAAGCAACTCGCAAAAAAAAAAAAAAAAAAAAGGATTATGTCAGTTTGTCTGCGGTTTTCACCACTCTATTAAGCATTTCTTGAGAAAGGTTTATATATAGAAACATGTTTGCATGACTAAAGAAAGCCGAGCAGTAACGATTTCAGTAAAGCATGTCGAGGAAAATACCGGATATTCGTGCGCTTTTCTGGCTTACGCTGGCTAAACCGTTAAAGATACATCTATACAATGAAAATCCACAGCCTGTTTCCAGTCATTTGACTGGGTCAGGAATGGAATTAATGAAGCCCCCATCTAGCGGCGAGGACAGGAATTGTGCCGGCTGCCGAAGCTTGTCACACTCCTCTGGGGCAATAATTAATGACTGACAGATGAAATGAAATGATATTGGAGAGTGTTGCTGGAATGAATTATGACAGGGAAAACCGGAATACCTGGAGAAAACCCTGTCCCGCCTCCGCTTTGTCCAGCACAAATCTCACATGGAGTGACCGGGATTTGAACCACGGAACCCAGCGGTGAGAGGCCGCGGCGTTGCCGCCTGAGCCACGAAGGCTCACATCTATACAATAAGGGTAAGAATTATTCAGTATAGTAAGTTCTACAAAAATGGTCCGCGACAGCATATATCTGACATTAATACATGCCTAACATATACCCCACGGTAACTTTTTATTTTTTTTTACTATATCGTCGTTGCCGGGACAAAACCTCGTATGTGATAATATTTTTGGATATATACTGACCCGCAGCGAAAATGCCTTGACAATATTCACTCAATATTGCACTTTAGATGACAGAACCTTACCGGCCAAAGTTGTAAGTTAAGCTAAAATATTTCACATAGGAGGTTTTGTCCCGGCAGCGACGATATGTTACAGTTTGCAGTAAAAAATCTTCAAATTTAAAAACTACTTTTTAAGTTAATTAGTTCATCCTTATCAAATTAAATAGTAAATAATGAAGAATGAACTGTAATTTAGAAAATGTTATTTTCATCTTTACTTCCGGAGATACGGTCGTTACCATTTTTTCGTGCAATCTCCATTCTGAAATATGGAAACGTAAATGACCAACTTCAGAGAGACTGAGTGGATGGCGAGTCAGCGCGCGAGCTATCAACGACTTCGGCCTGCATCAGTTCAACATGCTACGATACAATAATTAATACTTTTTAAGTAGAAAGAAGAAAAATGCATCACTTTTAGTACCAGGATATCCCAGGACGGGTTCGGCTCGCCAGGTGCAGGTCTTTCTATTTGATACCCGTAGGTGACCTGCGCGTCGTGATGAGGATGAAGTGATGATGGAGACAACACATACACCCAGCCCCCGTGCCGTTGGAATTAACCAATTAAGGTTAAAATCCCCGACCCGGCCGGGAATCGAATCCGGGACCCTCTGAACCGAAGGCCAGTACGCTGACCGTTCAGCCAACGACTCGGACACTTTTTAAGTGATTCTTCGTTACCAAGTGATTCTTCGTTACCTGTATAAAAAGTTATGATAAACCATCCTGCCGAGAATATAGGTCATAGTACATTGCATTCGAAGAAGTGCGCTTTTCAGGTAACAATGAAACTGACCAACAAAGGTATTTTCGTTCGCCACAGGACAAAGACAAATGGAGTCTTCTTTCTCCAAATTCACTGCCCAGGTTTAGTATACACAGCAATCATTAGTGAAGCAGCTGTTCATTACCGTACAGAATTTCTGAATTCTTTACATCCTTTCGGCTTGCCACCACACAAGCTGATACTGAAATTGGGGGTGCCCGTTATATTGTTACGTAAACTACACCCGTAAAATGTATGCAGTGGCAGCCAACATTTTGAAAAGCTGTTTGATTTAAGCTACTAATTTAATTGGCTGTGGCACAGGAGAAGCGGTCGAAATACCGACAATCCTTATGATCCCTTCAAATTTACCTTTGATTTCAAACGTGTCCAATTCCCAGTAATAGTCTGTTTTGGCAGCGTGGCTGGAGTTGATCTCAGAGCAGAATTATCTTCTCATGGACACCTTTCGCGTGTTACATCAAAATAAAATCTTTTCGTGTTCATCACTGGAGGAGAAACCACTAATGCCGTATCGGTATGCAAGGAAATCTTGATAAGTCCTCGGTTAAAAGTAACCTTTCGCCTTAAATTCATACCTGCTGCAGTGCGCAGCCGGGGCGGATAGCTGGTGTCTGATAAGTCCATCTTCCAGTTATAGGAGATCGCCTGCAATTCAATGAACAACATACAAATTAATCTGTGAAATGAAAGTATACAGATGCATATAAATATACATGTCGGAGGGGAAGGAGGCGCTGGCACAGTTGCTTAGTCACACTCACCTCCTAATCCCAGCGTCACGGGTTCAAATCCTGGAGACTTGCTGAGGAATTCTCAATAGTACCAGTATATAGCAGTAGAAAGGATTTCAAGGCTTAAACTCCCGGCCTAATTCTCATAAGTTTACCATTGACAATACACTATATGATCAAAAGTATCCGGGCACCTACTCGTAAACATTCTCGTAGTGTTCCGCAGATTTATTGCCCGGAGTGGACATTAATACGCCCTTTTTACATCTGGAACTTTGCGGGGAAGACTGTCTACTAAGATCATACGGGTCTGGAGCAAAATTTCCGTTGTAGTTCATGTAATTGTTGGATGCAATTGGTATCGAGACGGGGGACTGGCCAGACCATTTCTGTAATCTTATTGTCCGCAAACCACTGACGAACAGACCCCACTTCATAGCAGGGAAAATTATCGTGCTGAAATATTCAGTGATCATCTCAGACATGGTCCTCTACCATAGACATCACTCCATCTGGTCAAAATGTTCTTATATCCTTCCGCCTTTAAACTGCTCTGTATTATTACGAGAGGAGCAAGTCCCTTCCACGATAAGTAGCCCACACAGTTACCCCACTACCGCTCACTTTCACTGGGTGCACATTCGCCACGCCCAGTCCCTCCCACGCGACTGACACATGCTATAGGGAGATTCATCGCTCCAGAGCAAACGTCTGCAGTCGTCCACGGAGAAATGGCGGCTCTGTTTACATCATCGAACGCGGCACTTGGCGTTCACTGGCGAAATAGACGGTTTATAGGTGACTGCGTGTGCCTTCAACCCCAGCCCTCGTATCTTCCGGGGTCGGCGGTAACAGAGTAGGCTTCGGCCTATAAGTGCAGAGGAGATGTGGCCACGACTCTACCGTGGCTCTGCTCCTCTGTGTTCGGGAGACCACCGTCGGCTGCCCTGAAAATTCTCCTGCACTAAGCCGAATGCCGGGACAGTTCGTAGTACCGTATAGGCCACTCTCACCAACACTCTCAGCTTCTCCTTCGCCGTAACAAATCTCCTGGCCTGAGAGACAGTGTCACCGTCTATTAGACCCCTCTTCAGGGGAGAAATGAAACCAATTTAGTAGCAGTGGTACTGTAGTATCTCCCGGCACACAGCCATGGTGCTAGATGCACGCACTGCGGAATTAACAGGGGATGATAACACAGGATTTGTTAAGAAGGAACCCAAACTCTCCGTAGTCGATTAGTTAAATGTAATATAAAAGCTTTTCAGTTTGAAATGTCTGTCTGTTAGGTCATCAGCCCAGAGGCTGGTTGGATCCTCAAATAGCACCACCAAAGGCTATGCAGTTATAGGAAAACAACAAAGACTAATGGTAGTACCAAAATGAGGCGTACTAGGCAAGACGAGGAGTGAGGTAGTTTGCCATTGCTTTTCTCACTGGGCCAGACAGTGCTATTGTAGCACAACTAACCCTATGAGCAACACCTTTCATGACACTCAGACGCACTGGTTGTGCTCTGAATGTCATTACTCAGCACCACCCACACCCCAGCAGCTTCCGTATTGTCACAGCCATGGGTGAGACTGGAACTTCGGTGGAAGCTACACTTTGCTCTGGCCTGTGCCAAGAGATGGATGAAAATGTACTGTACCCATCAAGAACTGACAGCAGGCAGACAGTTTGAAATACAATACATTATAACATAGGTCTACCTGTAAAAAAACTACACACTGTTAAACAAAGAATGGGATGTTTCATCCCACAAAAGAATTATCAGATTCTATCAAATCAGTTTAAACCATGTGCATATTTGATTATCAATTTTTGAAAATGTGTACAAATAATGAACGTATTAGTCCTCTACTATCACTTTTGTACCTACCTTATCTGCTATCCTCCGTTGCCTCACGCAACTCCGTCTGGACTGCCGCCAGTTGTTTATTTCCGATCTTGGTCTTTGTAGCTAGTTATTGGGGTGGGGAGAAATTTTGAAGGCAATTACTATGTTTCGTGAAGATGGGAGGGGAAGTAAGATGTGACGATGCGAAGGTGTCGTCCCATTTGCGATCACTCTTATCAGTGACATACAAGAGTCAGGTTGCTGTGAGGGAATTCCCTACTGAAGAACTGGTACAGGAAGACATCCCTCAAGTAACTGGCGAAACTACATACTAGGATTCTTACGAATCGTATGTTGAAACTCATGAAATTACTTACATGCACCGTTTCAGACTGATGCGTTAATATCGGGACTGACAGAGAATAAACAGGACTCAAATGAACCTTTTATTTAGAGTTACCAGGTGGTTGTGGGTGTGAAGGCGGTGAAATGAAAATGAAATGTCTTGTGACCTCTGTAGGGATCTGGTGGAGGTCTTTTTATTTGACTCCCGTAGGTGACCTGCGCATCGTGATGAAGATGAAATGATGATGAAGACGACACATTAACCCAGTCTCCGTACCAGGGGAATTAACCGATTATGGTTAAAATTCCCGACCCTGCCGGGAATCGAACCCGGGACCCCTGTGACCAAAGGCTAGCACGCTAACCATTTAGCCTTGCAGCCGGACGTACAGGTGGTTAAATGAGTTTTAAGAAGTAGGACAAAAATGGGAGTAGTAAAATCGTTGAATTTTCCACTTTCCAATTTCAAAACCAAGGATTTTGCTGTAACACTTTGCTTCTTCGATAGCGCTACCCTTTGTTCAAGCAATTGTAGCTCATCTCAAACTTAACTTACAGTTTCTTATACAATAGCGGACACTATTGCTGCTTAAATAATGCTCAGTCTGTTCAAACATTCGTACTGACACCTTAAGTAAACAGCTGTTCAAAATACATTAGCCTACTTTCATCTATCTGTATGTATGTCTACCCCTTAGTCTCGTTTCCTGATACTTGGTCGGTATGAGATGAGATTAATTTATACGGAATGTTTCTTCGGCCGGATGTCCTTCCTGGGAGCTAATGAAGATGAAATGTGCTATGGTGTATGAAATTGGGTAAGGGGTGGGAGGACTCAGATTTATGGCCTATAGATATGAACTGTAACGTCATTTGCTTGTAAGTGAAAATATTAAACCACAGAAAACCATTCTGAGAACAGCCGACGGTGGGATTCGAACCCACGCGTTTCCCGAATGCAGAGCTTGGCTCATAGCCGTAGCGCGTTAACGCGCTGCCAATTAGGCTACTTTCACCTGTATAAATATAAGTTTTGTCTGTACGCTCGGATTAGATGTACAAGATTCCAGAACTTAATGTTAAGAAAATGTTTAGATTAAAATAAGGTGAAGAAATGATAATTCTGTAATGATGGCGCGAAAAGATGAGATTGCATTCGGGAAATAGTGGGTTCGATCCCATTATTGGTAGCCCTGAAGATGGTTTTCCGTGGTTCCCTATTTTCACAACAAGAAAATGCTGGAGCTGTACCTTAATTAAGGCCACGGCCGCTTCCTTCCCAGTCCTAGTCCTTTCCTATCCCATTGTCGCCATAAGACCTATCTGTATCGGTACGACGTAAAGCCAGCAATAAAAAAACCATGTCACCAAACATCTCTGACTTTTCCGTAAATTTCTGTAAGAGTATCCATTATATAAAGCACAAGGCTTGCCTTTCTTCGTCTCAATGACCTGCATGTCGTAAGTAAGCACGCAGATAACAACATAACAACAAAAGCTACATCAACGATGGATGTCTACAGCTGGAATAATTACAGTATGTTAAAAAACTATAGACTAATACTACCTTACTACCTCAAAAAACCTTCAAGAGAGAGGTTGTGTGGAGTACGCCTTAATTAGCAGCCCCCCTGCTGCGTGGACGTTGGAAAACCCTGATAGGCAGCTGATAATTCTACACTGGTCGCAAATGGTACATGAACTGGTCTTTTTCCACATTCTTGTTTTCCACTGTAATGGAAGTGGGACACATAATGCAGAAGGGCGGGGTGGGGGGCGTTTCTTCATCTTATAATCTATTTTGTGTATTAGGCAGTAAACGCATGCTGATGATTTTGATCAAATGAAGTATAGAATTGAATTATTGTAACTTGTAAGACCTGATTTTTGCTGATAGCTAATAACCTACTAAAAAAAATCTACTGATGAAGACGCTGCGTAAATTCAGAGAATTTACTAAAGAGTATCCTAACCCACAATCCAGACATTAAGTGAGAGTATCCTCCTGTGGAACTCATTAGGCTCTAAAGCAAAAATATGGTCAGAAATTAATTTAGTAGGATGAAAAAGGTGATTTTTGTTTACATGTGTGTAATGAAATGAAATGGCGTATGGCTTTTAGTGCCGGGAATGTCCAAGGATATGTACGGCTCGCCAGGTGCAGGTCGTTTTATCTGACGCCCGTAGGCGACCTTCGCGTCGTGATGATGATGATGATGATGATGATGATGAAATGATGATGAAGACAACACATACACCCAGCCCCCGTGTCAGCGAAATTAACAATGATGGTTAAAATTCCCGACCTTTCAGCCATGGAGCTGGACTACATGTGTGTATTCAGTAAAAGAATAATACCATCTTCAAGGCTCCAATGTTAGAGAAGATCACATATTGTTCGTGGAATTCGTTTCACTCTCAGAGAAGATTAGATACTGATCATAACATTCACTTCACTCTCAGAGATCACATACTGTTCCTAAAATGCGTATCGTTCTTACAAATTCGCTCATTCCTAAAGGAGATCATATACATATCTTGGACTTCTTTTCCAATCTCAGAAAAGTACTGCCTCTGGAGTTCTCTTCGTTCTCAGACGAGTTCACATACCACTCTCGGAATTTTCTTCCCTCGCAGAGTTGATCACTTCGCTCTCAGAGGAAATCGCATACCGTCCCTGGAATTAGCTTCATTATCAGAGATCGCACATTGTTCTTCGATCTCTCTCTCTCTCTCTCTCTCTCTCTCTGGGTTGGCGAGCGGGGGAGTGGATCATACTTGTCGCGGATTGACATTGGTTACGTCAACATCGAAATATCTATGTATTCTTTGTATATGTATAGTTGCCTTCTTTACTCTGTGACGTATGTATGTTGATAATAATAAAACGTGATATTGTGAACACGACGGTGAAGTCCTCTTATAATTCAGTAGTTACGATTTATATCACAAAATCTTGGTGCCGAAACCTCCGGGAATATTACGAGTTCAACGCGACACGAGAGAACAGAAGAGGATTTTCACACCACGGATACGTATGTTGAGCGACTTAAATCTCGACATAGGTTATCTACGCATCTCTGAGGAGGAGAAAGGATCACCAACGCAGAACTAGCTACAACTTCAAACCAACAGATAAGACGAAACACAATTGCAGTATACGTAGTGTTGACCGTAGATTGGTAATTTTTTCTGAACATTTAATGCATAGAAGTTTGAAGGAATTTCAATATTACTCGTAACAAGAAATATAACCCCACCTACGTCAAAATATCCGTAATGGCTTCCATTCCAAAGAGATCTATGCATGCAACACTCGAGTAGAACACTAGCGCCGTCTGTTGTAAAAAGGGAGTAACTAAGCTATGATCTTTAACTTTTAATAAGACATCTCTGACAACCATTCATTGACAATAGTGTATGACGTAACGTTGAGCCGCGCAATCATTCCACATGTTTATTTTTTGTCTGAATATTTCAAAGAGTAATAGTTTTCAGATCATTGAAGAAATAATCTACTAGCAGGAGACATTATGGAAGGCAGTACACCGAATCAGCTCACCAAATTGAAACGTAGACGAGTAACTCAACGTTCGAACACTACGCGTTTTATTAATCAGATTCATTCGTTCAATCAATCCACGGACTTAGATGAAATAGAGCATATCCGCGAGCGTCTACAGGAAATGTTAGCGTCCTTAAATGCGTTAAATGACAGTATCCAAGATTTACTCGATGACGCGGAGTACGAAGACGACGTGGCAGCCTGTGAAGAATATCTGGACAACTCCAAACGGGCGATTAGAAAGGCCACGGGCCTCATACAACAGAAAAGCGCGAGGAATGAGGCCGACTCTACCACTACGTATCCGAGTGTCCTTGTTCAACCCACGACTACAGCGGAGATAAAGCTTCCTACCATTAAACTGCAGTCATTATCAGGGAACGTAGAAGAATGGCCGGGATTCTGGGAGCAGTTCGAGTCCTCCATTGACAAAAATTCGTCGGTGTCCGTCGTAAACAAACACGTATTTCTCCGTGGGTACTTAGAGGGAGAACCAAGGCGTCTTGTAGACGGTATATCTATAACGGCAGACACATACGAACAAACTAAACAAATTCTGATAGCACGATATGGTGATAAGAACAGGATTATCCAGTCTCACCTCGATTACTTGGAAAATCTCGAAGTTGCAGTTTCGGAGGCCCCCGAAGTATTAAACACGACCTACACTGAATGCCATCGCCGGATACAAGCATTGAGAGCACTAGGGGAAGACGTCGACGCATATGGTCGAATTTTAGCACCCAAACTATTACGAGCCTTTCCAGAGGACATCTGTCGCCGTTGGCTCGTCCACGCTAAAAGACTAGGCATACAAGAAGGGGACACTACCCGACTAATGGCGTTCCTTAACGAAGAAGTGGAAGGAGCTCTTAACGCTCAAAAGATACGGGGTGACGCCCCATTAACGACCTCTTCATTACCCACAGCAGCCACTCTTCACGTAAACACAAAACCAAACAAACAAAAGGGGAAGCAGACACCTCAACCAGACCAGTTCTGTGTGTACTGCGAAAACCGAGGTCACTGGGGTCAGGATTGTCAACAGATGAAGGATCCCCAGGTGAGAGTCGAGAAACTGAAAGCCACAAACCGGTGCTTACTTTGCCTACGCCGTGGGCACAACAAGACACACTGTTTTAAGAAGGGGAAGGCATCCTGCAACAAATGTCGAGGGTCACACCATGTATCCATTTGTACCGAGGGCAGCAGTCAACACACTTCCGTTTGCAAGATAGGGGTCATCACGTCCGATTTCACACACCTGCAAACGGCCCGTGTATGGATCAAGGGGCCGACAGGGCAAAAAAGACTAACTCGTTGTATCCTGGATGCAGGGAGTCAATCGAGCTTCATCCACAATTCTCTGATTGATGCGCTGCAGCTTAATGTTACTGATCGCAAGACTCTTCAGATAAGCACGTTTGAATCACCCTCCACTATGTATGATATTAGACGGAAGGTTTGTTTCGACATTATGGGCTACTCAACCAGAGCTCAAGTCTCGATTACCGCCTTTGAAAGTCACAGCTCCTACACTTTTCAACCAACTGCACCCCAAGACATAACCGCTCTAGCATCGCTAAGGAAGATGAATCTGGCTGATCCGAGTGACGACCTTGACAAAGATCTTCCGATCGAGGTACTTATAGGTGCGGATTCATACTGGAAGATAGTAACAATGAAGGAACCTATCCGAGTAACAACATCACTGGTTCTTCTTCCTACTATCTTCGGTTACGTTCTCAGCGGAAGTAGATCTGGCACTACGATCAACCAAATAATGGTCCATCATGTCTCACTCACAACGGATCAGATAACTGATGAAAGCGTGCGACGGTTCTGGGACTTAGAAACTATTGGAATTGTGGATAACCAAGAGCGAAAATTATCCATTAAAGAAAACACTATTTTTCAAGAGTTTCGCGACTCTTACCGCATCGAACATGGACGGAGAGTTGTATCATTATCTCGAAAGGTGGGCATTCCCTTAACTGACAATCGCACCACCGCTGAAAAACGATTCTCCCTGTTAGAGGCTAAACTGCAGAGAAACAAAGACTTGAAACACATCTACTACAATCACATGTGGGACTACATAAGGCAAGAGCACGTGGAAGTTGCACCCGAGGACGTCACTCCTTATAATGTTTACTATATGCCACACCACATTGTAAAGAAACAAAGGGGAGACATCACAAAGTACAGAATTGTCTTCGACGCGTCGTCACATGAACCAGACTTGCCTTCACTGAACGACACACTGGAAATAGGTCCTAACTTGCTCCCTGAAATATTGGGAACCCTGCTACGTTTCAGGAGCCATCCGAAGGCTATCGCGTGTGACGGTCACCAAGCATTTTTTCAGTTAGCGTTAGACGAAAACGACAGAGACCTCACGCGGTTCCTGTGGTATCGCACCGAGAATACAGGAGATGATGCGTACAATTTCACTGACGAGGTCATAGCCTACCGTTTCAAACGTTTGCCATTTGGACTTGCTTCGAGCCCATTTCTTCTGTCCGCTAGTCTTACTGAACTGGCAACACTGCGTCAAGATAATTATCCATTTGCGTCGAGACTTCTCGATAAATCAACATTTATGGATGACTTTATAACAAGTGTTGCAGACGACATCCTCGCGATGAGGTTATATAACGAACTCACCGACCTTTTGATGGAGATCAAACTCCCACTCCGTAAGTGGGCTACTAATTCACTGACCTTGAAGGAAGCCTTGCGCAACGAGGGAGTGGAAATGAGATCCGTAACGAGTGTACTGGGTATCGATTGGGATACCTCTGAAGACATCATTTCGACCTACAAGGGGGAAATAGCAAGAGACCTGGTGGACAAACCAGGGACGAAGAGGAACATTCTACGCGCCACTGCCAGATTCTATGACCCTCTCGGACTTTTCGCACCTGTGGGGATCGTAGCAAAACTTATATTCCAAGACACGTGGCTCCGAGGCCTATCATGGGAGGAAGTTCTTCCATCAGATCTTGCACGTAACTGGTATTTGTGGACTTCTAAACTTCAGCACCTATCAACCATATCCGTTCCCAGGTGGGTAGGCATTACAGGACCAGGACATGAACCAGAGCTGCACGTCTTCTGCGATGCTTCGGAGAGAGCATACGGAGCTGTCGTCTACACGAAGTCAACGCTTAACGACACTCCGGTCACAAAACTTGTCTGCAGAAAAAACAGACTAGCACCCGTGAAGAAGTTAACTCTACCAAGACTAGAGCCGCTAGCCGCACTTGCTGGTACACGCCTTCTTCACTACTTCTGCCAAGAGACTGGCTGTGACATCAAGAAGGCTCAGCTGTGGAGCGATTCTACTGTTGCACTTGGATGGATTCGCAACGATCCGAATAAGTGGAAGACCTTTGTCTGCAACCGCGTGACAGAAATACATAATCACGTAAACCCCAGTCAATGGAGACACTGTCCTGGAGATCAGAACCCTGCAGATCACCTCACTCGAGGAGTATACGCAGATCAGCTAGCCTCCTTAGAAACATGGTGGCATGGTCCTCGCTGGCTCATCAAAGACAGAGGTGCATGGCCACGTGACCCAACACCCACCTGCACGCAGTTGCCAGAAGCCAGGAAGACGCAACAAGTTCTCACGATCACTATAACGGAACCCCTACTGGATATCTCAAGGTATAGCTCATACTGGAAATTGCTACATGTCACAGCTTGGGTACTTGGTTTCGTCAGTATGTTGAGCAAGAACACAAAACACCCCAATGCACTAACGGCTGAAGAGCTACGTGCGTCACGCACATACTGGATCAAAAGGGTTCAAGAGGAACGGTTCACTATTGAACTAGCTGCATTGCGAAATGGTGAACAATTAGCAGGCACTTCACAGATTGCTAGATTTAACCCATTTCTACATGAAGGTATCATCCGACTTGGTGGCAGACTACAATTCTCAAATTTGTCTCAAACTGAGAAACACCCAACAATTCTGGACGGCCGTCACAGGTTCACCGAGTTAATCATTCAAGAGACCCACATCAAACTTCACCATCTTGGAGTATGAATAGTACTGGCAGAACTACGTGAAGAATTCTGGATTCTGCGAGCTCGACAAATAACTAAGAAGATTCTGCATTCTTGTCTACCGTGCAAATTAGCGCACAACAGCAGACCAGTAATGATTGGGGCGCCATTACCAGCAGACCGCCTACAATTGACACAACCCTTCTCTGTGATTGGGATCGACTTCGCTGGACCCCTGTACGTTAGATGTGGCAGCACTGTTAACGAATCGTACATCATTCTTTTCACTTGTGCCACCACCCGTGCTATTCATCTATCTACGGATACGTCTACGGATAGATTCTTGGTGGCCATGCAGAGGTTTGTCAGCAGACGAGGTGTGCCGCACACCATATATTCTGACAACGCACAGACCTTCCTCACTGCTCATAACGAGCTTATGGAACTCAATAAGATTGTGACAGACACCAAAGTGCACCACCACTGTGCTCACAATGGTATTCGTTGGAAGTTTATCGCACCGAGGGCGGCTTGGTGGGGAGGCTTTTGGGAGAGAATGGTTGGCTCTGGAAAAAGATGTCTAAGAAAGGTACTCGGCCATTCCCAGCTGAACGAAGAAAGTCTCAACACAGTATTGACAAGTGTTGAAGCCACCCTCAATAGCAGGCCAATCACCCAGGCCACAGACACGGGAGATCTCCTGACACCATCCCATTTTTTAGTTGGAAGAAAACTAACGTCCATCCCAGAAGGGCCAGAACCGAGCACGAGGAAAAATCTCGTAAAGGAATACAGATTACAACAAAAGGTCTTGGGGGACTTTTCACGACGCTGGAAAAAGGAGTATCTGCTTCAACTGAGAAGTCACCATGAGGTCAAAAATCAAAAGACCAATACACATTTGCCCAATATCGGAGACATCGTCCTCCTCCAAGAAGACGTCAGACCTCGCCACATGTG
This sequence comes from Anabrus simplex, assembly GCF_040414725.1. NCBI lineage: Eukaryota > Metazoa > Arthropoda > Insecta > Orthoptera > Tettigoniidae > Anabrus > Anabrus simplex. Next base: position 488,232,452 of record NC_090265.1, read on the forward strand.
GAAGAAAGCGAGGATAGAAGAGATGCGCCCAGGAAGAGACGGACATGCAAGAACGGTCGTTCTGCGGCAGCCTGACAACACGCTCATTACTCGGCCAGTGCAGCTGGTCATCCCTTTGGAGATAGACCAGGGTGGGGAGGATGTCGCGGATTGACATTGGTTACGTCAACATCGAAATATCTATGTATTCTTTATATATGTGTTACCAAGTTTTTGTGGTAGGTAGAGGTGAAAGAAGGTGCGGGGGTGAACAGGTCTCAGGCTACGAAATTAAAGTTAATTTAAAATTTAACAAGGTTATATTTTCTTTCCAAAATTCAGAAATAACACGAATGGCAGGTACAGAGTAGCAAGGCAACAAAAGTACAATTACAGTATTTACAGGATTTGGGCTTCGAGCCCCGAACTCGCAATTCTTGGGCAACTAGCCCGACTTTACCTCAAAACAAGATTTAACAGAGGGGCAGAAAACCCCATTCATGCCCAGGAGCACTTGCTCTAAATTACACAGAAAAGCCTCCTCGAGGCATACAACACTCAATTTTCGAGAAAGAGCCACTCGCTTTCAACTTTAAGCCTATCAAAGGCCACACCAAACTCCACCTTCAAGTTGTCCTCTAAGGACATAGACACAGGGGTAAAATACCCAACCTACTGAGGCCTATTAAGTGAGAAAAAGGTTAATTACATGACCTCTAAAATAACAATTTGAGAGGAGGCGAACTGCACTCCTAATACATTTGTTTCAAACCTAATCTGGCTCTAGGCCGCTAATGCAAGGGCTAATCCCATACTACAGAGGTGACTTTAGAAAAGAACAATTTACATTACATTAAGGAAGAATCGGTTGTGAGAAATAAGTTCACCTCAAAACAATATGAGTGGGAGCTCGAGAGGGTTAAGCACTCTCTATCCCAATATGTAACTTTAAAAGAGAATAGATGCTAAGGGTCGTTACATTTTATGGAAAAGTTACATGGTGGAAATGCTTCGGACCCGCCCCGAGAGTTAAACTGCTGAGCTAGCAAGAAAAGAAGTTATTAAACGGCCATTACCTGGTTGTTGAACTGCTGCCCGAAGAAAGAGGCGCTTCCCGCCCCCTGCTATGTACTTTACACACTTAAAGATGGTACTGAAGTGGCCCGGAGACCCTAAAATCAGCAGTTTATATACTCTCGCGGAAAGTTCGAGGCGTTTGAGGAATGAGAACACCCTCCCACAAAAACTTTATTGGCTAGGGTTGAGCAATATATCCCCTCTGGGGAAGATACACCTGATTGGTTATAAATTAATTAAAGAAATTCGGGATTGGCTAAATTCAAAACAAGGGGAAAGAAAGGGTTATACAGCCAACTTAAACAATAACAGAAAGAAATTTAACAAGAAACAAACTTTTGAAATAAAAATTTCTCCAAAAAACAGTTCTTTCACTTCGCACTAGGGTGCACTATTGTAGTTCTTCAGTAGTGTCCTCTAGAAGAGAAAGTTCACACTTCTTACTACAGGTAAAACAAAAATATATCGAAAACGACCCAGTTCAGAAACTTCAAAATTTCCAAGTAGTGACATCTTCTGAGAAACTTGAAAATTAACACCTTATATAAAGTTCAGACTTTCTCCAGTAGGGGAGTTTCAACTGGCGCAAAATTTGAATTAGCGGCGTGGAGGTGTACCGCCCGGTACAATATGTATAGTTGCCTTCTTTACTCTGTGACGTATGTGTGTTGATAATAATAAAACGTGATATTGTGAACACGATGGTGAAGTCCTCTTATAATTCAGTAGTTACGATTTATAACACAAAAATACTGTTGCTCAGAAAATTCACTTAATTTTTTTAGGAAATACCATTTCTGCTCCTGAAATTCGCTTCACTCTCAGAGACCGTACATTGCTCTTGGAGTTCTCTTTGTTCTCTAAGGAGGTTACATTGCTGCTTCTGGAATTCTGGAGATCATTTCTATTCCTGGAATATACTTTAATATCGTAAGGTATTTGCTTCCACAGCGGAGGAACATGTGGGGTACTAATGTGAATGACAGCTTTGCTGTTGTGATGGGGTCAAGGTACTGACCACTCGTGCCTGAGTGGTTTTCTGGAACGCTGCTCCAGCTTCACATTGACAACTGAACAAACCGAGGAAATATATTTTATTTTTTAATAAGAGGTTTCAATAAGAATGCGTTATTATATTGAATCTAATATCGAATTCAAACAATAAAGTAAGCTAGTCTCCACGGAATTCGCAGGAAATAAAAATTCCAGAGGTACGAGGGCAAAGGTAGCAGTAAGCCTTCTGCAAACAGAGCTAGAATTTTCCATTTGTAACTGAGGGTAGATCCCAAAATAGAACGAGGCGTTTCCAGTAATTGTACAAGAATCCTGAGGGGATTTAGCTGCAGGGATAGAGAGGAGGTGTATGTGATCTAATTTCAGAGAGAAACTCCTACAACCATCTGTCAGCCTGGGTGTACGTGCTGCAAGGGACTCTCGATTACATTCAGAACTTGCGGCCACCTTCCTCTGCTTAGTGGCTCGCCAAATACAACTCTCCTCCTGTAACTATGTCACCGTCTCCTTTAAGACCTCCCCAACTTCCTCTATCAAACACGACCGGACGTTATTTGTCACTCTCACCGTTGGTACTTATCCGCTATTCAACCGCTCACGTTAATCTTGTTCGCACGCTGTGAATACTATTGTGGTGCTGGTATTTGAACCGTGACCTCTGACATGGAGGGCTGCAAGCTGTACGTGAATCCTTCTCTACGATTGAACAATAATAATAATAATAATAATAATAATAATAATAATAATAATAATAATAATAATAATAATAATAATAATGGCATGGTCGTGCTACGGAGATGCGGACGTGAAATTGTGTCATCTACGCGCCTGCCTACCAAGTTCTACATTCCGATTATGCTGCTATCTAAAGCAGAATTTTACTGGACCTTTTCTTTGGTTTTAATTTTGTCGGGGTCAGGAGACACTGAGTACACTATCGGAAGAGTGACGGCGAGAGCAAGATTTTTGGCCGTTTTTCAAAATTTTAGTACCTCAAGCTGGATCGAACCCGCGAACTTGAGATCATAAGTCAGATATTCTATCAGTGACCAGTGAGGCTGCTTTTAAGAACAATAACAATAGGAGTTAAATGTTTTGAATGTTATTTGTAATTAACCATCATATTTGTCATTGAGTGTAGATTAAAGTGGTGGTATTTCAACTGCTAAAATGTGTTCATCCTCCCCTCTTGAGGGTGACGCCAACTCTCAGGGTGGCGTGCATCATCTTGGAGTAAATTACTACGGAAGTAGCGTTTACTAAAGAAGTTCATACTACAGAAGTAAATTACTACGGGAGTTATTTACTCCGAAAGTAACGTCGGAGAGTTGAAGTACAATTTACTCTTTTAGTTACTACTGTAGAAGTAGCGTTCGTTACTCGCGGACTAGTGTTGTGTTTGTGTATCTTCTTTAAAGAAATCTAAATGGATAAGGTTATGTGCGATAGGAAACGGGGAAAAAACGTAAGCGAAAAAGATAAATGCCTGTTAATAGAGATAATGATCTAAGCAAAGGATATAGGGTGTAAGAAACACAATATAAAGATGCTGGATAAGAAAAGAAATTCATAGAAAGTCGTGACAGAAGAATTCAATGCTTCGAGTGACGGAAAACTCAGTGAAGAGCAAGTTAAGATTCTGTGGAAGGACTTAAAAGCGAAGGCGGAGGCAAAGCAGAAAGTCATGGACATGCAGGAAAAATTAAAACTGATGGTGGTTTCTTCATACAGATCGCCTACATCCACAGCGAAATTTTCCCATTTTCATACCAGGCAAATGCTAAGGCCACGGCCGCTTCCCAATCCCTAGGCCTACTCTATCGTTGCCATAAGACCTATCTGTGCCGGTGCGACGTTAAGCAAATTGAAAAAGAAAGATAAATACCTTTTCCGATTTCTGAAAAGTTCACCGTTGTCACCGAGAGGGCAAAAAATGGGAATATGCGCGCAGTCACAGTCAGTTGCACCCACGATGTGTGGAAACCTACCAACGTGAAGAATATCCTTTTATTTTCCGAACAATCATAATCATTTGCAGGCGTACCTCCCTCTTAGCCTCAACTAGTGCTTTAACCACGCGATGAAAGATACGGCTAGCAGTTGTGCGGTAAACGTTAATTAGATCACCGGCAACTGTACTGAAATGTTCCGGTACGAAACACTCGTATGCCTCACAGCAACTGTAATTTGAGAGATACAACAAAATTAAGACAAGAATTCAGCTGTAAGTGATCTCCAAGTAGATTTAAAAGCAAAATAAAGGATTCCTTCCTAAGGCCAAAAACGTTCCAGAAACTCGCTGTGTGCACATTACGCGGCTCTCGCCTTTCACGCACTGCAGGCCTACGCACTATTACATTTCCCATCGTTTTCTGCGTCGAGATCGTCAATATAATCTATCTATAAACACGTTTGAAACGTCTTTCCTCTCATGTATGATACGATATTATCATTAGTCAACAAGTCTAAACTTAGCTTACTCCATGCACGACGTGAGAGTAAATTCTAACCTATATTCGTACGTTATTTACTTCTTTAGTAATATACTACAAGATGGTGCTCTTCAACATTTTACTCTTGTAGTAATTTAGTCCAGGAGTATCTGAAAGGACTAAAATACTTAGGAAGTAATTTACTCTCGTATGGAAGTCGCCGAATGCTGACTTCAGGAGTACTTTACTACGGAAGTAGAACTTACTTTTGGTTGGTGCACTCCACCCTCAGGCCTGAAGATGTTTTACGGTGATTTGAGGTGCGAGGAGGCTGAGAGGAGATAGTGGCTGTTGCAATAAAAGGATCTGTCCCGGCATTCACTTTAGTGAGGAGAATGAAAAACCACGGAAAACCATTCTCAGGACAACTTACGGCTCCTGAATGCAGGGTTGTAAAGCCACGGTAAAGCCGTGGCCACTCTCAACCGAAGCGGGTCTGCTCGGTGACCTCTGAGATATAGTGCTGCAAACTGTAGGCTACATGGGTCCACCTGTAGTGACAATAAATACGTCAGCATTGTGTTGGTAATTTTTTAGCCATGTAAAAGAACTTGGCGGGGATATTCCACCACTTCGGCATCTCCGAAAACCGAAAAAAATATTTATTAGAATGTAAAAGGAATAATAATAATAATAATAATAATAATAATAATAATAATAATAAACCATTAGCTTGGAAACGAGGGAGTGGCTGCGCGGTTTGGGTCACGTAGCTGTCAGCTTGTATTCGGAGATAATGGGTTCGAATGTCACCGTCGCGTCGGCATCCCTGAACATGGACTTCCGTGGTTTCTCATTTCCACACCAGGAAAATGCGGGGGCTCTACCTTAATTGAGGCCGTTACCTTCCCAGTCCTAGCCCATTCCCATCCTAGTGTCACCGAAAACCTTCGATTTGTTAATGCGACATTAAGCCACTAGCAAAACAAAAAAGACTTTATTGGAACCGAACTCATAAACTTGAACATACAAAGCATCCGCCTGCGCTACTCGGTCGGTTCACCTTAATATGCGACACATTTGCTCTTCCGTTATATTCTCAACAGTACAGTTATTCTAACACCTGATAAACATAGCTGTTTTCTACGCTGCTGGTTTTTACATCGCACAGTGCGGCTCCTTAGCTGAATGGTCAGCGTACTGGCCTTTGATTCATACGACCCCGGGTTCGATTCTAGCCCAGTATTCATCTGCCTTTGGTCAGTTCTCATAACTTTGAGACTGTTTGCTTGCCATTGTCTTAGTACGCATCATCATATACATACAGCAGTTCACATTACTGACCAGCATAGAAACATGCAGTGGTGAATACATTTCTCCACGGAGGGTAATGAAGTAGGTTTTACGTCGCATTGAAACAGACAGGTCTTATAGCGGCGATGTGAAAGGACAGGGCTAGGGCTGAGAAGAAAGCTACCGGCGGTAGCTCAAGAAAATTACATTAGAAATAAATAACACTTTATTACAGTTTCAACAGAGCATTCAAACGATCATGACATTCATGCGCATTCTTCTTTATCGAAAGACATGATTAAAACAAGTGGCGTATGGCTGTTAGTGCCGGGATTTGACCGAGGACTTCGGCGCGCCAGGTGCACGTCTTTCGATTTAACCCCCGTAGGCGACCTGCGCGTCCTGGTGAGGATGAAATGATGATGAAGACGACACATACGCCCAGTCCCCGTGTCAGGGGAATTAACCAAGTATGGTTAAAATTCGGAATCGAACCCGGGACCCCTGTGGCCAAAGGCCAGCACGCTAACCATTTAGCCATGAAGTCGGACGAAATACATGATGGTTAGTGCGTAGTGAACGCTGTAGAAACTACGACTGGTGAGCATCAGCCTTACGCCCCTCTCCCCCTCACTCCTCATCCACACTCGTCCAGTGCAGGCTCAGCACTGAAAGCGAACCAGTTGCCGCTGCAGCTAGCGGTTTCTTACCTATTTAAAATTGCTTAAAACATCGAACAGCCTACAGTAAATATACGCGCATAGATGTAAATATGTTTTAGAAGTTGTAGTATTTTCGATTTGTGATGTATCTGTATGCTGAAGAATTGTATAATTTTACTTCTAGAGTCTTGTGTTAACCGAGCTTTGATTCTGTGAGATGATGATGATGGAACAAACACCTGTGGGGCTTTAAATGTTAATGACTGTATAATAGAGATTAAAATTTCCTTTTAGCCGTCGTCCAAAGCTCAAATTATGAATACGACAAGGCCTGCGCCTGCGCTGCGCTGAATAGAATAAAGTCGTACTGCCGTTCAACGGAGACACAAGAACATGTATGCGGTTTGGCATTAATGCCAACTGAGAAGTCCTTTCTTCAGAAATTTCGCAAGCTACGATTTCAGTGACGACATCAACAAGGAATTTTCATCCCAAACCAGACGTTTTAACTTCATGTATATATAGATAAGATATAAAAAAAAAAATTTAATATTTTGTTTATTAGTAAGCTGAGTGGTAGCCCAGATCTTCGTACCAGTATACGCCGCTGCGACCAAGGCCTTAATTAAGATACAAGTCTAGCATTTATGTGGTGTTAAAACTGGAAACCATGGACAGTACTGACGAAAGTAGGTTCGAACCCACCTTCTCCCTAAGATCTCTTTTTTGTTTTCCCTTGTAGTTCATATCTGGAATGATATATCTCTGACTTCACTTACAAAGGAAAGGATCGACTGAGAAATTTCATTCGGTGACATAGGAAAAGTGATTGTCATACTATTGGAAGTGCTGGTGACAGAGCTCAAATGTAGATCAATATTGGTAATTCTCTATGTGTTTTAAGCGCCTACATAGAGAGCGCGGCTTCTACTCGATTTTTCCAGGGAATGCAGGTGCCGCGCCCCATATCGACCAGCTGGTGGCCCCTGTGCTACCTAGCACCACCGCGATCCTACCAGCTGTTTCACCTTGTTCCTGATACCTTCAACTTATATACACTCTACCTGAAGAATCTGTGCAAATCATGGATCAGTCTACCTTAATAACATACCTTCATCCGTTGCTTACAAACTGTATCCGAGGAATCTGTGCAAATCAAATTCGATCTTCTTTATCTCAAAACTTGTATATTTTTAAGTTATACCTCCATAACTACCTTAGCCTGTTGCTATTTCCTGATGGCTGTAGTATACTTGCCTCTATTTAACAGAGGCCAGAGCAAAATGTAACTTCCACTAAGGTATCAGCCTCATTTATGGCTGAGACAATACAAAGCAACTCATAGAGCTAGCTGGTTGTGCTGCAATAGCACTTTCTGGCCCGTTGAGGAAAGCAATACCAAGCTACTCGTCATCTTCCGTGTACGCCTCCTTATGGCGCTACTATTGGTTTCTGCGGTCTCCTTTCGATAGCATGACGTTGGTGGTGCAATTTGAGGATCCATCCACCCTCTGCTTTGAAGACAGACCAGCTGGTAAACCGAACCTGAAGAACGTCTGGAAATCAAATTCGAAAGGATTTCTCATCTATGTCTTGTGCACCATACTCGAGTAATCTGTACAAATCACATACCGGTATCAATCACTTTTAGTACTATACGTTGACACCTTCCTCCGTTATATCCCCATACGTGCTCTTACATCATACCTGAGGAATTTGTGTAACTTACATCAAATCTCTCCTAATACCATATCTCGATATATTATTCCCAAACCTGTTCATGCAACATATATGACGAACCTGTGCACATCGTATCTCTATCTCTTCTTATATCATACCTTGATCCAGGTGGTTATAATATCACTTACCGTGTTGAGCGCCAAGGGCCGTAGCCGTGTTGAAACACCGGATCCCGTGAGATCTCCGAAGTTAAGCAACATTGGGCGTGGTCAAGAATTTGGATGGGTTGCCACGCGCTCTTGGTGGGGGATAAGGGAATGGAGGAGCGGAAAGGAACTGGCCACCCTACCGCACGTAAACTACGACTCAGGCACACCTCTGCGGAGGTTCGGACCTGCCTTCGGCCAGAATACACCCTTACCTTACCGCGCTGATCTGCCTATGTGTGGAAAACCAACAGTTGTATGTACATGAAACTTAATCCGTGCATTGCCAAGGACATGCGGAAGAGAAATAATATATAAGCAAGTCCAATCAGCACTTTTAATGCGTTACCATACCATGCAATATGATTGGTTGTTATGGACGTATCATCCGTCAGTCGACAAAGTTTGCTCGAACTGGTGTCCATCACCATCCATAACAATCTGAAAGCGTAGGTGAGCTTGCTGCACGGCTGCGCAATGTACCTCCATTGGTATGCCTGCTTCCTCTCTTGATATTACTTTCTTCAGATCTGCATACGTGCGAACGATCCTGTGATAAACCCTATGGCACGGTGGACCATTCAAATCGCGTACCCCTTAATCTGGACATTATTCCTACTGAATTTGGTACGGGTTAAGTAGGGAAAGTTTAATTGTAACCAAACGATATAACTTCGTTATGACGCCATACATGCCCCCTGTGGGTGAGAACGGAGAATACATCGACGGTGGTATCCCCTGTCTGTCGTAATAAGCAATTAAATGGGGTAATCCCCAAGTGGATTTCAAGTTGGGAGGGTGGGTTGGCGACCAGGGATCTCCTAACTGTGTCTTCCATTGCTCCCACTTACTTGCCCCAGTCTCCTTTCTACTCGACTTCCTTTGGTCAAGAACGATGTTATTAAGTTTGCATGGAGTCTCTCATTTTCTATACTTTCATTACCCTTCCCTTTCTTTGCCGATACACTCTTTTTACGAAGGATCAGAACTCTTCCATTTTATCTCTAATTTGAATTAAGTTGGAATTGACGGCTTGATGCACTTTCCAGTAAGCCAGCCTCTCCCCGTACCAGCTGGTACTCTGCACATGAAGAATCTGTGAGAATCGAATTCAAATTGTTCCAATTCAAAACTTTTATATATTTCTCAGTTATGTCCCCGTTACTACTTGGCACATCGTGTCTAAGGAGTGTATCCAAATCATATCCTCATTGGTCTACAATCGATACCATTCTCCCTAAAACATAATGCCTGCTTTCTAACATGTACAAAAACGTCGCTAGTAAGCGATCATTTCTTGTATAAGGCACGAGAATAATATGTATCTGCATTCTCGAATTCCACGAACCTACTACGCTGGCGAAGCAGGGGGAGAGGTGATACTCCCACGTGGCGCGTCCCAGGTGGCGGATAGGGGGGTCCTAACCGGCTTGCCGGCGGACTTGAGTGAAATAAAATACCTCTCGCGGACCAAACGCACTACCCCCTGCGGTTGGGAGACGCACATGTAGAACACACCCGCGGTATCCCCTGCCTATCGTAAGAGGCGACTAAAAGGAGCGACCAAGGGATGATTGAATTAGAACCATGAAACTACTTTTGATTCATACCATCATGCGGGGAACACCATGGGTTGCCTGTACTTGCGAGTAGTACCACTAAATTAGGTACGAAATAGATTTGTGATTCGTAGCAGTAAAGAGGCTGGCCTGCGGGTTTCCAGAACCCATGCGTCGTACCCATGTGGGCAACACCGCGGGTCTGGGCGTAGCCTGTGAGTTGTACCGCTATATGAGCGACACCGTCGGTCTGCGTTGCCTGTCATTAGTACCCACTATGTGAGGAACACCACGGGAATACCGGCGCCCGTGATTAGTACACGTAGGTGAGGAGCCTCATCGGTTTGCGTCGGCTATGAGTGGCGCCATTGTGTGAGAAACACCATAGGTCTGCGTTCCCTGTACGAAGTACAATACTTGTGAGTAGTACCATCTTGTGTGGACCACCGTGAGTCTTCGCTACTTTTGATTAGTACCCCAACATGACAAATACCATGGTTCTACTTTACTCGCGACATGTACCATTCTGTGGGGCCTTAGACATGGATTTTGCCCCCCTTTAGACATCAAGTATCATTGTGCTTTATAAGTGGTCCGTTGGTCAGTAATACTATTATTTACGATCTTTTTTTTAGTCTGATCGACTGTTTTTGTTTGTTTGTTTGTTTGTTTTTTTGTTTTTTGTTCGGTTCATGTCCATCCATTCATTCTTCATGACATGTTTTATTTGATTTTGGTCAGTGGATGAATTTGTACTTTTTGTTATGTTATTTCATTTCGTACCATTAGGGGCCGATGAATTCGATGTTAGGCCCCTTTAAACAACAAGCATCATCATCATCATCATCATCATCATCATCATCATCATCATCATAATGCTCGTATTATTATTTTTCAAATCGTAATTTCATATGGCCAATAGGCTTGTAGTTGCACAACTTCAAATGATCATCCGAACGACTGCTGAATTTAACTGGACTGAGCGACAAAATCCCGGGAAGAACTTATGCGACTTCTGCTTTATGGTAGTACCACTAGGTTCATATCTAACGGGTTTTAGAGTCGCCGATGTGTCAGAATTTTATCCTGTAGGAGTCCTCTTTTTGACATCAAATCTATCGACTGGACTCAGGCGAGTTCAAATACCATCCGAATGAGCCGGGGTCGAAACCACCAGCTTGGACTCAGAAAGTCAGCGCTGTACCGTCTGAGCCATTCAGTCCAGGAATCTTAGCTTTGTCCGAATGATAATACATTTCGATTGACCTGGATTTAGACCCAGCGTGTAAAAGTGAAAAGTCTCCAGCTGTATGTATCAAGGAGAGGACGAAAATGTTTAACCCTAGCTCATTCCGTTGGTCTAAGTAACTCAGCGCCAGCGGTAGCCAGTGAACCATTGACTTTGCAGACACGCATGTTCGAATCCCTCGCTCGCCATTCTTGAAAGGGCTTCTCGTGGTTTCCCAATTTAATATAAGATACATATTATAGTGCTGCACTTTCGTTAAGACTGCCGTTTCCCGCTCAGTGCACAATTACTCACATCAGAACAGACATATTAATACCAGATACCATACAAGATAAAAATGTCCAGACCGGGCGAGTTGGCTGGGCGGTTAGGGCCGCGCAGCTGTGAGCTTGCATCCGGGAGATAGTGGGTTCGAACCCCACTGTCGGCAGGCCTGAAGATGGTTTTCCGTGGTTTCCCATTTTTACACCAGGCAAATGCCGGAGCTGTGCCTTATTCAGATCATAACCGCTTTCTTCCCACTCGTAGGCCTTTCCTATCCCAACGTCGCCATAAGACCTATCTGTGTCGGTGCGACGTAAAACAACTTGTATAAGAAACAGAACAAAAATGCCGCAGTAACATGCAATAGGGTTGACGTCAGAGAGGACAAATGTTCATACTCATAACTAAGGTTCGGTTGTTAAGGAAAATTCATAATTCATTAATGAGGTCATTTTACCCAAAATCTGAGAAATAACTGTGAATGGTGAGTCCCCGACCCCATTTAAAGCAATTTTATGTTGCATATAAATGCATATTTCGGCCATTTTTGTTGTACTCGTTTTAGTGAAATAAGTTCGTATTTGGTTATATTTAGAGAACTTAAGTTCAAATTGAGGCGTCGTTTTTAACAAGGTGCATGTTATCCTGCGTCTACTTTCAAACACAGAATTTCAAAATACTCTAGTAGATATATTTTCTCCAAACAGATGCTCTCAATAGATGCTCTACGAACGTACGCCGACAGATACCAAAAACAGTTTGAGAACTGCCCTCAAGGCTATGCTGCCTAGTGTACTGTAACTCTGTCAGTTTGCATAATTAGATGTGTCTGCTCTATTATCGCTTACCACTTTACGACATGTTCAATGTTAATAATACTTTCTGTCTTTCCCTAAAATGCCTCAGTCAAATTTCACCTTTTCAGGTCATATTTGGCTAGTTTGAGAGCATATTTGCGTGAATATTTTATACTTCTTTAGGTCACAACGTTCCGAGCTCTACGCATAACACTTGGCCTAATTCACATGAAGTGCCGACTCAAAAAAATTGAGGAAAGGCTAGCCAGTTTAAAGAAATAGTCCCGTATATTTACAACAAGGGTAACATTGTACTCATCTTCGAAGCCGAATCCTGCTACCATTGTGTCTCTTCACTACCCCCCTCGCAACCACTAAATATCGTACGGCTTCAAGTCCCGTCCCACTCTGTATTTCTACAGTTTCATTTGCTCTCCCTGACGCAGACTTCAGCATGCACATGAGGTTAACCGTCAAGATAAACTTGTACTGATGATGTCATCAGAGGTTTTAAGCTTCTATTTCCTTATGAAACAGATACAATATTATGCAAGGCCTCCTGCGCTCTCCGACAACTTCAGACTGCACACAGAAGATCCTCTTTCAATATAAGAACATCGTCGGCAGATACCACATAGAACCGAAGACTTGCGGGATATCCTTGAGTCTTCTCTTCTTTGAATCGCTATTGAGTCCATATCAAGTTTACCATTTTCGTGTAAGAAATGTTCTTGCCTTCACCTACGAGCTACTCAGTGGCGCAGTCAGTTAGTCGTTGGTCTTCTGTACGTAAGGTTCTGGGTTCGAGAACGATGATATTTAAGGATGATCATAAGCGACAACTCAGTCTGTTTGGCTTTTAAAACGTTACAGTACTCCTACGAAACACACGCCTTTACCTCGGCAGCTTTTAACATCATTAATAATAATGTTATTGGTTTTATGCCCCACAAACTGCTTTTATGGTTTTCAGCGACGCCGAGATGCCGGAATATTACCCACAGGAGTTATTTTACTTGCTGATAAATCTACCAAATATAGACTGATGTATTTGAGTGGCTTCAAATAACGCTGGACCAAGCCGGTATCGAACTCGCCAACCTGAGCTCAGAAGGCCAGCGCTCAACCGTCTGAGTTACTCAGCCCGGCGTTAACATTAAAAGTTGGAGTAGATATTATACTTTCATTGTCCAGTCTCAGTCTCATCCTTGGCTTTGAAAATAATTATGAAAGTGACTGAGGTATGAGAGATGTTAGTAATGCCATTCCTTATGCAGCCAGTCCCTGTTATGAATGGTGGTGAAAATGTCACTCATAGGGTCGGTTGGTGCAGGGAATTCAGTGGGCTTGGCAGACTGATATGTAATAGCAACTTCTGGCTCAGTGGGGAAACCAACGGAAAAATACCTCACTCCCCATTTCTCTACTACGCCTCTTCAGTGAGGCCTGCGCCACCTATGACGGCTGATGACGGAGTTGTTGAGGTTGAAACCAGCCTCCGCGGGCTGAGCACTCATCATGCATACAGATATTATACATATTATTATTATTATTATTATTATTATTATTATTATTATTATTATTATTTAAATTTGCCCAGATCCATCCTTGTGAGAAATATTGTACCTGTACAGAGTGTGCTATATCTCCTGTTATGGGCTAGATCGAGAGTGTTATTTATTTTTATATCAGTCTCATCCTTCGCTTTGACGGTATGGAAGTGAGAGTGGCATGAGTATTACGAATAGTGTGAAAGTGTTCCTCATAGCATCAGTTGGTGTATTCATTTCAATAGGCTTGGCAGACTGTTATGATAACAGCACCTTCAGGCTTGGTGGGGAAAGCAGTGAAAAACTATCTTAGTCCTTATTTCCCCACTGCGCCTCTTCAGTGACTCCTAGACTACACACGACACCTCGTGATTTATCTGTTGAGAACCTAACCACCTTTGGGGATGTGAATTAAACTTACTTTAAATTTACTTTCGAACTGAATCTGTTTTGACTGCGTGAGTATCTCTTAGGCCTTCTTTCGCTCTTCTGGTAGAGCCCCCCCCCCCTTCCCTCCACTCGCCTTATTCGTCTTTTGGGCTCTGATTCATCTCTCAATCCTTTATAGCCTGTGATCGTATGTATCTCCGTCATTGATTTTACTTTCTGGGTTGTATTCTTCGAAACATCTGTCAATCTTAGTAAGTCGGACGTTAGCCATTATTATTATTATTATTATTATTATTATTATTATTATTATTATTATTATTATTATTATTATTATTATTATTATTTACGTCAATAGAGCATACTGCGGGCTACGATTACACGAGCTACATCTTCTATTTTGCATGCTCGCAGGACCAGCGATTTTGTCGATAAAACATTACATTTTTATTCCATTTGGCGATGAGTACAAAACCTTTTGTCTTTTCAGCTAATTGTCTCCTCTGTTTTCTTTAATTATTAATAAAATTATTAGCGGAATTACGCACAAAATGTCGTTCGTCCCGGCTAACAAATTTGTATAGCGCCACAGCAAGGAGTAGAGTATTTGCATCTGCTGTGAGAAAGGGTAGCAGGTGTTTTTTTAAAGTTGCTTTACGTCGCACTGACACAGTTAGGTCTTATGGCGACGATGGGACAGGAAAGGGCTAGAACTGGGAAGGAAGCAGCCGTGGCCTTATTTAAGGTACAGCCCCAGCATTTGCCTGGTGTGAAAATGGGAAACCACGGAAAACCATCTTCAGGGCTGCCGACAGTGGGGTTCAAAGCCACTATCTCCCGAATGCAAACTCACAGCTGCGGGACTCTAACCGCTGTGCATAGGGGAGGTGGTGGGGTAGTCCGACGCATCGGTTGTCCTGAGGTAGATTTTTCGTAATCTTCCATTCTTCTCACTTAGGCGACAGCCCAGCAGTTCATTTTATAGGCTGTGGCCGCTCCCCTCTCGCCTTCTCCGCACCTCAAATCACCGCAACACATATCCTGCCCTCAGAGAGGGCGTCACCTTCTAGGAGGCCCGCCGCACCACATCAGGGTACGGAATGAAAACATTTAGTAGACGTTCCGCGGTTTAGCAGTTTGTTTATCAGAGTTTTCTCTCAGTTCTCCTACTTTCTTTCGAAGAACAAGTCTGTCTTGTATTTCTGCTGATTTTACCACTTTTGCATAGATCTCTGTGAATCTCTGTCAGCCATCGGGGATGTGTTTTCCATTTCCATTAAAAAATTAATGTTTTATACGCCTATAAATTCTGGGGCTGTACATTAATTAAGGCCACAGCCACTTCCTTCCCACTCCCAGCCGTAAGACCTGTCTGTGTCGGTGCGACGTGAAGCATGTTGCACCTATCTCTCGGGGTCCATCCTCCTCTTGTGTCCCTATGAGGTCAATCTGCTCTTTCTCATTGTGATTGCGATTGTGAGCTTTCGACCTTTTCCATTTAGTGGTGATTAGAGGGGAAGATGGGGACGCTAAGAAGAAAATACATCAGTATATCCTTTATAATAATATATCCATAAATAAAACTATAAGTGATGTCAATATCTGTCTACAAATATACCAAACCAAACCAAACCCCATGGCACTACAGCCCTTGAAGGGCCTTGGCCTATCAAGCGACCGCTGCTCAGCCCAAAGGCCTGCAGATTGCGAGGTGTCGTGTGGTGAGCACGACGAATCCTCTCGGCCGTTATTCTTGGCTTTCTAGACCCGGGCCGCTATCTCACCGTCAGATAACTCCTCAATTCTAATCACGTAGAATGAGTGGATCTCGAACAGTCCTCAGGTCCAAGTAAAAATCCCTGACCTGGCAAGGAATCGAACCCGGGGCCTCCGGGTAAGAGGCAGGCACGCTACCCCTACACCACGGGGCCGACTTTTATAAATATGCACTAAAATAAATTTTCCAAATTGAACACACAAAATACAAAAATGGTGTACTCGTATTTAGACATATCACACAAACTATGTATTCGTTCTCATCCACTTCTGCGCCAGATGCACGATGAGCCTAGGAGCCCACTCTTGGCATTCTACACACACAACCCTTTTTCTGAAGATCTACGGAACAAAACGTCACTTAAAATACACTCACTGTCATCACATTCTTCCATGGGAGAACTCTGATGAAGAACACGCTTGTTCTTAGATTTCCTCTTTCTATACTCGAGGTCCAGTTTAGTTAACAACAAAGTGCACGGTTTCTTTTCTGTTTGACTTATCAAATCGATTCTGTATGGCAATTTGGTTAGAACGACAGTTCTGACACAACAACGACTACTAGCATTGTGTTTCACTTCATCAACGCTGAAGAGGGTAAAACATCTAAGTTGCACAATGGCTGTTTTATCATCTCCCCTTTTCTTTCATTCAGTAATATGCTGTTACTGAACGCTTTGAATGGCTTTAAAATACGTATTAAATATAGCTACTCAACACTCTCATAGCCATAAATGCAAACTTTAAAGGGGTCCCAATTTGCCTCGTGTGTAACGTGAATACTAACTGAATGATAATACGTTCCTCGTTTCCTGAAACACCTCCGCAATCATAAACATAAAGTCCTTAAGAAATGCTCTAATAATATTCAAGAACTAATGGAATAGCTTATTTTCCTGTCGATATCTCCAGTATGACTGGGTGTAACGTGAATACTAACTGAATGATAATACGTTCCTCGTTTCCTGAAACACCTCCGCAATCATAAATATAAATTCCTTAAGAAATGCTCTAATAATATTCGAGAACTAATGGAATAGCTTATTTTCCTGTTGATATCTCCAGTATGACTGGCTGTAACGTGAATACTAACTGAATGATAATACGTTCCTCGTTTCCTGAAACACCTCCGCAATCATAAATATAAATTCCTTAAGAAATTCTCTAATAATATTCAAGAACTAATGGAACTAATGATATTTCCAGTATGACTGGAAATAAGATCAAAACGGTGAGCAGTAGAAAAATGGCTTCCACACACTAAAAGACACTCTACATGCTGGCTGACAGTAAGATATGAGCAAACTTGATCTTCAAGGTCTGATCGTTTTCCGGAAGGTAGCAGCCCTATGCAAACAAACAAATACCCCGTATTGCCTCCAGTACCCCTAACGTCTTGTTGTTGGTGGATCCACCGTGCAGCAGTGTAGTAAATTTTGTCTGGAAGAGGATAGACCTGTATTTCCAAGGACTGTTAGTCATCATCATTATCGTCATCATCATCATCATCATCATCATCATTTGTAAAGATACCTTAGAAATGTATCACATACCTCAGCAGCGGTAAGTATTAAAGGATACAGTAGCCAATTCCCAGGATTTATTAAAATACTAAACCTGATTCACAGAGACATACGGCGCAGAGTTACTTGCGAAGTTAAAATGAATTTGTTCTGTAGCGTGAATAATCAATATGCCGATATTTTAAATCAGTCTACTGAGACGTGGCTTGCGGCTATAGGGGCGTAGGGTATCGCAATAAACCACTGATATCTGACGCTCATGTCAGAAGCAGCCATGCCATTGTGGAGAGCTTGTCATTCTGTAATGTTCAACATATAAATATCAGTGTTATAATGTGTTGCTAAATGCGAGACGTCAATGTTACTGACAGTTTCGCATGACATTTTGCCGCATGATAGCTATTGTTCCTTTAACCCTCTTTCCAATATACAAATATGTGTTCCACTTCTTCCATTTTAATTCATTCGGGGACAACGACCCGTCCCGGCATCTTACGGTGATGGGATTTATAAGATTTTCTTGTAGACGACATTAGTTGTTTTGTGTACTTAACTCGGCTTGCGTTTTCCCTAGTTTTTTCTTGTCCCCTGCCTGTTATTTCGCTCCTCTCTCCTATGCGATATTTAAACCATTCCTACGTTTTCACTGAAACTACAACTCCTAAGCCATTCACACAAGTTATATATTTTTATCTTAATATGATTATTGATCTGAATAGATTATTTATTTCGGTAATACTTACGTATTCAGTTTCAAAGTACGGTATTTAGCTTGAAGGTGTTTTTTTTACTGCAAACTATAAAATCTCTATTTTTTTTGCAAGTTGCTTTACGTCGCAACGACACAGATAGGTATTGTGGCGACGATGGGACAGGAAGGGGCTAGGAGTGGGAAGGAAGCGGCCGTAGCCTTAATTAAGGTACAGCCCCAGCATTTGCCTGGTGTGAAAATGGGAAACCACGGAAAACCATTGTCAGGGCTGCCGACAGTGGGGTTGGAACCTACTATCTCCCGGATACTGGGTACTGGCCGCATTTAAGCGACTGCAGCTATCGAGCTCGGTAAATCTTTTAATCAAGGCTACCTTATGCAGAGAGGTGTGTGCCATCGAGGACTCAACAACACTTCCACATATTTTTGGGGTCTATCATCAACGGTTTAGGCCAGGGCCTCTCAAACGCCCAAAATCTCACGCGTGCAGAGCGAGGCGCAAGAGCTCCGTGCACTGTGCATCAGTGCCGCTCGGTACCGCTCGGTATGGCTCGGATCAACGCTTCGTCTCTGGGCTATTCGGCTATGCTCGGCTCTACTCGGCTATACTCGGCTCAACTCAGCCCGGATTTGGAGCGCTACGGCGCAACTGGGGGAGAGGGAGACAGGCGGAGCGAGCGAGAGAGGCGTAAGGAAAGAGAGAGTAAGCGCTATTGCTCCAAATGGAGGAGTGGGGGGTCTGCACTCTGGTCAACCAAGCCATGTCGTCTTTTGCACCGTGCACAGTGCATGCACCACGCGCATGCACCCTGAGAGGCCCTGGTTTAGGCACTCACTCCAGGCACTTACGTTTTGTGAGTGTGTTTTATACATTTAATTTACATTAGAGTTTAGCTGCTGTAGAGTTGGCACCGGTCTCCCAGAATTGTGAGAGTTCCAAAGATCAGGTAGGCAGTGAATTTCATTTATTTATATATTTTCTACTGGGATTCGTTATTATGAAATAGTTGAGTGTTGCACTTAGTTTATGTTGGCATGATTCCCAAGTTTTTAATTAATATTTAAATTAATTTTGGCGACTTTCGCTGCTAATCTGTTATATGATGCTTTTATGTGTTTTTTATTAATTAAAGATATACATGTAACTGAAGTCGGTATTCATATGAAAGTATATTCCCTCACGAAAGTGAGCGTTCGGTCTTAATTGATGTGGAATTAATTTATCCACAGAGCCGGACAAACTTTTGTCCTCGCTGGAGGTTGTGCAGCTTTTCAGGCACACCTAATTAAATGTGACATTAACTAATCATTAATTAACAACATGTATACAGTAGGGAGGGCACTCTTGGATAAGGTGCAGCAGCCCTCCAACAGAATTGTTATAAAAATATTGGCCCTCAGACTTCACAAGGTTGAGAACCTCTGAACTAAAGTCTCTTCTTTATTTGACGAAAACAAACCAAACCACGGAACAGCCTATATAAACAAGACTCCTGTTTCTCTTGAAGTATTACATGAAGTCGGAATCTTAAAAACAAGAATATATCGTCGTTGCGCGTAGAAAAACTGCTATGTGATAATATTTCAACACAGAACTCTGACCAGAAAAGTTGTCGTCTAAGGTTCTGTATTGTATGAATAATATGAATATCAGGGAATTGTCGTTCTGTGATACATGTACTGCGGGTCGGTATTTTACCCCTCAACATTGTCACAACATTTAGAGTTTTACAATGTTAAAGTTTATATTTATGATTGTATTTTTAATCCCCTTATGTTTTTTAATTGATTAGGACATGCATTCATATACTTTCGACTTGCAAGTAATTTAAATCTCGTGAAAAGTTTCCTGCATCATTTAAGAAATTTATTTTAGAAATAAGTTGTTGACATACACCAAGTTATAGTTCAATACTATTGGATTTCTCACGTGGTTCAAATGGAACTTTTCCATTTCCTAGACATTTCTTTTTTTTTTTTTTTTTTTTTTTTTGCTAGTTGCTTTTCGTCGCACCGACACATAGATCTTATGGCGACGATGGGACAGAAAAGGCCTAGGAGTTGGAAGGAAGCGGCCGTGGCCTTAATTAAGGTACAGCCCCAGCATTTGCCTGGTGTGAAAATGGGAAACCACGAAAAACCATCCTCAGGGCTGCCGACAGTGGGATTCGAACCCACTATCTCCCGGATGCAAGCTCACAGCCACATGTCCCTGACCGCACGGCCAACTCGTCCGGTCCTAGACATTTAAAGACCGGGCGAGTTGGCCGTGCGCGTAGAGGCGCGCGGCTGTGAGCTTGCATCCGGGAGATAGTAGATTCGAATCCCACTATCGGCAGCCCTGAAAATGGTTTTCCGTGGTTTCCCATTTTCACACCAGGCAAATGCTGGGGCTGTACCTTAATTAAGGCCACGGCCTCTTCCTTCCAACTCCTAGGCCTTTCCTATCCCATCGTCGCCATAAGACATATCTGTGACGTTGCGACGTAAAGCAAATAGCAAAATAATAATAATAATAATAATAATAATAATAATAATAATAATAATAATAATAATAATCGTATGGTCTCAGATACCTTGTACAGGCACTGGACGCCATTTAGGATGCCTGCGCATCAGTTTCGACGTACCATTTCATTCTACCAGATGGCAAATTAAACCAGACCTCCACTAGGCGATCTAAGGCTGAATTTTAATTATTTTTGTTGGATAAACACCAAATATGTCACCAGAGAGATCTTTCTCATGCCGACATCGTACGACGTAGAGTTTCGAATGGACTTTCTTCTGCCCTTCAAATATCCGACTACCTCAGTGTGACTTGAACCCGCTATCTTAGAACAGATGTTTGACCACCGATCCACATATCTGAATTATTGAATTATAGTCTTGCATAATGTATGTTCCCTTCAAGAGGACTTTAAGTGAAAGGGGGTTATATATTTAAACTCAAACCATTATAGCTACTTAAATCTGGTACAGTGAACTACAGAAGCTCCATTGAAAAAGGAACATAAATTTGGAAATTTTAATACTGATGGAATGCGTCACTCCAGCTCCCCTTAAAACAAGCAAACATATATTTAAATTAAATGGAGAAAAATAAATATAAATACTATTGATATTTGGTGCCATCAGTGGTTGAGGAATGTTGAATGAAAACCAGTGTGGTTTCAGACCACGGAGAGGCTGTCAGGATCAGATCTTCAGTATGCGCCTGGTAATTGAAAAATGCTACGAGAGGAGTAAACAGTTATGTTTATGCCTCGTAGATCTAGAGAAAGCATATGACAGAGTACCGACGGAAAAGATGTTCGCCGTACTGAGGGACTAGGGGATTAAGCGTAGATTATTCAAATCAGTCAAAGGCATTTATGTTGACAGTTGGGCTGCAGTGAGAATGAGTGCTCGGTTCAGGGTACTTACAGGGCTTAGACAAGGCTGTAATCTCTCACCTTTATTGTTCATATTTTACATGGATCATCTGCTGAAATGTATTAAATAATGTCAAGGAGGGCTTCAGTTAGGTGAAAATGTCGTAAGCAGTTTTTTTTTTTTTTTTTTTTTTTTTTTTTTTTTTTTTTTTTTTTTTTTTGCAAGTTGCTTTACGTCGCACCGGCAATGTTAGGTCTTATGGCGACGATGGAACAGGAAGGGGCTAGGAGTGGGAAGGAAGCGGCCGTGGCCTTAATTAAGGTACAGCCCCTGCATTTGCCAGGTGTGAAAATGGAAAACCGCGGAAAAGCATCTTCAGGGCTGCCGACAGTGGGTTTCGAACCCACTATCTCCCGAATACTGGACACTGGCCGCACTTAAGCGACTGCAGCTATCGAGCTCGATAATTAGCCTTTATAAGAATAAATAGATGTCAGTAGGTAAGAAATCCAAGAGAACTGAATGTTAGATTGGGAATAAAAACCTGGAACAGGTATATAATTTCATGTATTTAGAATGTGTTTTCTTCCAGGATGGTAGTAGGTTATAGTGAAACTGAGTCAAATTGCAGTAAATCTAATGCAGTGAGCTCGCAGTTGCGATCAACAGTATTCTGTAAGAAGGAAGTCAGCTCCCGGACGAAACTATCTTTACATCGGTCTGTTTTGAGACCAATTTTGTTACGGAGTGAAAGCTGGGTGGACTCAGGATATCTTATTCATAAGTTAGAAGTAACACACATGAAAGTAGTGAGAATGATTGCTGGTACATACGGGTGGGAACTCGGAATGAAGAAATAAAGGCTAAGTTAGGAATGAACTCGATGGATGAAGCTGTACGTATAAACCGGTGATGGTGTCATGTGAGGTAAATGGAGGAGAATAGGTTACCAAGGAAAATAATGGAGTCTGTTATGGATGGTAAAGAGGGGTAGAGGGAGACCAAGACGGCGATGGCTAGACTCAGTTTCTAACGATTTAAAGATAAGAGGCATAGAACTAAAAGAAACCAGAGAACTAGTTACAAATAGAGGCTTTTGGCGACGATTAGTACATTCACAGAGGCTTGCAGACTGGGTGCTGAAAGGCATAACAGTCTATAATGATGTATGTATGTATGTATGTATGTATGTATGTATGTATGTATGTATGTATGTATGACCAACTCCTATGCCTATGCTAAGAGGACTCCAAGATAGGGAGGAAGGAAGCTCGCTCTTTGTTCCACATGATGTGTTCAAAATATTCCAGTTAACGCTGTTTGACAGTGTTCAGGTCCTCTTCTTCTTTGCGGCAATATTTCTAAACCTAAAATACATGGGCCTAGTCGACATTTTTTTTTTTTTTTTGTGATTTATAAGAATAAATATTAAATACGTAAAACTCATCAGATACCCCATTACACAAGGGCTAATCGCAACTACACTTTTTAAAATAGAATAATTTTTCAAAGAAACCTCCGTGGCTCAGACGGCAGCGCGCCGGCCTCTCACCGCTGGGTTCCGTCGTTCAAATCCCGGTCTCTCCATGTGAGATTTGTGCTGGACGAAGCGGAGGCGGGCTAGGTTTTTCTCCGGGTACTCCGGTTTTCCCTGTCATATTTCATTCCAGCAACACTTTCCAATATCATTTCATTTCATTTGTCATTCATTAATCATTGACCCAGAGGAGTGCGACAGGCTTCGGCAGGCGGCAGATTTCCTATCCTCGCCGCTAGATGGGGGCTTCATTCATTCCATTCGTGACCCGGTCGAATGACTGGAAACAGGCTGTGGATTTTCATTTCCAATAAAATTTCAAGATCCTGGAACCAGTATGCTTACTGTATTAAATGCACTAATAGTCTCGCTCTTTCGACCTGGTACTGATTAGCACAATATTTTGAGGAGTAGGCTGACTAATCCAGGGCTGTAAAACTCACCTTATGTGACGCAACATGCCATTACCACAGACAGGCAAACCGGTACCCCTTCAGAAGGGACAGTAATATTGGTCGTACCAACAACCAGGAAGAGATCACACAATGTTCCCATTTGTCGAATGACTTAACCCCCTATGCCCAGCCGAAGAAATGTGATTTCGGCTGTACTGTATGTAGGAAATTCAAAGGGAGACACATAATGCCACACAGTAAACAAAGTCAATCTCGCAAACTAGAAACAAAACTTCCGTCGCATATAAATTATGTAGTGGCATGGAGCTTATTGACATGGTATACAGTACTATCTCAGAACTATTTTCAACATATTATTTCTTATTACTGTACAGTACACGATAAACTTTTAATAATACTAACTTAAGCAGCTGTACGTAGCACACACAGCCTACCACTTTATTTTCGTCCTTCAAATATTCCACTACTTCTGCTGAATTTCAACCCGGGAACTACCATTAGCCCATAGAGGGAATCATTATGTCTCTTAATGCGTCTTTATCTTAGAGACATGGAAGATTTGAATGTTGAACATTAAATTTGAACATTTTTAGTGCTTTTTATTAAGTGATGGGTCTTGAACCACAGGTTCAAATTCGGCTAGTGACCTAACTTGTGACATTACCCACATTGTGTTGGCTATAACAGCCACAACAGAGCCATTTTCTGCTTCACCACAAGCACAGAGGCAGTAAGAATTTCAGAAGCAGGATCGGAACTCCATTATGGTGAATTATTTGCTCGTTCTAAGACGTAAAGGACGGCAGTTCCATCTCAACCATAATATGAGTCTCGGTACATTTATGTGTTTAACGTCTGAGTTCCTTTATCAAGAGACACGTAATAGCACAGCGACCCCTCTGTATTCACGACCCCATTCAATAACACGCTTCTGATCAAAGGCTACATTTTAGACGTCAGACACAAAAGTAGCATGTGCCGTAACCGCACAATGACCGTTAATAACGTGATAGGGTCGGCAAGCAAGAAGTGCTGACCGCACAGTAAACAATGTTCTACACGTTTTATAACAGGATCATTTTTTTATGAAATGGCCACATTTCATTCATTTTAAACTTAATAGAATGGCCATATCCTTGTACAATGACCTGAAAGAGAAAATACACACACCCAAAAAATCGAATATAAAGTGACACTCGGAATAATCGTAAAGAGAGAGGAATTTTCCTCTTCTTCTCCTTCTTCTTATCCTCTTCTTCTTATTATTATTATTATAGGCCCGAGGTGTAGGGGTAGCGTGCCTGCATCTCATCCGGAAGTCCTAATTTCTATTACCGGCCATTCTTAGGATTTTAATTCTGGACTGAGGACTGGATTGCCATTTACTCAGGCTCATGAGACCAACTGTGAAGCTATCTGATATGAGATATAGCGGATTCGGTTATGGAAACTATGCAATGCGGCTGAGCTTACCGTTACGCAGACTATGTGTTATGCCAAAGGTCCTTAATGGACTGTGCGCCACGGGTTTGTTTATTGGCCTATCAAGACCTGTTGCTCAGATAGGTGCCCTACAGTTATTGGAATATCTTCTGGTCACCATGACGACATCTCCAAGTCTTTCTTGACCGGGTCCGTTGTCTCTCATATAAACCCGCTGGTTAGTTACGTCACGAAGCTGAGTAGATTTTCGCCGTCCCCTCTTCATTCCAGCCCTTAGTCCAGAATAAAAATCCTTGAGGCATCCGAATAAGAGACAGACGCGCTACCACTACACCATGGGGCTATTATTATCCGGTTCCTTGGCAGAATGCTTAGCTCGGAGGCCTTCTGTTCAGAAAGCTGGGTTCGATACCCGACTGGTTCGGGGACTGAATGTTTGTGCTGTACCCAACATCCGTGCAACTCATACACCATAACACTATCCTTCACCACAAAATCATGCAGTTTCCTATACACGGTAGATGCCGCCCACGCTTGTTGGAGGGTCTGCCTAACATGGGCTACAATCAGGTTAGCGATAGCCACACGAAATTATTATTATTATTATTATTATTATTATTATTATTATTATTATTATTATTATTATTATTATTATTATTATTATTATTATTGTCCTTTTCCCCAACTTATTGGGAATTGCACTTGAATTTGGCCTGGTTTTACGGCAGGAGGCCTTCCTCAACGGCAGCCCTATTTGCAGGGATGTATTTTCTGTGGTGACGTGTTGTATTTATTTATTGTTTATATTGTATATGCCAGCCGTCCGACTCGTTGGCTGAACGGTCAGCGTACTGGCCTTCGGTTCAGAGGGTCCCGGGTTCGATTCCCGGCCGGGTCGGGGATTTTAATCGTCTCTGATTAATTCTTCTAGCCCGGGGACTGGGTGTTTGTGTTTGTCCCAACACTTTCCTCTTCATATTCACACAACACACTACACTACCAACCACCACAGAAACACGCAATAGTGATTACATCCCTTCATATAGGGTTGGCGTCAGGAAGGGCATCCGGCCGTAAAACAGGGCCAAATCCACATGTGCGACACGGTTCGCACCCGCGACCCCACAGGTGTGGGATAAGCGGTAGAAAAAGAAGAAAAAGAAGATTGTATATGCCAGCCCCGTGGTGTAGGGGTAGCGTGCCTGCATCTTACCCGGAGGCCCCGGGTTCAATTCCCGACCAGGTCAGGGATTTTTACCTGGACCTGAGGGCTGGTTCGAGGTCCACTCAGCCTACGTGATTAGAATTGAGGAGCTATCTGATGGTGA
This sequence comes from Anabrus simplex, assembly GCF_040414725.1. NCBI lineage: Eukaryota > Metazoa > Arthropoda > Insecta > Orthoptera > Tettigoniidae > Anabrus > Anabrus simplex. Next base: position 488,258,711 of record NC_090265.1, read on the forward strand.
GATAGCGGCCCCGGTCTAGAAAGCCAAGAATAACGGCCGAGAGGATTGGCCGTGCTGACCACATGACACCTCGTAATCTGCAGGCTTTCGGGCTGAGCAGCGGTCGCTTGGTAGGCCAAGGCCCTTCAAGGGCTGTAGTGCCATGTGGCTTATATAATGTATATACGTGAAAGGAAGTGTATTAAGACACCGCACATACCCAGTCCTCGAGGCAGAGAAATTATCCATATGCATTTAAGCTGCCCGACCTTGCCGGGAATCGAACCGAAGTCCCTCTGACCATTCCGCCATGGAGCCGGATTATTATTATTATTATTATTATTATTATTATTATTATTATTATTATTATTATTATTATTGTCAGGAAGACATTTCACCATTATCCATATAGCACTGCAAAATGTAACGTTTCATGGAAATTCAGGAGGAACTGCGGGAGAATATCTCATATAATAAATTCAGGGTTGAAGTCCTCCATAATTCATTGTTCCCATATTACAGTGACGTCTCGCCTTTAAGATAGCGTATCTCGTTGCCTTTGTTGGTAGGCCCATAACATGCGGATGGATGTGATACAAGGTCTATTGTCTCCAAGTCCGGCCGACATTGGCCTACTTGATAACATTATGTTCAAGTAAAACTGAGTTATTACCGCATATCCCCTCTTGGATAGTTGCTAGATAACATTATTATGTACGTCCCGGGTGCATTGAGAGCATTATGACGCCGGTAATTGTCGAACTGGGTCACACCATCTCTTGGCTCCTAGCTGCTTCTCCTCGCTGCCAAGTCTAGTGTTCTCCAAGTTTTACTCATCTTTGTTTTTCAGCTACCTTTCCTGCTTTCAGAGTTCAGTCTCTACCTTGAAATTCAATTATCGTTCTCACATAACCAGGTCGGGATAGGTACTTAATGACCTAGCTTCATAGCTGTATTTGGTAGAAACATGCAAGGAGAAGACTAGAAAGGCACAGGTTAGAGGATGAATGGCCCTTCGCTGGTGGTTCTTGACCTTCCTGCAAATTATAAGAGATGACACTGAGGTAGGTTGGTGTTCATTGGTCCATCATTTCTTCGTATCGTAGACGTCAATAAGAGCTAGTGGTGGGCAACGGCACAGAACATTTAATTTAATAAATACTAGTGCTTTCCGTATAAAAGCTTACCGTTCGCACGCGGCTCAGCCAAGGCCGGCCGTCGTGCTTTCCTCACCTGGCCACAGCCAGTCTGTAACTTACTCGGTCTTCACTTCTTAAACCTGTAAATCTGCATATATAGTTTTTTTTGTTGTTGTTGCTATTTGCTTTACGTCGCACCGACACAGATAGGTCTTATAGCGACGACAGAAGAGGAAAGGGCTAGGAATGTGAAGGAAGCGGCCGTGGCCTTAATTAAGGTATAGCCCCAGCATTTGCCTGGTGTGAAAATGGGAAACCACGGAAAACCATTTTCAGGGCTGCCGACAGTGGGGTTCGAACCTACTATCTCCCGAATACTGGATACTGGCCGCACTTAGCGACTGCAGCTATCGAGCTCGGTCATATATAGTATTAGAAAATAATACATGTCATTCTCCACCATTGACAATCGCTTCCAGATTACAATGTGTGACAATCGCTCCCAGTCCATTAGCTGTGTACACTTGCACGGCTCCCTCCCCTGAGACAATGACCGCAGAAAAAAAAAAAACGGAAAACTTCCACAGGACTATCGCTTTTACTAAAACAAAAAAAGAGAATTGCACTTGCCTGCTAACCCTACTTTCTCTCATTTTTGCTCCGAGTGTCATAGTTTTCTGGTCATAATCATTTAGTGCTTTCTAGTTGTTCTTGAAATGGAAGTTTCAACGAACAGTCAAGGAAAGCGCTAATCTTACGCAGTAGCGGCTCGTGGCTCAAATGGCGGGTGGGGCTTGTGCGGGTATTATTATTATTATTCTTATTCTTATTATTATTATTATTATTATTATTATTATTAATGTAGTTTTGTTGCTTCTGCTGTGGTATATACACCCGTATTAAACCTTGTCATTACATTTTTATTGGCGGTATCAGTACAGTTGATCATAATTGATTCTAATGTATGCTAATAAAAAAATACTTTAAAAGTTACCTCGTTTATAAAGGAACTGAGCTCATCGATTCTTCTGCGGTGCAAAGTATTCACTATTTTAAACACTACATACTAATCATTTTTAAACAAAAAACTATCCAGAACTTATGCTCTCCACTGCGCAGCTGCTAAAAGCGAACTGTACTGTAAACTAAAACTCAACCGGGCGAGTTGACCGTGCGGTTAGGGGCGCGCAGCTGTGAGCCTGCATCCGGGAAATAGTGGGTTCGAATTCCATTATCGGCAGCCCTGAATAGGGTTTTCCATGGTTTCCCATGTTCACACCACGCAAATCCTGGGGCTGTACCTTAACTAAGGCCACGGCCGCATCCTTCCAACTCCTAGTCATTTCCTATCCCATCGTCGCCATAAGACTCATCTGTGTTGGTGCGACGTAAAGCCACTGGCAAAAAAAAGAAAAACAAACTAATATTTGAAAAGTGTCGAAAAACATACTCTGCTAATGATCACCAGAACACGTTACATAGGTTAGAACAATATAAGTTAAGTGAGTTTGAAGTAACATCGCCATAACCGACACCAGTCGCTACAGCTTCGTTACATTATTTTTTATTGCGGGCATGTCAAAGCTAGCCCCTAGCTTGACATTTTAAAATGCACTGAAACTTTTACTCCCTCAAAGGTTTACTGACCTTCAAAACAGTTACCAATATTCACTATGAGGGCTGAGAGCGAATTAGCCCCAGTGCCAGGATAAACGTAAAAAAACTTGTAATACTATGATACTTTCATTTCCCATATCATCAATTAAATCAGAATAGTGGTACTCAGGATATTAATTTGGTCTCATTAAATTAATTATCTAAAATATAAATAATATAGCATTTCTAAATTCTTATGTCCGAAAATTTGGTGTGGCTAAGCCCCTTTAGCCCTTAATGACGCACCGCCCCTGACCTAACCTAACCTGAACACATGTGATGTGCTCTCAGACTCAGTGTAACACTTTCCCCTTACGTAGCTGGCTTGCCGAAACCGGCTGAATCTAGTGAAGAGAGGTGGTAGGCAAAACCTTCAGGAATACTCCTTAATGAGAACGGTCCCTTCTGGGAGCGATTGTTCACGGTGAACTGCTGGACTGGACTAATGGACTGGGAGCGATGGTCACACATGTTGAGCCGGGAGCAATTGACAGGACGCCCTAGAAACTAGATTAAACTCTTACCCGATAGCAAATGTTATTGTCCTTCCGCATCTACACAGGCACTTTACCGGGCAAACACATTCGAGTATGATAAGTGATAACAGAAAGCACTCACGATAATGCACACATGCTGCGGGATCAGATGGTTTTAAATTCTTAACACGTGTGTATTTGTAAGGATTGAATTTTAATAATTGTGTTGCTGTGTGAGCAGAAGTCACTGAAACCCTAACTTGTTGTGCTAATTTCGGTATTAATTTTCCTGGTGAGCGTTGAAATTTTGCGCCATTTTATTCTAATTTTCCTTCTGTTAACACTGTACGTCTTCACATATGTTTCTGGTTTAGCACTGAACCAGGAGTCTCAAACATATTCGCAAGATCGTAAATTGAAGTTTCGAAAGCGTGGGAAGTGAAGGACAGGAAACGAGCCAGACAGCCACGTAGGCCGCGCGCGAGCGGTCAGGTTTTATACGGAAACATCTTTGGCTATTGGACCAGTCTTTGGAGGGTTAGTTTTTATATAATTGCAGCGGTAATGTAATCTAGTGAGATAGTGCCAGGTGAAGAGAGAAAAAGAGAGAGAGAGAGAGAGAGAGAGAGAGAGAGAGAGTTTTTGCCAGTTAACAACAGACAATGCAATGTTACTGTTGATCAGTTTTATGAGTTTGGGAGATTATAGACCACCGCATTTATTCTTCTTCCAGCTCGGCGACAGGCTATTTGGGCATCCGTGATCGAGGGGTACCGAGCTAGTTGGCCGTGAGGTTAGGGGCTGGCAGCTGTGAGCTTGCATTCGTGAAGTAGTGGGTTTGAATCCCACTGTCGGCAACCGTGAAGATGGTTTCCCGTGATTTCCTTTTTTCACACCAGGTAAATGCTGGAGCTGTACCTTAATTAAGGCCACAGCCACTTTCTTTCCACTCGTAGCCCTTTCCTATCCCACCGTCGCCATAAACGCTACCAACGTCGGTGCTACGTAAACCCATTAAAAAAATGATACAGGCAGTCATTTCCACTCCCTATAGTATTTTCTTCAAGTTTTCATTCTCCTTTCAGTGATCATTCAATCAGTCAACCAAGCAATCAATCAAGCCCTAAAAGCCCTAAAGCCCTGAAGAGGGCTGCCGCCCAGCTGGCGGATTCCTTATCATTTGTTTATCTAGCCTTTTCTTGAACGTTTTCAAAGAAAATTTATTGAACTTTTCCCTTGATAAATTATTGCAATCTTTTACTCCTCGTCCTAGAAGTGAATATTTGCCCCAATTTGTCCTCTTGAATTCCAGCTTTATCTTCATATTACTGAGCTCGGTAGCTGCAATCGCTTAAGTGACGGCCAATGTCCAGTGTTCGGGAGATAGTGGGTTCGAACCCCACTGTCGGCGGACATGAAGATGGTTTTCCGTGGTTTCCCCATTTTTACACCAGGCAAATGCTGGGACTGTACCTTAATTAAGGCCACGGCCTCTTCCTTCTCACTCCTAGCCCCTTCCTGCCCCATGGTCGCCATAAGATCTATCTGTGTCAGTGCGACGTAAAGCAACTTGCAGATATATTATATATATCTTAATATTCTGATCTTTTCTATTTTAAAAAATCCGCTCAATCTTCTTTGTCTACTAATTTTATTCCATGCCATCTCACCACCGACAGCTCGGAACATACCGCTCAGTCGAGCATCTCATCTCCTTACTCCCAAGTCTTCCCAGCCCAAAGTTTGCATCATTTTCTAACACTAATCCTTTGTTGGAAATCACCCAGAAGAAATCGTGCTGCTTTTCTTTGGATCTCTTCCCGTCATGGTGTGACTCAAATACACAGGAATCATACTCTATCTGAGGTCTTACCAGAGACTTACACGCCCTCTCCTTCACATCCTTACTACAAGCTCTAAACACTCGCATAACCATGTGAAGATCTCTGAAGCCCTTCTTAACAAAATTGTTAATATGATAGCCCCAATGATTAATATCTTTGTTATCTATATGGACTGATGATCACGTGGTTTCGTACCTTATAAATGTAACAACAACAACAACGACGTCGACGACCATCGCCATTTAACTCGCTATCATGAAGATACTAAAATATTTTCATCTCAGCGATGTTTGGCGTTGATAAATTTCGACCCGTTATAGGTGTCCCCTGCTTGTCGTAAGAGGCGAATAAAAGTGCTGCTAGGGTCTTCTTAAGCGTGCGTGGAAACCACAGGGCTCTGGCTTTGTTTACACTTTAATCTTACCTATCCGACCTCCTGTGCTCGACTCTTGTTCTCTTCCGACCCTGACTGTGTTAGGTTTGCGAGGCCTAGGGAGTCTTTTGTTTTCGCGCCGATCTTGCCCCTCCCCTTCATTTTTCATTGGATCTCTTCCTTTTTCTCTCTCCGATTAGTATTAACAGAGGATGGTTACTCACTTGCACTTGCTCTTAAAAAAATAATAACTTTGCACTAAACATCTAAATTCCTGAGTATCTCTGATATCATAGCCCGTGAGGTAAAAATGTATGAACCGAGCGATTGGCTGCGCTGTTTGAGTTGCCTAGCTGTCAGCTTACATTCCGGAGAAAGTGATTTCGAACGCCGCTGTCAGCCGACCTAAAATGGCTTTCCGTTCCTAATTCCACACCAGGAAAATGCTGGGGTTGTACTTAAATTGTCGCTTCCTTCCCACTCCTAGCCCTTACCTATCCCCTATAAAAATGTATGAGACTCCTTTCTTATCGTTCACTCAATTCGGAGGATCGTGAGGCTATTATTCACTTTTCTCCACTCTCGCGATCTTCGTCCAGACGTGCTCGACCAAACAGGTTCAACCAAGTTACATTCCTCATAATTATGGACCATCGAGTTGGAACCTGTCCACCATCTCTCTTCCAGGGAACATTTCCAAGGATTCTATATCAATAATTAAGTTCCCAGGAGGAAACCATAATTTAATTTCATCGTTTGAAAATATCAAAAACATTCGAGGTCTCTAATTTTTCAATTGTGAAATTACCAGCATTTTGCTCCAGCGTAGCAGTGGGCTCGTTAGTTGGATTGCTACACCTTTCTAAGACGCTCGCGGCTATTGTACTGTCGAGACATCACTGCAGGTCTCCGCTGCACGAACTAATATGTCTGCAGTGACTGTTGTTTGTTTTCGTCTAAATAAACATCTTAAGTTACATTCAACACATCATACTAAAAACCACCACAGAAACAGGCAATAGGAGTACATTTCTCCATTTAGAGTTGGCGTCAGGAATAGCATCCCGGCGTAAAACTCGGCTAAATCTATACAGAAAATTTACTCCAGATGACTGGGGAGAAGGCCAGGAAGAATATGATTTTCTGTACATTTCCTGAGTAATTTCTAAATGTCGTGTATTTTTGTTCCTTGGATTTATTTGATTATTTTTTTCCGATATTGTGGAAATTCTTCGTTTGATATATTTCTTGCAATAAGTTGTTTTCATGTAATTCTTTGTTATTGTTACGTAATGTATTTTAATTTAACTCCGTTGCTACTTTTGTAAGTTGGTACTGCAACAGGAATACTACCCAATTCCAATACATTTTTAACAATGATAATACTTTAAAGTACCAAATAAAAACCGGAGGTTGCAACAGCCCCGAAGAGCCTTGGCCTACCAAGCGACCGCTGCTCAGCCCGAAGGCCTGCAGAGTACGAGATGTGGAGTGGTCGGCATGAGTAACACTCTCTGTCGTTATTCTTGGCTTCCTAGATAGGGATCGCTATCTCACCGTCAGACAACTCCTCAGTAGACTGAGTAGTCCTTGAACCAGATCTAGGTAAAAATCCTTGACCTGGCCGGGAATCGAACCAGGGCTCCCATTAAGAGGCAGGAACGCTAGCCCTACACCATGGGGCTGGCTCAAAGTACCAAATAGCGCACTAAATATATATATCTTACAATTTGCTTTACGTCGCACCGACACAGATAGGTCTTATGACGACGATCGGATAGGAAAGGGCTAGGAGTGAGAAGGAATCGGCCGTGGCCTTCATTAAGGTACAGCCCCAGCATTTGCCTGGTGTGAAAATGAGGAAACCACGGAAAACCATCTTAAGGGCTGCCAACGTTGGGATTCGAACCCACTACCTCCCGGTTGCAAGCTCACAGTTGCGCGGCCCTAACCGCATGGCGAACTCGCCCGGTACTAAATATTTCAAAGAATATTAAATTTGGGTGTGCGTTCGATAAATAGGAAGCCATCCGTCTTCGAAATTACGTAATCGTCAGCGTTCATAAAATGATAAAAGTAATCTGTTAACTTGCACCTTTAATGGGGAATGAAGCACTGTACTTATCATATAAAATTAACTCCATTTAAATCATATTAAAATGTTCTTGATATGAAAACCGTACCGGATGATCGTGTCTGTATAATGTGCTGATTGACTACGTGTTCTTCAAGAATTGTTGTACATCCGATGCCCACTCTATGAAATGTTACTGCTCTTTCGTATTGGTCACTTGTACGAGAGCGAATCAAATGAAAACCTTAGACGTAAGAAAGAAATTCGAAATGCCCGTTGGTAGTATTGACACAAAGGCTTTAACGAATATCCTGTAGGCGGCAGCACCGTGACAACAATAAGATGCAATCAGAGTACCAGTGTAACAATGACCGCTCCGCTTCAGACATCGGTTTTAACTGTGAAGGTTGCAAAACCTATTGAAATTAATCGACAAATGACGATTCCATTTGGTGGTGCATGTTTGTCACACCACCATCATGACAGTGCTTCACTCCCTACTGCCCGTACGGCTATTGCAACCATCCAAGATCTACATTTTAAGTGACATCGGCTTGATCCCCCGCCGGTGTTGTGTCTTAATTAATGCCACGGCCGCTGCCTTCCCAATCCTAGTCCTTTCCCATCCTTTCGTCACTGTAAACATTCGATTATTTAGTGCGGCGTTAAATCACTAGCAAAAACGAGAAGACATCCTCCGTATTCACCCGACCTTGCCTCTAGAGTTTACCAGATGTTTGAACTACTCAAGGAGGTACGGGAGGAAATATGTTCCGTTCAGATGAAGATGAAGGATGAAAGCGGTATGAGAATGGCTGCGCACACAACAAAAGGAACTTTTAGATGAATCCATGCTGTTTGAAAGCGCTGGAGGACTTGAATGTAACGGAGATTACGTAGAAAGATGATACAGCTGTGTACCACATTAATTCGATTAAATAAATTTTTAAAAAATCCCTTGGCTGAGCTTCGAAATATTTTTGATGTCTTTTTACTGTATTTTTGTTATGTACTGATAACTTCGTTGCTGTGTGTTGTAAGCTAGTATTGCCACCAGGATTTCTCCCAATAGCAATTCATAATAATAAGCAGAAGAATAACACCGCTTTTCCCACGCGCTGGTGTGATTCCGAGTACGATCTATGTCGTACATGTGGATTTGGCGACCTTTTTCTTTTCTTTTGCTTTATATCACACCGACAGGGATAATTCTTATGCCGATGATGAGATATGAAAGGACTATCAGTGGTAAAGAAGTGACCACAGCATTAAGGTGCAGTCTCAGCATTCGCATGATGTGAAAATGCTGCCGAGAGTGGGATTAGAACCCACTGTCTCCCGTAGCATTAATTAAAGTATAGCCTCAGCATTTGCCTGTTGCAAAAATGGGAAGCCACGGAAAAGGCTGCTGACAATAGGGTTCGAACCCACTGTCTCCCGCATGCAAGCTCGAAGCTGCGTGCCCCAAACAACATAGCCACTAGCTCGGTTTTGGCCGTCTTCACGACTGAATGCCCTTCCTGTCGCCAACTTTATGTGGAGGGGTGTATTCAGCATTGGGTGTTTCTGTGCTGGTGGTGATTATTGTTTTAAGAGGAAGTACGACTAGGCAACCATCCTCTACAAAACACTAATCAGAGAAAAAATGGAAGGGGTCCGATACTTCAAAAAATGAAGGTATCGGTCAAAGAAAGACAAGGGTCACGAAGAGCGTGAAAATGAAAGACTCCCTTGGCCTCGAGTGCTCTAATACCGTCGGGGTTGGAAAAGAACAAGAGTTGACGAAGGGAGGTCGGATAGGATAGATGAAAGTGAGAAGCCTAGCAAAAGTAAGTGGAAGCATTGCCAGGACTCAGCTAAGGGCCCCGTGGTCGCCAGCCCACGCTTCAAAGTTCACAGCCCCTGGGGCCCCTTTAGTCGTCTCTTACGACAGACAGAGGGTACCATGGATGCTATTCTACCGCCCCCACCCACAGGGAGATGTGGTGGTCGGTAGTGTAATGTGTTGTGTATGCAGTACAATATACGAAAATAAGTGTTCGGACAAACACCCAGTCCCCGAATCGGAGGAATCAACCAGACACGATTATAATCCCCGACCCAATAGGGAATCGAACACGGGACGCTCTGAACCGAAGGCCTCAGCGCCGACTTTTCATGCAGAGTCGGACAACAATAATAATAAGAAGAATTGGACGTGTGGTGCTTTCAGTAATAGCAACAACTTCGTGCTTTCCTGAGCTCGAAGTGGGATGGATTCCTGACGAGACGCCACATGGTAGCGGTGTACCTTTAAAGCCACATCCTGTCGGTATTGAGCGCGCGGAGGTGAGTTGGACATTCTGAGGTAGGCATGCCATTCACTACCGCATATTCAATCACCTACCTCCGGAGTTTTGTGTGCTCCGTTGATTGCCTCTGTTTTGTGCCCCGCCTCCCTCCTCTTTCCCTGCAGCCAATTTTATTTCATATTTTCAACCCTTTTCTTATTTGTTGGATTGGAGAGAGGTCTTTTTATTCATGAAAAGAAAACAATTTGCAAAAGCAAACACATTCTTTCCTTCCTTAAATGGATTCGAAATATTAGATTTATAGATTTTTATCGTACATTCTCAAGTTTTCCTATATAAATCGTTATTTTTCATGTTCCTAGCGTTCCTGACTGGCTAAGACGTACTTTTACAGTGCCAACTCACAAGAAATGCATTTTCTATTAATGTAAAAAAAAAAAAGATTAGTTTTCGTCTTTACTTGGAGAGAAGAGAGTTTCCGTTATTTTTATGTATATACATGGCAAACGTTATATAACTCTTAGATTCTATTAGCAAGTAATTTTGGGAGCAATTCTGCTTGTCGTATAAATTACATCAAAACCACGCCTTTTTCTAGGGAGCGTACGAATTTGCATTTAAAACCCAAAGTAAGTGAACCGTGTACTGGAAATTGCTTGCTGTCACAAATTTAAGATGTGTTCAACCTCGTTTTCTTCTCTGGTTATTACGTTTCTTTCTTGTGATGGAAGATGCATTACTAAGACAGTCCTCCAAAAGATTAAAGCACCAGCAGGAACTGAATATGATCCACATTGTCCAATCAAACTAAATTCGGTTACCATATGTTTGAAACGATTGCCTCGTCAGATGAACAGAATGTCTTCATTGTAACTTAAGTAAGAAACATTCTAGTCTCACATGTGTTGTCTTAATAATCGTCATTACGGCGACAAGTCTTTTTTTCTTTCGCCAGTGCCTTTACGTCGCACTGACACTGATAGGTCTTATGGCGACGATGGGATAGGAAAGGCCTAGGAATTGGAAGGAAGCGGCCATGGCCTTAATTAAGGTACAGCCACAGCATTTGCCTGGTGTTAAAATGGGAAACCACGGAAAACCAGGGCTGCCGACAGTGGGATTCGAACACACTATCTCCCGGATGTAAGCTCACAGCCGCGCGCTTCTAACCACACGGTCAACTCGCCCGGTGGCGTCCAGTATTTTCTTTTTCCACTTGCTTTTTTTTTTGCTAGGGGCTTTACGTCGCGCCGACACAGATAGGTCTTATGGCGACGATGGGATAGGAAAGGCCTAGGAGTTGGAAGGAAGCGGCCGTGGCCTTAATTAAGGTACAGCCCCAGCATTTGCCTGGTGTTAAAATGGGAAACCACGGAAAACCATCTTCAGGGTTGCCGACAGTGAGATTCGAACACACTATCTCCCGGATGTAAGCTCACAGCCGCGCGCCTCTAACCGCACGGTCAACTCGCCCGGTGGCGACAAGTATTTTTTTCCTACTTGCTTTTTTTGTAGGGGCTTTACGTCGCGTCGACACAGATAGGTCTTATGGCGACGATGGGATAGGAAAGGCCTAGGAGTTGGAAGGAAGCGGCCGTGGCCTTAATTAAGGTACAGCCCCGGCATTTGCCTGGTGTGAAAATGGGAAACCTCGGAAAACCATTTTCAGGGCTGCCGATAGTGGGATTCGAACCTACTATCTCCCGAATACTGGATACTGGCCGCACTTACGCGACTGCAGCTATCGAGCTCGGTGCGACAAGTCTAGATGGTCTGACACCGTGTTTAGCTGCTTCGAGTCCCGTTGGTGAAAACTTGGCAGATTCGATCCTAGGTCAGTCCGGTGGTATTTGAAGGGGCTCTATGTCAGCCTCATGTTGGTAGATTTACTGGGACGTAAAAGATCTCTTGCGGTACAAAATTCGGGCACCTCGGCGTTTCCGGAAACCGTAAAAGTAGTTAGTGGTGCGTAAAACAGCTAACATTGGTAGAGTAGGAGAAGTGGTGATACACAATTTCTAATCACTAGATTCCATACCTCAAGTCTGGATTCAATACCAAACTTCTCCGCAGTGTATATATGGAATGAGGGCACATGACATTCTTGATGGTGATTCGTCCGTCGGATAGAGAAGTTTAGCCTTGAACAGACCCCTTGGTATTATTTGACAGAAATAGGCTATGGGTCGACGCCGGGTTTCACTCTTTCGCTAGTTATTGGCATCGTTCCTCATCCAGGCGTGCAGGTCGCCCATGGGAGTCGCATCAGCCGAACTGAACATGTCCTCGAACACTCCCGCCACTAAAAGCTATAGGATGAATAAATAAATAAATAAATAAATAAATAAATAAATAAATTAATTAATTAATTAAATCTAGTGTGTTACAAGGTGGTGTCTAACTGTACGCAGGGCGTAGTGGCCTAGAACAGTGGTATTCAAACTTCTCGGGTCTCGAATTGTTTGTACCTTCGTACCCCCGAAGTACGAGTGGATTTCGATTATACCAAAAGTAACAATAGATTGTTGCTGTACGCCAAATAATAATAATAATAATAATAATAATAATAATAATAATAATAATAATAATAATAATAATCATAATAATCATCATCATCATCATCATCATCATCATTCGCAGCATATCCCGCTTGCACAGGGTCCCTGGACCCACTGAGGAATGAAAGAGTTGTGGCTGGGGATTTAGGGTCAGTTATGATGGTGATTATTGTTTTAAGAGGAAGTGCGACTAGGTAAGCATCTTCGATATAACACTAATCAGAGGGAAAAAATAGAAGGGATCCGACACTTCAAAAAATGAAGACATCGGCTAAAGAAAGACAAGGGCCCCCAAGGGCGTGAAATGAAACACTCGCTAGGCCTCGGAAACCTAATATCGTTGGGGTCGGAGAAGAACAAGAGTTGACCAAGGGAGGTTGGATAGGATAGATGAAAGTGAGGAGCCTGGCACAAATAAGTGGAAGCAATGTCAGAAATGAGCTAAGGCCTCTGTGGTATCTAACCCACGCTCCTAAGTGGAGAGCCCCTGGGACCCCTCTTAGTCGCCTCTTACGACAACAGGCAAGGGATACCGTCATTGTTATTATACCGCCCCTACCCTCATGGGATTATTTAAGGTCGCATGCCCTTCCTGGCACCACGGGATTTGCAACTGTATATCCCACCTCAGCAACCCCAGGAATCAAACCACGGTCGGTGCGACGACAGGCAAGCTACACCACCCTTTTCCCCAGTAATAACAGTAATGTATTGTATATAGCCTATTTCGTCGCTGGGCAAGAGAAACCTCGTAACTTCTTCGGAATAAACTTTTAAAAAGACGCCCAAAACTGAGAGGTGAGCAATGGCCGAATGACTGCCCCTGTAATTTTCAGTCTTTAATGATAGCCACAATATTCGACCATTGGAATGTTTTGTTCCCTTCTCAGGCAACGCAGCAAGCCTTCACGAGACAGATGGAGAAACGAGGTATTCTCGTGAGAGGAATTACGAGGTTTTCATTGCCTAACAACGATGATATACACAGTTCAAAAAAAATAGGGGAACATGATTTGTAACGTCTGGTATGTGAACGTTAATTTGGTAGATGGGGATCCAGTGGTCGTACAGCATACCTTGAGACCTTAGCTACTCAGGGTATGTCAAATCGAAGTTATACTCCACCTATAGGTGAACCCATGCATAAACTGCCAGGTGATCCCTCAAAACAAAGTGAATATCGGTGTGTCCGTGAGTCCTTATGAGGTACACAGACACTGCAGTCATTTGAGCACGTTGTACGTAAAATGGCACATCTCATGAGACATCTTAACGAGGTTCAAGTCGCAAGGGCCGTCACATTGATCCTGGAAGGATGGACGTTTCGTCGTGTTACTTTGGATTTCAATGTGTCTCCGTCAGTTATTCACCGCTTCTGGAATCGCTATACTGAAACAGGCCAGTTTACAAGGAGGGTTGGACAAGGTCGTGGACGCATGACAACCCCGCAGATGACCGATAACTGACCATCTGTGCGTTCCGCCGTCGTTCAGCAACTGCCAGAGAACTGCAACAAGACCTCAGGAGGTTCACTGGAGTCACGGTGTCTGACCAGACAGTAAGGAACAGGTTAAGAGAAGTGTCCTTACGACCCATACGTCCTGTTCGATTGCCCCGTTTAACGCAGAACAGCTCGCCTTCCGTTTGCCCGTACCCACGTCAACTGGCAACCAATGGAGACCTGTGTTGTTCACAGACGAGTCCAGATTTCCCCTGACACAGAGTGATGGACGTCAACGTGTATGGAGACGCCGTGGTGAGCAGTACATGCCAAATGTTGTCCATGAAGGCGACCGATTCGGACAAGGTTCTGTGATGGTGTGGGTTGGCATCAGTATTGATGGCCGTACGGATCTCGTCGTCGTCCGTTATAATCATACTGCTACGGGGTACATCGAGCAGATACCGCTACGGCATGTGTTGGTTGCTGAATACCTCGTTGGCCCTAAACTCATGCACGACAATGCTAGGGCTCATATAGCGGGCATTTCCAGAGCTGTCTCGCGAGAACTGAACATTCAAGAGATGGAATGGCCATCAGTGAGTCCCGACCTTAATCCCATCGAGCATGTGTGGGATAGGCTTGAGAGAAGTGTTCGTGGGCGTCCTGTTCCACCACAGATTCTCCAAGACCTCGAACAGGCTCCCATTGAAGAATGGGACCTGATACCGCAACGTGATCTCCGTTGACGGAGCATGCCACGTAGGTGCCAAGCTGTGATACATGCTCATGGAGGACATACACCATACTGAAACTGTCCAACTGTGATAAAATCCACCTTGAGGGACTGTTAACTCTTTGTTTTCGCCCCTATTTGGACATTTTCGTTTGTGTTCTGAAAATGAACGCGAATCCATCGATGTTCTTTTGTATACTTCAACGGTAAAGAAAAAAGGTTTAGTTGGTAATATACCTGGGTGTGAGGTATTGCTTTGTGGACCATGGCACACGTTCAAAGACATGTTCCCCTAATTTTTTGAACTGTCTGTATACACACACGAGTAGTATTATTATTCCAACAATTACTATTATATGATATGTATTGTTACTGAAAAAATTGAAGTGAATGAGTAGATTTCGAAACTAAAAAATTGGAAAAGAGCAGTGCAAGATAAGTAAGCATTTTTGCACACCAAATCAATGGGATGTACAAACTGAAACACACTTTAGAATGAATAGTTCGAAAGGGGAATCTGCGCAGGCAGACAAAAATACTAAATGTGATAACAATTTTATTTGAAATGAGTAGCCTCAACTTATTTCTGAAGTGTTCACTGAAAACCAGTTAGAAGCTACGATAAGTTTGCGTATCCCTAGTGGTACGCGTACCCCACTTTGAATATCATTGGCCTAGACGGTACAGTTCTGGTTTTCTGAGTCTAAGTTGACAGGTTCGATCCCAGCTCAGTCAGGTGGTGGTTGATGTTGCTGAAATACGCCAGATTCGTGTCTGTAGATGCCCTGGATACTGGTTGGATCCTCAGAAGGCACTATCGAAGTGTTTGCGGGTACAGGGAAACAGCAAACACCCATGACGGTGCTACAGTGAGGCATTGCTTTTATCACCGAGTCTGAAATGCTACTCCAGCACAACTGATCTTTCATAGCATTCAGCTCTCATTTTCATTACTTAGCAACACTCAAACTTTGGCAGATTCCATACTGTCACAAGACACTGACTCTTCAGTGAAAGCAACATTTTCTCTGGCCTGAGTTTTTGCGGCACTTCAGCAATTTCGAGGAAGCTGTAAAATGGCTCAACGAATGGTTTGCCCCAAAAGACAAGCAGTTTTTCTGGCATGATATTCATAACTTACTTGAAAGATGGGTGAAGTGTGTAGAAGCGGATGGCCAATATTTTGAATAAACAAAAACCGAATTTTGTTTGAAAATTATGTGTTTTCTTTACCACAAAACGCGGCAAAAGTTTATGCATGCACCAGGTATACACGCTACATGGATCTTAAGACAGAATATCTGACTCCAAAATAAATACGTGACATCTCCTCCATTCCAACTGATGAGATACCGTAAATAGGCGTAACTGGTAAACGATCGACCATAGAATGGTGTTACCGGGGCCGTTTTGTATTGTTTTGGCTGTGCTATCCACGCCTCGATTACCTTTCACACTTTTGGGAACACCTGTATTAGGAGGAGAAAATGTAAATGACCAAAACTGGAAATGAAATAAAGAGCTGTTTGCTAGGTTACGTTCGATATTGTTCCTGAAAATGATTAAGGACATGAGTGAAGACAGGGAAACCTGTTTATTTGTCACCAACCTGATCTCACAGCTCACGTCATACAACAGAGAGTAATAGTACATGGAGTAAATATGAGATTTTACAATGTTCTTCTAACGTAGAGAAGTAACTGGAGCCTGTTCCCTCGTGAATACGCACGCAGCTGTGTTGTTTATGAGCACGTAAACTTATTCAACCTTGGTGTTTACACGGCGATATCGTGTGACACAATATGGCAAGCTGACACTAAGCGCTGTGACAGGCGCGCCTCGCAAACTGCACCGCATGTTCAAACGCACGTGCGTGTTCTGTACATGGATCTTGCAAATGTTATCCGGATATACCAACAACGACCAAGTTATCATTCGTCAAACGTTCTACACAGCAAGTGCTGTACTAGTGTAATAGTAACGTTATTCCTTTACCGTTTCTTTTAGTGTTTCTAATTCGAAGAAACGTCGGTGCGCTGGGAATATGTCCCGTAGTAGTTATTTTACGTACTGGAAGCCAGCAACTCGGAATTGTGACATGTAGATACCCTTAAATGCCATCGATTTAGCTTTGGTAGAAGGACAATTGTTAAAATTCAAGTCCCGACGTTTTCACGTCTTTCTGAAAATGAGTTATACGCATTTTAAAAAAACCCACGGCACTTAACGCCCTTGAAAGGGCCTTGGCTTGCCCAGCGACCGCTGCTCGCTGTTTCGCAGCCCGAAGGCCTGCAGATTACAAGAGGCCGTGCGGTCAGCACGACGAATCCTCTCGGCCGTTATTCTGGGCTTTCGAGACCGGGGCCGTTATCTCGCCGTCAGATAGCTCCTCAATTCTAATCAGTAGGCTGTTGGATCTCGAGCCAGCCCTCAGGTCGAGAGAAAATTCCCTGACCTGGCCGGGAATCGAACATGGGGTCTCCAGGCGAGAGGTAGGCACGCTACCCCTACACCACGGGGCCGGCTATACGCATTAAACCTCTTCTTTTAAACTAGTCTGTAAGGAGCATACATCGACAATCCCTTAGGATTTAGTGTATACATACATACATACATACATACATACATACATACATACATATCTTTATTTCCACCATAGTACATACCATCGGTTAGGTAATAAAGATAATAAGCCACTACTGCCCCCTATGTCTAATTTTACAATCTCTTAAATCTACTCTGTAGCATCCCACACATGCTCTGATATCCAGCACCACATGTAAGATGCTACCTTAACTACAATCTAGCTACAATTTAGTGTATAGAAACCACAAGTTCATTTCAAACCGCGACAATTCCTCGTGGCCGTAAAATGCAAAAGTCTATATTTCGATCAGCCAGTAAAGTTGCTGCCAATTAGGCCGCGTGATGTCATCCCTTGTCCGCTAATTTTCCCGCGCACAATTGCTACCTGCCCGTGCTGAACGACTGGGTGTTTTAAATCAGTCTTTGTGCATTGAAGTTGAAATTCCGTGAATATTAGAATCACCTCAACTTCACCAAGAAGGTGTGGTAGAAAACTGAGAGGTGACGCTGGCTTTAAGAGAGCGGAGTTGAATATTAGAAGAGTTGAGCAAGGGAGACCGGATATGAATGATGACCGGAACAGCTTGGCAGAAGAAAGAAGTAATTCAAGATTCAGTTCGCATCCCCTGTTCGTAATTAGAGTGCTACTAGTTTTAAGGCTTACTATCTGCAATGACCGAGCAAGTGGCTGTGGGGGTTGGGTCGCCATGTAGTTATCACCTTGCATTCGGGAGGTAGTGGGTTGGCAGCTCTGATGGTAATGTTCTGTGGTTTCCCATTCTCCTACCAGGCAATTGTTGGGGTTTTAACTTAATTAAGATGATGGTCACTTCCTTCCCGTTCCTAGCCGTTTCCTATCCCATCGTCGCCGTAAGACTTATCTGTGTCGGTGCGACGTAAAGCGGATTGTTGTATCTACTAAGATGATTTTCGGAGACCTCGAGGTACCGAACTTTTGAGCCGCAGGACTTATTTTACGTGCCGATACGAGGCTGACATATTTGAGCTACTTGAAACACCACAAGACTGAGCCGGGTTCGAATACGCCTACTTGGACTCAGAAAGCTAGTGTCCATCCGTCTGACCCACTCAGCCGGGCAATCCTCTGTTTAATGCTCATGTCTTACTAGATGTGGGTCTCTAGGAGGATAGAAAACACCAAACTGCCAGAATATTAAACTCATTTCAATCGTGAAATTACCAGCGTTTCGCACCAGTGTAGCAGTGGGCTCATCAGTTGGAATGCTACACCTTTCCAAGACGCTGGCGCGAGTGCGCCTTTTAGACACCATTGCAAGCCTCTTACAAAGAACAATGCAGTGACGGTGCACTAGGTGAAGCATGTGCCTCGACTTATATAAATGCCTGCCTTTGGCCTATATCAAAAGTTGCCAGAATATTGCCCCGAGAACAGGTTCTTTAACGTAACTCTGTTGACACGGATCTTTCTGTATCTTTTAGTGTTATCCGAATGCAGTTGGATTAAATCTGTCCTATACGTCAACACCTAACGAGCTGCAAGTAAATTACTGAACTGGAAAAAATAAAACAGAAGCACAATATTAAAGAATGCTGAATGTGAATTGAATCAGGTTGATGAGAAGAGATCAATTTGATGTACGGTACAGTAATTAATCCAAGGGAGAAGGCAGGTTGATAGGATGCATCTTGCGACGTGCACAACTTGTTTTGAAGGGATGTGCGGGAGATGAGAATGGAAGGTGAAGGCTTGAATTTGACGAATAGATTAAATTAAATGTAAACTAATCCTTGGATAGGTGTGAAAAATATAATTATTTGTCGTGAAGAGGTGAATCAAGCCATTGTGTGGACTACGAATAAACGTATACGGCAGTCTCAAAGGAAATCCAGATTCTTAACATTGAGGCAACTAATGAAAAAGAAGAAAAAGAATCGTTATTGTTATGCGACTGTTGATATCGTGATCATAGCCTTTGAATTTCCAGTTTCAAGTGGAATCCAAACCAAAAGGGGAAGCCAAGGACTATACCACTCAGCTGTTACGCCCCTAATAAAATTCAAATTCATCTTCAACCCATATTATAGTGAAATAATTTTGCGTTATTCTTATAACCAAGAAATAACCCTTATATCCCGATATATACAGTCGACTCTAGTGCCTCTCATCATTACCACTCATTTTCATTATGCCGTGGTCTTTTCGGAAGTCCACACAGATCCAGAAAAGAAAGACTTACAGGATTTTAAATCACACGAATCATCCAGCTTAACAGGCATTTAAAAATTGCCATACAAATATTTAATAATATTAAACACATTTCTATATTTTTGCATACATACTTTACTACATTTTATCGTAATGATATTCAACCATATATGGTGTATAATATATGTTATGCTCGACGATGCCAAAATATAAATATTTTATGCCAGAAAACTGAATCTTAATGAGGCTCTTTATAGTTCATGTTTCATTATGATACAGGTTCTCCACCAATCAGAGTTCAGATTTTCATTATGATACAACTGTTTGACCAATTAGGTAAGGATAGCGTCGCACCTGCGCTCAACGCACTAGCTTCGCACTTATTTCCAAAATCAAACATGTCGGACACACATATTAACATCAATGCACCTTCTACTTCCAGTATTCCACAACCACACGGCACATTCCCGCAAATTCACTTCACCATCTGTACAATAAACAATTTGTATTTGAAATAAAGCTAGGTTATAATAACTATCTATCAAAGCTTTGAAAACATATGGCATTGTGAAGGTCTCTGATCCAGTCACGGAAAATCAATAACCCAGCGCATGCGCTCTGCGCCTGTCCAGTAAACTGAACTGTCAAGCGACATCTCGACAGACATTTATGAATATTTAAAAAATAGAGTTATAATTATCGTCGAGCATAAACAGTCGTATGTAACTCGCCTGTATTGGTAATTGGCACACTCGTATGGAAATTATAAAACTCGCTTCACTCGTTTTATAAATATACTCGTGTCTTAATTATTGGCACTATAGGCTTGTTGCATAATGTACTATTATTGTATTTCATATTTTATAACTGTTTTAGCCATCCTTCACACATTTTATTAACATCTTTCAAGCCGATTTTGGTTGAGTTTGAGTTTGGTTATTTCGTATTTCCTTCCCTAACAAATATTTTGTGAATACAAGTTTGAAAGTAATGGGTTTCGTCAGCAGTAATATATCAAAATAGAAAGAATAAAGGGGCAATGGATGTTGGCGAGGCCGACCAGTAGCAAAGTGACCACATTCCACTCTTTAGGTTATAGAATCCGGGCCCCAGAGAAATATTTCTTTCCTTCTTTCTTTCTTTCTTTCTGTCTTTCTTTCTTGTGCTAGTGGTTTAACGTCGCACTAACACATCGAAGATTTTCAGTGACACAAGGATTGGGATGGTAGCGGCTAACTATTTGCTTTACGTCGCACCGACACAGATACGTCTTATAGCGACGATGGGAAAAGAAAGGCCTAGGAATGGGAAGGAATCGACCGTGGTCTTAATTAAGGAACAGCCCCAGTATTTGCCTGGTGTGAAAATGGGAAATCACGGAAAACCACCTTCAGGGATGCCGATAGTGGGGTTCGAACCCACTATCTCCCGGATGCGAGCTTACAGCTGTGCACCCTTAACCACACGGCCAACTCGCCCGGTGGTGTGAAAATGGGAAACCACGAAAAACCATCTTCAGGGCTGGCGACAGTATAATAAATTTCGACCTAGACGACCCACTGTTCATTCATTCCCTGCTCAGTTATCTCTTACCCTCTAAGAACATAACCTATTGTTTAATACTGCAAAGGCAATAGTGTTTGCAAAAATATGCTGAATCTCCGAAACTTGCTTGTAACCTTCAAATCTCCCGACGTTTTAAAAGTGGCCTTTGAGTCAGAGGGATAGCAACCCCTGCTTTAAATCATATTTCAGAATATATTCTTGTAATATTGTATTTAATTTATTACATTGTCTGCATTGTATTATAATGAAACGCTGTGTTCTAGAAAAAGCCCATTATTTTTTTCCTCATTTCATTATCCTTTTGTTTCGTTGTGACATCGTGAGCTGTTATTCTTTTTATTGCTATAGAAGTGCATCACATTGCATATTAACTGGAGGCTGCAGAGACAATGCATGTTCTGACAGGTTGAATACCGCTTTGTTTCGGTGTTGATATGCTACAGCTGTATATTTAACTGCCCATTAGGTCCACAATTATTTCACATTATGTATATTTTAGGGTAACTGACTGGCTCAAATCGTAAAGGTGCGCTTGCTTCAAACACAGGAACGAAGGCTCGTTCTCCCTTCAGAAAAGCATAAAGTAAGGTGGTATCTGAAGTGGTATAAGGTCTCAGGTTTATTCAGCCTACAACGGAATTAATTTTATGTTTATCTGTTTATTTTTCTGGGATGGTAGCGGAATTGGCCTTTTTTTAAACTTTGAATTACAATTATATCACGCATTTCAGAATTTCTGTGTATTGAAGAATGTGTAATATCGAGAGTACATATAAACGACAGTTACTTTTGTTTGATTTAGTCTGGTATATCTCATTGACATAAGGTCTAGTATATTCAATTTTAAAACTGTTGTTCTGGGAGCAAAATTCACGTTGCACAGCTGAACACTTAGCTGTCGGACGTACGTGGGACTATTTGCGACTAGCTGTTTGAATTGGTTGAGGAGATGAACTCCTGCCTGAGTTACTTTATCACGTGGGCAAATAGATAACGTGACCATACCAGTTCTGTGAAGGTGTTGAAGTAATTTCCCATCGTTCAGTTGTTTACATGACACTCGAATACATATCTTGTCCTTCCAATAAGACACAGTCAAAAGAGAAATTGCCCACTGTGTGAGAATATCCTCAAAATCACAATTAATCGTCGTCAGTAATAATGCTGAATCACCGAGCGAGTTTAGCTTGCATCCGGGAGATAGTGGGTTCGAACCCCACTCTCCACAGCCCTGAAGATGGTTTTTCGTGGTTTCCCATTTTCACACCAGGCAAATGCTGAGGCTGTACCTTAATTAACCACGGCTGCTATATTCCCACTCTTTGTTCTTTACTATCCCATCGTCGCCATAAGACCTATCTGAATCGTTTAATGTAGCACTTATAATTTCCATGGCCGGAAGGAAGTGACTGAGAATGCTGGTGCTCATTTTAGCACTGGAGTCGACCTGTACAGGAGGTATGACAAGCTGGGCCATAGGTGGCTTTGGCCACAGCCATGGACAGATTGTCCTACCATGGATGGTTTGATAGACGTCTCTACCGAAACTCGCATAACACAGTGGAAGATGGGAACAAAATACTTGAAGAACTAAGTCAAAACAATCTAAACAAGATGAGTAAAAATCACAAAACATGTACTGTAAGGGTAAAGTTTAGTTTTTTGTTTGTTTCATTTATTCATTTTTTACAATATTTATTTTAATGATCTGCATTTATCTACGTTTTCTATTACTTTACTCTGACCCCCGTGGACTTTTTACAAAAGAAAATAAACAGAAAGTGTCAATATACAAGTGAAAATCGACTTGA
Source organism: Anabrus simplex (assembly GCF_040414725.1). Classification (NCBI taxonomy): domain Eukaryota; kingdom Metazoa; phylum Arthropoda; class Insecta; order Orthoptera; family Tettigoniidae; genus Anabrus; species Anabrus simplex. The sequence continues at coordinate 488,281,429 of NC_090265.1, forward strand.
TGGGTTGACTCTTTTCAACATTCACAGAGATATAATCATAACACCAACAGATCTCTTGATTGTAATCTCTGAATATACTTACCATTCGCCGTAAAACTATTCGCCTTGATCTGATTGTTTTTGTTCTGTAATTTAATGTAAGATTTTGTAGTGTACCAGTACTGCAATCTCAATATCTACATAATTTACTTGTATAGTGTCCTTATAGTCCGCCTCTGTGGTGTAGTGATTAGTGTGTTAGGTGCCACCTCCGGAGGCTCGGGTTCGATTCCCGGCTCTGCCACGGAATTTGAAAAGTGTTGGGAGGGCTGAAACGGGGTCCACTCAGCCTCGGGAGGTCAACTGAGTAGAGGTGGGTTCGATTCCCACCTCAGCCACCCTAGAAGTGGTGTTCCGTGGTTTCCCACTTCTCCTCCAGGCAAATGCCGGGATGGTACCTCACTTAAGGCCACGGCCGCTTCTTTCCCTCTTCCATGTCTATCCCTTCCAATCTTCCCATTCCCTCCGCAACACCCCTGTTCAGCATAGCAGGTGAGGTCGCTTGGTACTGGTCATCCTCCCCGGTTGTATCCCCCGACCCAGAGTCTCAAGTTCCAGGATACTACCATTGTGGTGGTAGAGGTGGGATCCGTCGGTGAGTCCGAGGGAAAAACCGATCCTGGAGGGTAAACAGATAAAGAGAAGAAGTGTCCTTATAATGACTCCTGCGTGCAGCGTACCATACATGATGAAGCACCTTCATGATGTTCTATCAACGTTTTATTAACTATACCATCAACTGAGTAGAGGTGGGTTCGATTCCCACTTCAGCCACCCTGGAAGTGGTTTTTCGTGGTTTCCCACTTCCTCCAGGCAAATGCCGGGATACTACCTCACTTAAGGCCATGGCAGCTTCCTTCCCTCTTCCTTACCTATCCCTTCCAATCTTGCCATCCCTCCGCAAGGCCCCTGTTCAACGTACCAGGTGAGACCGCGATCCTGGCAACGCTACTGCTGTTAATATAAGTAAACTCTTCGTTTATTTATTATTACCTACATCCAATTACTTATTACTAGCTGTAGTACTCGTATTTGATAGGATAATCACTTAGCGTGTGTATAAGTGGACATGCTTCTCTTTGTCTGTGGTTTGTCGTGACGTACTCGCTTCTTTTCTCTTTTTGACACTTTGCAGTTTCATATGTTTTTTGCATTATTTCTGAACTTGATTTGACCCCTTCCATCTGGTATAAAAGGAAGCCAAGTATCGGGTTAATGTTAAAAAAAAACTACTTACATGTACAAATACAAAGACTTCAATACCGGAACGATCTCTATAGCAACTCTCCTTACAGTCTATACGTCTATACGGCTCTTGGGCACGCGACTGCCACTGGTATTTCCCTTTACATTGTTTTCGAAAATGATCAAGAATAGACATTCTAAATACTGTCATTGTTGCCACGAGCTAGTTTCGTGTAAAACCAACCATAAGAGAGATGCATCGAGTTTTATGCTTTAGGCTCCTTCTGAAGCAATCCCTTCCTGATGAAATGTATTGAACAACTTATACTGACATAGAAAAAAGTATTCACACTCCTACCCATTCAATAAAAAAATGCTTTATTGCTGGACCAATACGGAGTACAATTCAAAATTTACAAAACCAAACGTATACCTCGTACAGCAGTGTACAGAAAAAGCACAAAATAAACTGGAAGTAAATAACAGTACATAACAAAGCAACATTCGTACTCCATGACATTACTTGTCTGGACATAAGTATTCATACTGTATCCCAGAAGAGTTCACAACTCAATGAAGAAACAGATATTATCAACTCGATCAGTAGCGCGTTTGTTTTTGCCTTTCCTGTATATTATTTCTTTTCACCTGCTGGGCATTCGGAACACCAGTTTCTGTGTTAGTTCAGATGAAATGTTCCCCCATTCTCTTCGTAGTAACTGTTTCAAGTGTGCTTTACTTGTTATGTGGTATTTTCTTAGTCTGGACTCCAAATATCTCCACAGATGTACGATAGGGTCGGTATCCGGCGATTGGGGAGGTGTTTTTAGTGTGTGCGGCGTGTTGTAGAGTATCCACAAACGAACGATTTCCGCCTTATGTTTCGGGTCATTGTCGTGTTGGAAGTTAAACTCATTGGAAATACCAAGCTTTTCGGCGCTTTTGCGAAAGTTTTCTTTCAGGATATTCAGATATTGAAATATGTCCATGGTTTCCTCGATAAATACCAACTCCCCCAACACCTGAAGCGGCCATTGAGCCCCACATCATAACCCTACCCCCGCCGTGCTTCACAGTGGTAACGAGGTTCTGCTCATCGAGCTCTGTTTTGGGGCGTCTCCACACTAAAATGCCTCCATCACTTCGGAAAATATATTTTTTTTCTCATCTGTAAACATCACTGTCGAGCAAAACGCATTATCTTTCTCCACATGTTCCTTTGCAAATTGTAGTCTCTTCCGTCGATTCACTTTCGTTATGTGCGGTTTCTTTCTTCGGACCCTAGATCGATACCAGGGAGTGAAGGACCCTCCTTACTATTTTGTGTGGCACTGCATGATGGAAATATTCTGCCAGCTGCGATACTATTGCCGAAGATGTAGTGTGTGCTTGTTTTTTATTTGTGGTTACTATGAACCTTTCTTCTCGTGTGGTCAGTTTCTTCGCACGTCCATTTCTTTTCTTGCTTATAATAACATATTGTCCTTTTAACCTTTGTATGATGCTTTGCACAGTTAGTTTACTTCTTCCAGTGATGTTTCCGATCTCAGAATACGATTTTCCTTGGTGGTAAAGGCGTAGAATAAATCGTCTCTCTTCAACAGACGTTTCCCTAGTTTTCCACGCCATTGGACTAATACCGTCTCCGACCAGTTGATCAGCCGTCTCTGTCTGCATCTACTACACAACTAATGACACGGAACAACACAGGTTTCTGTTTACTCGTTCAAACCCCATGTTTACACGTAAGGTATGAATACTTATGTCCAGACAAGTAGTGCCATGGAGTACGAATTTGTTGCTTTGTTATGTACTGTTATTTACTTCCAGTTTATTTTGTGCTTGTTAATGTACACTGCTGTACGAGGTATACGCTTGGTTTTGTAAATTTTGACCTGTATTCCGTATTGGTCTAGCAATAAAGCATTTTGTATTGGATGCTTAGGGGTATGAATACTTTTGTCCATGTCTGTAGGTAAGATCCTACTCGACCTTATTCGAAACTGAAGTACCAAGCTTCATTAATATCCATCCGTCCAGTTTCCCCTGATGCTGTAAAAGATACAGACAACAATTAAAGTGTACTAGATATAGGTCATTACAATTACGTCAGTATTCTTGTCAGAAAATAATTTTAACTCACTGGAATGCCACGGTTAAAAGCAATGCCATCATATAAAATGGTCGATCAAATGAAAAACTGCACGGTTTCTCACCTTTCACGAGCAGTACTGAAATCTACAGCCTGTTTCCAATCATTCGACTGCGTCAGGAATGGAATGAATGGAACTCCCATCTAGCGGTGAGGATAGGGATTGTGCCGGCTGCCGAAGCCTGTCACACTCCTCTGGGGCAATGATTAATGAATGACAGATGAAATGAAATGATATTGGAGAGTGTTGCTGGAATGAAATTGACAGGGAAAACCGAAGTACCGGGAGAAAAACCTGTCCCACCTCCGCTTTGTACAGCACAAATCTCAACTGGAGTGACCGGGATTTGAATCACGGATCTCAGCGGTGAGAGAACGGCGCGCTGCCGCCTGAGCCATGGAAGCTTCTCACGAACAGTACTACGCAGGCATTTTAACAATGCCAAGTTCCAAAGTTGGAATAACACGGCCATAGACAGTAGTGAACGCAGTTTTTCCGTTTTTCATTAAGTGTGCACATTCCCCTTTCCTATCAGTACCTCATAGTAGGAATCGAGTAGCTGGAATACTATGATGAATCAGTATATCACGTACCAGTTGTTACCAGAACATGTATGAACCAGATGAATGACAATATAAGAATGTTATTGTCTTTACGTCCCACTAACTACTTTTACGGTTTTAGGAGACGCTGAGTTGCCGGAATTTAGTCACGCAGGGGTTTTTTTACGTGCCAGTAAATGTACTGACACGAGGTTGGCGTATTTGAACACCATCAGATCGAACCTGCCAAGCTGGGGTCAATATTTAGGCAGGCTGTTCTACTCGGCTAGGCCGTGGCACTCTGCAGTAATGCCTCTATCGGAGATGAATGGCAGCAGACGAGAAAAAGCACATCACAACAAACAATAGTCAATGTTGATCCATTTTATGGGCTTTCATTATTGTAAGCCTTCCCATTTTGTTTTCTTCCGACTCTCTGAAATTAGAGCCCTTCTTCCTCGATTCATGACTCCCTCTTGTATCGTTCCTTCACGATTTTTTCACATTTTGATAGTCATTTTCATATTTTGCCTTGTCGATATGGCCTGATGACAACGCATTTTTCTTCTCAAGACTGTCGCCACGAAAACCATCACCATTGCCAATTAACACCATGGGACAATATTTCTATGCTATCGTTGCTCAGTTTTGATATGGACTAAGCAACAAAAGTTTAAACATTAATATCTGTTTTCATTGCCGGTACGGTAAAACTCAATAATCGGAAACTGTATTCTCTATAACGTTCGCTATATAGTAATTATAGATAGGACTTCTAATAATATTGATATTTGAGAATTAAAGTTTGGGTCTTTCTATAAATTACCATTTTACCAAGCGTGAATAAAATTATGTATAATCTAGACCAGGGCCTCTCAGGATGCATGCACCTGGTGCATGCACTGTGCATGGTGCAAAAGACGACTTCGCTTCGTTGACCAGAGTGCAGACCCCCACTCCTCGATTTACAGCAATAGCGCTGTCTCTGTCTTTCCCCACGCCTGTCTCGCTCGCTCCGCCTGTCTCCCTGTTCCTCACTTGCTCCGTAGCGCTCCAAATCCGACCCGAGTTGAGCCGAGCTTAGCCGAGTAGCCCAGAGACGAAGCGTTGGTCCGGGCCGAGCCGAGCCGAGCCGAGTAGGACCGATGCACTGTGCACAGGAACTCTGCGCCTCAGTTTGCACGCGTGAGATTTTGGACGTTTGAGAGGCCTTGATCTAGACTGTAGTGTCTTATTCCCCGAATTGGCATAACGATTTTCATTAATTTTCACACAGCAGTTTTCTCGTGATGGGCGTACATACCTACAGACAGACAGACAGACAGACAGACAGACAGACAGACAGACAGACAGACAGACAGACAGACACGACCGTTACAGAAATACCTTTTTTTAAATTATGAGCAAGGTAGGCCTACATATCGGATATAAAATCGTCCTTCTGTCTATACTTTAACAATATTAACTTGATCCTTGTCCGACTCCATGGCTGAATGGTAAGTGTGCTGGACCTTGGTCACAGGGCTCCCGGGTTCGATTCGTGGCAGAGTCGGGAATTTTAACCATACTTAGTTAATTCCGCTGACACGGGGGCTGGGTGTGTTTGTCGTCTTCACAGTAATTTCATCCTCATCACGACGCGCAGGTCGCCTACGGGAGTCAAATTAAAGGACCTTAATCTGACGATCCGAACTTGTTCTCGACACTAAAAGCCATACTCCATTTCATTTCTTTTTTATCTGATTCTTGTCAATAAAAAGTACAATGAGAGAATGTGAGACAGTAGTATGAAGTGTGCAGAAATGTACTTATCTGTTTATATAGGTACCGAATTTTGCATTAAGGCGACTAACCTTTAAGTGAGCTACTGTTTGAATTCACGTGTTGAGCACGTGTGTCAATTGTATGTGGTTGTCGCGTGTTGATGACTGACAAGTATGTCATCCCAGACAGGCGTGTTGACACATTTGTCACGTTTATGAAAGGTTATTTTACATGTACAGAATTAACGATATATTACCTGTCATGTGCTACACATTGTCAGCTAATTGAAACAAGATTGTTACACACCATATCGACAGTGTCGCGTAATCGTCATATTTTATCAAATATATCCCAGCCTAATGTAAATACATTAAAGCCACTTAGCCTCCCTATTTCATCAACAAACTTGACAGTATGTGTCGTATATAAAATAGTCCTTCTGTTTGTACTTTAAGAATATTACCCTGATTCTTAGATTTTACACAAGACAGCACAATAAATGTTCAAATTGTTACTATTGTGTAGAGTGAAAGTGCTAATTGATCTAAGTGCTAAAAAGCACATTTTGATTTAAAATTATGAAAACAGTATACTGGTGAAGAAAAATACATTTTTACATTTATTCGCTTGTGATAGCATTGCAAAAAAATGTACACCAATATAATCTAAAACATTACAGTTTCTATTCAACAAGCAAAGAGGAAAATAAATTCTAAAAACGAATTTCCTGCAAGTTTAAGTAAGTAGAGGGGGTGCTGAACTTTAAACACTCACGTTAAGTTAGTAAAAACATCCTATTTTCCTCATCGATGAACTCAAGCATGGTACGAATGTCTTTCTTTTTGTTTTCAGGCAATGCTCGTACTTTAGGTAAGCTGTAAAATTGAGTCGACACATCATCATTTACAGTAATTTTTCTTTTTAACACATAGCATTTCTCCCATTCCACTATGTCACTGAAGGCGTTTTTTCTGGTACATAACCAAACCAGATTACCCTTGGTCACTCGCAGGCAAGACACATGAGTAATACGTGACTTCACTGTGTCAATATACATAGTTGATGCTTTGTCAAAATCTAAGAACTTTTCACTCGTATCTAATAACTGGTAGGTATTGCTGTAGATATAACCTTCTTAACATCATTTTCGAACGGTTTGCACTTTCTTCAACTAGAGCAAAATCTCTGTCTGATAAAGAAAATCTGTAGCCAGACAAAAGGAATTTATGTTCAACGGTGTCAAAATCCCTGAAACTACAAGAAAAATAGAAGCATCTTATTTTTTATCTGTTGTCGCTCCATACACAAAAATTCTGTTGTCGCTTCTTACACAAACATTCTGTTATCGCTCCTTACACAAAAATTATGTTGTCGCTCCTTACACAAAAATTCTGTTGTCGCTCCTTACACAAAAATTCCTTTTGTAAGTTGTGAGTAGTGCCATGTTTACTGCTTGCAATAGACACTACTAGCTCTTAGATGAAGTAACACTGCAGGACCTCTGGACATACAGGTTCGGCCATTTGTTGACGCTTATCAAAACTATCAGGAAAAGAATTGGGACTTAGATCAAATAGTACTGCATTGGCGCTGCCGCATAGATCACTTCAAGGAGAAAAACTACCTTTTGGCACATAGATCAATTAGCACCTCCACCCAACATTTGTCTATCTGTCTTTACACCGGTCTGTTTTCAGACCAACATTGCTTTACGGTAGTGAAAGCTAGGTGGACTCAGGATATCTTATTCACAAGTTAAAAGTAACAGATATGAAAGTCGAGAGAATGATCGCTGGTACAAGCAGGTGGCAACAATGGCAGGAAGGTACTCGGAATAAGGAGAAAAAGAAGGCTAAGTCAAGAGTGAAGATAAAGCTGTAAGCATAAACTGGCTTCGGTGGTGGAGTCATGTGAGCCAATTGGAGGAGGATAAGTTACCTAAGAGAATAACGGACTCGATCGTAGAGGGGAAGAGAAGTGGAGGGAGGCCAAGACGACGACGTTTAGTCTCGGTTTCTAATTATTTAAAAATAAGAGGTATAGAACTAAACGAGGCCACAGAACTAGCTACAGATAAAGAATTTTGGTGATGTTTAGTCAATTAACAGAAGCTTGTATGCTGAACACTGAAAGGCATAACAATTTACTATTAATGTATGTACTGTATGCCCATTTGTCTGTTTGTTACAGAATCACGGGAAAATGGATGGATAGATATTTGTGGAACTTAGTGTTAATGTTTAGGATAAGGCGAGTAAGATCATTGCGATATGTTGTTCAGATATAATCATCGAGTGGAGGGCTTCAAACGGAACCTAAAACATAGAAACTCAATGTATCGCTTTTACGATTGGGACTACAGGAAAAGTGCTCATGGTAAAATGTATTTATAGGCATAATCTTATTTATAGACCTTTTTGTTCGTACCCCTTCTCGATGCAGTAAATATCCTCGTTGGTCGTTTCAAAGTTGTCCAAGACCTGGTTGGTAACTCTGTGGAGAATTGCTGTGGAGATCACTCCGTAATATTTCATTAAAGTCTTCGTAAATCTGTGAGCACACATTGAAGATTGACCTGATAATTCTCTTTTATAATCTCTGGAATAGAGCATCGAACTATCATTCTAATCAGACTTGCATTATTAGGTTGTTAGGAAGAAATGCAATTATCATATTATTTTGTTCCTTCCTTTCTTTCTTTCTTTCTTTCTTTCTTTCCGTCTTTCTTTCTTTCTTTCTTTCTTCGTTTTTGTTTTGTTTTGATGCTGCTAAAATGTACTATACAGCGCCCGTATCTACATCCTGATTTCCAGTATGGAGACAGGTATTCTATTAAATGTACCTGCCAATAGGAACGAAACATCGAAACATGAAGACATTAAACCAATATCAGAATATTTCAACCGTCCCAGATGTGTGTAGAATGCTCAACAGATGGTCGACACAAATGTAATCATCCACGTGCTTAGTGATTGAACCTTCAACTACGGGTATAACAGGTAGTCTTCCTTTGTTGTACAGTAGCGGATATACTTCATATATATTTCGTTGACTGGAAAGGAAGGTACAACGAACTCACAAAAGAAAACGAAAAAAGACAATAACAGTACGATGTCGTCATCAGTCTTACGAAGATTCTGTAGCAGTCCTGCGCAAATAACTTGAAGTACTGTATTATGTATGATACTCAGTGTTATTATGCCAAGCCTGATTAGGGCCTTATTAAATAAATATAGTTAAAAAGAAGATATCTTCTTCTTCGTCCTACCTTCATGAAAATTATGTGGCGTTGGTATTAACGTAGATTAATCCCACTTTTACGGGCCGGATGCCTTTCCTGACACTAATCCTATGAGGAGGGATGTATTCTCTGTGACAATTGATAGTGTGAAATGTGTGTAAATGAAAGTGTTATTTAAGACGAACACAAGCTTCCAGTCCCCGAACTAGATCAGTTAGCCAGATGTGGCTAAAATCCCCAGTCCGGCCGAGAATCCTGATCCGAAGGCCACTACACTGAGTATTCCTCCAGGCAGCCGGACAAGGAATATAACGTACAGTATATGAACTACATAATTTAGATATTCAGGAAGGTTTCTTTATGTCACGATTATGAAATCGAAAAATGACAACTGTGGCCATTTTCTTACGTTCGGGCCTCTTTAAGCTCCTCCATAATATAGCTCAGACAACTAGATAGCCAGAATTTCTAAGGATTCTTAGACATCAACCGGACATTTTTTGTATATTCCTCGATCTCTGTAATCATGATTTAAGTGTAGGCATATGGTATGTTACTCGTGGTAGTACTGTAGGCCAGTGTGACGGCAAACACAGCAGTGATGTGGGAGAACGACATCCTATACATGAAGATTCTGCTCTCTATTCTTATCGATAGGTCGTAACTTGTTCTCCATGTACAAGGATTGACGTCGTATTGAATCACATGACGGCCAACAACCGGAAAGACAGCGTGTGATCGGATTCATTTAAGATAACTTTCAGTTCCAATATACATAAAAGACACTGCCAGGTGATATCATCCCCGTCAACAGTCTACATCACATGAATAAATCATACGGTTCTGATTAGGAACGTCACGTGACATTCACTTGATACACTACGCCTTGAGGGCGAATAAGTATGATTACCCAACATTGTCTAAGTTCGTGTTTATTTTAGTTGAAGTTATTTATTACACGCTACAGGATTCTTAACGAGGCTGACGTATTTGAGCATCTTCAAATACCACTGGACTGAGCCGGGATCGAACCTGCCAAGTTGGGGTCAGAAGGCCAGCGCCTCAGCCGTCTGAGCCACTCAGCCCGGCTCTTAAAGAAGACCGCAGGATCCATCTCCAACTTCAGGATTTTCCGCAACAAAAATAAACCGTGTTGAAGATTCAAAATTATAACAACGAAAAATGTGTTAAGTATACTTTGTCTGATAGGCACCTCACGAATCTGGAAGTCTAGGACGAATAAAACCTAGTTATATTATGAAGCTATGAGCGTAATATTGGCCAAGTCAAATTTTTTGGATGAAATGTGGTAGCGGCCTTTAACAGCATGATTTCAGTGTCTAGAGTGGCCAAAGCCGTCTGCCGCCAACATTCACGACGTTTCAGCACAACATGCTTGTGCACCGGATTCCGGTGCCATAAACGACTATTACGCAACCATATTCAAACTCACAGATAAATATTTCCAGTATTTATATATTTATCCTATTTATCCTATTTATTTATTTATTTATTTATTTATTTATTTATTTATTTATTTATTTATTTATTCAATAGTACGTAAGTCTGTCTTCGACAGTCGAAATTACTATTTATAAAGTAATTGGAAATTCTAATTGACTATTAATATTGCACCCGCTCATCTCCTGAGTCCCAGACTAGCATTAATCTCAGGGGTGATCAGTTCGAAAAACATAAAAAAATATAATAAAAAATATAAAATTACCTATATAGGTGCACCAAATGAACACAGGGATGAACGGGGCATGCAAATTAAGGTAACGGGGGACGACTCATTCATGGATACAAATTTTAGACTCCACAATAGGACTGGGAAGTGACAACTTAAATTCCATGGGCATACTGGACTAACTACAATAAAAAGATATGGAAACTGTTTCCTATTGAAATTGCAATGAAGAGCAATTTATTCACTTACTTTGCAAACTACACATGATGACAATTATTACATTGGGACACTTCCATCCTGAAAAATAAACGACATACTACTTGGATTTACCTCACTACTCTGGTAGTGTAAAACATTTGGTGAATTCGCCCCGATTGGTTACGGGGGGTCGAATTCACATCCGTATGATTGGACGTTTCACCGCTGGAGATCTTCTTTCGGAGACGAAGGCATGACAGTAAATATTTACTGTCATCTCCTCGTTCCGTTTGGACATGAGACACTTCCGGTATGTACATTCTGGTGAGCCGGACACCCACCGTGGAAATGTTATCGTATCAAAAACGGGAATTTATAGTACGGACAAACTCTAGCCTATTATTTCCAGATTCACAAACATGCTAGGTAGAGCTCATTAACTCAAAGCCTATTTCAATATTTACACTTGTCAATACGACAAGACGTACGGAAAGGTTCATTACTATGCTCTGACAATGAAGACATGTGCCGTCCGTGGGTTAATTCGTATCTACCGCTAACAATCTCCCCCGTGAAAACCCAAAATCTGGTTCTGACCAGTTCGACACATGACGACTGTCCCTATCATATCCTCCTATGATTATTAAATAATATCATTATCATTCTTTATCTGATCATTATCATATTCTGTGATTACCATCAATTATTTTATTATTATCATTAATTTCAATTATAATCCTATATTTGATCATTATCATTTGTCATCCGGGATGATTATATGCTAACCATTGCCGACGTTCTAAACGAAGGGTCGTTCTTCCTCGTAATTTATCCGCACAATTTTATGATCAGTTTCCGAATAAAATATTATTATTATTATTATTATTATTATTATTATTATTATTATTATTATTAGTGGAGATTATCATATTCGTATCACTTATTCATCATGGATTTAATAGTTTACATAGATCTCACCATAATTATTCTCAAATTAATCGCATAAATTCTTCCTATCATTCCTCTTCATATTATTATTTTCATTATTATTATGGTAACTTGACTTCACGAGTTACACTATCGTTAGCGATATTATGGTTAATGCATAAGATTTTACAATCTCGGTCTACTCTGGCACTAAGCAATTGATTTAAAACAAGATTCACTTGGATTATTGTTATTATTACAATGGGAAGTTTGATATTTTAATCTCAACTCTTTAGAATTCAGTCACATATGTTAAATCCCGTTATGAACCACCAAGATCTGCTTTATATCGGTCGGGACAACACGGTATTCGGGACCGTACCTTCAGTTTCGTACTGCCGTTAATTTATATGGGGACACACGTCCTCCCAAGACACATCTCACAACCTATGGCATATCGCGGCTGGGCAAATACCTCCAATGCCGGCGATTGCTAAGCTATCCAATTCATTTGAAGTCCATCTTTTTTTATTGGAACTCTTCAAACATTTAATTCGTAAATTCATCCTCGGTGCGTGGATTCTGCCACTCATAACACCGGAATATGCATTTTATACCATCTTAGGCCTTGAGATTCATCTATTTCATCATTACAAACAGTACGGCTCAATTCTATTTCATGCCGGATTCTCGTCCATCATGAGTTCCAACTCTAAATATGGGCTCAAACCACTGTGGGCTTTTAACATATCGTGCCCATTCTAATTCACGTGCCTCTATCGCTTTTAAACAAATTTTAGTGGTTAAGATATAGTCCAAAAACGTGAAATCAACAATTTACGTAAAATCAAATTTACTGCCCGAATTAAAGTCTTTAACGCTACCGGTTATCTCCACATTGATTATTATTTCCGCTAGCAAACTCACAAAGCATTATCATGACTATTATATTATAACTTGAAAACGCACAAAATCCTATTATTATTATTAATTTACTTTCCTTTGCCAACTCACAAACATTATTATTTCTCATTCGTAAACACACCGAGCAGTATTATTATTATATAGAACTTGCGAACACCCAAAGGAGATAGAACAGTAACATTATTATATTTATGACCTTCCGTACGCAACACAAATTTTACATACTCTGGCACTTTCATAATCTGGCTGTCTGGTAGCAAATATTCCTAACTAAAATACAAATAATCACTGCAGTGATTGAAAATCAAATAAATGGGTTAGCACAAAAAGGAATTTAACACTTCAGATGAACTTAAATCAAAGTATTACAAACAGCATGCATTAATTGAAAGAAATATATCCCATATTTGCATTATATACAACAAACAAATACTCAATTAATTAATCTAACCCATAATTACGTTAATATAAATTAGTTCGTCCGTCTATATTAAAAATCATGGATTCGTGAGGCGAACCATGTTAAGTAACCATGATTAATCTACACTGAACCCCGTTTAGTCGCGATAACATCCCCAAATATTAAATTTGTGTACTCATTCCTATGTAGAATTCCATTGTCTCGTAGCAGATGAGAAGCCTCATGGCCCCATGGTGATTTATTCAACCTTAATGTCGCACAATATAAAATTAACACAGCAAAACACTTCTGGGCGATTACCCATGATTAACACCCGATTAAAAATTTGACTGTGATTTATACAAGAATAATAATTAAAAACACTTGTAGGTGCGTATAGACCCATGACACTCGCACAATATATTCTTCATAAGAGCCAGAAACCCACGTCGTGACACATTACGACGAAGTGTCGTTTCATTCGAACCGGCGCGTATCGCGTCTTCAACCGGCACTTCCTGGTTTATTTCTAAGCCGTCTTGATAATCGCCTAGCTCCTACAGTTCCCTGCTCGGATAGTTATTCGCCGTCTATCTTGAGCTATTGACTTCAGGCTCCGCACACTGCCTTCCAAAAGTACTATCGGCGTTCCGTTAGTTATTTATATATAATCACATGACATGTATTAAATTCAACATACAGCTGTACTGATTATTTACACTCGGTACTATGGATAATCTCACTGTTCGTCTTCATTCTCATAACAACTCACGTACTTTCAGCTCTAACTGACTTCGAATGCGTCCCGAGGTACTGACTTACCGAGTCAACGTGTCAGAGTCTCAACTACTTCATACGACTGACACGACTGGTGACCGATAACAACTGATGACTGGTAACAACTGGTGACTGTTAACAACTGGTGATGTGAGGTCCCACTGCTGGTTATTTATGGACGATATGGTTTCCCGCCGGGGTCATCCTTGGTCATCTCATAGGGAGGGGGGTTGGTTATCCTAAATCGGCATATGCAGGTGGATTTGGATCTCTTAATTTATCCCACTTAATAAACTGGCGACACACATCCACGTGTCGTATTATGAATTCATATCGTTCGGTGATCACGGAGATATCACTTGATTCCTGTCCTCCACCTTTCGCGCGCTAAGTCAGCGTCCCTGATGGCGTGATCATCTTGACCAATGGCGAGATAGCGTGGGTCATTTCCGAGAATTCTTTACTTTATTACAATTATTACAATTAATCAACATGGGAATGATATCACAAAAATCCCCTCTATTCAATTCTGTGGTTGGAATAATTTAATTATTGTTATCGGAGAAGCTAACTGGAGTTCACTCTGAATTTCTCTTACGTTGGTTCACCTGTGTGCCTCTGATAAATTTTGCCATTGGTCAACACCGCAGCGATTAGTTTAAAATCTCTTCCTTGCAACTTGACAACACAAATGCCCCGAGGCGTTGGAAAGTCTAGTTCGTCATTTTCTCCGTATCGGTGATTCACCTGGCCTCGCCCTTGTTCAGAAATAAATGCTCTTTCACTTCCTTACAGTCATTACTTCTGTTGTTGTGAGCTCTAGATTTAATCCTCTTAACTTTCTGACCAAGAAATATTCTCCCCATAATGACAGGCTTAACTGTGGCAACGGATTGTCGTGACCACGTCTGGCTATGTCGAAATTCTTCTTTCCACACCAAACTGACACTGTACATAATTTAATATTGCCATATATCTGCATTTATCTTATAAAAATCAAATCATGAAAACTAGGGACCCTCTCATCCGGGTACAATATGTCTTATGAATAAAAGTTACACTTTCCAGGTTTTATGCCGCATTCGAATGGAATCAACACATGTACTGTAGTATTTCCTTACAAGCCATATTCCGTGCAGTTGTAGTTCGCAGTTGAGTTGTACTTTGACATCTATGGATCTGCCTAGTCTTGGGAAAGCAACACGCAACTGTCGAAAACACTGGAGTGGGGAGATATATCCCAACTTTAATGTTTATTCACAACTAAGTATTTTTTTTAATTTTCCACCTTGTCGATACATTTGTTGCTTATGGCAACTGATTGGTTACAAGTGGTACATGTTTCGTATATTATTAACATCTTCAGCCTACTCTTGTTGAAGAGCACTAAGGAGTCCACTGAAGGAGTTACGTCTCCATCCGATGGACGAATCGCTATCAACAGCGCCATATGCCCCCACTGAGCACTGCGTACAGATTTGGCATTTAATCCAGGCTCTTGGCACGCAATCTAGTGATTAGATATTGTATACCAGCACATCCCCTACCCTGTCAGCCAACATTCTGATGGTACTCGAATGGTACTCGAACCGTCGAAGGACGGTCTGAGACAATAACTTCATGCTTTCAAGTTCACGGCCACTAGACAGACTGATTTATTGTCTTCTTATAGATAGAGATATTCTGTTTTTATACTCCAGAATGGAAGAAAATTATACATTAAATTCACTGAAAGATAGTATTTTTTACTAAAGAGTTCAGGTATGAAGGCCATCCTCGCATTGTTCTTGTAACGCATACATTGTACCCGTTTATCAAACGTTATCGTTTTCTCACTATATTCGTGGAAAGAAGAAGACGCATGATGCACTTCGACAGCAACACGCAACGTCATCATTGCGATAAGACAGTATCTCCGCTGCCTGATTTTTTTAAAGTACAAAAGTCATAGTCGCGAGAGGTTCATTGTATGTTTCTTGTAAAAAAGACGTAGAAATCTATAACTGGTACCAATTTCAGCAACTGAAACCTTCTCGTTTTCTCAATATCGCTGTGATGACAGACAAAATTAAGGATTATCTATATATATAAAAGAAATTGTCCTGACTGACTGACTGACTGACTGACTGCCTGACTGACTGACTGACTGACTGACTGACTGACTGACTGACTGACTGACTGACTGACTGACTGACTGACTGACTGACTGACTGACTGACTGACTCATCATCGCCGAGCCAAAACTACTGGACATAAAGAAATGCAATTTTGGGGAAACATTTATATTAACATGTAGGTGCTCACTAAGGGAGGATTTTTGGATATTCCGTCTCTAATGAGGTTAAAAGGGGGGTTAATTTTTTAAATGAGTGTATCTATGTCTCAGTACTTTAAAGGTTTACAGATGTAAAAATTGGCATTTAGAATCTCCTTTAAAAATAAAGGAACACATATTTTGTTTTCAGAAAATCCCAATAGGAGGGGTGGAAAAGGGTGAAAAGGGGTTGAATGCCTTTAATGAGGCTACTTATATTTCAGAAACTGAAGATATTACAGACCTGAAAATTGGTATTTGGGATCTCCTTTAAAATTAAAGAAACACTTATTTTTTGTTTTCGGAAAATCCCAATAGGAGAGGTGGAAAAGGGTGAAAAAGGGGTTGAATGCCATTAATGAGGGTACTTATATTTCAGAAACTGAAGATATAACAGGCCTGAAAAGTGGCATTTGGCATCTCCTTTAAAAATAGAAACACTTTTTTTTCGGAAAATTCCAATAGGAGAGGTGGAAAAGGGTGAAAAAGTGGTTGAATGCCTTTAATGAGGGTACTTTTATTTAAGAAACTGAATATATTACAGACCTGAAAAGTGGCATTTGGCATCTCCTTTAAAAATAAAGAAACATGTACTTTTGTTTTTGGAAAATCCAAATAGTGGGGGGGAAGGGTGAATTTTTAAAATGAGTGTACTTATATCTCAAAATTTTAAAAGTTTACAGATGTAAAAATTGATATTTAGAACTCCTCTAAAAGTAATTTGTTTTTGAATCTCCACTTAAGGGGAACTAAAAAGGGGGTGAAATTTTAATATGAGAATTTCTACAGTATATCTCATAAACATAACATGTTACAGAATTGAAAAATGGTATTTCTATATCTGATAACGAAAAGCGAGTTTTTTTAATTTTTGGAAAAATAACTTGGGTGGGGTAATAGTGACTGAAAATGGGGTTGAATTATTTTAATTAGGTTACTGATATCTCAAAACTGAATATGTTACAGACGTGAAATTTGGTATTTGGAATTTGCTTTAAAAGTAAAGAAACACGTATTCTGAGAAAATCCAATGAAGGGCGGGGGAGGTGAAAGTATTGAACAATTAATTTTAATTAATTGTATGAGGATACTTACATCTAATAAAAACTAAAGTTGTTACACACGTGAAAATTGGTATTTAGATCTCCTTTAAAAACAAAAAAACGCGTTTTTTGGGGGTTGGAGAATCATCTTGGGGGGCGGGAGTGAAAAGGAGTTAAACTCCTTTCATGAGGACACATATCTCAAAACTGAAGGTGTTAGAGTGGTGATAATTGGTATTTAGAATATCCTTTACTATTAAAGAAACAAGTACTTTTGCCGGAAAATTCACTTAAGGGGAGTAGTGTGAAAGGAAGTGAAAAAAAGGTAATTATGTTTATGGGGATACTTATATCTCAAAACTGAAAGTAACAGACGTGAACATTGGTATTTGGAATCTCCTCTAAACAAAAAGGAGCGCGCCTCCTTTTGGGGGTGGGGGGTAAATCAACTTAACGGCGGTGGGGTGAAAAAAGAGGTGAGACCAATTGATTTTACCGTTCATAATGTACTTATAAGGAGCCTCCGTGGCTCACGGGGCAGCGGCAGCGCGCCGGCTCTTACCGTTGGGTTCCGTGGTTCAAATCCCGGTCGCCCCATGTGAGATTTGTATTGGACAAAGCGGAGGCGGGACAGGTTTTTCTCCGGGTACTCCGGTTTTCGCTGTCATCATTCATTCCGACAACACTCTCGAATATCATTTCATTTCATTTGTCATTCATGAATCATTGCCCCAGAGGAGTGCGACAGGTCTCGGCAGCCGGCACAATTCCTGTTCTCGCCGCTAGATGGGGGCTTTATTTATTCCATTCAGTCGAATGACTGGAAGCAGGCTGAGGATTTTCAATGTGCTTATTCTGATCATAAACCGATCATTTTTAATCTTTCCTGGGTTCGTTTTCAAGAGTCATCTGTTCCCTTTGAGAATGTTGTTAGATTACAGTATATTCTCCTGGCATATAAATAAAAATTTAAACATATTTGAAATAAACGATAGGAATGAGATCGACCGTGCAATTGTTCGCCTCTATAGTAAGGTCAGTAATGCATGGAAGTATGTCATTCGTATCGCCAGAAATCCCGCGCACTTGTCTAACCACGACAATGGTGCTGATCTCATTTTCAGCGATGACAATGGCAGCAGATGTAATTTACCGCCAAGTAGCCGTCTTGCATCTTGCATGTCTTGGACCGTCGTCAAAATGTCCGGACCGCGCTGGAAATGTGTCCTGGACAGGTAATGACTACGAATGCAGTCCGGCCGCGGGTTCAGTACCGCCAAGGCACCCAAATCGACACCACGCCGGATCTCCTTAAGGATTTGATCCATATTAAAAATGCCTATAGGAAAAGATGGCAAGATTTAGGGATCCAACTGACCAGGTGGAATACCTGGATATAGCCCGGGAAGTACGAATTCGATTGCTGGAAAGAAAGATTGAAAAAAAAGGGAGGAACTTTGCCGTAATCTCTCAGGAAAAGGAGTCAGATCGCAAATTTTGGCGAATTCTCTCAGAAAACGAGTCAAATCGCGAATTTCGCCTTATTATATATAAAACGTAAAGCATCCAATTATAATTTTCAATATAATACCGTAGCGAAGCACGGGTATCTTGCTAGTCTATATATATATAAAAAAACTGGTCCTGACTGACTGAATGATTCATCATCGCCGAGTCATAAAGAAATAAAATTTTGAGGATACATTTATATTACAATGTACGTGTTCGTTAAGGGAGGATTTTTTGATATTCCGTCGCTAAGGGGGTGAAAAGGGGGGTGAATTTTTGAAATGAATGTATCTGTATCTCAAAACTTTAAAAGTTTACAATGGTAAAAATTGGTATTTTGAATCTCCTCAAAAAATAAAGAAATACGAATTTTTTGTTTTCGGAAAATCCCAATAGGAGAGGCGAAAAAGGGTGAAAAATGGGTTGAATGCCTTTAATGAGGATACCTACAGTATATCTCAGAAATTGAATATATTACAGACCTGAAAATTTGTATTCGGATCTCCTTTAAAAATAAAGAAACACGTATTTTTGTTTTTGGAAAATCCAATTAATGGGGGGGAGGTGAAAAGGGATTTGTTTTTGGGAACTCCACTTAAGGGGAACTAGAAAAGGGGTGAAATTTTAAAATGAGCATTTATATAGTATATCTCAAAAAAGTAACATGTTAGAGAAGTGAAAATGATATTTTTATCTCTATTATAAATAAACATGTATTTTTTGTTTTCGGAAAAAGCCACTTGGGTGGGGGGTAAAAGTGACTGAAAATTTGGTTGAATTCTTTTAATTAGGATACTGATATCTCAAAAACTTAAGATGTTACAGGCGTGAAATTTGGTATTTTAAATCTCCTTTAAACATAAAGAAACACGCCTACTTTATCCTGGGGGGGGGGGGGGGGTAAATCAACTTAACGGCGGTGGGGTGAGAAAGGAGTTCAGACCAATGGATTTTACTGTTCATAATGTACTTATTATGATCATAAACCAATCATTTTTAATCTTTCCTGGGTTCGTTTTCAAGAGCAATTTTTCCTTTGGAGAATTTAAAAGTTAGATTACAGTAGATTCTCCTGGCATATAAATAAAAATTTGAGAAAACGATAGGAATGATATTGACCGTGCAATTGTTCACCTCTATAATATGGTCAATAATGCACGGACGTATATCATTCGTATCGCCAGAAATCCCGCGCACTTGCCTACGCGGGACAATGGTGCTGGTCACATTGTCAGCAATGACAAAGGCAGCAGATGTAATTTACCGCCAAGTAGCGGTCTTGCATCTTGCTGTGGGGTCCAGAAACACAATAATAATAATAATAATAATAATAATAATAATAATAATAATAATAATAATAATAATGTTCTGGAGAGCTTCCGTGGCTCAGACGGCAGCGCGTCGGCTCTCACCGCTGGATACCGTGGTTCAAATCCCGGTCATTTCATGTGTGATTTGTGCTGGACAAAGCGGAGGCGGGACAGGTTTTCCTCCGGGTACTCCTGCTTTCCCTGTCATCTTTCATTCCAGCAACACTCTCTATTCTCATTTCGTAGCATCTATCAGTGATTAATATACATCACTTTGGGAGTGGCGACCCCATCGTAATAATAGTCTATATATGATTCATTCATTACACCCCTGACCCGGTCAATGACTGGAAAACAGGTTGTAGGTTTTTCATTGTTCTGGACCGTCGTCAAAATGTGCGTACCGCGCTGGAAACGGGTCCTGGCCGGGTAATGACTACGATTGCAGTCCAGCCGCGGGTTCAGTACCACCAAGGCACACAAGACGACACCACGCCAGATCTTTTCAAGGATTTGATCTATATTAAAAATGCTTACAGGAAAAGATGGCAAAGATTTAGGGACCCAACTGACCGGGTGTAATACCTGGACCTAGCCCGGGAAGTACGAAATCGATTGCCGGAAAGAAAGGTTAAAAAATGGGAGGAACTTTGCCCTAATCTCTCAGAAAACAAGTCAGATCACGAATATTGGCGGATTCTCTCAGAAAAAGAATCAGATCGCGAATTTCGGCGGATTATATATAAAAAGTCAAGCATTCAATTATAGATTTCATTATAATACCGTAGTGAAGCACGGGTATCTTGCTAGTCTATGTATAGGTTTATACATTGGTGATAATATCTTTTTACGCAACGATTTACACTGCTACTGGCTTAGCATTGCAATTACACCACCATCATACAGTAATTTTTTTTTAAATGTGCAAAATATCTTTTCATGAATCATCTTAAATGTTTGGAAAAAGGCTCTCAGACGCAGGTAATGGATTCCAGTGATCATTTTTCCGGTTTGCACACCAGTATTTAATATAGTTTTATTTCCCCGCACCTCTTCTTAATTTACGTGAATGGTCGGACCTGATTACGTAGCATGGCTTTTCTACTCGACTGTTCAGCTCTCCCCCAAAACTAGCTTGTTCGTCTAATTCATTGATTTCGATCTGAACTGCAGTTACGAACTTTCTCAGTTTAGACTGCCCTTTACTACTAGAACTAAACAGCAGGGCAGGGCTTGACTTCACCTACTCCACCTTCGTACAGAGATTCCTTTCGAGACTATACTTACTTCAGACCTATCAATGTAATTGAAAATGCCATATATTAAGAAACATTAGAAGCTTCCAATGAAGAAAGTTACATATTATAGGACATTTAAAATGAACAAACCGAAAATTACCTAGCAGTACTGTTAAAATCGGTATTCCACTAGTATTGTTTATTTAAACAGCATACTTGTTGCATACCTAATTTTGGAAGGTTTGCCTACAAGAGTCAGCAGTGCCAGCTGATTTCATTGCAGAGAGTAGAGAAAATAACGTGTAGTTAAGTGTTCTGAGCTGGCTGGCTGCCCACTGGAGTTTGTTTTGAGTACTTGTTAGATGTCGCAGCTGTGACACGGGATACGCAATCAAGTGCTCTCTTGTTTGTACCTTTCAAAATAATCGAATAAGAGAGGGGGGAAAGGCGATAGAGATACAAGCAAGCGTTCTCATCTCTTCCCAGCCGTACGACAGTATTTAATTAAAGAAAGAGTTAATTGAGAAAGTTTGGCAGCGTCACCTGTTTGGTCATGAGAGAAGTATAGAGCAATATGAAATATCCCTCCCACCATCCGGGGATGTTTCCCGTCGCACTTCGATGGCACTTTCAGACTTAACTTTTTAGATTAAAACTTAATTCTTGTCATATTTTAGTTAGATATCCAGTTTGGTAGATTTTCGAAGTTGAGATGAATGAAACATTTGTCACTACATGCTCTAAAAGTAAAAATGTCGGTAATGGTTACGTTTTTAATCGAAATAATACTGTAAAAAATTTATAACCGAAATCATTAAAATGTTTATGACCGATCCCGTTAATAATTATTTATACAACGCGTGCGTAAAGTGGACATTTTTTTGCATGAATAGAATGATTTAAGAATGAGGCATTATCCGAGTTGCTTACATTACACGAGGCCAAACAGTTCACACCGCTCAAGTTGCATTCGTAATGTTATCTCTTACCATAACAAAGATATGAATTCTGTTGAAAGAAACACATTGAAAAGAAGTTAGGTTGGGTATAACATCAGAATTGATAGGATTTTTCGTTGGCGTTGTTATGGTATGTATTCTTCGATATTATGTACTGTAATTGTATGTCTTTTGAAGCGCGTAAAGAAGGCTGTGGTGCGTAGTAGGCTATGAAATGGCTAGGTCTCTAGGGAAACAGAAATAACATGATGTACTACATCGAATTGTTCTTTATTTCCTTCGGTTCATAGTCCACTTTAAAATAACATAGATAAGGATATATGCAAAATATAATAAAGTTACTGAAAAATCTTCTCGTATGTTACAGTAAAAACACGTGTCACAATATAATATGTTATCTCCTCTTTGTATCTGAACAGGAAATGATCATTAACTGCATAATGTTAAACCCGAATGTACATTGCGAAGGCATTGATGTAATGCAGTAGGCCCTTTCACAATGTCCAGAAAGGCATACTTTTCACACGAAAAACTGTTTAGAAAACACCGAATTTTGTTATACTCTGGGACAAAATAGCTTTTTATATTTATGTCTCAGTAACCGAATAAGAGAAACTTTTGAGTCCAAATGCTTTTATCGTAAGTGTGTTTAATATTTTTTTTGTAATCGAGATATAGGACTCTGTGGCTATACATGCTATTGAAAATAAATGTTCAATGTTTATGGGGCGAGTTGGCCGTGCGTTTAGGCGCAAGCAGCTGTGAGCTTTCATCTGGGAGATAGTGAATTCGAATCCAGCTCTGAAGATGGTTTTACGTGGTTTCTCATTTTTACACGGAGGAAAAAATGCTGATACTGCTCCTTAATTATGGCCACGGCCGTTTCCTTCTCACTCCTAGGCCTTTCCTATCCCATCGTCGCCATAACACCTATCTGTTTCGGTGTGACGTAAAGCAAATTGTAAAATTTTTAAAAGTTTAATGTTTAGGTCTTTAGTCGAGATAAATTAGAACTTATGTGGCAAATTCTGTTAAAAATTAATGTTTAATGCTTAGGCCAAATGTCATAAAAGTAAGTGTATCTAAGTGTATAGTTTTGTTCATCTTTGACTGCTTGCGAAATTGAGGTCAAAGTTCGAAAACCACGTGTTTCCAGAAAATAAACATTAAATTATGTATTATACGGTATAATGAAACATTTTGTCCGACTCGTTGGATGAACGGTCAGCATACTGACCTTCGGTTCAGAGGGTCCCGGGTTCGATTCCCGGCCGGGTCGGGGATTTTAACCTTAATTGGTTAATTCCACTGGCACGGGGGCTGGGTGTATATGTTGTCTTCATCATCATTTCATCCTCATCACGGCGCGCAGGTCGCCTACGGGTGTCAAATAGAAAGATCTGCACCTGGTGAGCCGAACCCGTCCTGGCATATCCCGGCACTAAAAGCCGTACGACATCTCATGAAACATTGTTATGAAGAGAAAGAAAATATTGAGGTTGAATCTAGCCGAATGAGAATTTCCGCTGTCTGTATTTTCTTTCCTTTCTTTCCGTCCTTGTTCTCTTGGGGATCTGAGAGCCGTGACATTGCCACTGGTTTGTCATCAAGGCGGTCACGGTTCAACTCCCCG